>NC_064227.1:6451450-7651450 GCF_023101765.2 Spodoptera frugiperda
ATCACCCATCAAGAAAACAACCTCGGTAACTACAGCTTAACTGTTTCAATCATCTACGAGTCTAACTTCGAGCATCTCATAATCGAATCAATTCAAAACATAACTAGTAGTATCGCAATAACAACAGCAATTTCCACTGACTTCCATAGAACCACGTTTTCCAATTAAAAATGTATTAAAAACCAAATAAGAGTGTTTGTCTGTTTGTCGTCCGATCTCTAGCAATAAAAGTGTAGTTATTTGTTCATTTCTCTGTTTCTATAAAACAATAAAAGCTACGAACCGTTTATTGGAAGACTAGTTTTTTGTTGGTTCTGTTATTAAAATAGCATTTTTAATAAAAAAAATTAATTAAAATGTTACGCACGCACTAGGATTTTCTCCTGTGTCATGGATGCGTTTACAAACATACAAGTTCACATACACATGACACCCAGACCCGAAACAACAATTTGTGGATCACACAGAGTTGCTCCATGCGGGAATCGAACCCGTTACACGTTACGCGGCAGCCGGTTACCCAGCCACCGCGCCAACCGTGCAGTATTGTTTATGCAAAAGATAGTTCATTTATGGTATACGAATCGCATGATGGTAAGCAATCGCCGCCGCCCATGGACACCTGAAACACCAGAGGCGTTAAGTGCGTTGCCGGCCTTTTGGGGGTTAAGAATTTAAGGGTTGTTGGGGAATCGGGGATTGGGAAGATTGGGTCTGGTCTAAAAGCACTGCTGATAGTTTCTCAGTCAAAATATGTAAGCCTTTCTTTGGCTCTTATTGCAACCACGGCAAGAATAGAGTATAGTTTTAGTTGTCTTCTTTACCATAGCATTATTCATGTACCTACTTACAAAACTTGAGTTAGTGATGGCTTCCATAGAAATAGTTCTTACCTGTAAACAAAAAAAAAAAGGAATTTAAAACATATTATTATAATTAAAAGCAAACATTTCTAACTGCCGCACTCAGAGATTTTGTTCTGAAAACAATTGCTAAGGACTTGGGTAAGTAACCATTAAATGACTGAGTACAGGGGTAAGTATATTAAAGTAAGTTCTTGTTATTTTATAAACTAAACACTTTTGCATGGGTACCTAGTACCTACTAAAGGATAGATAATGCAATGAATAGTTTTCAAAATATTTTCTTTTCGTTTAATACGTAAAAGTGTCATAGGTCTAGTATTTGTAACTACCTACATCTTCCGAGCAAGTAGTCTCAGGATCTATTTCCGAGTTAAGCAAAATACCCACCGTTGATATTTTTCGATCTTGCGAGCCTCAAATTGACTGCACGGCCGGCGCACTGGCTGGGCAACTGGTTGCCGTGCAATCTGAAGCGGGTTCAATTCCCACACAACGCAATTCTAATCGAAAAAAAATCTGACCAGTACCTAAATAGTAACTCTTATTATGGTTTTTTAGCTTCAAAATTACATGGAGCCATTATAACACCCAGAAATCGAATTCACTTAACGTAATACCAACTCAGTGTTGTGTTTTAAAAAACCCCTGATGTTAATACCGTATAACATGAGGGTATTTGCATGTGACACGCCTGTTCGTATCCCGGTTACATAACTTTTCATAAATTTACACGAGCCGACGTGTTGTCGTATTCAATTTCAGATTTCAGTTACTTTATGAAAAGATTTTTGACTAAACTTAACATTAAGCCATTTATTTTTTTAAAGATTAGCAGTGCATAATAAACAATGAATGTTAACACGAACTTATCCATCAACTATATTTTGACTTCATGTACTTATCCAAAAAGAAAATAAAAAAATAGCTACTCAATACCACTTTGCTCGACTAGGGATTAGAACCTGAGACACCTTGTTGGCCGCAAGTGCGGCTTCAGGACAAGGCAACTCGGGTTCGATTCCCGCATCGAGAAAAGAATTACTGGTTTTTTTTTCGGTATTTCGAAAATTTCTCAGTGGTGGCACGGGGTCTAGAATTGTGCCCAGTATATGGCAGTAGGCTCATCCTCTATTACATGGGACTCATAACACAAATGGTGAAAAGTGGGTGTACATTGTACAGCGGCTTGCCGTAATGTGCACTTCTATCTACCCCTTCGGGGATAAAAGGTGTAACGTTGCAATACGTTGCAGGAACTTAGATTATTATGCCACTTCCCCTATTTTCAAGAAAATTGCAAGCTACATCAGTAGATAGGCCATCTCAACCATAACGACAGTTCCGCTCGTTTGGACCCAGTCAGACACCTGGGTTTCCACGTATCGAAGTGTGAAAGAGACCGAGCTATATTATGTGTATCACTGTCTCGCTTCAGTAAAACAATTGTTGGAGCTATCAGTTTTATAGTGTGCTAGGATTTTCAGTTAATTGTTGACTAGTAGAAGATGGTTTAAGTCCATCACCATTTTCCTAGCTACATGTTATTTATTTTGTTTTAGAATACAGGTCAAATGGGCAGACGGATCACCTGATAATAAGCGATCAGCGCCGCCAATGCATAGTAGGAAGAAAATCTAATTTATACATTTTCGTGAGCCTAGTAGGTATATCAACCATTATTAATGGATTCCAAAATCCATAAAAACTGAAATTCATTACCATTTATAATATAATCAGACAGCAATGTTAACAAATAAATAAAACAGTGATAGATGTAAAAAAAAACTTTTATTTTAAGTAATCAGAATCAAATGGTACAATCAAATATGATAAAGATATTCACAGTTACTCATTTGTTCTGTGGCACTAAAATACGATCACAAAATTTAAGATCACACTCTTTTCCATCGCATGCATCTAAATCAGCCTCACTAATACACCCATCATTTATTTTGTCCAAAAGATTATCCAGAACCAATTCCAGTTTCTGATCCTCATCAAACATCTGCATTTCTCTGTCTGCCATCTTTCTATCGTCCATTAACCATTTCAATAAACTATACCCAGAGAACTTCTCATAAATCATTTCTTGAAAAGTGGTCTTTGTAATTAAAGGTTTAGCATGTATGCTGGATGAACTGCTTAACTTGTCTGAGAGAAAGGACAGATCGAAGTACCCATTCAGTACAGGAGGACGTATAATCACCTCATGACCAGCAGCTTCCAAAGACGCAACAAATTTATAAGTAGACGGGTAGTGGCATTTGTATTTCTGTACTAAGGTATACAGTTCAGCACTATGTTGTTTGGGATCGTGAGGTATTCCATGTGCTTCCAACCACTTAATCATTTCATCTTTTCCACTATGAATGTTCGGAATCCAGTTCATTTTTTCTTCTGTATTCGATGGGAGTTGCACGACAAACACTGAGTTCGAAGGTATCCCATGAATTATAGTTTGGAGCCAATTTTCCATGGATAGTGTTTGGAAAGGTAAGGAGATGTCGATAAGGCCTGTTTGAGGGCACGCTGCCATAGTGATTTCAAGGGGCGCTTGGTATTTGATTATAGTTCTTTCAACATGGATGAGCACTCGATTATCACTCCTATATTGCAGCATACGTTGCAAATACTTCATCCTTTCCATGAATTGTTCAGATTTTTCTACTACGATATATTTCTTAGAGTTTGGAAGTCGTTTCCATATGAACCCGATGTAGTACAGGTCGGTTTCTAGATTCGATACAGAGTAGTCTTTGTACCGTGGTAACTTTAGTAAGGCTTGTATTATGGAATGCTTGTTAGGTATTTGTAGTTCGTTTACATAAAGATCAAAGATGATTCGTCTTACATCTTCGAAGCGCAGAGAAAATGCCGATGGGTCATATTTATGAGATGAAACTTGATCTGATAATAAGTACAAATCACTGAATGTCTTCTTTTTCTTATAGTTTAAAGCTTCTTCTACTATATCTTCTTTCACGCCTGTGTATTGGCTAATAATACTTTTCAGTCTATGTGTACCCGACACGGTGACATTGCCGTATGATTTTACTTTATCAACCAAATGCTTGGTTATTGCCAATCGGTCGCATATTTCATCGTGACGCTTTTGACTAATCTTCTTATTCATTTTCAAGTTCTGCAAAAGAGGGAGTACTGATTACCACGAGTTAAGTATGTACAATCCAGAGAAAATCTAGTTATTTTAAAGTAAAATACTACTAATACTGTACTTTACTGTAAGTAACTGATATATACATAATAAGATATTCAATTCAATTCAATTGGATACATACGATATAATTATTTAAGTACCTATAAGTTGTATAATGCAAGCATTTAATAATATTATGACACTCACTTTCCCATTATTACTATTCCCATACATAGAGTACATGAATGAATCTGATTTAAAACAAAAACAAATTCCAAAAATAAAATATGAGTGACTCAGGAATCGAAACCGAAACCTAAAGTTTACCTATCGCGCATACGACTACTATAGGTACCAATAACTGGAATTGTGGGCTTTCTCAACATGAGTAGGTATCTACATGTATAAAGTACGTCATCATGAACTACTAAGTACATACATATATAGAAAAAGGGGGGACAAATGCACGAGAAAGAGGAGGGTTGTATTCCTTTAAGTCTAGTATTGTCCAGAAACACTTTATTTCACTAGAAAACTCCATTCGTTCAACATAATCCGACAACAATGAACTAGTGCAAGCCGGATAAAACCGGTTTCAAAGCGGAAAAAACACACAAACTAAGATATTGCTTTAGCAGCTAAAATAACATTATAAAACTGTTAATATCGACAATACTGCAACTTAAAGTGAATAAACGGATGAAATTGTAATGAAATTCATGTTAAATTAGTGAATAATTACCTAATATTCTTTGGTACATCGACGTGCGGTCCAATCCTGATCACTTTGCGTACTGAATGAAGACGCGACGCGAGCGCTTGCGGTGCGGGGTGCGGGGAGGGGTGTACTGTGTTCGCACGGTTGACGGTTGCAAAGAGCGGGAAGAGAGGGATCGTGCATGCATTTTTAAATTATTATTTAGTTTTGTTTTATTTAACCTTTTCGCCGCCCAGCTATACTAAACACGATGTGTCGCCGTACGCCAACGTATAAATGTATAACAAATGTATAGTACGAAAGTAGGGATGGCGGTAACATCATGTCGATAATGAAAAAAAATATGTGTAAATTTAAATTGGTACTCAAATTTACTATTAAAAATACAAACTGTTAAATTATAATGGTAATTTGTTTTATTTTATGAAAATTTATACTAAGAAAAATGGGTATGCGTTATCGGAGATGAAGATACATGCATAGAGTTGCTAGAGATAATAATAATAATTCGTAACATTAGCCACTTCACTATTCATTTCATAACGTAGTCTGTTTACTTCATATCAAGTCATTGGCGTTCATAGCACGATAAATTTCGTAAGGAATAGAGTTGTCTATGCTTTTCTTTCTTTCTATAGAGTTTGGTTTGCTTTTGGTTTTAGTTTACATTTAAAATTAGGAACATTGTTTGTAGTGATTAAAAGTGGCAACATATGTGTAGTTTTGGAAATGGATGGTAACTATTTTAATATATTATCGTCCTCTTCTGATGTGCTTTCCTATTCAACATCAAGGTCAGAATCAGGTTCCACACCTTCTAACAGCCGCAACAACTCATCCGAATCATATTCGGTCATTTTGCACTGCACTGGGAAAGAAAAATGTGCGTGCACGCGTCGCCCGGCACTATGACACAATGACCTTGACGCCTATGCGCTTACGACGTCACAGGTTTACTTCTATTGAAGTTGACGGCGCTAGTGTCACTCGACATCATGCCATTACGTAGAGATGGGTCTAGCAATATCGAAAACCCTCAGTACATAATAATTAATTTCAATGAAATGATTTGATAGGTAGATGTACATTAATTTTGAAACGCATTGTAATACGTTATTTATACTGACCGGAATTTCTTTTTATTCATAGAATTCAAAAAACGATTCGATGGAAAAGAAAACAAATATTATAGTAAATAAAGATTCTAATGAATGCAACTTTCGCGTCACATCACTGGCCTACTTGATATGAAGTCGTTGGCGTGCGGGACATAAAATTATTTGAAACCTTTTTTGTTTTACCTTTTTAAAACAGAAAATAGTCTGTTTTGCATGAGAAAAAATAGTTCGTCGTGTCCATATTACAAAATTACAAAGAAACAAATGTTTTATGTATCGTAAATGTATTTCTTATAGTAGGTAGATACAATGAACTTCTATAGAAGTAGTGGCGTGGACGGCACGAAAATCCTGAACTTCTATAGAAGTTGTTGGCGGCGAAAAGGTTAAAAAAATATTTGTTTCTATTCAGTTAATAAGTTGTTTTTCTTAAGAAGGGTGCATAACCGGTCTTCTATTCTAACTTTTGCATCTACATAGTTTATAATAATACCTACAGTCCAACATACTTAATCTAAAATTGATCTTTATCGTGCGATGGCTTTCCGACTATCGATACATCGCATACTTAATTCACAGCTTAGTTTCAGTTGAAACAGCCACACGGTTTCACAGCTTAGCTATTACATCTTCGTAGCATAGCTGCATAAGCACCCTAATATCCTATTATTATGACAATAACCCTCTTTGCTTAACACGAAAAAAAAACTACCCAAAAATAGACGTTTAATCCAAAAACCATTACCGATCCCATTCCTTATTAAAGAGGCACATTGTCCATTTATTTTTCTCTTTAATCATAGAGGTTAAAGAGGTCAAGGGTAGTCCTGGAGGACCGAATCGGTAGACCCTCATCAAATATAGAGTGGGCAGGAAATTTCGAGCGAACTAAGTTAGTGGCTAATTGAAACCCTTGGCAGGTAACTTTTAGGAAGAGACCACTAATTATTTAGTTCTAGTAAGTAATTAAATATATTTTTCTGGATAGCTAAGTATCAAAATGACCCGCCTATAACAGAGACAACTGTTTATAACAATGTAAACATGTGCAGAACTAATATTATTATGTTATCGGCGTACTACTACCTAACTGTTTGACGAGGAACTCGACTAGTCAGCGCTCTCACAATCGCCGCGTTCTGTCGGAATGCTACTCATGAATATGAGCCTCTAGCATGACTTGAAACTAGTCGAGTTCCTCGTCAAACAGTTACATGAGTAAGCCGATAGCATAATCATTAATTTAGTATGTCTCACGAAAGTTATAATTAAATTATGTGCAGAACTTACTGATTCATACTAAGTAAATCCAGGGATTATATGTAAGCATAAAAACAAACGAAATCCATTAAAAAAATAACTTTTATTGACAATATAAGTAGGTAGTTAACAAACAAGGAATTGAGGAAGACAAAATCAAGATACTTAATAAAATAATACTAAATAACAACTATTCCGAATCAGAGTCATCCGACGGAGAATCAATATTCGCTATTCGTTCTGGAGTTAATATAGATTTAATCCGTGCACCTTTAATTTCATTTATGAATTCATCGACTGATGAATCCATTGCCAAAATAGATTGTTCTTCTTTAATTATGGCTGCCCAAGCTTCATGTGGAGAACAAGTCTCAAATATATTACCAATGTTTTCTATTACAACCTCTTTGTCCAAACTCGTTTCATTAACAAAATTGACTTTCATATTCAAATCCACCATATCTGAATAATACGTTGCTGGAGTCAATTTTCTAATACAATTCGGTATCCTCAATACAGTGTGACCATTCGCCTTGAGTACAGCATCTACTGCATACATCTTCTCTGTTAAATCAGTATACTTTTGAATCAGCTCATGCAGCGTCAATTTGGTCATCTCTGCATCGTAAGGCACGTTGAAATAATCAAGCCATTTGCACAAATCTCGTTTCGTGCTCTCCGAAGTTGGTACTTTTATAATCTCTTCACTATGATGCTTATCGTAGCTCAGTACAACAACGCTGGGTCTCCCTACAGCAATCAGAAATACTTGGTTTATCCAATCGAGGAACACTTTCTCTGTGAAACCTTCAACATACTGCAAACAGTCAGAACCAGCCTCGGAGACAGCAAAAAGAATTCGTTGATAAGTTTCCAAACGTTCGTCATTCTTCAATACTGCGTTGCTTTCTTTTAAAGTTACTAGTCTTCCCTTAGAATTAAAAGTAGCGTGATCTATGAAGAATATTTGTTTATTTTCTGCCCTGTAACGCGCCATATTCTGCAGGTACAAGTACCTCTCAAAACGTGCTTCAGTACATTCTATAACCACCAAATCGCCACCGAAACCTGGTATCCACATAAAATCATTCTTATATAACCATTTTCTAAAATCACCTATGTCCATATAAACAGGTATATTCTTCGCGTTTAACGCCCAAAACAGTTGCTCAGTTGTAAGTAATTTGAATTTTATGCAATTTTCAGCCCAGGTTTTGTAAACTATTGATCGATCTAATGAAATTGGTTCTATTAAATCGGAATCAAACAAATATAATTGACGTAAGTTTTCTGGGTGTAAACCAGTAACTTCATAGATAGTATTTTTCGTAAATGTAAACTTTTTCGGCTTGTGTCTTATTTGTTTGGCGAGACGTCTTATAATACGTAGCTTTTCTGGAGCACTTCTTGGTATTATTTCTTGTTTATTCGAAGTGTGCTTGCTTGAGCCAGGTGTAGGGTTGTCCGCCATTTTGTTCACGGGAGCACAGACAATAACACACGTGTAGCAACAACTGTATGCGCGGCGCAACTGGTCGAGTCGAAGCCGACCCGAGCCGAGCGAACGACGCGGCGTCGTGCGCGGGTGAAAGAGACAGAGCGATGCGCGAGTGAAAGAGACAGAACGATGCGCGATATTTCGTTAAATGAACATGAACAAATTAGTGTGCGATTTTATTTTGCACCTGTAAGTATAATAATACGTTGAACCCCAATGAAATTAAATAAGTAGTAAGTACCTATATTATAAAGTAATAAATACCAATACAAATTTGACTAAGCCTACACAAAATAACGATTTCCTGTTTGTTTTGTTGTAATATTGTTCTAACTGACTCCGCTTGGGGCAACGAGCAAATGGTTCGCATTTGTTAAATGTAATAAGGGCCCTCGGATAATAGATTATAGATTACTTCAATTAATAATTGCAGTGCCTTGAAGCGAGATTCAGTGAAGTAAAAATAAGGAAGATACCTAATCATAGTAATTATTAAAGTTACTGTTTACAAACTGATTTCGATTAAGATCTATATTTATTACTTACTTACTGATAAAATATTTAATTTACTACTCATCTATTATTCGTATAATAAATATATAATACTTTTTTTTACTATAAATACCTACATAAGTCATTATTATTTGGCAGTTCGTAAAAAACTGCCATTTATTATCTGTGGTTAATGAAATTGTTTCGTTTTAGATTGATTTATAAATACCTAAATGTTTTGACGCGAGTTTAGTTATTTAAAAAAATACGACAAATTGTTAATTTAATGTCCGAATATCTTAAAATATCTTGTAGATTTTTTATTTCCTTACGGAAACAAATACTTTCGAAGATATATTGATTTGAACTATCGCGTCACTTCTAAGTACATTCTATACGTAGAAATGACGTATTCACTTCCCTTCCTTGACACGGGAATCGAACCCGAGACCCTTTACTAGGCAGCCACACTAACAAATCGACAAACGACGAAGTTAATAAAAATCGTTCTATTACAATATGTTAACACATTTTGTCATCTTATCTACTAAATATTGTACAATAATTTTGCGTATAGAGAATGGCCATGACCCGACGAGCAGAGGGGCGGGGCTTTAGTTCGTTCGGGTAGCTTCGTGAATCATCGGGAGCGCTCGGCAAACTTCGGCCCGTCCGAGCGATTAGCGTCGAAACGAAACGGGTTGAAGAATGCGCTTGATCATAAATTCGTAATTTCTAATAAAGTATGTTTTTTATTTACCTATTATATAATTTTATTAGGTATTTACTTGTTTTTAGGTAAGTAAATAGGTAAATAGTAAAAATAATTAACAGAACAATGCATTTCCTTTCTAACCTCAAATATCAGTACTAGAATCGGACACAAAACAATTTTATTTTAAGCTTAAAATTAACCAATGGAATACCGAAACGAAACATTAACATGGCCATAGAATTTTGAACCTTAACACTCAAACATAAAGTCCAATTTCCTTTGTTACAAAAAATCTGATGAATGTACCTTGATTGCGGTCCAGACTCGCAGTTCGTAGTTTTTAATTAACCGGACGGCAGGAGATTGTATATCGGTTCGATTCCCGAGTAATGTAAAGCACAATCGATCGTACTAACGTTGCGTTGTTTTAATTAGTACTGGAATAATGGAATAATGTTTCTAAGGATGAGATTTTACGATTTGCGTATGCGCATCCTTGCTTTATAATAGGTAAGCAGTAAGTAGCATTAGTACTAGATAGGTATTAAGCATTTAGGCACATTGCATGCCTGCAATGGATAGTAAGAAAGGTTTCAAGTTCAATTTTCGAATTGAAAAAAAGCTGTACCTACTAAGTCAATATTAGGGTTCCGTTTACCCCTACGGCCTACCCCCAAAAGGCTGGTAACGCACTTGTAACGCCTTTGGTGTTTCAAGTGTCCATGGACGGCGCGGCGGCGATTGCTTACCATCAGGTGATCCGTCCGCTCGTTTACCAACTTATACCATAAAAAACGGTAATATTATTTATTCTTCCCCGAGTAAATAACAGAAAAGTTCATTAAAGTTTTCAATTTTTAACTTAGAACAACAAGTTAACTAACAAAAATGAGAATTTGGGAAGTCGGTTCCATTTCCCATATTTTTCCTTCCTACATTACAATTGTAAATAATATATGATAAAAAAACCTTAAGTAGATATATTATATCGTGGCACGTGTCAATATTACATTAAATATGCCACATTGGTTATATTTGACTAAATAAATCTCGGTTAGCCAGCCGTTATTAAATGGTGAGGGTGGGTTATGAATACTGTGACCAAATATTTGGGAGTACTGTGGATGTTCCTGATTAGGTTAATTTTTGTCGAAGTTCACGATTGGATAATGTTTGTATAGAGTGTGATTTGAAGTTCATTGAACTATGATTAAGAAATATTGAAACTATTGTTGGTTTGTTAGGTTTAATAAGTGTAATGTCACCTGAAATCATTTATTACTATTAAACCATATACTTAGTTACTTTTGAAATGTCCATAAATAAGGAAATAAATAATAGTATGTCAGTCTGTACGTCAGTGATGCCAGGTTCTCAGTGAGCGACAGTCAAGTTAGGGTTAATACTATAAGTATAATAAACATTTTTAAAATATTTCGCTGGTACATAATAAGACACATCTTCCAACTATAGCATAGAGAATAATAAAAACATATTCATGTTTAATTTACGAAACGAAACCATTTATCATTTATCCTAAATCCGATCAAATTATCCGACCAATTGACGAATCCATGGTCACAATAGTCATAAGGATATTTTTGCAAGGGGGAGACTGGTCTCATTTGCTTTACGAATGTGGATTTGACTTAATATTACCATGATAAAACCATTCCACATGACTTACTGCCGCACTCACAGACATTTAATGATTACTTAAACTATTCCTTAGTAACGATTTTGTATTGGAAACAATTGCTTAGGACTGGGTTAAGTAACCATTAAATGAGAAGTAACCATTAGACGCCATTTTGAATAATACGGATAAATTCAGTTCATATCACATCAACAGCCTATAAGTGGCCACTGCTGACCAAAGACCTATTCTCGCACGGAGGTTTGAGCATTAATCACCACGCTTGCTCAATGCGGGTTGGCGATTTCAAACTTATAAGTAATTTGAAATTATAAGCCCAGCTTTACTTTAACCGTTAATCAGTGGTGTCTAAATAATCATAGAAAGTACATATAAGTTGGAAAAAGTCACATTGGTACGAGTAATTTTCGTTGGTAAGTTCCAAACCAATCGCAGCGCTTTATGATAAACTCAAACGATTGCGATTTTAACCTATCTATGAGGTAAACCCTCCCTCTTACTCTTTTATAGAGGAGGTTCCTAATTCACCAGTGGACTATCACAGTCTATGATGAAGAAACCAGTTCTATAACCATCCGAAACCCTTCACAATCCCATTACCAGCATCCTGTCAACAAACCTGAAAGTCTAACTTTTCTAACTGCGTCTAACACATTTAGTAAACTCCCTGTAACTTGGAGAAGACTGGCCCGTGACGTCACCCACCACAATTGGATGTGTCAATGTCTGGAGTTCAGGAACTGAGATTATCTTAGTGAAATGACATCGTTAAAGGTAACTGGGTTTTACGTGGTACAGTGATGTCGTTAAAAAGTATGGTTAAGGGTTAAGGGTTAAAAAGTTTGATAAAAAATGGGAGAAAAAGTTTTATGTGGATAAAAATGCCTTGGTTTCTACAACTTAACGAGTGATGGGGTGTAGGGTGGAATTTCTATGGCGCAAAAATTTTTTTCGGCGTAAAGTTTTTGGTAATAGACGGTCAATGGTACTAAGCATTAGTATAACAATATTATGAAAAAATCTAAATTAAATAACCTAAGTACAATGATAGATTATAACGACACTAATATTATAAATGTTAAAGTTTGTATGTTTGGATGTTTGTCCGTCAATCACGCTGAAAATATTGAACGGATTTTGATGAAATCGGGTATACAGACAGGGCACAGCTAGCTTAGCACAGCTCAGCTCATAAGCTGACTTGGGTGATAGGATATCTTTTTATCCCACGGGAATGCGGGCAAAGCCGCTTGCAGAAGCTAGTATTAAATAATCTTTAATAAGTCAGTTTTTATTTCGATAACTTGGGCAAAGCCGCATAAATGAGTACCGTCAGTAAAACATACTACACAATAAGTTGTTAATTCTATATCAAAAAGTAAAGAAAATCTCAGAAAACCAACCAAAAACCATATTCCCAGATCTTACACGTAACGTAATTAATGTGCAAATAAATAAGTTATACTCTAACTTGAAGATACGGCCAGTCAACACACGGTCCCCGAAGCCTATCTCCGGCCGTGATTAAGTTACAAATTAGAGCCCTAACATCAGCCTCGGTCCCTAGTGAGAACTGGTCGTTAGGCGTTTGACATTAACACGTGGTCGAACTTATGTATTTGGTATTTTTTGTCGAAAATTTCGATATTCGATTACAACTTTACAAAGCTTGCTTATGCTGAAATCATGGGGTTATAAGTACAAAGTACTTTTCGCATTTCTAGATTCAATTGTGAAAAGGACAATGCTCAAAATGTAAAGAGCATAAACCTAGAATCGATTATTGTTTTGACCAAAACTAATGTATTTCTGACCTCTTGCTTATGTCCATGTATGATTTAAATTAAATCTATGTTTTTTTTTCGACTTATACATATGTACTTTCTAAGCATATTTAGACACCACTGACAAACGGTGAAGGAAAACATCGTAAGAAAACCAAGGTTTATAATCTGTTGATGTTGATGATCAATAAATATCCCAATACCTATCAGACTCAAATCTCTCCGTTATTGAGTAGGTACCTACTACACTAAGTGACGGAGGCTAGTCTCAAAATAGACTTGTTTGGACAGGTTCTCACCGAAGTGTCGGATGCGGATCTCGAGTGAAATGCCTAGGTAAATACAAATCCTAACCTACGTCCGATGTTTGCCTGAAATAGAAATCTGAAGTTAGGGTAATAAATCATAGACGGCTACTGCTAGTACCTAGGTAAGGGTGAATGTCCCTATGATGTATGACCTATAAGAGTTAGATTACGATTTTAGAAGTTTGACATACCATTTTTTTGAAATAGTCACATTTTTTTTAAATGACTTCTCGCGCCTTGTCTGAGGCTAGAGGGACTCCAGACACCATACCACTCGTGCAGTCAAAAATAAAATTGAGGTTTTCAATAGGTACCGAAAAATTCAACAATCTGATTTGGCAAGCCAGTAAATCGAACCTAAAACCTGTCAGACTCGCGACGGATTGAACCACCACATACTTAGTTCATTTCAAAAACCTTTTTGTCTTGATGTCATTTGATTTGTCAATGCATTACACAGCCTCACACTATTTCGGAAGTTCTTGAGATATTATATTTTCTAATTCAATGATTACAAAATCTAATTATATTTCCTCGATATATGACTTAGGAATCGGTTACAAACAGCAACCAATCTTATTTACCTCTCATTACATGGCAACTAACAGAGTTTACTACTTAGATCAGATTACATATCTAATTATTTCCTAGAATACCACATTCAAGACAAACTGTGTATTTACCTGATCAAAGGAATTCTTTCACCATAACATTATACTTATATACCTCTAACAGGAAAAAAACAACCCTACCTACACAACTATACATACCTACCTACATGAACATACACTTCAAGTTATAAAAACCAGTATAAACTGACCGTTGACTACGTAGAAAGGTCTAACAAAGCGAGACCTTAATAAACTGGTCATGTATAACTCGACAAGCAACCGCACACATACAAGTAAACAAAAAAAAAATTGAACACCATTACTACACCACTACATGCGCATAATTTTACCTGAAAAAATACGAACACATTTTTACCTGAGGTTCTTCAAAGTGATATAGGTAGTAGAGCCTAGCTATTTGCTCGCGGTTTCGCTTGTGGGGGGAAAATAACTATATTTACATATAGGTAGGTAGTTGTTACACGTGGTTTCGCCCGTTGGGCAAGGACATAGATATGCAAGACGTTTTATATGTAATAGTGCCATCTGTTATCGTTATGGGGAACTAAAGGAATAATAGATAGATACTGATGCCATTTAAAAAAATGCTAGTCTCTTTAAAAGATTCTCAACCGAACGGAGATAAGATTGTTAATCAATTAAATTAAAGAAATGTTTTGCATTTTGGTAATAACTAAATAATTTCTTCGCGATCAAAATAATATTTATTTCATTTACCACGACTTAAGTTAAATGAAAATATCGTCAAACAAAAACTGAGGCATCTATTACTTCACAATAACTAGAAACAAAAGGATAAACCAACAAACATTCACATATGTACATACATAACTACACGCCTCTCCCATGGCAGAGACAATGGACCGCCAATTGCTTCGACCAATACCTCTTTCGCTGCATCAACAGTCATCACTATCAGTCATTTTCATCATGCTCTCAAACATTCACATTTTTATAATATTACAAGATGAATGCATAATATGCATAGAGCTACACAACCTAAGTAACAAAGTACCCACACTCCGTTATAACTTTACACTGTAGGCACAAAAAAGCTGGCGATGTCAAGCGCATACATTGTCTTGCAACCCCACTTACACTGGTGGACATAAAAACGAACGCACCTACATATTATGTTAAAAATGTAATTTATGTTAAAAAAATATCCACATTTTGTTCCGTCATGTTTATGATGGAATTTGTGTGGTTTATGAATTTATACGATGGTCGTTTTTGTTTGCTATTTGTAAATATTTGGATTTGCGTATTTATGATTTCATTAGTATTGTTTTTAAGCCTAATTTGAGTTAGTGAACTCACCAGCCTCCTTCAACTATTAATCAATACTTTATCAAGAAATAATTTAAGAGTATTATTGAACTTTTAGGGATCGTATGTTTATCCTGAAAGATTCGGTGTTCCATCAATAGGACCAAATTTCATCAAAATCGGCGTTAATACTGAACAAATTGCAGCCAGACCTGAAACTGTAGTATGCTGTGCAACGTCACCGCGTTTGCGCACGCTGCTCATAATGAAGAGTCCCGCTGTGACTCGAAACTAGTAGACCTTTTCTTCATTACATTTACGTGAGTAACCCGTAATTTTGAGTTAATGTAATATGTCTCACGATACTTATTATAAAAAATCGGTCAAACAGTTTAGGCTTAAAACCTTAAGAAACAACCAAACTCACTTTCCTATCTAAACCATTACTTACTTAGCACTCTAACATTGATTACCACGCCAGATACCAGTGTCCAATAACGACCTTCAATTAAAATCTACCACCATAAGCATAGTAAAATAAAACATGCCTACAAACAGATACTTATCAGATACGCAATCTCAGCACCGCATAAAATATTCATCGTTGCTTTAACATCAGCTCATGTTCCGTAGAAAACTGTGTAAAGATACACGAACATAAAAATGCGTATTTTACGACATTAGTATAAAGCTCGAATAAAGCAACTTTGGTCTTGTAACTATCGTTCCGCTTGGAAGGCTCATTTAATGATAATTTATTCAGTATAACATGACTTCGAGACTTTTATTCCGCGGAGGGGTAAGTAGAAGTGTGTTTGGAGTGCTTTTCGCCAGTTATAAGTCAAATACCGGGCTTTTTTCAGATTTATCAAAAAAAAAAAAATCTCAGTAGTAGCGCGGAGTCTGGAATTGTGCCCAGTATATTAAATGGCATTGGCTCACCACCTATTACATGAGACTTGATAACACAAATGGTGAAAAGTTAGTTTAAATTGTGTAGAGACATTATGTGCCGTAATATGCACCTCTGCCTCCCCTTTGGGAATAAAAAAGCGTGACGTTGCATCATGCATCCAATATTTGTAATATGGCGTAAGTTATATACGCAGTTTTGTAACTCTCCTGGTGTTATGGACCTCCACAAGCGACGCTAATCGCTTGCCGTGAGGTGATACGATTGCTCGTTTGCTCCTTATCTCATAAAAAAATGGGTATTCCTGTAAATTCCGATTATATAATTAAGTTCAATATTGTTATACAGACCGAGCCTTAAGCCAAATTCCAGCCCATATTTTCAGTTTACGTAGTTGAGAATTTTGGAACCGAAAAACTCAATAACATTGCTCCATACGGAAATCGAAGTGATGGGTCATTAATGAAAATTTATTCAGCTATATTGCTATCACAAGAATAAACTTGTTCGTATTTTCGCTTGAAAAAATTTCGGTGAAAATAAATATGTTTTTAAGTGGTCGTTCCGCGAATCCAATTTTATGTTTTAATTTTATATATTTGGAGATAGGCTTTCGATTAATTGTTGGCACGTTTATTTTGATCTAGAGTCATTTATGAAATGATTTGCAAATGTTGTTTTGACATACATAGCCTCACGCCTGTCTCCCATAGGGGTAGGCAGAGACAATGGAACGCCAATTGCTACGATTCTTATACACGTCTTTCGCTTCATCAATAGTCATCACTGACTCATCAGTCTTTTCATGCATACTCGTCGGTTAAAGGTACTTTTAATGTGAACCCTTTTAATTTATCGCCAATTTGGTCGCTATATGTTCGTCTAGGGCGACTCTACTGACGACCCCATTCATATCCGCCTTATATATTTCTTTCGTAAATCTATCTGTTTTCATCCATCCTTTCTTAGAAAGGATATTGTTTTGATGGAAATGTTAAAGTTAAAGTTTTCCTAAACACCTTAAATATTGAGGCAGATATCAATAGTTTTATTACACATACAGCATCAAACAAAAGCTTCAGAGCTGTTCCTTTGTTCAGATATAATAATTTAGAATTTAACAACAGCCCTAAAATCTAAATGTGTCCAGATCACAGAGATTAGCCTAGCCCTCCATTACGCAAGACCCACCTCTAGGAAATTTAACCATTATATTATTTGTGTCAACAACAACATTTCAGCTAAATCTCCCAAGATATTAAAGCACCTAGCGGGTACAAATTTGCTTTTTCATGTTCAATAACAAGGGCCTTACGTAACCAACAACGAACGAACGTTCCGAAAAGCGAAAATTCAAAAGCCTGCTCCATTTACACCTTAACCAGAATAATATAGTACACTTTTCTTTGCCAGAAATGTACGTACACATCTGCACACGAAAATTTACAATCACAGATATCGTAGTGGGATTTTATTTGAATAATTTAAGAGGCATCGTCTCGTACGAGGTTGATCTTATCGGTTAAATTGCGCACACACCCCCTTCTTGTGGGAGGCGTTAGTATTGTGCCTGGATGTGCTACGTTACCTGTGGGTTTGAAGGTGACTTTTTGTTTTTTTGGTGTTGCGATGGTAGATGTAAAATAAGTGGGTGTTAAATGGTTATAGCCTTAGGACTTATTGGGAGTTTTCTTAGAAAGCAAGGGCGATTGGTTATGCCACTCCAATTAATATTATAATAGTCTTATAAGCCTATAATAATAAAAAGACATTACTGTAGGTAGAATTTTCCAAAATCATCTCATGATATTTTGCTAATGAGCGTCAAAACCCTAATGAATTATGCCCAAACCTACAATCACTATAGCTCTCCCTTTCTTAAGGACATTATTAAATTTGCAATAAAACTGCTGACTGTAGTAAAAAAAATGTACTTACCTTTAAAAATACCTCATCCAAAAAAAATTCTGGTTCAAAGCAACAATGTAACCAATAAAAATTCAAGCCAAGGTGTTGAGTCAAATGACACCGTTTAACAGGAATACAGCGAGCGAAGCCGCGGGGCGTACAACGTCGATCTTAGATAAGCCTCGCCGCTCGTATGTATGTACAAAAATGTACTTTAATTTCCATACTGATTAAAGATACCTATTTTTTATTTTATTTTTTTGAGTATTTTTTTGCTGCGCCATTTCTTTTGCACTGAAGTGTATATTACCTAATTTGGTTTTATTTTTGGTGACTTTTAAGTTTAAGTTTAACGTTCGCTTACCTGAAACAAAAGAAACAGAAATTGTATTAGTTTTCTGATAGCACAAAGAATAGCTTAAAAAGTCTAAACATCACAAAATAAAATGTAACATAAATTTTGTTTTTTTTAGAGAATAAGCCTATTAGTAGCATAAAATCAAATCTGCCTACATACAAAATAACTAATTTTATAATAATCCTAAACAAATTAAAGAAATAAATGACGTCTCGCCTTTTATCCCCGATGGCGTAGGCAGAAGTACACATTTTGGCACGTAACACCACTGTACGACGTACACCCACTTTTCACAGTTTATGTTGTAAGTCCCATGTAATAGGGGGTGAGCCTATTGCCATATACCGGGCACATCAAAAACTTCCACAAACTAAATTGATTTCCCTGACACAACACCCCACAACTGATAATCGCACTCATTTCCTCTTATCCCAAAAAAAGAAAAAATATCCCGAAAAAAAACAGCTTCATTTTTCACTCTCATTTCTAAAACCTGTTCGTATTAGTAAACGTCACGCGACGTTTAAAACGATTAATTAACATCATTATAAGCTATTAGGGGTCTAAAAATAACTAGGGGTCACTAGACACCGGTCTTTATTGGGGGTCGTTAGTCATAAGAACCTTTTTTCACTTCTGTTGATTAATTTAGATGTTTAGTACATTTTTGGTGAAGTGTTTTAGGGGCCTATTGTCTATTGTTTTTCTAGGGCTTCTTGATTGTTTAAAGGTTGTGAAAGATTGAGTTAAGATTTATTTTTAGAAAACCTGAACTCTTATATTTGTTTGGGCTAATATTTGTTATTTTTATGTATGGTTTTGTAGTTATTAGTACTACTAGTTTCAAGCCGTGCTAGAGGCTCATAATATGAGTAGTCCGCGACACACATCGTAGCGACAGTCGCGTTGTTACATGCGTGATACGTGAGTAAGCCGAAAAACATAAAATTAATTTAGTAAGTTAAACGTACAAGAAAGTTATAGTATAAAACAAGGTAGTCTTTATTTAGTCATTATCGTAGAAGATAGAATACGATCTTTATCTATCATTAGGACACAAATTCAGTACTCCAGGGGTTTTGTGATATTATCTTAAAGCAGTGCCTTAACTTTAAAACCCGTACCAAATCATAAACCCTAAGACACGAGATATCTATTTCCACATCAAAAACCCAGGGGTTCTCATTACAAGTCGACACCGGACTACCCATAAATCATTTTATATGAGCATAAGCGTTTAATGCACCCCCAATTAGGAGGGGGTGCTTAAGTACCATATTGAGAGCTTAGTGTCTAATGACACCGTACCCTTCACAGTGTAAAAGAGACAGCTAGAGTGCGACGAACATTTTTATTGAAGGTGTGAAAGAGATGGGAGATAATGTCCGTTAATAAACCTCGTTTCTAAGGATCTTGAGGGTTCCTCCTTAGGTTATGAGTTGCACCTGTACATAATAAGTCTTTTGACAAATGAAGTGGAGGATTAGCCCAGTATTGTCCTCTAAATTGCGGAAACGTTTTACGGATTGTTTATTTCAATATTATATTTAGGGGGTCTTTAGTCATTAATTTATACGCAGGAAACAGGTAATGGGGCTGTTTGGGGTCGTTGGCATGAGAAGACTGGGTGTTAGGAGAATTTGGTTATGCTAAAGGCTAGGCAGTTTTTAAGACGTAGGTAAAGGCATATGTCAGAGTAAAAACAAACGTCGTGATTTTAAATCAAGTTGACATTCTGAAGCATCATCACCAGACACAGCTCCTATAAATGAGAATTGTTACTCTGAATAATAAAAGAAATATTATTTATAAATTTTAACTCTTACAACTAAAATCACACATACATTATATGGCATAATGCGTTTTTTTTTAATTTACATTACACTTACACTACTAACTTAAAACACTTTTACCAAATGACCAAATGGCCAATTTAAAAATCCAACCTATGACTCCACAACAGCTGATATCTATCCCATACCTCCCCAAAACAAACAAGAGAACAACAATAAAAATCCTACATCTACACAACTACCTACCCATATCATACATCACACGTGCTTGCGCTTCGCCCGTTAATGTCGGAAACGTTTTTCTTTCAATTTACGCGTCCAACATTTAGTGGGGGAGAGATATCTTCAATTAATGTCCTGTGAATGAGGTTTTGGCCATTGGCAGTCGGACTATGCGTCTTTTTTTGAGGGGGAAATCATCCAATGACTTCTCCCGCCTTGGGTGAGGCGAGAGGGAGTGTCAGACTTACTGACTAAAAACCACCCCGTTCCTTCTCCTGCTGCCGGAGCCCCGGTAACCATGCGTCTTGGATTCGATTTTTGGGTCGGACTATGAGTTTTTTGATGGGCAATGTCAGTGTTGTGCAACGACTGCACGGTTGGCGCGGTGGTTGGGTAACCGGCTGCCGCGCAACGTGTAGCGTGTTCGATTCCCGCACGGAGTAAGTCTTTGTGTGATCCACAAATTGTTGTTTCGGATCTGGGTGTCATGTGTATGTGAACTTGTACGTTTGTAAACTCACTCACGACACAGGAGAAACTCCTAAAGTGGGGCAACGTTTTTTTATGAAAAAAAGTGTTATATGGAAACTAAACAACCTACACTGGACGATGGGTCTTATATACATAAGAGCTTCTTACATAAGAGACTCTTCAGCTTTATATATTAGTACATAGATTTGAGATCACTCGCCGAACAAAGCAAAAAATTTAAAATAGATGGATTACTCTATCGTCTGAAATGAGACAAACGCTAGTGGGAAAATGAGAAAATTTCCGCTTTTCGCTCATTTCGGGGGAATTTTTGGGGAGTGCCTAAAAGGGGGAGGTTTGAATGTTTGATAGTTAAGTTTGTTTTTTTAACGTCACAACGGTTTAATACTCGCGACTAGGGTAGGGTGCTTTTTGGAACGGGGATTTATGAAAATATGGATGTGGCTTTTCATTCATAATTTTTGCTGAAAATTTTATAATTTTTAGTTTATATATTTGTAATGTAGGTAAGGTAATATGCATTATGCCGTATTATATGGACGTGGTTTATTAGTATTTTGAGCCAGTTGTGGAAACTGACGTATTTTTGGAAATCAATGTTTTACTTTTGCCCATATATTTCCCTAATCGAATGTTCTAAGGTTGATTGGTAGATAATGCCATATGGCATTAAGTTCGCCTTAAGAACCACTATTTTATTGTATTGTGTACATTAAGGATTAAATAAATAAGTAAATAAATAAATCTTCGAAGTATTTTTCCTAGATAAAATAGATTAAGTTTCATTTGAAGTACAATAAGAACTCACAATAAATTCCATTGATACACGAAACCAATCTCATTCAACAAATAACACACATACCTATATATTAATACCACCAAAAACAAACAATACCACATCAAAATCAATCCAAACATTTGCCACTTCCATAGCATTACTACCCTTTTTTAATATCCCCGTGTCAGGGGCGCAAGGTGCCTAATAGGTCGGCGCGCCATTTCGGAACACCCTCTATACACACCTACATTCACAACAGGAGTAACAAATCAAGCCTAACAGAACCAGTTTATCTTGGTCTCACCTTTAATGATGTTTCCATAGATTCAAAGGTCAGCTTATACTGGATTGTTATAACTTGTCTTGCTGTGTGCATCTAGCTTTATCTGTTAGGTAACGGATCTGACAGCCGCCATTTTGGGTATTTAAATGTCAGATAACGATGTATGTTGATGTATGGAGGTGGATATTTTTAGGGGATGATTATGGTGTTTGGTCTGGTATAATTACGCCTAGTATTGTAGGCACTTCTAACATCGGTCATTTTGTTTAATATTTTAATTTATTTTGATCTTTTGGAATTCACGCCTGCTTTACTTGATAAACGAGCCAGTTCTCACAAAAATGCTAAAAAGGGTATGTACATTTGTGTTGCTGCGACACCTAAAACCACTGACCCAATTTTGATTTATTTTGGTAGATTTTTCAATATGCCTATCTGGAAGTCTATAGGACAAAACCCTATGTCCATTAGTAAACATTTTTTCCTTGTAGCCTTGAATTATTAGATAACAACATTACAAAACATCCATGAAAAGATGACTGTTGATGAAACGAAAGAGGTATGTAAGATTCGTAGCAATTGACGTTCCATTGTCTCTGCCTACCCCCATGAGAGACAGACGTGAGGTTATGTATGTATGTAACATTACAAAAGTAAAGATTTCACTAACAGAAACCTCAACACAAAAATCTATTTGCACTTAATATCAGATACCTTTGAGTGTATTGAAAAACAAACAAATACATTTGACGCGAGCTACAGGTATCCAATTTTCTTCCCTTTACCGATTACTTGATCAATGAATCGCGAGAATATCAAAGCGATTGAGAAATAGACACAATATTGCTCCTTAAGACTTGGGTAGATATCTAGGAGCTATTTAGAAGGGGTGGTTGACTATGATGTTCATTAGGGTTATGAAAAAGTATGTTTATTTATCTAATGATAACTGGTAATACAGTGAGCTATGTTAATGATGTCTAAATAAGATTTACACTACAAGATTCTTTCAGCCTCTGATTGCCTGTGACTGTCTCGTTGATAAAGTATTAGTAGGTTGTTTTTCGGTTTTCAAAAATAAAATCAGTACTTTTACTGAGACTGGTCTGGTATATGGCAACAGGCTAACCTACTACATGAGACTTATAAATTGTGAAAAGTAGGTGTACACTGTACAGTGGCATTACGTGCCATAATGTGCACCTCTGTCTACCCTTTCGAGGATAACAGACTATTACCCCGCTTGCCAAGCTACCTAACCCGATTCACCAACAACTCTTAAATTTCTAACCTCCAAAAGGCCGGGCAACGGCGAATGCTTACCATCAGGTGATCCATCTCGTTTACCGGCTTATTCCATAAAAAAGAAAAAATGATTTCGACAAAATGTGTGACTTAGGAAAATAATCGGAAATACTAATCTACAGCCCTATGAGTACCCATTTTAGTAATCTTGGTCAATATTATATAAATAAGGAATGATTGGGCACTTCTAGAATTGGCTTCCAGTGAAGTGCGTGATTTAATTTGTTAGGTTAGCCTGTTTATGGTCAGTGGAATAGATTGTTAGGGTATCTGTAATAACCTAGTAAGCTTTCCGCTTTACTGGGTTAATGAAATGGAAATTTGCTGTGGATTATCTTGGTATTTTCTGGACAAATGATCACAATTAATCCAACCTCTTCATTTACTTGTAGAAAGCAAGCATTTTTAAACTGGCATGGGCACTAACAATGTTATTAGAACTTGAGACGGGATCATTACCATGTTTATTAATTTCAATAAATACCTTTCCGATATTTCGGCACTGTTGCAAACATGGTAAATATCCAGTCTCTAGTTCTTATCATATTAAAGCAGTCGTGTCAAAAATAAACGATTATAAAGTTTGAATTGGTGGTCCTTCAAAATATTGATACTCCAGACTAATTCGTAACGAATTTATTTAGGACAAAACTGGACACTAAGGTAGAAGGAGCATATAAGTATCAATGCTAAGAAATGTCCACAAAAAAAAACCATCCTTCTCAGCATTTTTTGAGTTCACAAGCACCCAATTCTTACTCCTGATTAATCGAAAATGCTTTAACAATTGTGCATAAAAAAAAACTCAACAATTCCTAAAAAGACGCAAAAAATTAATCTCATCTCAAGCTTCGGACAAGCCGAACTCAACATTCCAATTACACCGCTTCAAAAGGCCATCTGAAGCGAAAATCCAGGCAAATATATTCATAAGATACCTCATAAAGGAAGTATAAACACCTTGGAGATTCCCTCTTAAGTTGTTTTGTAGGACTGAACCTTGGGCAGAGGTAGTAAGTCTTTATTACCATTTCTTTCGTCCCCCTCATCGCCTCTTGAGCTCATGATGAATAATTCAGACTGTGATCCAAACGTTTTTCTGAGCAGACTTCTGTTTTGTGTGTTAGGATGGCGGGTATAGGCTTGTATATATTTTTTTGGTAGGAGTTTTTTTTATATACGATAAATAATGATAGCGTTAAGATTACGCTAATCTAGAGAATAAAAACAAAACTACGGTATTAATCAGTTAGAAGATAGATTTAGACAGTCTTAATAACTCTCTATTTCTAAATTTGCAATTTACAAAAATAAATATCGTACAATAGTTCTATTTATACAATCTAATTAGACAGGTATTATAATTGCATAAATATCGAGTTAAATTCACTGATATCCAAGCTAGAATCACCCACCAACCACCCTTAGTGTTAATCAAATAATGTAGATTTTTTCAATTGCAAAAAATAAAGATTAGTATAGGTTTCATTAGGAAATTGGAACTATAAACAATTTGCTATTTAAAATATTTACGACAATAGACCTCTCTTTTATTCGAAATAAAAGAGAAACGCTCCTACATATTTCTACACTTGTTCCAGCCATCACGACGCACACATTACCGATCCTGTTTTTTTTGTGAACCTAGACTAACATTTGAGCTTCCCAAAATAGTCGATTGGATACCGAGAGGCATAAAACGATATATTGTCTCTTTTAAAACAAATGTTATAAAACTAAGGTGAATAAGTATTTGGTGAACAGTTTATTTTCAGTTTAAGCTAACAGATCGTCTGGTTAACCGTCACCGAATTCTTTAATGGCTAGCAACATTATAAATTTGTGGTTTCTTTTAACAAAGTGTTGGGAAAATAATAAATAGATAGAATACAGAGATAATTTTTAACTAAGTAGTTTCAGTAGGCTGCGCAGGCTGCTCATGATGAAGAGTCCCTCTGTGACTCGAAACTTGTAGAGCTTTTCTTCATTAATTTACGTGAGTAAACCGTGATTTTTAGTTAATTTAGTATGTCTCACGATAGTTATTATAAAAAATAGAGATACATTTTGTATCATACGCGAAAGCAAAAACTACAGAACACCACTGCTCTATACCTACTTTGAAAAATGAATTACACACAGCTAAAGTGACGAACAATATCTTCAACAAAATGTTCCCAAAATGTCGTATAAACCAATAATAGATACAACAGACGCGATAATCAGTAATTAATTAATATTAATTACTATTGTTTCATTGTTCGTTAAACCTTAGCGATTGGACAAAAAATAAGATTCATTGATAAATTGGATCGAGAGCTCTCATGAATATATGGAGCCTAATTGAACTTAACAAATGATAATGAGTTATAATAAACAAAAAACTTTACATAATGTCCTTACATTTAGACGTAGGTAAAAAAGGACAAACCTGTTATGAAACACTGAATGTAATTATAGATTCCATACATATAGGTTAAATAATTTCAATCTCATACATAACATAAGTTCACTTATAATGAGATACACAGAATTGCTTATATCTAAGTAAATAAGTCATATCTAGTGCGCTGTTGAAGTACATAAAATTAAATGTTACGCTGTTGTTGCTAACATTCTTGTTATGAATACCTATCAATACATCAATACATAATATGTATAATTTGTAAACATAATTTTTAAGTTTCCAATTAAATGTGTTTATATTATCACAATATTTTATGTCGTCGGGTAACTTACCCGTATCAATACATATCATCATCATTATTCCATACTTGTAGCTCGCCGCCCTACCAGAACCAGATTGCGGCGCGTTGCGTTCCGCGCGCCTCAATTAGAGCCATCAGACCACCACAGATGGGGCCCAGTAGGGCTGATGCCTGATCCGGAGCTGCGGACTACCTAGCAGGTTTACCGGGGCTCCGGCTCGAAAAGCAGGAGTAGGAACGGGGTGGTTTTTAGTCAGTAAGAGTCTGATACTCCCTCTCGCTTTGCCCAAGGCGGGAGAAGTCATTGGATGACATACCCACTCAAAAAAAAAACATCACATTGTAGTTAAGAATAAGGTTTTAGCATAAAACAAAATCATTTACAAACTCAACAAACAATCTTACTAACAAACATTAATACAGAACATAGATATAAAAAAAATATATTCAAAGAACATTATTTAATCATTAAAATATTAAAATTTACTGAAAACGAAAGTCAGTTGGGAAATTACTGCAGCGTGCTTTCAGTGCAGGGGCTCTGAAATTTTGATACTACAGTCTTGCTGTAAGAGATTGCCTGAAAATGTACTGAAACAAGGTAAGGCTTTGTTCAGAAAGTATTACGTTTTAATTTCACGAAATTTAAATTAATCTTACGAGGGAGATTATGGGAGAGCCATGCTTCGGCACGAATGGGGCGGCTCGACCGGAGTGATACCACGGCGTCACAGAAAACTGACGTGAAACAACGCTTATGTTGTGTGAGTTAGGTTACTGGAGGTCCAATAACCTTCCTTCCCAATCTTCCCTAACAATCCTTAAATTCCTAACCTACAAAAGGCCGGCAACACACTTATAAACTCAAAAACTACTAAATTGATTTTAAAATGTAGTTACATTTTATAATCATTTCAGCCACAAGACGTCCACTGCTAAACATAGGCCTTCCCCAAAGCTTTTCAGTCACAATCGACCGGTCCATTTCCATTCCTACGATATCGACAAATGGCAGTTGATTAAACACAAAATATTTACCAACACAAGCTAAACCGACGTCAAAACCTAGTTGCATACGACTAACCACATAGAATGGCATTGTCTGCAGCTTGTGGTAGTATAGTACTGTCCTAGTGTGGTCATCTGTGGTTTCGATGTTGTCTACCGGACTGTCCTTCTGTGGTCTCAGTTATGACAAAATTTGTATAGATAGGCAAATCTGGGATTGTGTTGTGTAGGTATAGGTATTATAGCTAATTGTCAACGATGGTCAAGTTAACTAAAGTTTTTGGTTTACTCACGTAAATTGATGTTAGTTAAAATATGTAGAAGAGGCTATAGTCATCTATTCTTTTGCCTGGATGAAAAGATAACAATAGCCTTCTGTTTGAAAGGGGAAATCACCCAATAACTTCTCTAGCCTTGGGTGAAACGAGAGCTTCAGAGAGAATCAGACTCTTACTGACTAAAAATCATCCCGTTCCTATCCGTACTACACTCTTCGAGCCAGAACTCCGGTAGCCCACTAGGTAGTCTGCAGCACCAGGACGGACATCACCCCTTTTGGGCCTCATCTGTGGTAGTCTGGTGACACTTTGAACTACGCGGAACGCGCCGTATGCATACGTTCAGGTCGGGCGGCGATGTACTCTTAGACCCGCATAAAACAATAGGCTTAAAGTAACAAAATATAGATCCAATACGAACGAACCTTTACCGGTAAGTTTACACAATAAGATTGCAATAAACTTTACAAGTTATTGCGCTATCCCTGATTAGTTAAAGCGAAGGTTAAATACTTAAAATGAAACATTAAGTTAATGGTTCCTGAAGAAAATTCTGTTAAATAATTACGTGAATAGATAATGGAATATTACAATTAGTTATAGCTATTGTTACAAGCGTATTACTATTTACCGTGTAATCATTCTTCATAAACCAATAATCATCAGGTAAGTGTCCCATTGCTGGCCAAAGACGTCTTCTCATGTTAAGATAAGTATTATGCATAAATTGGCTATATTAAATAAATAATTTTAAATTATAACATTATTTCTGATGAATCCCAATGGTTTGCAACCCGCACCCCTATGCTTTAGAAGCGGGCACCAAATTAACCTTGACCCATCATTTTCCAAACCTTTTACTCAGTCATTTTCCAAACCTTTAACCCATGACATCACTATCCTACAACAAATTGTACTAGCAAGGATAAAAATGCTGTCTCTTATATCGTTGGTCGCTGTGCATCTTTTACTACCCATCCCCTAAGACATATACCTTAATGATACTATGTGTATGCATGTCTGTCTTTTTATGTATTAGAATATTGTCTGTACGTGTCTCTTGTAACTATGAAAAGTTATGATAAAAAGGGGTAGGCAGAGGTCTTTATGAGATACTTATTCTTCAACAAATATGTAATGTTTTATCCAGGTAAGTGCGCCTGTTTTCGTCCACCTACCAGTGCGCGTCAATTTTACGGATCGCCTTTAATGTAAGATACTGACAACGCGTACGATTAAACAGAATATAATATTTTAATTTAATTTACAAGACAGACATTAAAATTAACATTAGTCATTTACCCTATTTAAAATTCCTTGTTTTACAAAATACGATTAATAATACTTACCAAATAACTATCCACCAACACAAAAATCAAACATAAGACATACACACACTAAACAATCAACCTTCACAACGCCGATGGGGGTACAATGTACCGAAGGCGTACAACCGGTGAATTACGGCTAAGTTACGAGCCGTAAGCTGAGCTAAAATGACCGGCCCGGGTGTACTAGTAACACTAGAACGGCAATATTGCCGGATGAAAAGCCGGACAGCTAATAATTTCGTTCCGCGGTAACTGTTAGGTTTTATTTTTAACCTAGGAGTTTGTGATGTTAACTTTAGGTGATAGTTTCAAGGTTTGTAACTGAGGATAAGTTAGTTTTGTATTGTTTTATTTAGTTTATTGATAATCTCGGTTTAGTTTTAGACAATTTTATAATTGTAAATCAGAATAGACTAGGCATAAACTGTCATGAAGGAATAAAGTCTTGTTTGTTTAAATTAACCATTAATAGGTACTGTGTATATCAACTCACACGCACTTTGTTAATTATTACCTTATCAGCTTACTAACGTGAGTAACACTATCCGTCAACACAAAAACTTAAACGTAAAACAGTTACGTAACTGTTTAACGAAGAACTCGACTAGTTTACAAACTATACTTGAATAAGAAAAAGGCTCATATTCATATGCAGCATTCCGCGATACACGACGACGTGGTTAATATAGTATATGTCACGAAAGTTATAAAGACTTTATGTTAACGAATATACAATAGCTGATACAAAAAAACATAATAACACTTTTCCTGACCACAGGTTAAACCTAACCCTTTGCAAAAGAACTCTATTACTACAAAATGAGATAAACATACAACAAAAACATACTTAATACATTCAACCACTTACCATCCAAAAATCTAAGAACACAACACAAAGGAAATGAAACTCAATTTCGTATAGTAATTAGATTTATAATACAATAGGATTTCAATGCATGTTTATATAGGAGAAGTAATTTTACTTGGTAAAACAAATTGCTTAGGTTATTTTTATTTTCTGAACATGTCATAAACATAAATTAGCCTTAGCTGGTTGCGCGGAGAAATTATTCTTTGCAAGATGTATTTGTAGCTGAAAGTACTTTTGTATGTTTTTTCTAAGTGATATTGTTTAATGTGCGAGGTCGGTGTGGCCCGGAGGCTTAAGACCGCTTCTCATGCATGAGGGTGCGGGTTCGAAACCTACAAACGGCAAGTACCAATGTGACTTTTTCCGAGTTATATGTACTTTCTAAGAATATTTAGACACCACTGACAAACGGTGAAGGAAAACATCGTGAGGAAACGGAAATTAATACTTTCAAAGATATATCTATTTGAAATATCGCGTGACGTCATTTCTAGGACATTTTATAGGTAGAAATGACGTATCTGCTTCCACTTCTAAACTTTGATCTGTTATGTCTATGTATTGTTATCTTATATGACAAAATAAAAATACGTGTTCATATTTTTCCATTACCGTACCTAATTGACTTGTCTTGACAAACTGACAAGCTGACAGAATTTTAATTTTCATACCCCGTCATCATCCCTATTCCGATTAAGAATAACCTAACATATGATTCTTCATTCTGCTAACTTGAAGGACGTTTCAATCAATCAGTGCGAGTCCAATGCGGGTTACATTATGGAAAGGTCAATGACCGATAAAAACTGTCTAAGTACGAATATATTTGGTATGTCATTCTACCCGCAGGAGATTTTTATAAAGGAATGTCTTTTATTGAATGAATTGAATGAATTTTTATAAAAGTTGGGCTTTCAGCAAATTTGGATATATCCAGGTATACTAACAATACACACGTAGCATGGATATCCGCAAAGTAACGCCTGATACTATTCTATATATTTATCCAGGTAGTTTGCTGCGGACTGTCTAGCGAGTTACCGGGGCTCCGGCTCGAAAAGCAGAAGTAGGAACGGGGTGGTTTTTAGTCAGTAAGAGTCTGACACTCCCTCTCACCTCGCCCAACTAATACTTGACGTAGGGATTGAACTCAGAATCGCAAACTATGAATCCACACCGTTAAACTAATCAGGCAAGTTAATAAAATAATGTAAGATGCTTTAATAACGTTTATCTCAGAAACAGCTGAACACATTCTGATTAATTTGTGCATATAAATAGGTGAAGCTCACACTTCTTTTACAGACATTCCAGAGGTAATATACCACAATTATAACCATAAACACTGTAAAACAACTAACCACGACTGCGGCTCAAAAAAATAATAAAAAAAATAACCTAGAAAACATAAAAATTACTTCTAAAAGCCTCAGAGCTAAAATTAATCCCCACATTCTTTAGCAAAATACCATAACTAATTATGGCTAATTACGACTATGCACCGTTTACGCTATTACAGTGAGCCCTAATTTCTATGCCCAAAGCTTGCATGATGCATAAAAAGAATCACTGGTAAAGCCAGTTACTTGCAACCAGTATTTACGGTCGAGTCGAGCATAACATAGTAATTTTAGTAGACAACGGAGCGTGCAGTCTCACTGGACTGACGTACTCGCGCCAGTGACTCGCCCGACAGTGGTTTAGAGCTAATGGGGAAGCGATGAATGGGCATTGTTGGCGTTAAATAGGCTAGCTGGAGTTAGATGAAATTAGGAGGCAGGTTTTTGGCAGGGCCGGTTTTGTTTCAGCGTTGCAGTGTTTACATGAGTGATTTAAAAAGGAAACTGTATGAATGTAGCTTGTTAGAGAAGGGTATCAATGGTGGTAGACTGAATTACATTTGTGAACACCTTAACTTTTCTCTTGGTCGCGTCGACTAGGAAATTCGACCGAAATGATACCACGGCCTCATAGAAAACCGACGTGAAATAACGCTTGCGTTGTGTTTCATTGTGTGAGTGAGGTTACCGGAGGCCCAATTAACCTCCCTTCCCAATCCCCGATTCCCCAACAATCCTTAAATTCCTAATCCTCCAAAGACCGGCAATGTGTAACGCCTCTGGTGTTTCGGGTGTTCATGGGCGGTGGTGATTGCTTACCATCAGGTGATCGGGCTGCTCGTTTACCGGCTTCTAACATAAAAAATCTTCTCATATAATTTATAATTTTATTGTCATTTTCTACAAATCAAATATTTCTTATATGACTGCAGGATAAACTACTTAATAAACACATTCTTCATTATCCTTCACTAATTTAAATAGAGAACAAAACATAAGCTTCGTTCAGGCGGACGTGTGTACTCGCGCCAGCTACTCGCCCGGCCGCTACTTCGACTGTAATATATGGCTCACGAGTAATAGATGGTGATTGTTGTTGGCGCTAAATTGTGGCGGTACGTGCCAATTCGTCTCTGATAACGAAAGTCGGGTTTGTGTGTTGATTTATTACGGAATGAGACTAATTTTCTCTTTAAAAAGGGAAGGGATATGCGTAGTTTTGTGTTTATTTTGTGTGTGTGTTGTAAAATGTGTGTAAGGTATTATGTAAAGAGTTTTAGCTTATACGATACGACAGTTTTACGCGTTTGATTAAATCAGGGGATATAAATTGAAGATTTTAGTGTAATCAAAGATCTTTCTTATTACAAATCTTAACATCATCTCACACATCTGTAATCAAATAAATAACAAAACTTTCCCAGTATAATAAAAACACACGAACAACTGATTACAAGAAAAAATCTGATCTTCAATTCACAAGTGACCGCTAATAAAACCTGGTAAGTACTCAACCGACTTTTACTAGCGCCAGTAACTATCCCAATCAAACGCAGCCATAACTCTTTGTCCGCAAAAGAAAAAAGTAATTTGGTAGAAATAAGTACTTACCTACTAGTTTAATTGTACCAACAATACGTATTTGCTTTTAATACTTTTAAGAAAAACTAACATAAAAATGCGTCATTAACATACTGAAGAGATTTGCAAAGGTGCTGGTTAAAGCAGGAATGTGTTTCGCCAGTTAAGTGCCGCGTTCGTCTTGACTTAGGTGAGAACTTGTACTAAATGATACAGGGTCTCGTGAACCTATTCGTTCGTGAACCTATTCGGGAAAAATCATCCAATGCGTTCTCCCGCCTTGGGCGAGGCGAAACAGAGAGTGTCAGATTATATTGACTAGAAACCACCCCGTTCCTACTCATGCTTTTCGCGCCGAAGTCCCGGTACCTACTAGGTATTCCGCAGCTTCGGTAATTCCAAACCTTGACAAAACATTTACAATATACATATTCGAAATATTAATAGTGTTGAATTTGAAATTGCTTAATCATAATTATCAAGGTCCATCCCTATAAATCCAGAAACATAATAATTTGACTATGGGATTAATGAAAAGATGATGGGTGGTTGTTATTAGACTAGATTAGATTTCAGCCATGATCGTTCCATTGCAGGACAAAGCCTTTCCATTCTTGTTGTTATACTTTTTGCGGCCAATCATTGTCATAGAAGATGTTGAGTTCGTCATTTCCAACTTTAACCATTTAACAACACCCTTTACCAAACAGTTGCAATTTTAACCCTCAAACGAAAGCTATCAGCTACAAATCCTCAATACAACTCTTAAAGAAATTTATAACGATACAATGTACCAGTATAACAGGCATAGCCTGGAGCCAGAAGCTGTATTAATAAGCCGACACAGATTGTCCGAGCGAGACAAATAGACCGATTTATTTTATACGCTATTAAAAACCGTACAAGTCATAAGAATATAGCGTATTTTCCCTTGACAAGCTATTTGTTTGATGGGATTTTTTTATTAAGGTTACTTTATTTCAAAAGTAAAAGTTGGTATTTTGTGGTTTATTGTGAATTTGTCAAATGTCAGTTGGTGATGAGAATTTGAGGTTATGAAGAGATAGGTAAGCATCAGTGAGTTGTATGTTGATTACCATAGATATAACTATAAATATTTCTATGACGTTTACATATGGCAAACATTTTATTTATTACGTTCTTAAGATTGCTTTTGGTGTCACCTTTCTTTCATTGTGTAGTATCTTACGAATAGAATACACCAATGGTATTTTTTCTTGTACCATGATAAACTAGATGTGCATTAATTGTTTTAGAATTAACTTAGATCTGCGTTCTGACTAATAAAAATAACATTTCAAATTATTTTTTCTACTTGGTTAGTAACTTTACAATTAGACTCTCTGTTTATTAGTAAATACATTAGCATATTCTCTAATTCTTTAATTTTTTATCCCGAATGTTCTATAAAATAATACCATTTCACCCGCTAAAACCTCATGACTTCTATCTCGAACATTACACGGACTATTAAAAATATAACACGCGTCCGCGTACTCGGGGATGAAGCAAAATTGATTCTTTATTACTCTTTTTATTTGCGAAAAGCAAAATAAATAGAGCTGCTAAAAATATACAAAAAAAAAATCTAAAAAATAAAACTGTCACAAAAATTCCCACCAGGCGTTTAGGGGTTAATATATTTATTTACATATTTGCCTTGGTCGTAATTTTTTTTATAACGGTATGTTTGCATAATTAATAAATTATGGTATGAAACTTCACAGTCGACGTCGGTTTAATTAAAGCACACATTAAAAATGTTATTATGTTTTTTTGTTGAAATTTTTATGCATCATCAACGTGAATATAAAATATGGCAGATAATAACAGGGATCGTAAAATAAACAGACAGAATAACGAATTTTTTCTTTGTGAAATACTGAACTGTGTAGGTAAAGTTAAAGTCAAACCATTTATTCCAATTAAACCATAAATAGATAGATACTTTGCGTGGTGATTAGTGTTCAAATCTTCTCCATGTGAGAAGAGGACTTATAGGCTGTTGATAACGAGGTTAATAATCCAGTGCTGCAGACAAGGTAGCGGGTTACCGTGGCTCCAGCTTAAAGCAGGAGAAGAAACAGGGTAATTTTTAGTCAGTAAGAGTCTGACACTCTTCCGCAAAGGCGGGAGAAGTCATTTGATGGCTTTTCACCCACAAAAAATAAGGAAAATGCCGATTCCATGTTTCTTTTTTGACATGTGACATTGCTACTTTGTAACCAATGTATTAAATAAACGCTTAACATTTATCAACAGGTTCCCAAGCTTTTTCGTTAGTAAAACAAAACCCTAATTGATTTTCCTATCAAATAACGATAAGCGTATTCAAAATAACATATATTATATCATTTAAACACCAAAAACGACACGACAAAATTCAAATCGGAATTCCGACAAAAAACCTTATATAACGCGCCAAAATTGTCCAATTACGTTGAACAAAAACGCGAAACGCGATCGGACGAATCGGTCTCTTTGACCGCTAAGCCGGACGAAAAATTTAAAAAAAGAACGCAATAGCTACATGGGCTATGACAAATATAGGTTAGCGGGTACGTTCGGCTCGTGTGCTTGTCAAAAACACCCGGTGGCGGCGCGCGGGTTAAAAAAGATCCGTATGAGAATGCCGGTTACACATGGTGCTACATTTTTTCTTTTTCTCATAAAATCGTAATATTGTGGATGTTTTGCGTTGAGAGGGTGGGCAGAAGTGTTCATGTTTATTGTCATTTATGCAAGTCATGTTGGATTACGAATTCTAAGGTTCATTTTCTATGTTATGTATGTAATATATTTGAGAATTAATCCTTCACTTGCTTATATTAATGATTTGCTTACACGTTTTGCTTGTAAATAAATCTGCTATAAATTGCCTGTTTGTTTGTTTTTAATTACCTTCGTTTTGATAAAGATTTGTAAGGGATGATCATATTTTTGCAACGATGGTTATTTTTGGATACGTAATATTTTTTCTGCATTTTTGTTTACAAACAAATCTCTGTAGTAGAAAGGAGACTAGTATTTTCGGTCTTAAATTCCTAACCTAAAGGCCGGCAATGCACTTGTAACACGTCTGTGGTGATTCAGGTGTCCATGGGCGGCGGCGATTGCTTATCATCCGATGATTCGTCCGCTCGTTTACTGGCTTATACCGTAAAAGAATATATTAGGTACATTGTAGATGTCTAAATCTGCCTACCCATTCGGGAATCAAATAAAAAACTTAAATCTCTCCAATTTGCGGCTTTCGATATCAAAATTTAATCAAAACAAATCAATGACAGCTACCAAACCCTTTATTCAAAAGTTACATTTCAATATTCAATCAATTGAAGTTTATTCAATAAATTCCTCAATACTTCTAGTTTGTTTGATTTTGTTTGTCTTTAATACATAAAACATTGTTTTCAGTATGCATAGATATTTGTTTTCACATTGTTCGAAACTTTTGCTACAGAACCGCACATGAAGTTACACCAACATTTCAAAATTCTTCAATAGAAAATCAACTTTAACGTACTGGACATAGAGTCTAAAACTGATTGAGGAAATCTGTCAGTTCAGTATACATTGATGTGCTGGTTGTATATGGGTTGATTTACAAAGAAGTGTGCGAAAAATATTTCATTTTCTGACCCGAATTCTCTTAAAAATATTTGATTTCTCCAGAGTAACGGGTTTAGTAATTTTTTTTCGAAATTGTTCAGATTCAGAATATGTAGGCACCTACGCTGTGTTCTAGTCTTGTTTTGATATTAAAACTTTAAAATATACCTAAACTAGCTAGCATAGCTGAAATATTGCCTTTATTATGAACTTTCTTTTTTTCTGAGAAACCATAAAAACGATGACGAACCGTTTGTCGAGTCTTAAAATTTACATTGGTAAGTTTCAAACCCGCGCCCTCACACATGAGAAGCGGGCGTCTTAAACCTCTGGACAACCACAACTACACATTCAATCAACCATTTAAAAAAAATTAAACCACTAATTCCAAAAAAGGAATTTAAAAAGCAGGTCAATTTACAGCGTCCCATTTCGGACATCCATTTAAACGTGAAGCGTGAAGATAAATCCAGGTTAGTCGGGAAAAAAAAGAGAATAGTGCGGCGGGCGACAATTCCCACAAAATTTTGTACGTGTGGTCATATCTCAGAAAGTCTGGCATTTTGCCAGAAACTAGTGTCGTGAACGAGTACGTTTCAAACTCGAGTTCCTGGCATGCAAACCGGGTTTTTGGATAAGTATTATGCTGTTACTGGACATGTTTCCAACGGTTACGCCGTGAATATATCTGGGTTTTCTTATGGGCTAAAAGTTTTTGTTATATCGTCTAATGTTTAAAAAGTTCACATAAACTATCCGTTTAGAAAAAGCCTTTAAAATGTTTACTCTACAAAAAAAAATATAATCGAAACAATGTAACCAAGAATTGTATTGTGAATCTAATTGAAAAAGAGTAACCTATGGAGTTTCTGCTTGTTCTTCTCCATAGGAATCTACACTTTGCAACGAGCAAATAGCTTCACTAGAAGACTGACCGACAGACAGACGTTATTAATATTATTATATTTGCTTTGACGTCCAATAGTGCCTTTCTGGTCTATTTGAAATATTTTTTTTACTTTGACTTTAACAAAACAGATTTTTTCTTTTTGGAAAACTAAAAAATAAATTATATAGAATACGTAGTAAATCTACCAAAAAAGTCTTACCTCATACATGACATAAACGCCAAAAACAGATGAACCAATCACGTGAATACCACACATAGCTATCAAAAAGTGAAAATTGGACAACAAAGCCAAAGGTGCTATCAAACATTTTCACAGCACCCAAAAAACTAGGCCAAAATTCGCGAAAGGATAAAAATCTGGACAGTCAACATTCCGACTAGAAAAAAAACATGGCCGCTTTATTTTTATAAAAAAAAAAAATCCTACACAATAACTTATCTGTGGAAGCGTACGATAGTGTCAGTGGCTGGTACAGTTAGTGGCATAAAGATGTGGTCATTTGTTTTTTTTTATATTTACATAACTATAAAAATCTCAACAGACATAGGTCATTACAGCACGAAATGCCACCGGTAATATACACCTACTCTTCACCATTTGTCTTACAAGTCCCATGTAATAGGGGGTGAGCGTTTACCATGCTGCCATATACAGGTCAAAATTTCAAATTTTACTGATAAAATTTTCCAAAAACCGAAAAAAATCCAGTAACACTTTGCCCGACCCTCGAATCGAACCCGAGACCCCTTGTTAAGCAGTCACACTTGCGACCACTTGACCAACGAGGTAGTCATTCAACATTACAAAACAATTTTTTACAATTAATTATTTATTTTTCTCAACTTAAATCCGAAACATCTTGCAGTGCTACACACTAGACAAATGAATGCTACTTTCATTTTTAGATTTACAACAAATTTTAATACACAGAAACAAAAACACTAGCTACTTTATTACTTCTTTAGGCAAAAACAACGCATTACAACCCATAACATACATAGTACAAACAAACATATCCCCCTTAACCAAAACAAACAATTCAGGCCAAATCTCTTTAAAGCTGAACTTAACGTAGCATACACATTTATGCACGCGACTGTACGACGCGAAATAGGCCGCTCTCAGCTAAGTGGGTTACGAGCACGACTCTACGACTGTACCTGAGTTAGGCGTGTGATATCTCTGCCGACTGTACCGTAGTTCCGTAGGTATTATGGAAAGGGATACGCGTGACTATGACATGCAAGAAGGGGTAGGCAGAGATGCAAATAATATTTGTAACACTTAGCGCCGTACTCAGTCATTTAATGGTTACTTAACTCAAGGAATACTTTAAGTAATCATTAAATGTCTCCGAGTATGGCACTTACTTTTTATCGGTAGTGTTGCAAAAGAATTTGTAAACAAACACTAGGCACTATTATAAACTCCAAGCTAGCTGAACATTTTAGCTGCGGATTTATGCTAGCGGGTTTACCGGGGCTTCGACTTGAAAAGCGGGAGAAGGAACGGGGTGGTTTTTAGTCAGTAAGAGTCCGATTCCCTCTCTCGCCTCGCTCAAGGCGGGAGAAGTCATTGGATAATTTTCACCCCTTAAAAAAACAAAAAGCTAAACATTTTCGAATACTAAAAAGCCGAATTGACTCAGTTATTGAGCTTAGCTCGGGAATATAACCCAAAACCCCTTGCTCTGCGGTCGCGCATTGGACCAACGAGACGGCAATAAAGGGGATACATTGACTTGAATACCGTAATCAAAGAAAATGGGAATCAATTGGGTTGGTGTCACCTTGCGATATTGGGTTACTGGTGGCTTTGTTGGGTTGCAAGGTTCGATACTTGGGTTGTACAATGATTTTTTGGGGGTTTTTCTATATTGAATTTTATTCTAAGTGTGGGAGAGCCATGCCACATGATACCAAGGCCTCACAGAAAACCGACGTGAAACAACGCTTACGTTTTGTTTCGTTGTGAGAGTGAGGTTACCGGAAGCCCTAATTATCCCCTTTTCCCAATCTCCGATTGCGGCAGTCGACATTTGATTTAAATACTATACTAATATGAGACCAAACCACAACTGGTTAAAGATTATTTACAAAACAACACACTTTTTCTTTAACCTCGTACAATATCTTAGGAATCTAGAAAATAACACCTCCACGATCCTGCTCCAAGTAAAAATGCGCGAATTTTCACACCCGAAACCCACTTTTCATCCCATAACCATCATAAAAGCATACTGACGGATATCCTTCCATTTCCCCAGCCCTTTGAGGGGACGTCCTTATACCGTACATCGCCGACATTTCGAACGAAGCGCCCAATTCCGTGTCAATTTGACATATTATTGCGACATTTTGACATATCTCTGATTGGACTCGATATAGAAGATGGGGGGGGGAATTGCTCAGTAATAGGGCCTTAACGATTTTATGAGGTCAAATTTTGAAAGTTTGTTTGAGGAGTTTTGCGTTTTTGGCAGTGTTTAGGGATGTTTTACTGTGGTGTTATTTTTTGAAATGGAGTAATTGGGAGGGATAGTAATGTGTTTAGAGAGTAATAAAAACTTACTATTTTCAATAATACACGTTTTAACGAAAAAGGTTTTTACGTGTAAACGAGATCGAAACGAGAGCGCATTCGGCGCTTTAATTTGCCGGCGCAAATGAACCAACCAAACACTGGTACAAAAACAACATTTGGAGAGTGTTCACAGCTAGACTATAAACCTCTTCTAAGTCCTCTAAGAGGAACTGCCATAATCTCAACACTGCAGATTAAAAGATACAGAGATATCCGAGAGTAAGAGTTTCTTAGTCAGCACCTATGACACCCACTGTAATAGTAGAGATGCTAATGGTGACAAACGTATTCGACTCCCCAAAAATCTCTATCATAACAGCTTTATCAAAAAACAGAATGCATATAAAAATCCTGAGACTACACTCAGTACACACCAAACTGCTACTTACATCAAAGTTAATTTGTGAGCTGTCAACCATGAAATTCGTTGAGGAAAAGGTTTTACAAGCACACTTACTTGATACACAACACATACTTGTGTATAAATGTACTATTGTGTACTATCGAACCGTGAATAACTTGGATTTGTTAGAAGATACAGTACTTGAGGTCGTTTACCTGTTTTTGTCGCACGACGCAGCGATGCGCGGTTTAATGTCGCTTCGCTTGTCGCTGCGGTGCGCGTCACCGTCTTTACGATTGCTAAGCAAAGGGTTTTTGTATTAGACTTCTCAGTCGGGTAAAGTTTTATAGGAGCTGAACGGCTTAGTACAGAACCAGAAATTCTTTCGAAAAGCTTCCGTGCGATCATACGGCAGAGAAGAATAAATTATATCACTACCTATAATCTTCTGACGGTATACCCGTCAGAAGATTATGATTATAGATAGATGATGATTATATAAGAACTGACTTAGAGACAATTGATAAAGACCGGACAGTAAAGCTCTCTGATAAACCTTAACCTTTTAAACTTGGAGTCTCCCTGCAAAGCATAGAAATTATAGCAAACCCTCTTTTGCAGAGAAGACTCACAGTTCCTCACTGTCTTGAGCTAAAATTGACATTATATTGAAAAATACTTCAATTTCGTATTAAAAAAAACTGTCACAACCATCGCACCTGACGCGAGGTTTTATAAATAAAAGGCCACGTTCACACGATCGGTGAAATTCATTTATTTCGAGCTGCGATACAGTATCGCGGTCTCCCAGGGGAAATCCACCTCTTATTGTATCGCCAATCTATCTTCCAAACAATATTTGTACGTCACTTGTGTTCTAGGCTTTATTTTTAGGTGTTATTGTGTTGTTTTGGTTAAGGAGATTCTTTTTATTTTATTTATTTTTTTGTTGTTGCTAGAGGCGATATTGCAAGTGTACGGTTGCTGAGATTTTGAATTGATTCGTTCTTTGTTGTAGATGTATAGATACATTTCATATTTAGCACTTAACAAAATCAATCGTCAAATGAACTTTCAAACTGTTATCTTGGTTTTTTATGGTATAAGCCGGTAATCGATCAGACGGATCACCTGATTGGAAACAATCGTCGCCGCCCATGGATACTCGAAACACCAAACACGTTAAAAATGTATTGCCGGCCTTTTAAGGGTTGTTGGGGAATCAGGGATTGAGAAGATTGGGAAGGGGGGTAATTGGGCCTATGGTGCCATATTAGGCACTTTAATTATTGTTTCTTTTAATATAGACATGGTTCATGTTGACTCATGTTTAAGCACTAAACGTACGCATTCATCTTATTAACAGCTTATTAACTTTACACTTCCTCACTATATTCTGTGATAAATATATCAAATCGCATAAAGAGTCTAAATAACGAATTGACACACAACAACACTCCTCAAAACCATTTAGAATACAATCCAACCTAAACAACCACAGACACTAATACTCTCAAACAGAATAGATACTAAGCAACAAGCTCTTCCAATGCGAAAATGATACAGTTATTCGCAAATCCAAATAGCGTTGTCAATTCCCGAATAACCAATATTATTGGTTATTCCGTCAGCATCGATAACAGGCTCCGTGACTAACACTTAGCACTTCCCAAATATGTCCAAGTTTCCGATCCGAAATTGTCTCAAAACGAGATTTATTGAAGCCTAAATAATACTAGAAACAAGCGATTGTCATCTTTAAAACAATCGCGTTAAAGTTTGTAAAAGGTTTAAACACATCGCCGGTTTGTATTTGTGTACGAAAATGGGGCCATGTGAAATGTGAAACCGACCAGCGGAAAGCGCTTTTCCGCTAATTCAGCAAAAAGCAATAACGATTTAGCTGGTGCTGTTGCTGCTAACGCTGTTTTTCATCGTAAGTTCGGTTCACATAAATCAAAACCATACGTACTTTTGTATTTGCGCTTTAAATCGCTTGATTGAATGGAATGGTACATTAGAGTTAAGTACTATTTAGTTCTACGTATTGTAAAAGTCATTAGGAACTAGAAACATCGAAAAAACTTTGAACAATTATAGAACAAGTATATAACAATATCGAATTCCAAATTGAAAAGTCCAATAATATGTCAATAGGACCAAGGATTCCGCGCGCGACTCAAAGAGCCATCAGACCACCACAGATGAGGCCCAGTAGGGCTGATGCCTGATCCGGAGCTGTGGACTACCGAGCGGGTTTACCGGGGATCCAGCTCGATAAGCAGGAGTAGGAACGGGGTGGTTTTTAGTCAGAAAGTGTCTGACACCTCGACAAAAGCGTGAGAAGTCATTAAAAGACTTTCCCCCTTAAAAAGAAAAGAAGGGCCAAGGATTGAACCTCACGCACCTCTGATAATCTCAGATCTAAATTATAGTTTATATACATAATGTTTATGTTTTTCTTAAGTAGGTATACATTTTATCTAACAAAACGATCCACTTTATCTTTCTTTAGAGCCAAACAAATATGTAAACATTTCTCATTATTTACGAAAATATTTTTATTTAACACTAAAAATAAATAGACATAAAACTAAAAAATGAAGATTTCTTATCGTGATGAGGTCGAATTATTTTTAAGACGCAAAACAGACACATCTTTTAAAAAGATTGATGTGGGTATGTACTTGAAAAATTATTGATACTAGGCTGTTTATACACCAGAGATGTGCTATGCTACGTTGCTGTGGATGCGTTTGGACTCCACCAATCATATTCATTGGATATCTTAACACTGGTGGAAATGGGTTCAATTAAGCTATATTTTTTATATGGCAAGATGCGTGCTATGGATGTGTGCTATAATAGCTTTCCTACTATCGATACATCGCATACTCGAGCTGCGCATCTTCCTCGCACAGCTACTTTGCGGCGACGCATCTTCATAGCACATCTTACTCGCACAGCTACATAGCTTAGTATCAGAGGAAACGTCACATAGTTTCACAGCTTACCTATTATATCTTCGTAGCATACATAGCTATTCTGGTGGAAAAGCATCCTTACCTACTTAAAGCTACATTTTTAGGTTAACAAGAACATTTTTTTATTTAGTATTCCTATATTGAAATGAGATCATAAATATGTGTTCAAAATTGAACCGTCAATTTAAACTGAACCAATAAAACCAATGGTCACGAAAATCGATTTCTAAAACCATTTCGTTATAGTCACGATGCACGACTGCAACAATTTATTTATAATGGTAAATTGAAAATATGAATGGCTTAGATTATTGTAAGAAAACTTCAAAAAGGTTAGACTACTGTGGGACTAATAAAAAAAAAACTGGCAAAAAGTGAGTTTACACGTATACCTACTACTGCCTACCACGGGGAGACATAATAAAGGAGGATAATGGCTTCAGAATAGAAAACAAACTTGGTCTATCGAAATGGACTTATGGAATAAGCAAACCATAAGACGGGTCACTTGATGGTAAGTGATCAGCGCCGCCCATAGACACCCGCAACACCAAAGGAGTCACAGGTGCGTTGCCGGCCTTTTAAAAAGGGATACGCTCTTTTCTTGAAGGTTTAGTTTACAAAAGGTTTCACAATTAAAAAAAGTTTCCCCAAAATGAAACTCTGGACCGCACTCTCAAAAGTCTTACTTCCAACCACTATACCTAATACTATGTAGTTCAGTACAAACTAAACAAAAACAAAACATCAAAACACTAATACACATTCAACTACCAAGAAAGACATAGTTAATCTGCCGAGAAAATCCCGAGAATTCCCGAGAATACACCGAGAAACCCGTTTTTCGCTCGAACGTAGAATCGTTTTGTTTGAACGCGTTAAAAACTCAACGGAAAACCCGGTTTTTACAGTACTTAATAGTAATTTATATCGGGGTGATAAATTGTAGAATATTCCCCAATGAGGTATCTTTAAAATAGTTTTAGTTCGTATACGGTAGCGTAGCGGTAAGAATTAACTGCTTATACTGTTTGTTTTCATAGCAGTATAATAGAACAAATTATTTTATAACTGGTTGATAAGTATGTAGTCGTAGCTCCGGTTCAGCCAATGTTTGATGGGCATGTAACAAATTATAATAGATAGTTTAAGCATTGTTTTTTTTACGTTACACTAGATTTTCTCCCATATCGTGGGTGTGTTTACAAACATACAAGTTCACATACATATGACACTCAGACCCGAAACAACAATTTGTGAATCACATAAAGAGTTGCTCCGTGCGGGAATCGAACCCGCTACACGTTACGTGGCAGCCGGTTGCCAAGCCACTGCGTCAACCGTGCAGTCGAATTATTAGAATCATACATATCATTACGTTAATATGAGAGCTGAAATAATTCTAGAATTCATACTTTATAAACGTGGGCCTTAACTGAAATTTTCTCTTGTATCGTGAATGCATTAATGTACAGCCAACTTAACAGCATTACGATGTTAAAATTAAAAAATAAATACATGATTTTCATACAATCTAGCATTTTAGCAAAACCACAGCAACTTAACACATAATTTTAAAAATTCAACCCCTATCCCTCACGTACAGTTTAAAAAACGATTTTTAAATCTCAAAAGTGCTTTTAGTGTAATGGCTATATCATTAACCCTTTCAACGCTGGGGGTCATTTAGGCCATCATAAAAAATATTAATTAATTTTCAGACTGCCTTGTTAGTTTAGTGGTCAACCGCAACAGTAAATCAGGGTGTCTTGTGTTAAATTTTTCCAAAATTAACAGAAACTTGCTGATATTATGATATAGCACTCGAAACTGGTAAAAACTGTGTGTTATATCGAATGTATACAAGTCTGCCTACCCCTTCGGGGCTTAAAAAGCGTGACGTTGTGTAATATTCAGCTAAGCTGCCGGTTTTTAACCCTTCACACGCGAAGGTAACTGAGCGAAACTGAAATCTGAATTTCACGGGACACCGGACACTGAATGGGGGCCTTTCGGACCCCGAAATTAAAGACAAAAAAATGTCGGATTAGTAATTACAGAGAATTCAAAGGGATGCTGCGATAATGGACCCATTGTGCACCTTGTTTGATTCACGCCTATCTAATTTGGGAGAGTAGACAGAGAAGGAATATTTCAATGAAGTTGGTACCCATCAGAACTGATAATTCAATTTAAAATTTTCCAAAATCACTTTGAGGACTTTAATGGTCAGTCAGAGTACTATATTACCTAGCGGGTTTACTGAAGGTCCGGTTCGAAAAGCAGTAGGAACGGGGTGACTTTTTAGTCAGTAAGAGTCTGACACCTCTCGCCTCACCTCAGGGGAGAGAAGTCATTGTATAATTTTACCCCTCATAAAAAAAGACTACTAAATTAGGTAAAAATTTCAACTTAACTATTCTCAGATTAGGTACCCCTTCTTCTACGTGAATGAAATGCGTCAATTTATGCCCAAATACATGATTCATTATCACCAGCTCTCCTCACCCGATTTGGATAGATAGTAAGGCTTTTTTTGGAACCCTGACAGTTTTACATATATCTTTCTATCATCTTTAATAGGTATGTATCAAACAAACTATTTGAAAACGGTCTGTATCCAGTGCTTAAAAGGAAATTAAACCCACATCTCATAGCATTAAAGTATAAAATCAGAAGACATGATAATTTCAAACTTCCTTAAGAAAATCCTCGTAAAACAGTGTAACTACTTTTATGACAAAAACATTCCCAGTCCGGTGTATAAAGTAGAATCTTCAGATAGAAATGTAGGGCGAAATGCTTGAAAAATAAATCAATAGACTCCTAGATATTCGTTTGTGGAAAAACAAAGTTTTTATTCCCTTTTGTCATGGCCACTTCTGTCCGATTCATCTCGACCGCGTATCACACCGATGCGGTAAACTTTAGTTCAAGATACACCATATAAGTGGTAACTTGACTTGATGATAAGCTTTGTATTGGTTTAAAACTTAGTTAATGCCAATTTATACCATAATTTTGTACCTATTTGAGAATGATTTTTGTTTTTTAATCGACTTCCCAAAAAGGAGAGGTTCTCAATTCGACCGGTATGTGTCATTGTTTTTTAGTTTATATTCTTTCTGAGTATGCGGTAATGGTAATGATTTCACATTACAAATAGATAGTTCGACTAACTTTATTATATTCATGTTTGTCTCATTTATATCAGCATCCATCTGTCTCGTTTATATTTCATTATCTTACTAACAGTATATGTAAAAGTGGAATTGTTACTAATGAAAACTACGAGTCATAATTATTATACTCAAAAATAAATAAATTAATCAATATTATAAGAAATTAAGAATATCTCACTAAACCGTTTACAAAAATAAAATGTCATCCCCCGCAAGTTTATTCTCGAAACCGCTCGCTACGGTGTGACACCGCCTCCTAGTTCTATTTCCCAATGCCGACAAATAAACAATCCAGAGAAAACTCTTATCATTGTCGCCGATAATATCTGTCTAACACACTGAGTGAGAAGGGGAACGCTTTTTGTCCAAAAATCGCTTTTAGATTGAATTATATTTTACACATAATACATTTCTGTGTACATAATATACAAAGTGTATTTTGTGGTAGAGAAATGTATTGGTTTTCTTGTGGTAAATGTTAGAATGCTTTGTAAACGAACACAGTGGAAGCGTTCTTTAAAAACTTAATTTTAAGTTTAACATTTGACGGTAATATACAGTGATTTGTAACACCAAGAGTAAAAAGACTGGCACACTCACGGGTTAGCGATCAACGCCGCTCATGGACACCCGCAACACCAGAGGAGTCACAGGTGCGTTGCCGGTCTTTTAAAAAGGAGTACGCTCTTTCCTTTTCTCTTTCTTTTTGTCTCATCATCATCCTTATCATGTAAGCCACTATGTCCACTGCTGGACATAGTCCTCTCCTAGTGACTTTTATAACTAGTGGACTTAAAATTAATGAAGATTCAATGACCTTTAAGATCAAAATCCCCATTTCTACCTCCCAATTTCTAAGGAAACCTTTGACCAATTCCCAAAATAACCGTCTTGTTAACTATCATCAAGTAATTTTAATCTCTATGGGTTCAGTCTAATCCGATTCATTGAATATGACCGACAATACCACTAATTAACCCTTACGCAACCGAGTTGAAACCATTTGGGGTATTTTATACCCCCGATAGCATTCTAAGGGTTATATTAAGACATCAAAACCAGATATTGTCGTGGAGCACGTTGTGTTTGACATTAAAGAGATGACAATATTATTTTGTACACTTTATAAATGGTAAAATTAATGAATTTTCAATCTTATTGCAGTTGTTATAAGAGGTATTAGAGTTTTGAAGAAACGCATTGTTAAGTTTGTGGTGTTACTAATTTGTGGAATAAAATAATGTTTTTAATTAGGGTCGTTAAAATTGCTGCTTACTGTTCGAAAATTGTTTTGATTCGGTTTCGTTCAAAGATATGTGAACTATGTTTTATTTTAAACGGAGCTCAAAACTTTGTACCTTTGCTGTTTTACCAGACATATGAAGTTTGTATACTTGTTTAAATTGGCTAATTATTTCAGAACCTACTCGTTCGATGCACGTTGGAATAGGGGAGCAAACGAGCAGACGGGTCAACTGATGGTAGGCAATCACCGCCGCCCATGGACACCAGACACAGGTGCGTTGCCGGTCTTTTAAAAGAGAATACGCTCTTTTCTTGAAGGTTTCAACTCAATTCATCTCATATTTTGTCTGCCAAATGCCTTACCTGAAACAAAATAAAAAAATAATTATTACAAATGAAATCATAACAAAAAATACTTCAAATTGAACAATAAATCTCAGAAAAAGAATACAATTTTTTACACATATTAGTATAACTTAGTATCTACGTAAATAAATAATTAAAAAATAAAACAGGTATAAAAAAATAGAACCCAAGAAATACATTATATATTTACATCATTTATCTAGCCCTAAAACCCGAATAAACCTAACTTAATCAAAACTACTGTTATCAGATTCTTAACCTAAAAAAAAACAAAGTACCTTCCCAAAAATGCCCAAACAACTTAACCCTATGAACGCGACGCGAAAAAAGTAGGAAAAATTTCAAAATTATTCCGACTTGCGGGTATCATTCAGTCAATTTTTTACCCCCACGAAGGAAAGGTTGTGATGACTAATGATAAATAGGTTTAAAGCCATTTCAAAGGCGAAGGGAAGAGGCGTCGCATAAAAATATCTTTTTTTCTTTCAGTATCAGACGCGGCGAGTTCAAGCCGGGTTTTCAACGGATTTCCGCGTGCTATGCTAGTCGGAGGGTTAGTAGAAAAATTGCTAGAGATGTTTCGGACATTCGGATAAATAGATTAGTTTATAAATAAGAAAAAAAAATTATTGGTGTCAAAGTTAATGGTTGAGTGATTAACAAATGATGCACAGTTAGAGCTACTAACATATAGTACTGAAACTTAATAAATAAGCATCTTAAAAGAGTATAGGAAAGCAATTAAAAACATTTCCAGAAAGCGAAAACAGAAAATATTTGATTGTATATCCACATAATTGACGGGGTACAAAATTGACACCTACGTTAAGGATTGGTCGCAGAAAGCTTTGCAAAAAGAATAGTAGAAGGAGAAGTATAGGCCTTTGCTCTGCAGTGGGACGATCAAATCTAAAAATAAATAAATTAAAATAAAAACAGAAGAACTTATACAAATTAATTTTACGTATTTGTCAAATTTTCCACTCATTTCCATTCCAAAACTCTACACAACTAAGAACACAAAGTACACCCTCGCATTTATTTTCCCATCCGTACCCGCTACCCGCTACCCGCTCCCCGCTCCCCGTGCTAAGCCGCACCTCAGTCGTTCATCTTCCATAAATTCCATAATCATTTGTTACGAGATAACGCGAGCAACAGACGTACACACTCACTGATTTCAACGGTTAATATTACTGCTTTATGTTCACGGCTTTAGCTGTTTTGGGGTAAGCAGTACTCTGTTTTGGAGAGAGTGGAAATTTTCATAAAACATTTTTTTTTGCTTTTGTTTTTACAATTTGGTGTTTTGACGGAGTTTTTTTGTTTGCAGTGTTGATAAGTCGCAAGTTCGTTTCTCAAAAGGACTTTCCATTAAGTTAAGACTTATGCAATTGGGGAGGTTTAAAACTTTCGACTCGGAGCTATAGACTGCCTAGCGGGTTACCGGTGCTCCACCTTGAAAATCAGGAGAAGGTACGGGGTGGTTTTTACGGGGCGGGAGAGAATTCTATGGATGATTTTCCCTCCTCAAAAAGGGTATTAAGACTTTAGCATTTTCACAGTGCCAGATTGATTCATTTTAATTACCTTAATGGAATTTTCTAAATATACATACCTACTATACTTTGATCACTCTTTTTCTTTTGCTTTTATTATTTATGTATCGAAGAACACAGTCCATACGCCTCCCCTTGTAAAGTAAAGGCGTGATGTTATTTAGTTTGTATTCAAACAAGACTCGGCATTCCATTAAAATGAAGTAACTGTTAGAATTCCCTCACGATCGTAATTTAAAAGCGAATTATTTGCAGAGCATCCAATTGTTTGCTTAAGTAACAAACGGTTAATGCTAACAACTTGAATTTTGTAACTTTACGGCTTTTGTTTTTAAGGATACAGACAGTCACATCACATCAATAGCCTATAAGTGGCCACTGCTGACCAAAAGCCTCTTCTCACATGGAGATGGTTTAAGCTTTAATTAGCACGCTGGTTGGCGATTTCAAACTTGTAATTAGAAATTATAAGCTCAGGTTTCCTCACGATGTTTTCCTTCACCGTTAGTCAGTGGTATTTAAATAATCTTAGAAAGTACATATAGCTCGGAAAAAGTCACATTGGTACTTGCCGTTGGTAGGTTTCGAACTCGCATTCTCATACATGAGAAGCGGGCGTCATAAACCATTACGACATTGCTATCACAACCCAAAAAATACATAATTTTGCTTCTAAATCATTCAACCTAAAAAAACTACATCAAAAATCACATTTTTATCACTTCATTTTTGAAAAATTCACACTACACTACACAAGATACCTGGCATCTTTAAAAATAAACTAGCAAATATATTGAGAAATGTTACTCATACTACACTATGTTATTGGAACCTACCTACCCCTGTTCGTCGAAGCGTGATGATATAACAAGATGCCTCCATCGTTTATTAGATATGCAAATTGAAATGTAAAATGTTGTTGAAGAAGTTTTTTTTAAGATAGTTAAGTTTGTACAAGCTATGATATTATTGGTGTTGTTTTGTCTGATGGCAAACTATGTAGTATTTGGGTTGGATAAAATGCTGTTGGCTTTTTTTAACTGACTTCAAAAAGGAAGCAGTTCTCAGTTAACTGACTTCAAGAAAGGTTCTCAGTTTGGCCAGTAGATATGTATGAATGTATGTTTGTGTGCACGATTATCTCGCGATTTTGTTGCGGTTTTCAAAATATTAGTTTTTGGACTTAGAAAAAGAGTTTAGGGATATTACCTGTCTTAAAAAAAAATGGAGGTGGAGAAAAAGCAAATTAAAGCCGAATCCATTTATTAAAAAATATTTTTTTGTACCTATAAAAATCTCGGATCTGAGTCTTGAATTTTGGTAATGTGCTATTTATTTGCCCAAATGTTCTGTATAGTGTGTTAAAAATATTACGCAGTTGTATATCAAGTAAATCTCTGCCTACCCCTTAGGGGACTGTCCAAGTCATACAATAAATGACTGATCTCATGCACCCTGTGTCAACACACACGACACTAATGTCACAGTGTCAGATCACAGCATCAGATAGTGTCACTATGATTGAACATCAGGAAGTCTACATGAATAGTTTACCATTCAATTTTAAACTCTATTTTCATGACTATTGCATTTATTTTCCAATACTACGCAAAGGTTGAAATTGAAAAAAGAAATGTATGTAACACTGGTTTACAAAATATTTATAATGCTTTATTTTATAAAAATAGGCAATTTTTTATCCTAGTAACACAGGTGAATTGATTGGTACCACTAAATTTAAGTGTGGGAGAGCCATGCTTCGGCACGAATGGGCCAGCTCGACCGGAGTGATACCACGGCCTCACAGAAAATCGACGTGAAACAACGCTTGCGTGAGTGAGGTTACCGGAGGCCCAATTACTCCCCTTCTCAATCTTCACAATCCCCGATTCCCCAACAACCCTTAAATTCCTAACCCCAAAAGGCCGGCAATGCACTTGTAACGCCTCTGGTGTTTCAAGTGTCCATGGGCGGTGGCGATTGCTTACCATCCGGTGATCCGTCTGCTCGTTTACCGACTTATTCCATAAAAAAAACTAGTAGATACTTATATGTAGCAATAACTTCCAAGCAAATATCACCTTTAACACCATTCAATACCAAAGACGAATATTGCCTATTTGACAGCTCAAAACACACACAAACTTACAAAAGCACTCCCCCCTCCCCCCATTTTATTACACGAACACAAAAGTACAGCGATCACGTTTCCACTACTTTTGCAATAACGAAACGAATGAATCCGGGCGGCAAACTTGTATGTAATGAAAAATGTTCGCCGTCTCCTGTGATGAATGTGTGTCGTCAAGTTGGTAGTTCAATATTTTATTTCTTGAATGTTGGTAGTACGTATTAGTTGGTGCTTAGTGTTGCAATGTGTGAAAATTTGTTATTAAAATTAAAGTTGCGCCCTAGACGGACATAATTATATAGACCAGATTGGCGATATATTAAAGAAGGCCCAAATTAAAAGTACCCTTAACCGACAAGCATGCATGAAAAGACTGATGACTGTTGATGAAGCGAAAAAGGTATTTTAAATTCCTAGCAATTGTGTCTGCCAAGCCATGGGAGACAGGCGTGAAGCCGTGTGAAAATTTTAGTATACTATTTTAAGTCTGGCAAAATAGGAGGATGCCATTACTAAACAAAAGAGCTCAGGGATCAATTACAGAATATAAGTATATGCGATGCACAAGTATCATTAAGTTGTTTTGTCTTTCAAATTAATCAAACTTGTTATTGTCTAAAATTACACTATTCTTAGTAATGTCCTAATTTCCCTCCACTTCCGAATTGCAAAATTAATTTTTATCAATTTAATAAACACCAAAAATAGAATAAAATACGCTTTTAACACAAAAATATTTCCCAAAACATGAAACAAAGGCGCCAAAAAGAGAATTTTACCACCAAAAATCCTTTCAAACTGACATTATACTTTCTAATACTACACGGGCACCCCCAAATACTCCCAATCTCGCTGCCCAGCCGGCTGCAAGCAATACTTTACTGTTATACTTTTAAAAAATCCCCAACCAAACCAATATTTATGAAGAAAATAAAAAAAGGAGGATAGAAAAATTTTTCACCCCCATTCTGCCGCGTTTATCACACTCTGCACTCAAGGGGGGGTGGATTTTGTCGAAAGAATAGTTCGTTTCCAACTAATTACGTTTTCGAGGGGTTTTAAATGGGAGTAAGGAAGTATTTATAGCTGGACAGGGGTATATTATACTTTTTTTATGTGAAATTGGCAAAATACAATATCGAAAGTAATACAACGTGCAATGCAACGTCACGCTTTTTATGCTTGAAGGGGTAGGTGTACAATATCAAAAGCAGTTTAGTATTTTTAACCATATTCATACTAATCAGGTTCCTTTTAAGTGTCAATTCGTAGAAATTGTAAACAAAATCTACATGTATTATATAGCACTCTGGAAATTTCATTTTCTGTTAAAGTCCTATGAAAATCTGTTAACTAATTTTAGAGTTGACAAAACTTTACCAGACATAAAACATCGAATCAATACCGACCGACCAATAGCACCGATCTCATCTAGATTTTATTTATATAATAAAAGTAAAAGTGCTCTTTTGTAACCTATTAACAAAAATAAATTCATTGTTTAAAAAAATACCCAAAGATCCCACTTACCCCACTAACGAGTCACTACAAATAACCCCCACCTACCACATACTATAACCGAGTCATAATCCTGTCATATTCTTTGCAACTTAGATATTTATACCATATTGTGTCATATATCTTCAAGCACGTGTCCGAGGCGGGGGCAGCTGAGTTATAACCACGCCCCGCGTCAAACGTGTTGGCTGGAGATTACCAACTTTTTGTTTGTTTTCTACAACTTTCCTGGTGATATGAAATATTGTTTTTTTTTTTTATGTGAGAGCGGATGTTTGAGGGTCATTTTGTTTGTTGTGTTAGTAGGTATACCATGCCATGGTATACCATGGTTTTAACTGCGTTTGTATTCCTAGGAACTGATAAGTCCCAGGATGATATAAGATTCTAGATAATAATAGTTACCTAGTTTTTGGTTATTCAATTAAAATGGTGTTTTTCCACTAGATATGTGCTATGCTACGTCCCTGGTGATGCGTTTGGATTCCACCAATCATATTCATTGGTATACATAGCTTAGCGCTAGTGGAAACGGACTCAGCTAAACTATGTTTTTTATATGAAAAGACGCAAGCTTGCCTTCGGATGCGGATGGCTTCCCTACTATGGATACATCGCATAGTCGAGTTGTGCATCTTCCTCGCACTAGTGTCAGTGGAAATGGTCACAGTAGTTTCACAGATACAAAAAATCAGAAGTTTAATAAATTTAAAACTCTAGTAAATCTCGTGTTATCATTAGAACTTAGTGTAGTGGAAGTATGCAGTGGAAGTATTTAAGTTCGTCGTACTAACCAGAGAAATGAACACAAGAAACTTCCATGGTTACTATTCTAATAAATCTAAAAATATCAAAGCATTTTTTTCCTCCCACAAAACTAAACTAGCCTCAGGTCTTTGTTCATTAAAATATAACTTAATTGAACGCCATAGTCTCGTTAGACGAATATATTTTTTTAAAGAAAATGGCGAAGAAATTGTCGGTGTCCATAAACTAATTAGATAATTTAATACAATTGTAATTATGACTATACCGAATAATATCAGTAGGTTTGGATTGGAATGTGGAAGGTAGGATTGGATAACCACGTGTTAGGCCTGAAGTCTACGAGACAGTATTTGAAGAGTATTCGAAATTTTAATTAAGAGTTACATTGTAACCTACTTGCAAAAATAAATATCATTCCTACAGATGGGGCTCAATAGAGCAGATGCTTGATTCAAGCGGACTACCTAGCTGGTTTACCGGAGCTCTAGCTCCAAAAGTAAGAGGAGAAACGGGGTGATTTTAGTTTAAAAGTGGTTTAATACCCAAGTCAGTATTTTTTAAGAGATTTCGAAATTGTATAAGTGGATGCAAGTTTACTTCTTATTTAATTCCTTAAAAAACTTAACAAGATATATTAAATTATAATACCTATTATTTATCTTACACTAGTTATTTTGATAATCCGAACAATACTTTGCTCAACTTGGGATTGAAACCGAGACCCATTACTTTCATTCTCTACCACTTAACTGAGACACAACAAATATTTGGTAAAACATAGCTTTACTTTTAAACAGCTCTACCGACCCCATTTCCTTGAGTCTTCCGAAAATTTTAAGACCTAAACTTAGGTACAAGTTAGATAACAAGACAGTGAATGTCAAAATTAGGTTTTGAGTTAAAACTAGAGCAACGTTGAGTTGTTTGTAACAGACAAACAAACAAACTGAACTTTAAGTTTGCAAGATATTGTGGTGGGACGCGCTTGGAGGGGAGGAGCGGATTAGCGACAAGTTTCTAGTAGATAGAATTAGGTGTTCAGTATGTATCAAATAAAAAATAACTTTAAGAGTGTGTTTTACTTGTAATAGTTTATTAAAAGCTTTAGAAGATTTCTGATATTAGTCCTAAAAATAGTGACTAACACACAACATTTGCCAATCAGTAATTCACGATGTTTGAATTCGGTCGTGCATCGTGTAGAATCCAGTTTCAAGAAACTATTCATAAACTAAGAAGATTTCAAATAGTTTGTGATTTTGATATCACAAACTTAAACCGGTTACAACAAAATTAAAACGGTTGGTAATAAGTAAGTAAAACTAAAAACTAAATAAACTCTTAATCATATTGTAACCTTATTCTAAAAACAAAATGATAATTAATTGATTAAATATCTCAATTTTTGACCACTTTACAACACACGATATTAATTTCAATACACAGTTTCCCGCTCCGCCTATCACTAAGCACCACGTTCAACTGGAACACCGGTAAAGCACGTAGGTAAATTGTGATTTCTTCCGAGCTAAGCTCAGAGCTCTACAATTCCTAGGTCTCAGGTATTTAGCCATAAAACACGTTGAATTACGTTTTACAGAATAAATTGTAGTATTCCTTGTTCTACAACTCCTTAGCGTTTTCTTTTTTAAAGGTTTTAAAGAAATGAAGTGAAAATACTGGGTTGTAGTGTTGGATGTTTGTTTTTAAAATTGTTTGGTTTTGTTTATGATAAAATGTCTCTTAACTACTGGGGCGATTTTGATGTGATTTAGGTAGAGAGATAGGTGGGACTTTGATGTTTTTTTGTTTTTTTTTTTTAGGGTGGGAATATGATCCAATGGCTTCTCCTTAGGCGAGGCGACAGGGACTGTCAGACTCTTACTGACTAAAAACCACCCTGTTCCTACTCTTGCTTCTCGAGCCGGAGCCCCGGTAAACCCGCTAGGTAGTCCACAGCTCCCATGATTTCTTATGCATTATTTTCGATGGGTCTAGTATTACTAGTAGAACACGAAATAGGTCCTAAGTTTGATGTCGATATAAGGAAAACGTTTCAACCAATGCCTTAGTAGAATGAAAACAGTAGCAGCACAGAGTCCGATATTTTTTCCTCACTCTATACTTACATACAACAAAACCGACATACCGTCACAAATTTTCAAACAAAAAAATACCGTAACACAATTTTATATGATTCAATATTACATTACAATACAATCCACAAGAAATACGACCGCGACTATCGAATCATGTTCATTTTGCGTACGGTCGGCAAAATAGATCAATGTCAGTATGTCTAATCAAAAAACACCGTTATTTGCTACCATTACTAGGCATGGCGTACACTCACGACTTTTTGTTCGACCGCGGTTGGTGCGTGAAGAGTAGTCGTATTGAAAAAATATATCTATAGTATCATGCTTTATGTCTGTAGGTCTTATTGCAAGTTTTTAGGGACAAGACCGGCGCATCCTCCTATGCCGTTGCAACTCGGACTACCTAGCGGGTTTACCGGGACTCTGGCTCAAAAAGCAGAAGAAGGAACGGGGTAGTTTTTAGGCAGTAAGAGTCTGACACTCCCTCTCGCCTCGTCAAACGCAGGAGAAGTAATTGGATGATTTTCATTCCTTAAAAAAAGAGATCATCTAAACGAACACCTCATCTTTACCTTTTGATGTTTTGATCTATGGAAAAGCATAGATATTATGGGAAAATCAAAGAAAACGCATAGAATGCACTGGACTGTCATAAGTGTTCGTGTTGATATTGTAGACCCACCACACACCAAACTCGAAACCCCTTACTCGGTACCACGACGCATCAAATAAACTACATACGAGTAGTTTCAAAACTAAACCATGCATTAAAATAGACCCGACAAAGGATCGCAGTCGCAAGTGCGTCCGAACTCGAAGTACAGTTAGGTGAACAATACCTGTTTATAGTTATGATTGAAAATAACACCGCGGTAATGAAGCGAAGCCGTGACCGCGCCGCGCGTGACTGTACGCGACGGTGACTATCGGTTGAGGGGTTTCAATGGGATATTTCCTTCTAGGGATTTTTTGGGAGAGGAAATTGTTGAAAATATTACTTTTTAACCATACAGAAACTAATAAACATGGTAAATATCCCGCTTTAAGTTCTAATATGATTAAAATCGTAATTATTATTCGAAGACAGATAGCGATCATCAATATCTTGAAAGGTATTAGATAGCCAGCTAAATAATATTTATTATTAGTTTAAGCTTTTAAAGGGTATCTATTATAATTCAATAACTGAATACCGACTAGGTTTCCATAATCTGGGGTGGTAATGGTCAAAAGTTCAACTTCCAAACAAACTGAAAGGGCAATTTCCTGGTAGGTTAAAGAAAGTATTGTTGTATCTTTCAAAATTATTAATAACAACATAAAAGCCATTTTTTCTCGTAAGAGTACTAGGGATTTAGTTTGAAAATAGTGTCAGATAATTCTAATCACTTTATTGAGAACTAAATAAGTAATACCTATGTGTCTTCTAAGGTCTAAACATCATACATTTACATTCCGACTCCTATACTTTCCTTACACAAAAACCCAGCAAATTTTAAACCGTATATCCCGCAAACACATGCAAACTCATAGCCAACCTACACAGGCAATTGGCCGGTCCAATCTCCCGCTCCCCACTAGGTAATAACTATCAGAAAATAGAGTATACTGTGACGAGCCGCTGGGATTCAGTCCATCATATAAAATATAATTAGACTACAATTGTTAGGCTATTTGCGTATTGGAAAATCTAGGTTTTAGTGTCAGTTGTTTGGTCTGGAATCTGGATTTAGTTGACTGTCTTTTAGTATTGATTTGTCTTTAGTAATTACTGGCTGCTGTGCAACATGTAACGGGTTCGATTCCCGCACCGAACAATTCTTTGTGTGATCCACAAATTGTTGTTTCGGATCTGGGTGTCATGTGCATTTGAACTTGTATGTTTGTAAACGTACCCACAAAACAGGAGAAAATCCTAATGTGGGGCAACGTTTTTATTTAAAAAAAAAGTATGGTTTTAGCGTGATTCCTAGGCGAGAATGAAGATTTTTGATTGATTGAAGGCTTAATCAGATAAAAATTAAGATCGAGACTAGGTATGAACATCAATCTAGATAAAATCACGCCTTTCTCTCATGATGGTAGGCAGACACTATAGCATAGAACATCATCTGCGAACGATCCATGTAATAAACTACAACGAAATTATGAATTAAAATAGTCATAAACGTAGCTGTGAAGCACTAAGTACCAAGTTCGATGATTGGCTTGGCTAGAATGAATTTGTACCTGGTGTATATGAAAAAAGCTTTTATTGAGCAAAAGTTATGGCAAAAAGATTTATCTTACTTTTACCTCTTTTAGCTACAAAATCTATAGCGTTACGTAGCTTCTATAATTTAATATATTTTTTCCCATTGATACAAAAACTAATTATTTAAAAGAACAATGTATTGTATCGTGTCCAATCTCTGCTTATCATGATCTCATTCAATGGCTTAAGTATATCAATAGGTGCACCTTAATGGGTATTGTTGCGGAGTTAAGAAAGATATAGGTGGGTTGGATATGGCATTAAATTGTGCAGATTTTTTTTAGAATATTTAGAGATCTATCAGTGCATTCATAAACTTCTAAGTTGCTATGAAAGAAGTCATGATGATTGTATATGAAGCAATAGATAACAAGCGTTTTGTTTTGTTTTAGCTTATGCGATTGCTCGAAATCGATTATTCCAAGATTGCAAAGCAAGGGGTGCCATTAAAGCCGTCGTTATCTACCAGTGCAGTGGACAGTTATAGCCTAATAATATTATTTTAAAGACCTTTTACCGACCGAAAAATTACAAAGTAACGATATTTGAGTCTTGTAATTGGTTTGTACCGTTCTATTCAATTAAACATTAAACAAAATAAATGAAAAAAGAAATAAGAAAACAGGTACAATAAAATATGATTGTCTTTTCTATAATTTGATAAGCAAATAATGCAGACTCCAATATAAGAACAACTCAAACAATACCTTAGTATGATGACCCTACGAAGGTTCATGACACACAAAAATTGCATCTCAAAGCCCAAACCGCCTTCTCCACACAGCTTCATAGCTCATGGCCTAAGAAGTGGAATTCGACACGATCAGTAATGGACGTTGCAACACTATACAAGTTCATTGTGGATTACTCATTAGATTTCAAAAGATAACAACTGAGATCGACGCACATTATACGCCCGTACAATGGCGATTTTATAAAAGAATTGTATTTGTAAGATATTTGATACTATGGTTTATGGTTAGGTGAGGTTTTGTAAGAATTTTCGAGTTATTATGAGGTAAAGGGGAAAGTACGATTCAAGGACTTATGAGAACATTGACCACGGTGAATAAACAACTGACAAGCTCTCTGGAGTGTTTTTAAAGTTTTGTCCTACACTTTTCTTTTTGAGGGGGAAAATCATCCAATGACTTCTCTAGCCTTGGGCGAGGCGAGAGAGAGTGTCAGGCTCTTAATGACTAAAAACCACCCCGTTCCTACTCCTGCTTTTCGAGCCGGAGCTCCGGTAACACACTAGGGAGTTCGCAGCTCCGGGTCGGCATGAACCTTACTGGGCCCCATCTGCGGGATCGTAAATATATGTAGGCGCAATCAAGAAATAATCCAATCGTTATTGGACAAACGATTGAATCGGTCAGTCAACCATTACGCCTTATAAAAAAATATATGGTAACAAACGACTACATTGAGACGAAAGAATAAAGAAATGCATTATGCATTAACTTTAAAAAGAACCTGTAGGTATTCTGCCTACGCTTAAACTACCGATAACAATTTGCCATTCATATTTTGCCCACCGATCGACTGGTGCGGTTAGGCAAATAATAGCAATTCAACTTGGCACTGATTTCCCATACATTTACAAAATTTCCTATTGTTCGTCCTTTGCACAGTTCTGTGTTATCCTTTTGTATAGTTAGGGTTTTGAAAGTTTTATTTCTATTTGTGCTGATTTATGGAGTCAGTCAATCGATAAGATAACTTATTTAACAGATTACCTAAACACCAGAGGCGTTACAACTGCGTTGCCGGCCTTTTGGGGGTTAGGGATTTAAGTGTTGTTAGGGAATTGGGGATTGGTAAGATTGAGAAGCGGGGTAATTAGGCCTCCGGTAACCACTCACACAATAAAACAAGCGTTGTTTCACGTCGGTTTTCTCTGAGGCCGTGGTATCACTCCGGTCGAGCCGGTCCGGTGCCGAAGCATGGCTCCCACACTTAAAATAGTTTAATTTTATAAGTTAGAGTATCACTACCTTTTCAAACCCACAGAAAATTAATAACAAAAGCACTATTAACTTTAATAAACGTGAAACAGTGAGGAAACGTGGTAAAACAGAGACAGTGGTGAGTGAAATTCCATGAATATTTGAGGAAGGGACTTAGAGACATGGAATTTCCTAGTTTCCGTCCAAGTGTTTGACTTGAGCGTGTGCATACATAAATTATGGCCGGCTGAATTGAAATCGTTGGCTAAGCGAAATGTTTCGAGCGTTTGCCGGCGAAATTATGTTATGTTGTTCCCCCCATAATAAGTTATTTAGTACGGTGACGTTGATTGCTTCGTTGGTACAATGCCCCAGGAAGAGATGTCGGGATTTTTGGTTAAAAGTGATAGCACGGATTTTAGATTACTTTAGGAACTGTGGTAAAGCTCTGCGGACTGACAGACATCAGTTAAGGCTTTAACTGACATAGAAAACTGTTAAACTAACGTCTAACTGCGGTCATCAATGGGTTAGTGTTAATCAGTCACGAAAATCTTTTGATGCAAGTCTACCTTAGCGGGTTTACTCGAAATCAAGAGTAGGAATGGGGTGGTTTTTGGCAGTAACAGTCTGGCACTCCCTCTCGCCTCAGCCAAGGCGGAAGAAGACATTAGATGATTTTCCCTCTACAAAAATGCGGTTATCGGTGAGTGTTCTTTTGATTATCAGTGTATGGTTTCCTCCACTACATGGGACTCATAACTTATCTGGACTATAGGTGGTATTCATTCCGATCCTGGCTAGAGAGTATGCAACTTATAACGACAGCAATGAATACGAGAGACTTGAAAATATTCCTCTCTAGTTTGGTCTTAAAGTTTTATTCTTACTACTTCTTTTTTTGTATAATATTTGCATGTTATGTATGCAGACAGGACGTTCTAACAAACACCAGTTTATGGACGTAAAATATTCAAAACTCACCTCCCAGTAAGACAAGTGTATCTTTGTCACAATGTAGAGGAGAAAGAAGGATCACTGTGCACAAAACTTAAGAGATTAAAGTGTGAATTTTGTACTTTTATAAAAACTATTAGATGCTTAGCTTTAGCCAACAGGCGTGGAGCATCATCCTCTTCTATCCTCTGAAAACCAGTGCTGGGTACTGTTTGTGGCCAGCTCATACTGAGGTGACAACCCTTTCGGCATGGGCATGTTGCCACCTTGCTTTTGCTATTTATATTTGTTTATACTGAAACAATTATTACTTTTGTTTGTCTGTATTTTTGGAGCATCGTGCCCGGTGTCGAATAATTTATTTTTCTTTCTTTCTTTTAAAAAGTTAAACTTGAACCTTTTAAATTGAGATCGATGAGGAGACTAACAAACTCCTCTTATGCAGAAGGACATAGTCCAGCAGAGGACTTTCACGAGCTGAATGCACTCATGCTAACCTGGACTCATTTACAGGTAGCTTCAATTCAGAGGTAGTTTTGAAACACGTGATAGAAAAATCTAGTGTATACCAACAGACGAATAAATATGAATTTATGAACCTTTTATCCTCTTTTCTATAATGTGGTATCCTTACTCTCGAATGCAGCAGACATTTTTCAAACCAGCCTCCGTGTGAAGTATGGTTCGTGTTAAATTAGGCATAAAATTCGACAATTGCTTGCAAGTCTTCTTGGAACAGTCTCCAGCTAGTGTTCATATAAGTCTGCACCTATATCTACGTAGGTACTTAGCTAAGCAGGTATTTGCATAGCTGTGACGTCATAAGAGCTGCATTTTGGCTTGTTCTTAAAAGAAGAGTTTGTGAGTATGGTTCTGAGACGGTGTTTATTAATTCAGTGTCCTAGAAAGCGGTATTACGGTTGCTTTTTCTCGAAGGAATGAGTATCAGGTCATAGAAAATAGGAATTTATGAGTTTATTTTTATATCATCGGTCATCAACATACCTACACACATCAACAGCCTATAAGTTGCCACTACTGACCAAAGGCTTCTTCTCACACAGAGAAGGTTTGAGCAGTAATCACCACGCTTACTTACTGTGGTTTGGCAATTTCAAACTTATGCCGACGATGCCAACACCGAAACTACGGACTACCTAGCGGGTTTACCGGGGCTCTGGCTCAAAAAGCAGGAATAAGAGATCTGAGACTCACTGTCGCCTCGCCCAAAGCGGGAAAAGTGATTAGATGATTTTCCCCCTTAAAAAAATACCCATATTTATGAAACTTTCATTGCCTGAAGAATTTCTAAACAACTCACGCTTACAATTGGACCCAGTAGATGGCACTACAATCGGTTTACAGCACACTGCGATTGCGAACGTCTGTAAAATCCGCTACTAACTATAAATTCTTATCTAACTTTTCCCTGGAGTAGTTAGAAGTTATCGTCTATTATAAAATGTGTATTTAACCGTGAATTATGCAAGTAACTACGGTTAGTTAAAGTATTTAACTGTGTTCGTTCACCTTTGTAAATAACTAGTCTTTTCATAAAATGTGCATTGTAAGGTAAATGAAAATGCTACTGTATTGTTGAAATTGTTAATTATTTTATACTGGAATGAGTTTAGGGTTAGGTTAGAATACTAGAATTTAGTATTTTAGACAAGCTATCGTTATGTTTTAGAATGGTTTTGTTTGTTCAATTTAAAGACTGCATGGATCTACTCGGGCAAATTAAGTATTATTTGAGAATTTAAAAATATAATATATGAAATATAATCACATATTTACTCAATATGACACCCATAAACGGAATATTCTGCAGATATCTTTTCGAAGTATACACGGACATTTTCAGGCGACGTGCTACTTCTGAGAAGATTTTTCGAAACACTGAAAATAGCATTTTGCCAAACCCGTAATTGTACCAGAAACCTTATAGGATGCTTGTGACCACTCGAGTAACGAGACAATCAGTAAATGTTTACTATTTGATAGAAATTAAAAAAAAAACAAAGCACCACAAATCCTTTCAGCACACATCATCATCATCAGCCGAGAGATGTCCACTGCTGAACAAAGGCCTCCCCCTTAGTGCCCCACACACATTACACGACTTTACAAAAAAAAAAAACATAAAAACTTCAGCACATTACACAACAAAGAACACTACATCTTCATTAAAAATCAACTCGCAATCGTTACTGAAAATAGACAAAGAACTATAGTATCGAGTATTTCAGTATTTCAGTGCCTGAAACTTACACGGTCCAGTGGGTGTGTGCTTCAAAGATCGGATTATAGCTGAAGACTTACTCTGGAGTATCTACCTGAAACTTAGAAGACTTTTCAAGTAAGGCTTCCTGTTAAGAGACGATTAGTCGCTGCGATTTTGTTGTTTTTGGTTGCGATTAGTCGTACTTTTGTAATTGGTGAGTTTGTATCGAGATGAAAGAAAATATTTAAGTTACTTATTGAGATATTTTGTTTTTGGGTTGCCAATATACATATAACAGATAATTAAAAACTCGATCTTTACAATAATAACTATTAATACTGATAATCTTTAGGAAGTACGTCACTATGTACTTTTTTTTGAGGGGGTAAATCATTAAATGTCTTCCCCGCCTTGGCCGAGACGACAGGGACTATCAGACTCTTACTGACTAAAAACCACATCCCTGAGGACTTTTCTTTAAGTAAAAACAACAACACCAAGTAAAACGACAACAACACCATCGAAAATACATACCTACAAACAAAAGTCAAAACCATTAAAAATCGAACACATTTCAAAATCTGCACGCTCCCATCAATTCCCCAGTAATACCAACATTAACGAGGCAACATAACAATAATTCACACGACAATGATACCATAAACAAGAGCGTGATGCGACAATTCCACTTTGGAAAGTTGGCAGCGTGTATAGCAAGCTTTATCGTTCGCTCTGTCAATAACTAGTGAAATAGTTTCGATAGAAATTCTTTGAGATTCTTACAACAAGGTAATTTGTTTAAATTGGCTACTTTTAAGTTGTTTGCGCATCCCTAGTTTTGAATGGAGGCTACCTAGATAAGTTCTAAATTGTGAGATCTATTCTCAGAGGTCAGAGGCCGATTTTCATTTTGGGTCAATGACCCAATGGAATAAAAGTAAGGAGTATATAACTCTCGCTTTTCAGTTGTCACTTGTACAGGACAATTTCAAAGGCCGTCGTGTACCTCCTTTCCTATCTACTAAAATTAAAAAAGCAAAATAATACTTTGCCATCCCGAGGTACCTATCGATTCTTAGACGTTTACCTCAATAGTCTTAGAGTGCTTTTTCTACGTTGCTGTGAATGCGTTTGGACTTCACCAATCATATTCATTGGTACACATAGTTTAGTAGGTACTGGTGGAAACGGACTCAGCTAAGCTATGTTTTGTTATATGGAAAGATGTGTGCGATGGATGTCAGCTATGGATGGCATCCCTACTAGCGATACATCGCATACTCGAGGTTGTGATAGAGATAGAGATATCACTGTGTTATAACTAAGCAGACAAATGAATATTAAATATAACACCCAACGTAATTTTCGTCAAAAACTAAATATATAATCTTCTTTAAAACTCGACAAAACATCTTCAGCTGACTGTAGTCTGTAATACAAACGACACTTTGTTAAATAACCTCTAATTATGAAGGCTTCAGCCTGAAACCCGCGACACCGCCGCAGACCTGAGGAGCGTTTCAACAGTCGTAACAAATATCGGTACATTGCGGAACATCGGTAAGCAATTTACAACTAGAGATGTGATAGTATCGATGTTTTAAGAAACGATTTAATTTTCTTATTCGTTTGATTTTTTTTTTGCCTTGTGTAAAGTACTCTTAGTTTAGGTAAAAACAAACTTTTGCTCACAAGACGCATAAATATGATCGAGACTAAATAAGGTAATTGAGATTATGCAAACTAGCATTTTTCTCAAAGCATTCGCATTTACTTCGTTGCGGGTAAAGAGAAAATCCTACAAAAGAAAAAATTAAGAGCGCAATAAAAAAACATACGTTCGTATCTAACAACTGCTTTAACTAATACACTGCATATCACCGTTTTACTAACCCAATTAGATATCGACATTTTTATAATAACTATCGTGAGCTAGTAACTAGTAGAGATTTTCTCTTAATATAATAGTAATAATTTAATTGTAATTTTTTATTTTATTTTAATTATTTTCTCCATTATAATTTACGTGAGTAAACCGTAATTTTTAGTTAATTTAGATATCGACATTTAATTCCAAAACCATCGACGTTTCCCCATCCCTAAACCACTCCACGTGCTGATACAGAGCGCATTATTCACTTGTTTAAAATAAATAAAAATATCCGTACACTACATACTATGTATCACGCGCGGGTTTCCTCGTAAATAAAGAAGTAAACTCCACTTGTTATTGCGATTTAACTTATAGAGAACATTTGTTACGAAAACACCAGCTTTACAGCTGTGAAAATATATAAAAATAAATTTATTGATACTAATGGTTTTACATAATATATTTTACGCTTGCAGTGTTTTTGTGTTTACGTTTAAGACGGCATAAGAGATTAATAATTTAAAATCAAAATAAGGTGGACAGACGACCTAAGTAATATCTAGGCTTTCAAGAGTCTGATCTGGACACCATTGGGAGATGCCTATGTTCTGCAATAGACGTCTTGTGCCTAATATAATGAAAATTAACACTAAAACTAGAATATAAATATAATTTCTCTGCTCGGGGTGAACCCAGGAGGTTTCGTCATTCAAATCCACTGAGAATTTTCGATAATCTATTAAAATTCACAGAACATGTAGCTCAGTAGACAAGCTTGCAGCCATTTGTCTGACGATTTATTGTAACAAGTCTAATCATAATTTACTTATACATTTTTCTTATATCGTCAAGCCTTTTTATCCCCGAAGGGGTAGGTTGGGTCAGAGGTGCACATTATGGCACGTAATGCCATTGTACAATGTACACCCACTTTTCACAATTTACGTTGTAAGTCCCATGTAATAGGTGGTGAGCCTATTGCCATATACTGGACACATTTCCAGACTCCGTGCTACTACTGAGAAATTTTCGAAAAACCGAAAGAAGCGCAGTAATACTTCGCCCGACCCGAGACCCCTTGCCCGGCAGTCGCACTTGCAACCACTCGGCCAACGAGGCAGTCCTTATATAAACTTACCTCTATATCTTAATGTCTTTCTTTATGCAAGCTCCATACACGAATCAACACAATAGGTACATCAACACACACATATCTTAGAAACCAAGACTAAATATAATTAGATACTATTAATTTGAAGTGTACGGAACCCAATGGAGTGCGAACAGAGTTCCGTGTAGTAGATAGATCGTGGTTCGTTTAAGACAAGTAGGGTTCAATTGGTGTGATTCAGGATCGTATGTCTAAGTGGTGATAGAACAGTGACTAGACAGACAGTTCTGGGTTCAATTAACAGTCTGACAACGGGTTGATTGCATCGTCGCAAGACCACCGAGCAAGAGGTCTTCGGTTCAATTTCCGAGTCCCAGAGTATTTATTCTAGGTAGAGCGATATAAAGATATTCGTAACAGCATGAAGTTTTAAAGATTTGCCTAGACATTTGGCAACAGGTTAACTCCCTATCACTTGGGTCTCATAACATAACAGGTAAAATTAGGTGTTACATAGCAAAAGTGTATCTATCGTCAAATGAATGATATTTGGGTGATTTTATAATGTACATACATACATAACCTCCTCATAAGCCTGACTCCCATCAGGATAGGGACAGAGACATTGGAACGCCAATTGCTACGAATCTTACATACCTCTTTCGCTTCACCAATATATAATAATATATTTACTAAATAACGTTGAAATTAATTCACCCCATTTTAATCGACTTCCTTGACTTCGGAATCGAACTCAGACAGTCTCAGTAACCATGCCACCAACAGAACAACGAGTCTTGTAAGAAATCTATCACTAAATGATTACTAATACATAAACCGATCTTAGAAATAAAACAACACGACCAGGCGATAAATAAAACGACAGAATCGTATAAATAATGAACGACGGAGCGCGACTGCGATTTATAGTCGCAAATGTCGCGGTCGCAACACGTCAACCGCCTATTTCGGTCGAACATACCCCGAGCATAGAGTAAGCATTGTGATAGATTTCTGGAGACGGTTTAGATGAGTTTGTTTTGTTAGTCTATGATTGTGTCGATTAACAGATTATTGTTCCGGGTCTAGATTTACAAAGTATTATTTTTTGCCTATAAAGTATTTTTTTTTTGTTATTCGCAGTGCATCCATTTCAAAGTTGTGTCTTTTTCTCAATCCACGAACTAAAATTTAATCTGGTTAACTTGACAACCATCATTTGTTTAAGGTATAAGCCGATAAACGAGTAGTTTGTGCCTGGAGGTCTTTTTGGGAGAGCCAAAAGTGTTTGAAGATACCTAATAGGCACGCTATTGTTTTTACATCTTCGAGATAAAAAGTAGACCTACAACTTCTTCTTATCAATTAAGAACAAAAAACAACAGATTAACTCCTAATATTCTTCCAAAAACCAACAATAACCAACTTCTAGAAAAACACAAAGATTCTCCGAACACAATCTTTAAGCTAATCTATAGCCCAGAGTAATGCTAGGATCGCGTGCGTCTTTCTCAAAATGGCTTCTTTGTAAAACTAGAATTTAATCCAATAGTTTAGTTAAGTTTAATGGTCGTTAGAATAGGCGGGGCAGGGTGATTTATATAGTGTTAATAGACAATGTTCGAGCACTTGGAATAGTGGCAAATAGTGATCGTCAAGTTTTGTTTCGTGTGACTCAGGACTCACGAGATTTGTTTTGATTGGGATGATGTTTTAGAGAGAGAGAGAGAGACATATATATATGTAGGATGTAGTGTTTTATATAGAGCAGATATAGATAGGTAAACACTATATAGTATACACAATTTGAAGATAACAGTAATATGGGAAGGTACTTGAAGATTTTTTTAAAGAGGAAACTCATTCAATGACATCTCCTGCCTTGGGCGAGGCAAGAGGCAGTGGCAGACGCTTACTGACTAAAAACCACCCCGTTCCTTCTCCTGCTTATCGAGCCGGAGCCCCGGTAAACCCACTAGGTAATCCGCAGCTCCGGACTTAAAGATATGATATGTGCCTTTTATTTTTTGAGTCGGAACCGTTAGACTTGTACAATTGCAAACTGCGCAATAGGGTCACCCTTTGTTAAACAGGACTCAAATACCACTGGTAGAAATGGAGTGTTATATTGGATATGTGCTTCTCTGCTTACCCATTTCACGTACTAAAAAGCGTGACAATATATTTACGAAACAAAAAGACATACACGTGACATTACATTGTAATTTTCCTTTAACAAAAAAGTCAGTAACCTTCAAAATAAAAATGTTTTTAATAAGGAAATCAACAAATCAACATGGCAACACAATATAATGAGGAAATTGACGAGGGCGGATAACTGGCACCATTTCTCGGATGGCAACACCGACCTGTCAATCGTAGAATCAATGATGTTAAAAAATTTCCATGAGTTTTGATTGAATTGATTAAATTAAGTGTGGGAGAGCCATGCTTTGGCACGAATGAGCCGACTCGATCGGAGTGATATTACGGCCTCACAGAAAACCGAAGTGAAACAACAACGCTTTCGTTGTGTTTCGTGGCGTAAGTTAGGTTACTGGAGACATTATTACTCCCCTTCCCAATTCCCTAATAAACCTTAAATGCCTAATCTCCAAAAGGTCGGCAACGCACTTGTAGCGCCTCTAGTGTTTCGGGTGTCCATGGGCGGCGGTGATTGCTTACCATCAGGTGATCAGTCTGCTCGTTTACCGACTTATAAGTAGCTTCGATTATGTTTTTGTTTTTTGTTGGATTGCCATAGAAATAGCTATGCGTAAATTGGGACCTGTGAGAACTGTGTCCCGTATACAGAAAACAATACCTGCTGACTACGGTACTATAAAGAAATGTTATTTGTACATAGAGGCGCCTATACATACAAACAACTTACTGACACTACCCAAAACAAGAAATCAGCAACACACGTTACTATTATCAAGAAAAAAACCCCCAAAAATCCGTCAGTCGTGAACAATATAGCCAAAAGTGCCCATTTGCCCCTGGAGATGTTACATGTGTTTCATTTGACACAATACGACCCCTCCTCAGACGTGCTGAGGGTCCTCCAGACCCTCCCGATCAGAGGAATAGTGCTGCTATATTCGATGGGGAAAGGTGGGCTAGTGATGGGAGGTGTCCGGGATTTTTTGAAAGAAAAATGATGCACTAATTCTTAAACATAATGTTAAACTTACGTAAATGAGGATGGTGTGAGTGTACATAAAATGCGTATTTGAAATCATTTTTTGCATAAAAAACTAAACTTGTATGACCAAGAAACGCAAAAACATTTCTGACCTGTCTATCTTTGACAAAAGTGGATGTAATGATGTAGGTTAAAAGCATTAACTGCCAAAAGAACACTGTGTGGCGGTTAACGTGTTAATGAAACTGTTAACGTCTTAATACAGCTAAAAATAGAACCTATCGCAATAAACATCCAAGAATGAATACGCTATGATCCTAACAAACCTTTTCACATCCAATTACATTAATTCAACACAAATAAGCATAACAATCTGACCAAAGCTATTCCTGCGTCATCTTTTTCCCAAATTAACCCATTAAGTCCGGAGTCCGGAGTCCGGAGTGAAATCCCGGGACAGTGCACATCCCTAGCTGGAGGCTCTTGAGCAATTCGTGCGTAAGGGCCACGTACGGTACCGTAGCATGATTTGAAAGGCTTTGACGGGCCCTACTTACTGTACCTGTATCTTGTGTTGCGTTTCGAAAAAAACGTCTATAGAAAAAAAAAACAACTATCCGTTCGTATTGTTGGAACTGTCTGTTTAAAAGCGAACATCTCTACCTACCTCGTTGAATGTTAAGGACATTATGCATATAAAATTAATTTAGTGGGCAATGTTTTTTTAAGAAGGGGACATCGTCGATTTCGCCTGCCTCGGGTGGCTGAAACGGACTGTCAGACTCTTACTGGCTAAAAACTACCACTGTTAGATTACTTTAAAACATTAGACCCGTATTTTTTTATTTTCATACAGAAACAAGAACATTCGACGATAAATTAATTTGAAATATTACGTGATATCACCTTTAGGTATGTTTTATAGGTAGAAATGACGTAATTAGCTCTCACTCCTAAACTTTAAATCTAAGCATTGTGTTCCTATACGACAGAATGAGAAAATACGTGTCTAATATTCTTTCATTACCCAAATGACGGACTAAATAGATTTTTAATTTACATACCCCGTCATCATCCCTAAACGAGTAAAACATTGGTATAATGGAATAATATTGATTGTATGTATTATCTACATAATTGTATGTAACAATAGCATATATCTACAATTACATACATACATAGTTATTGATTAAATGATAAGATCAGTATTGTCTCATATCTCAATGTGTTATTAATTGAGAATAATGTAATTAAATACATTCGATGATAAATGGTCTGAGTATTATTAATTAACGAGCAGCACTGTAGGGTCAGACAGACAAATCATTTATGATTTATATATATGTATGCTTGTTAGTAAATCTCAAGGATAGTTTAAGTGTAGTGGAGATAATTAGATTAATAGTTTATTAAGGCTGCGAAATATGTGAGGTTTATATCCTAGCTCGGGTAAAATTCAAACTTTGGGGTGAAAGCATGATAAATAAATAAATGAGAAATCATATTTATTTTTGTGCAATTGTTTATAAGATAACACTTGTACACGTCAACGCTTTTTTCGGTTTTTAAAAAAATCTCATTAGTAGCACGGAGTCTGGAATTGTGCCCAGTATATGGCAATAAGCTTACCCTATTACATGGGACTCATAACACAAATGGTGAAAAGTGGGTGTACATTGTTTGACGGTATTACGTGCCGTAATGTGCACCTCTGCCTACCCCTTCGGGGATAAAAAGGCGTGAAGTTGCATACTTATAATATTTCTGTTGACCTCATTGTGGGTAACAGGCGTGATGGTTGAATATATCTATATTAAAGGTCAATAGATATACAATATACATGTCTCGAAAAATAAACTTACATTTAGATTTTACTCATGAGCGGTCACGATTGACATGTTGACAGCAATTAAACTTGAGTACATACCTGAAACAAAAGAATAAAAGCAATTAAGTAACAAAATATATAAGGTATAATATATAAGCAATAAAATATTATTATGATATAAGTTTTTACATGCTATGTTCTATGTTAGTCAGTTGCTAGTAAATTATATGTAAATAGATAGTATATGTTGATATATCCGTATGTTTATTATATTTTCATATTACCACTACATAGTATAAAAGTGGCTTTCTCTGTCCCTATGTTCCTTTGTATGCCCAGGTTCTTAATTTAGGAACTTGTTGGTTAATATTTTACTGAATTTCCTTTTATAATTTAAAATACCCATAAACATGTATAACTGATGATAGGATCTATTTTTAACCGACATTCCAGAAAAGAGGAGGTTCTCAATATTGCCGGTATCTTCAACTTATATATTGCTTATAAAGGGTCTCTTAAGCCAAAACAGAGTACAGAATTCAACACTATTTAAGTAAAACACTAAAACACAAAGGGCAACAACCCCATAGCATCTTAAATCAACCCTTTTCACCCCCTTTAGGAGGTGTAACTTCTATCTGGACAAACCAGACCCAAATTTACCATAAACACACTTTACTAGGCATGTTAGTGAACACAAAATGCCCTTAACCCTTCAATATCAATCGGTGGTACAAATGGAACATGATAATAGATTTTGTACCGTAATTTAGGGTTACCTATCGGTAGAATTGGACCTCCATTTTGGTTTCGGGTTTAGCAAGCGATGCTAGTTGTATGGAGTAACTAAGGTTTTTGGGTTTTGTTTAGTTTGTATGTCAGCGTTTTTGAAAAGTTGCATGGTTTCATAAACATTGTGATTTTCAATTTGTAAAGGGTTAGGAGAGCAGCATTATAATGTGATATATAATAATCAGTTATAATAACATTTATTATTAACACATCTTTAACATACATCTTTAACTGCTTCGTTGGTCTAGTGCGACGGCTGGACAAGCAGTTTCGGGTTCAATTCCCGGATCGGGCAGAGTTACTGGGCATTTTTCAGCTTTCCAAAGGGTTGCCATCGTAGTAGCACGGAGTCTAGAATAAAATTGTGCTTGGTATATGGCAATAGGCTCACCCCTATTACATGGGACTTATAACATAAATGGTGCAAATGTATGTACATTATACAGCGGCATTACGTGTCATAATGTGCACCTCTGCCTACCCCTTCGACGATAAAAGGCGTGACAATGCAATAGTAGCCAGTAGTATGTATTAATTAATAATACATTTTCTGAAAACAAAACCTAATTAACTTCACCTCGAAAAGAAAAAATGATAAAGCATAATATAATTTTAATTTTAACTTCATCAAAACAAATGTATATTAAATTAATGTAAATTTCTATTTTATTAATAACAAGCTCATGAAAAAAACTTCTCGAAATTAGAAGCCAGAGTACCAAAACTCCTTGACAGTCCAATCTGAACATATTAATTTATATTTTTTTTTCTTCACAGGAAACTTTTCAGCCAGGAAGTCGTCGGAAATTGTGGAACTCGCGTTTTTTATTAAAGGAAATAACTTGCGATGTTTTTTTTTCGGTGGAAATGTAAAATTGACAATTTTTATTTTTGGTAAGTAACCTACCTGCATACTATGTAACGTTATAATTTATGGGTAATTTATAAGTTTTTTTTTACAACGTTGCACCACATTAGGATTTTCTCCTGTATCGTTGACAAACATACAATTTCGAAAACGACAATTTGTGAATCACACAAAGAGTTGCTTTGTGCGGGAATCGAACCCGCAACATGATGCACGGCAGCCCGTTGCCCACCCACCGCAACAACCGTGCAGTACATTTTTAGTGTTTATTCTCAACATCTACCAAGATGGAAATCGATCCTAGAGCAGATGTAGCATTTTGAAATAGTCTATCTAGAATGTTTGTTTAAAGTTTTAAAATTATATTTGTTTGACATTGTAACTGGGGATGGTGATTCAATCTTTCTATTGCAATGAAATGAACTGAAATGAATTTAATTTATTTTGCAAATAAACTACAATAGCACTGTTACACGTCAAAATTGGTATAAAAAAAATATAGACGAGGTCGGCAGGCTGAAACAAATTAAGAGGTCATTGTCTCTTTTCAAGACCAGACAATATTTGATATTAATTATTAATATTAATTTTAAACAAAGCAGAGACACTTATTAATAAAAACATTAGACAGAAATATACATAGTCTATCTTAACACGTAAATAACATCTCTTTAATATCAGCTTTACTACACAGACATTACACAAAACTTTTACATAACACATTACGTCCTAAAACTGAGAAAAGTCAGACGATCACTCAAAAAAAAAAACTATAACAAATGATCAACAAAAAGAAAACACTTAAGTAAGGAAATCCCTCAGAAAACTACTTAGTCGGCCATTGACCTTACACGGACGATATCTAAAATTAATTACGAGAAAAATCTAAAAAGCTTGAGACAAAACATCATTAATCTTCCCTCTCTTTCCCTCATCACAACTTGGGAAGGCAACGTGATTTATTTGCGGAGGATTTTTTGCAAAGATTTTTATGTGGCCCGTCTGCTAACCCCTGGTTTAAAGATGCCAGGATTTAGGTGATACTGGATGTGCCAAGGCTAGATGATATTTATCTATGTATTCTTAAGGTGTTTGAGAGTAAAAATATAATAGTGTATAATGGTAGTGTGGTGGAGAAGGCACCTAAAAACCTAAATACGCAAGTCTTTCAAAGGAGTGACTGAATATTTATCTGAAATTAGCATTAGGAGATGAGATAAAGTTCATAATTCATAGTTATCCAATTCAGAAAAGCAGATTAAAATCAATATTTTTTTCAAAACACAAAAATGTCATCTAATGACCTTCTAAAAATACCAAAAGCAAAATAACACAAAAACGGTCAAACAATAGGGACCCATAAAAAATAATTTCCGTGAAAAACGCCTTTACTTACGTCCACGTAAATGGCACTTCAAGCCACTTTATATCCTTGGGACCACGACAGAAGTGGTCTAAAAGAACTGATTAGTCTTTTATCCGGTCCCGAAGTTCTTTAAAAGGTTGACGATATCTCGATTTGGTACACTTAAATATATAAAAGGGATGATGAGGAAAAATCGTTGTTTTGTTCCGTAAAAATGTCCCTGGAAAAATTTTGGTAGCTCCTAACAAAAAAGTACAATGATTATTTGCTTTAAAATACAAGAATGCCTCATCTATAGATTGTTCATAAGCGTAAGTGTGGGAGAGCCATGCTTCGGCACGAATGGGCCCGGCTTGACCGAAGTGATACCACGGCCTCACAGAAAACTGACGTGAAACAACGCATGCGTTGTGTTTCGTTGTGTAGGTGAGGTTACCGGAGCAGGCAGCCCAAATGTAACTCGACAAACGCCACTGTTCTAATGTTTGTTAACATTATGACAACGACTAATGATTCCATATCTCCTCATATCACAATGAGCTAGCAAACTAAGAAATAACATATCTTACATCACCATTTATCAATTCTGAACCTTATTCTCCAGAAAACAGGAGTCATGTTCCAAGTTTTCAGCCGTTTTCACAATAATCATTACGGTAAGAAGCTACAGATTGTATCAAATTAGGGCCACGCAAATGTGCGAAAAAATTATACTTACCAAGATGGAATGGTTTAACAAAGGCACTGGAATTTACATGACGTTTATTTTTTGTGTTAAATGTTAAGTTTCATGAGCTAATTTTCTCTTGCTTAGAATTTGTCATAGGTTAAAATTTTGTTAAACTTTGTGCATAAAATATTTATTTACTCAAATTCTATTTGATACGATGGATCTAATATTTTATCTATATCAACTCTTGGTTAGCTATCTACTTTGATGAGGAACGCTGATTAAAAGCACTACTGCTATAGTTTTCAAAATCAAAAGTAAAAGTACAAGTACATTTTCATTTTGAGACATTTTTTAAATTACCTCGTTTAAACTCCTGCTTCAAGCTGGATCTCCAGTAAGCCGATAACTCTTGCGGTTATTCGGAACCCGAAAGTAATAACACGTTTAAAAGCCAATCAGGTAGTATTTCATAGACAAATAGAAATAGTAGTCTTTCTCTCAGTCCATGAACGAAAACTATATCTAGATAAGACAACCATCATTTTATATATTGTAATACTACCAATTAATATTGATACATAATAAGTAGTGATATTATTATACATATGTATAAATCATCGGTAAATTACTCCACACATACATAGGTAGCAAATACCAACACAATTATAAGATTTCTCAGAAACGAAGCTAGAATTACTTCATTAGACGAATTATCTGAAATTTGGGGGAGCACACCCCCCACTGGGGGAATTGGGGTACTTAGGGGAATATTTGAGAATGTTGCCAGAGGTTAAGTTTTGGAGATAATTATTTGGGGATCGATACCCACTTCAAATGTAGAGAAGTAAGCTTGATATTTTGGTGAACTGTTTTGAAGATTTACTTGTACACGGTGTAACAAAAACGGGGTATACATATCAAGTGCACGGTTTCTAGATAACATAACAAACGATACGGGAACGGTTTTTTAAACTCATGTTTTCATGGTACCAAGTTATGAGTTTTTCCAATGTATATTTTTTTAATTTTTCATGCGAATTAAAATTAGGTAGACTAGGCGATCAGATTTACAGAAGAAATGTTTCGTAATTAGCGAGTGACCCCTGTAATGTTGTAACACATTTGTATGATTTAAAATCAAGAACCATGCGACACTATGTATTTGGTAACATTTTTTTTATCGTATTTTAAGCTGAAACTTTGTGTAGAGATTCTATTCAACCTGTATTCTTCTTGATGTATATGGGTATTTTGTTACACGCTGTATATATTTAGGAGAATCAGTGTAAGTATCTATAAATAAATAGAAGAAAGCTATATATAGGTAATAGAATACGATTATTTTGATAGTTGTCTTGTTAGTAAGTTCGATTTAATTGGGTATGGATGGAGCTTATAGCCAGATATCGACCAAGACAATTTTGACTTATTTCTATATTAGTATAGTTTGTTTTCCACGGACTTGAGTCCATGCCCTTGTTAAAGAAGGACAATTTTGAGTTACAACCTTCTTTCTTTAAGTATTTTTTACTTGAATTTTTTTTGAGGGGCGTATACATTCAAAGGTTTCTCCCATCTTGGGTGAGACAACAGGGAGTGTCGGACTCTACTGACTAAAAACCACCTCGTTCCTACTCCTGCTCTTCAAGCCGGAGCCCCGATAACCCGCTAGGTAGGCCGCAGCTTCAGGCATCAGCCCTACTGGGTCCCAACTGTGGTCTGATGGCTCTTTCTGGCTCTAGTTTTTTACTCTAATTGGAAATCTAATAATAAAAAAACCTTCTTTCAAAAAAATCTTACTTTTATAAAAACCCCGTTTGTTGGTTTGTGTAATTTGTACTAAAGCGCAAAAAGCCGCTTGAAGCGTACTCACCTGAGTGCTTCAAATGATTTCAATGGCATTCCAGTTTCGCTTTGTGTTACGCAGCGCTAACTTTGCTTTATTTACCAAAGCACTCGCAGTAAAATTGTTTAAAGTTCATAATTATTTCAAGTATGCTTTTCCGATTGAGACTTTTTAGGGATAAGCAGAGGTGTTTTAATTGTTTGTTTTGGAAAGATATCTGAGTTGGTTTTGTACTTAAATTAGGTATGTATTTTTAAGTATGACGATGGGTCTAACTATTATTTTTGTAGTAGACCTACTTAAAAAATCTAACCATTATTGATCATGATAAATTAATACGTGGCACGATTTAGTAAAGTTAGTATTTTCAAACATATTCTTAAGTGGAGAAAAAGTTAAACTGTTACTTTGAATCATATTTTAGCTCAATTTTACTCAAAAAATATCGAATCCAGTTATTTAAAAAATCTAAACACAACGTGGCTTACTCAGCATAAACACACAACCCCAAAACGCTACGCAAAAAATAAATCACATCGAAACACAAACCGGGGTACTACCGACCCCGTCATTTACACTGACATACAATATTAGCACAAATTAAACTGAAGCTTTTTCACTGAAGATTGCGACTGTAGGAGACAGTGTTAAATAGCCCGGTTATTTCGGCCATCCGGCTTTTAACCCCACCGGGGGTCTTCAGTACCGAAACTTGAGTAACGATAACGGTTTAATTAAGTTTTCGAGTTCCGAGTTTACGTATTGCTCTGTTTTCTTGTTGCTTTTTGCCAACAACATTAATGACTGTTGGCTCATTAAGTCCCACTGGCAGATTTATTTAAATAGGAAACTTTTGATATACAAATTCGACGGAGGCCTTGACCGAATTTTGAGCAAATTTGAGGCATCATTTTCGGTGTTTCGTTACAACAGATATTTCATGTCTATTCTAGTAAAATCTTTTGTTCTCTTTGTGGACTAGACCATCAGTGGACCGGACAATGACGGGTAACCAGACATCCTCGGCGAGTCTAGACATATTTCATACCTTACCCAACAAATGGACCCAGTCTATTGAAATAAAATAGACCTCAGAATACCTTTTACACAATCGCAAATAAAATACAATAGGTTTTGAGGCATGAAGCCTTATATAATACTTTTTGTCCAACAAAGAAATTTGGTGATACCTTTAAAGATCTTAATAATAAAATTATTTTTATAAATAGACCTTATTTACATGAGTCCAAGGTCTTGTTTCTCACACATTGTTCTAGAGTACACAAATAAGGTTGCCTAGCATTAATTCTTTTGGGAATCAAAATGTAAGGACTTTTTCTTTTGGAATTTGTTGGTAGTAAATCGGAGTTAGTTGGGAGTTACTTGTAGTTCTCAGATAACCAATTTAGGGAAGGGACACAATGATGTGAGAAGTATAAATGAGAAAACAGATCTTACAACACTATTTCTGTCACCTCACATTAAAATGTATATGATTAGTGCCAAAATCCACACTAATATGGATGTAACGACTAATCTTCCGCCACATTCGTTAATTAGTCTGTCAAATGAAGCAACACACCGACAAATTACACCAAAATCATTGCGTAAATTGATCAGAAATGTAATTAAAACGTATCAATATCATCGTTGAAAGCAAAACACAACGAGTTTTGTAATTATAACCTAATTAATATACATATAGCTTTAAAAACTCAGCTATACGCGGCTGCGTACAATTTCTGTTCAAAACTTCGTTTCCAGAACCTCGTATCATGGTATGACTAAGCTTTTTTAAAGTATACGCGTGGAAATGAAGCAAAATGAATGTTATTATGATATCTAAATAGTCCCAAAATGTGGCCGATTGTGGCTTGCAGTAATGTGCTACGGAATGTTGATGACGACCGATAGCAGTTAAAGGGTTAGAAGCGTGAATTTGATTGCGTTCGAAATTCTAAAATCGGTTCGATTTATTTGAATTTTTTAAAAACGTTGCGAGAGGAATTTTATTGGATGCCAGTATTTTTAGGCACGAATTCCTGTTTGTTTTCATTAAACCTTTTTGGTTCTGTTTTCAAATCAAAGTCAACATATTGACAAGAAGATTCTAGAATTGTTTACGGATTTAAGAATTTCTATTTCTTATTGCAACTGGCATAAGGTCTATAATAAACAATGTAACCAAGAATTGTATTGTGAACCTGATTGAAAAAGACTAACCTATGGAGTTTCTTGCTCGTTCTTCTCCATAGGAATCTACACTTTGGAACGAGCAAATAGCTTCATTAGAGGACTGACCGACAGACAGACATTTTATTTTCTTTATATTGTAATATTTGCTTTGACGTTCAAAAGTGCCTTCCCGGTCTATTTGAAATAAATAATTTTGACTTTGACTTTGAATAAATATAATATATCAAGTCAGGTATAATAAAAAGAAAAACTTAACCTTTCCTCTGGGAACCCTATAAAATCACGCAACTATAAAAAAATGGGAACAAAGAGTCGTTTTTATTAATAAGTCGTTCCAACAAATGAATGACTTGCCGCTTCGATCCGTTCTTTCATTCACTCACTCACTTAATCTAATTACTGAGTGCGAGCTTTAAACGAATGAACATGGAATGATTTGCATTTTATACGTTTTTTTTATGCTTTTCTTTGTATTTTTTTATACATTGTATTAGTTTAATTGTGGAATGTTAAATTATGATTTATTTTCTTTTGAAATTATTTGATTAATGAGACACGGAAGAATTGGACAGTAGGGTTATTTTATACCCAAAACTCGCTAGAGGGTTATTAGTTTTATCTGATTTTTATTGTTGTTTCGTTGTTTGAATGTTTTAAGGTTTTGAGTTCGGAATGGCTTCATAATTATTAGCAGTCACATATGTATAAGTACAACAAAAATATCATATAAAATAAAATCAGTGGTGTCTAAATTATCTTAGGAAGTACATATCACACGGAAAATGATTGGTATTTGTCGTTGGTAGGTTTCAAACCCGCACCCTTAGGCATGAGAAGCAAACTATCCTACAACTAATAAATAACCCATACTACCATAATATTCAAAACAGTTATAATCCCTTCACAACCAAAATCACCAGTTAATTTAACCAGGAAACTCCGTCAAGTGGAACCATGGTTAAGTCGTGGTTAAATTTAAACAATCACACATAGACAATAACAGTTGATCGTGGAGTCGGTAACGGTAGGTACATCTAAAGGAGATTAGCCCCAAACCCTATAAAGATTGCTTGAGATGGCTACGGATCAAAATCCCTTGTTGATTTGGTCTAAGTGATGAGAGTGGCGGGTTTAATAATAAGGATGCTATAGTCAATAGATTGACGAAGAGTACATAGATTCTAAGCTTTATTGAATAGAATAAGTAGTTTTATATTTACTTTAGTAATATAAGAACAATGAAAAATCTGTATCATTTTTTTAACAAATGCCCCATACACATTTCTCTAAGGGCTGAGTGCGTTTGCTCCGTGCGGGTATTGAACCCGCTACACGTTGCGCGGCAGCCAGTTACCCAGCCACTGCACCAACCGTGCAGTATATTAAAAGCGATATCAACCAAACAACTTTTAAGTGGGGCAAGGGCTGCTTATTAAATTGAAGGGGTAGTCCTTTTAAGGTATACTAGCTTCTGCCAGGCTTCGTCCGCGTTCCCGTGGGAGAAAAAGCCTAAGTCAGATCACCTCTTGTCTGTACCTAAGCATACTGCTTATTGCTAATTACTCATATTGGATAATTAATAATGGTTTGCTTCTCATGAGACTAAAAATCTATTTGTTTTTCTGGTGTGTATATTATTAGGTGGTTGTACTGTTGGTGTATTTATCTTTAATAAATAATAAATAAAATAAAATAAATAAATAAAATATCACGATTGTTAACTAGACACCGCTACCGCTTAAGCATTGGACAACAAAAACTTAGCGACATTCTACATTTAGTAGACAATAATCCAATTTATCTACGGAGTTGGTAGACTCGTAAATTTGCTTCAGAACTTTGTTTGAAGGTCCCGGGGCCTGACTGACCCCCTTATTCTGGCTAGGGTTACGCCCCGGTTCCGTTCGTTTTTCAACGAAACTTATTAATGGATTTCTTGAGTTCCGAGCTAGGGCCAAAGTAACTTGACTTTTGAATTGTAGCATTTAAACGTCATGATTAAAGTTTTGATATTGAGGTGTTGATGGACTCGTAAGTAGGATAAAAACAATTGAATTACTTAATAAATAAAACCGCGATTAAAACCAATTCATAAACGGTATTGATACGGTATTCTGCAATAATTTATAATCTTTATTAATAATAAGAATGCAAAAGAGTGTTTGTTTGTCCTTATTCCATGATGAAACTAAGGGAATTTATGGTATGATTTTGGGTCTGATCGCTAATCCAATCTTTGTAATAGGCAAAACTAAATGCAATTTTCAAAAACAATTTTAATATTACTTTTAATTTAATCTTACACTTCTAATACTTATAACTTAAAGCCGAAGATTTAATTTGTTTGTTTGAACGCGCTTATCTCCGGAACTTACGGTCCGATTTGAAAAAATATTTTTGTGTTGAATAGACCATTTATCGAGGAAGATGGAAGGCTGTAAATCATCACCTTACGATCAATAGGAGCTAAGCAGAGCGGGTGAAACCGCATGGAAGTAGCTAGCATAGTAATAAATGTCACAAACACATTGCACCCATTCAACATTCATATGAAAATCATATTGTTTTAATGTTTAAATGAAAGGAATTTTTAATTTGTACACCGTCAATATAATATTTGTTTCATTCTGGTCGAGTTAATAACAATAATTATTAATTGTTAATTACAGTAGTATGTTAAATTCATTGGTAACTGAAATTGTGTTCAATGAATTGATAATGCGTCTGCTTTATCGGTCTAGTAATCGTGAGAGGGATATTCAAGCTATGGGTATTTCAACTAGAGCTGCGGACTACCTAGCGGGTTTACCGGGGCTCCGGCTCGTAAAGCAGGAGAAGGAACGGGGTGGTTTTTAGTCAATAAGAGTCTGATACTGACTCTCGCCTCGCCCAAGGCGAGAAAAGACAATAGACGATTTTCACCACCTTGAAAAAAATGTGGATCAAACAAAGCATTGTCCCATATGGCAATCGAACCTGTGATCACACGCAGCAACCAGTAACCTACCCCTACACTAAATTGTGTATTTAACCAATTTTCACTAGATAGAAACCTATCTAAAATTATGCCCAGTGATTAATAATCGGATTGCCCCTTACATGTTAAGATTCACAGATACTTTATAGACCAAGTAATCACAAATGCCTAATCCCATCTTTATAACCTAACCCCTAAACCGTGAGTTAAAAGCTTAACCATAAAATAATCGGTTCTGACAACTCTCGATAACACTAACTTAGGTTAAGTTATTACTTACACTAAGTTTAAGTTAATAACTTAACGGTTAAAACCCTTCTAAGGATGTTGACACTTTAAGTTGAAGAAAACTTTAGGTTAAGTGTTTTAAGTTTGAAGTAAGAGACAAGTTATGTCTAAGTAGCTATAGTTTAAAGTTATGAAGGAACTTAGATTTTTTAAAAGAATAATCTTTGAAGAGCTAAAATCTGAATATTTTCTGAAAATTTTGAAGTCAAATATTGATCTGCTGATTAAGTATTATTATGATATTACATTTCGGTGACTTATTATTATAATGTACCTACACCCACTTGTGTAATAAGTCCAATGTCATAGAGGTTGAGCCTATTGCCATATTATACAGGGCACAATTTTTTGCAAAATTTTCGAAAAACTATAAAAAAAGCTCAGCAATTCTTTGCCCAACCCGAGGATCGAATCCGAGAACCTTCGCCCGGCAGTCACTCTTGCAACCACTCGTCCAACGAGGCAGTCAGTATAAATATTTTTAGTAGTCAATAATTTTCAACATAAAGATTATTTTCGTCTGTAATTTGCAAAATGCATTTTTCCAGTCAAAGCTATCAGCCAATTCTCAGCTAGTTTAGAACCGTTTCACATTTCACAATACATTTAAATTGAAACAAATTCATAGTAAGGACCAGATAAAATATACAACATCATAATTTAAAAATGAACATGCATCAATCAAGTTAGACTACCCAAGAATACCAACATCGATTCAGATCAATCGGCAGTTGATAAGAGAACGAGCAGCCAATGAGAGATGTAAGTGACAATTGTTGGACTGATGCGACAATGCGACTCACAATTGATTGTCTATCGTTGGTTCTCAAACTTTTATAATACCGAGGACTTAGTATGAGTTTGTTTTACGTTTAACGAGATTGAAACGAGAGTGCGTTCGGCGCTCTGATTGGTTGGTTCATTCGAGCCGGCCAATGAAATCACTAAACGATTCGGTTTCGTTAAGCGTAAAACCAATCTCGTTTTAAGTGTACAGTACTTTTGAGAAATTGAAATACGACTACCTGAGCAGGAGTTAGGAACTGTATATTGATAATATTGATCACACCACATGGCTGTCAAAAAGGTACTAACTTTTAGTATGTGTACTTCCTTCTATATTCCTAATCACAGAACTATCCATTACACTTAAATATCAAAAGTTAAACCCTTCACTTCATTAAAGTACTTTTCATAAACAAAATATTTTTCTGTTTATCATTTTTATTTGAAATGTTTGAGCACCACAGTCGAGACCTCAAACGTATAAACGTCGTGATTGAACAAAATTGACGAGACGTCGTCCCGTCACAACTAATCGACAACATCTTCTGCCTTTTGTGGATGCTGCTCATATAGACACTTATTTATATTGTATGTCATAGGTGTAGTTATACATTTTATTCATACTCGAAGGTGCAAGCTATTATTGCTTGTTAACTTATTGTAGTATAAGAAATAACTGTTGAAAATATTGGTTAGAATTGTGTAATAATGTAAATGTAATTGGGCCTCCGGTAACCTCATAGTTGTTCCTTGTCCAAATGGAAAGCAGAGTAGGTAAGCCTGTCCATTTAAGATTATAAATCTACTTATTCACGCAAAAACTACTGAACGGATCTGAATGTTCGGCATACAAAAAAATAAACCAAAACCTTAGCAATTATTGTCGTATACGTGTATTTTTTATACTTATATGATGTAAAACAAAATACCAAATATAAATATGATTTATGTTAGAAATATGGTATTGTATTTGCATTTGCGGTTTGTGACATGTGGTACTAATATTACATTCATAAAAACACATGTTTAGATGTAATTACAATGAATGTATTTTAATTAGCGGTGTTTTGACATACATAATATGTAGTTTATATTAGTTTTAATAAAACCAGGGTGGATTGTCAAAGTCAAAGCATTTATTTCAATTAATCCTAAATTAGGCACTTTTAAAACATCAAATTGAATTGTCCGTCAGTCTGTCTGTCAGTGAAGCTAGGCGCGGATTGTATATAAAGATTTTGCATTAAATCCTCGGAAAAAAGAAATATATTTAATTTGCCATATTCATTATAGACATATATATGTGAAGTAGAAGAGTTTAGTTTCTTAAAATAAAACCTCTGCCTATCTATTCGGGGAATGCCAAGTGATATATTGAGTCACTTTCCTAAATCGTATATGGTAGAAGCCATTGTTTCTTCAATAAAAAATGTTTCAATATCCATAAGATGTGGGCGCAAACTAGTCTAAGAACTATGATTTAAAAACAGATTACATAATAAAAAAGAAACTAGTTCTGTTTTAAGGCCTCCTATGGGTAGTAAGAATGTGATTTAAAACCCATTATTATTAAAGAATCAACTGTCGCGACGGTCTATAGCGTAAAGGTGGGTCTACACAAGCGGAGCACGAGCCAATTGAGCACCTAGCTTCACTGACTAACAGACTATTATTTATTTCTTTATGTGTTAATATTTACAAAGTACTTATTTAGTGTAGACCCACCTTATAATGATACTAAGCCCACTTGTTCTCGCACAGAGAAAGAGTGAGCATTAATCATCAAGGGAGGTTAACATCTTCAAACTTATAATTGCAAAATACGTAAGAAAGTTCAGGTTTCCTAACGATGTTTTCTTTCACTATATATCAGAGAAAGTCACATTAGTAGACGCCAGATTTCGAATACATATCCTTATGCAGCAGCAGCACTTTAACTTCCAGGCCACCTCATATATCAATAAGCTTGACCAAGTTTTAAAAAATCGGAACCACTTAGAAAGCCATGTCAATTAACCATATAAGAACAAAAAAAATAAACATTGTTATTTACCTAATGACATACCATTAATTCGGAGTACTATAATTAATAAAAGACATACTTTATGGGATATTAAGAGTCTATAGCTTTCTACGCGTAGGAGCAGGTCAGTGACCTTGCCGCCATTACAGCACACTAATAAAGGCGCTCACTATTTCGCCTTTGTTAATGTATTTTTCTTGAAATATTTACTTTATTGTTTTTTTATGACAATAGATTGTTTTGGAAGGGAATTGTGATGTTTTAGTTTTGATTTGACTGCCTCATATTTTGTAGAGCGATCGCAACTGCCGACCAAGGGGTTTGATTCCCGGGTCGGGCAAAAGTATTACTGGGCTTAATTTTCGGCTTTTCGAAATTTTCTCAATAGTATCATGAAGTCTGGATTTGTGCACAGTATATGGCAATAGGCTCACCACCACACATGGGATTTATAAAACAAAAAAAAGTGGGTGTACATTGTATAGCGGCATTACGTGCCGTAATGTGGCACCTCTGCCTACTCTTTCGGGCGTAAAAAGCGTGACGTTGACGTCTTTAATTCAATTTATAGAAAATACAATTTTCGATCAGTCTAAAATTAAAAATATGTTTTATAACAGACATCTAATTATATTCAAGAATATCACAATATAACGAAAATACCATATTTTTTCGCTTCAAAAAACAATTTTCTAATAAAATAAAAAAGGCGATGAAATATGATAGTTTTGAAGGCTACTTTTTAAAAGAGTTGGGATTCACGCATATTATCGATTATTTAAATGCTTATGTATAATGTAAATTGATAAATAAATAAATAATATGTCTTCGAGAAAATCGATAAAAATTTGCATGTTTTTTTATAACCTCACAAGACATGTTTTATCGATATCGATATTTTATTTTTATACGAAAACCTATAATAATATTCGTACAAAATACACACAGAATTTGTTTGATATTTTTAAGTATGAATTTTCACATAAAATTCATAAATAAAAAAAAATACTAATTGGTTTTTTTTTCAATATTTACAATCGAAAATAGGTTTAATTCAAAACTTAATGTGCAAGCAAAATTTTATACAGCTAGAAAACCTATGTAAAATGTTTTCCATTCGTTTTTGACTAATCAGCTGTTCAGCTTGACCCCAAAGAAATTAATTCAAAATCTGGGTCTCCATTATACCTCCCATATTTCAAACCGCTTACAAGCACTTTTTAATTAAAATTGTAGGTACCTACGAAAATAAAATAAAAAAAAAACAAAGTGGGAAAGCATGTTAAGTCGAGAGGTCCTGTATATTTTATTCAATTAAAACCGAAAAGGTTTTGCGAATGCGGAACAAAAAAAAATCAGTTTCGGGATACACGTTACGCATACGAAAATATGCAAAAAAATTATGTTTCAAGCAGTTTTTAAAATTATACGAAAATTTGACATTCAAATTTAAGTGGAGTGTCAACATGCGAACGGTTTTGGGTCCCGTAAACATTATTATTCGTCTATTCAAAAGTGAAATTAAAAATTTAGTACTAAAAAGGTTGGAAGAAACTTTTTTCGTTTTTTCAATGTTGGGTGATACTCTCCTTTTATACGTTTTGTCTGAAAATAGGATAACAAAATGGAATTTAAAGTTTTTCTGTTAGAATTTGTAATGATATTTAATTTTAAGAGAAATTCTATCCAGTATGAATTAAAAGACTGATATGACTGTTGATGAAGCGTAAGAAGTAAGTCGTAGCAAATGGTGTTTCATTGTCTCTGCCTAACCCCATAGCTCACTTATGTGGTGTATGTTATGTATCTATATCAATTCAGTGCTAAGTTTACGTGCTTATTTTTATTTAATTTCAAATGTTACCAATTTAAAATGAATCAGAAAACCAGATAACCGTAAATTTTAGAAAAACCGATAGTATCGCATCTATACGAGTAACAATCTATTTGCCAAAGGACCTATGCTCCATTTTTCCAACTGAGTCTAGAATTTTATCTGAACTAAAGAGGCTACTGACGAAAACTGCAAATCAGCACAAAAGGGAATATCTGTCTACTAACTACTCAAAATTGCAAGGTCATCGCGACCCTTATTATGAATATGACACACTCAATTAATATGATAAGATATATTAATTTTAATAACAAATTAATTTAGTTAATTACACGTATCAACTGGCCACGGTTGATTTAATTGGGGTATTGTTAATTAATTATATCGATGTAGCTAATTGATATTGCAGTGAGATAGCTTCATTAATACATAGTATATAGCTATTCATGAAATGGTTCTCTTGACATGCATATTTTTCAATATATCTTAATAAGAATATAGTTATATAAAACTGAGAAATTTTTGAAACGCCTGAAAAAATCTTAGTAATCCGATAACCGACTTAAAAATTTAAAATAAAAAAAATTGTGAAACTAAAAAAAAATTAATACCACCAAAGGGTAAAAAAATCGCTCGAATAGAATTTCTTTACCATTTAACATACACAATTATAATATTTAACGCATTCATACCTTACATATTCTATAATTATAAATATATTTTATCGATATGTAAACTATCGACATCGTCCCAACACTAGCCCCGAGAGGCTATGCTAATCAGAACCGATTGATTTGCATGAAACAAATCTACTGTCAGCCAATTATTGTTATTGTACATTAATTAAAATAAATCACTTCGCGTGAGGTCCCCGCTCTAAGGATTTGTCATTTAAATGTAATTTTTTAATACATAATGACATCACGGTTTTTATTACTTGGTAGAATTAAATGAGACTTGACATTTTTTGTGGCATAGGGCGGTACACGAGCAGATGGATCACCTGTGTCAGATCGCCGATCGCGCTCTCGTTTGGTTTTCGTTTAACGTAATGCAAACTCATACTAAAGGTACCAATAATTGTAAGCAATCCGCGTCGTTCATGAACTCTCGAAACACCAAAGAAGTTACAAAGACCACCAAAGAGTGCAGCGTTAAGGATTGAGGATTTAAAACTTAATGCTACTTCTGATTTATGAATAACTGAGAAAATCTAATGATAAATGATAAATGATAAATGATATTTATTTCTGTAAATAGATTATAAAATAACACTTTTACACGTCAAAATTTCAAATAGCTAGATGGGGCCGGCATTTCCTATCCGACTACTCTGAGAAGAAATGCCGAAACAAACTCAGAGGTCATAGTCTCTTTTAAAGTCCAGACAAAATCAATTAAAGATGTCGGAGAACCGTGCAAGTTTATTCTGTAGTGGTCTTTTGAGGAAAGAACCACAGCAGTTTGAGCGGACCTGTTCAGATGGCAGCACGCATGTGTCAGTTTACAATGAGCTCAGCTGACGGCTGTTGCTGAATGATCCGACGAACAATACCTACCAAAAGAACATTTGGGTAGGCCACACAAATGCTCACACTGTCAGAATATAATTAACTAAAAGTGAAATGACTAGGCAAACTCTCGCACGGTCCTCAAACTAACAATTTTAAAAATAATATGTGAAAACAAAAAAATATCGAATGATATTAATGTATATCATGTCAAATTGTATAAAAATGTAACTTGTGTTACAAACATGTCAACATGACCTGTGTGGACATTATAGCGGCTCACTCCCAAGCCTGACTATCATCTAAGTAGTCTTTAATTTTATAAAAAGCTTTACTATACAGTTTTTCTTTAATAACATTTTTAAATTTATTCAGGCTCAAACTTTGAATATCGCTGGGAATTTTATTGTAAAAGCGTATGCATTGACATCTGAACGAACCACTTATTTTCTTAAGTCTAGTAGTGGGAACAATATATTTGTTTTTACTTCTAGTGTTTATATTATGTATATCACAATACTTTTTGAATAAATTAATGTTTTTGTGAGCATACACTACATTTTCATAAATGTATTGAGAAGGAACAGTCAATATATTAATTTCTTTAAATAGTTCCCTAAGAGAGTGCCTCGGACTAAGATTATAAATTGATCGAATGGCTCTTTTCTGCAGCACAAAGACAGACTGAATGTCAGCAGCATTTCCCCACAGGAGGATACCATATGACATGATACTATGAAAATAACTAAAGTATACTAATCGCGCTGTATTTACATCGGTCAAATTTCTAATTTTTTTAACGGCATATGCTGCAGAGCTGAGTCTTTTCGACAACTTATCTACGTGTGGAGCCCACTGTAGCTTAGCGTCCAGAGTTATACCTAAAAAGACAGTTGAATCTACAGGGTCCAACTCCTCGCCCTTGATTAGCACGCTGGTTTTCACATGTCTAACATTTGGTGTTGTGAATTTAATGCATTTAGTTTTTGATTCATTAAGTAATAAATTATTGGCACTAAACCAGCGTACTATTTTTGAGAGAGCACTATTTACATGATCACTGACTAATTGTCCACGTTTGAGTTTAAACAATAAAGATGTATCATCAGCAAACAGTACTATCCCATGGTTATCCTTCACAAGGTAAGGTAAATCATTAATATAAATAAGAAAGAGAAACGGGCCGAGAATTGACCCCTGCGGAACACCCATCCTAACAATAGACCCGGAGGAAACTTTTCCGTTAATGTCGACTCTCTGAATCCTATCACTCAAGTATGAAATAAGAAGATCCAGAGAGCTGCCCCGCATTCCATAATGGGATAGCTTCCTGATCAGTGTTTCATGAGAGACACAATCGAACGCCTTGGATAAGTCACAAAAAATACCCAATGCGTCGGCCGAGTCCTCCCATGCATCATAAATGTTATTAAGAAGTTCAACACCGGCATCAGTTGTTGAACGACCCCTTGTAAAACCAAACTGGTTTCCATGTAATAATTTATTTCTATTAAAGAATCTTTGCAACTGATATAGAATAATTTTTTCAAAAATTTTACTGAATGTAGGTAGTACTGAAATAGGTCTAAAGTTAGTGGGGTCAGAAGTACTACCCGATTTAAATAACGGAGTTATTTTACTATTCTTCATGAGATCAGGAAACACACCACGATCGACACAGTTATTAAAGATTAGAGCTAATACGGGTGCTACAATATCTATTACAGAGCCGGTAATGTACACAGAATTACCCCACAGATCTGCAGTCTTTTTCTTGTTCAAGGTATGGAACGTTTTGACAATATCTGTATAATCTATGTGTTCGAAAGAGAAGCCTAAATTGCAAGCTGCAACATTTTCTTTTAGTAAAGATTCTGCAACTGTGGGAGATGAGTTCAAAGACTTAGTAGTGGATACAGGAACGTCCGAAAAGAAGTTTTCAAATGCAGCTGCGACTTCTGCATCCGATTTAATTACATTATTATCAATTATAAGACTAAATTCACTACTCTTCTCTTTAGACCTCCCTGTTTCACTGTTAATAATACTCCAGGTCGCTTTAATTACATTGTCACTATTTTTTATTTTAGAGCTCAAGTATAACGATTTTGCAATTGAGCAAACTTTTTTAAATAATTTAGAATATTTCTTTACATATTCACTAAATTCAGTTGTATTAATATATGTTCTCTCGTTATAAAGTTCATATAGGCGTTTCCTACTCTTATAGATGCCAGTAGTTGCCCATTGATTGAAAGACGTATTGCCATGAGCTGGTATGGTTTTAGGTGTGAAGGTGGACTTAAACTCAGTATGGTAAATGTTAAAAAATTCATCACACAAGTTATTAGAATTTTTATTCCTTAATAATAAAGGTATTTTGTCAGTGAGTTTAGATTTGAAAGTTTCAATGCGTCTTTCAGTCTTTGGGTTAACAATAATATGTGGTTTCGACACTTTATTTACTTTATTTGTTATTGAAATTAATTGTCCACAATGATCTGAATCAAGCAATGATATTATTTGTTTATTAGTTGGTACAATGTCAGTATAAATATTATCTAGGCAAGTGGCACTAGTAGGAGTTATCCTAGTGGGCTCCAGAAACAGGTTCGTGAGGTTAAATGAGGCAAATAAACTTACAATTTTTGTACTTAAACTAGAATTTTCTAACAAATTTACATTAAAATCGCCACAAGTAATGATGAATTTATTTGAACTACTGAGTTTATTTAGTACTTCATCTAATACTGTTTCAAAACAGTCATACAAACCAGTAGGTGGTCTATACACACTTAAAACAATAAACCGCTCTAATTCCACACAGGCTATTTCAACAGTACGTTCAACAGAGTAACTAACTATATCCTTGCGTTCTTTAAATTTAAGTTTGTTATTTAGTAGAATTAGTGAACCACCATGTATAGCGTTCTCCCTGCTGAACGAGCTACCAATCTGATGATTACCAAAGTTGAACATTAGTTGATGAGATTTCAACCAATGCTCAGTAATGCACAGAATATCAATACTATTACAATTTAAAAATAGTTCTATTTCTAATTCCTTACTCAAAAAACCTTGAATGTTTTGGTGAACCAGATTGATAACATTACTGTTATATTTGCAAGAGGTGGACTCTCTTGTCTTATTTTTTAATTTAAATTATGGGGAATGTCAATACTAATAGAATTATTTTGAGCTATGTCAATATTTGAATGTTGCTCAATAGGAGCAACCTGTTTAGCCAAGTTTTTGGCTGTTATATTAATAAAATATGATAGCGACACAGCTATCTGTCTTAAATAATACCTGGAAAGATAGTACCTATCTTTCGTCAAATATACATGTTTACCAACATAATTGTTGGTGTCAATAATATGTACATTTGTGTAATTGCATAAATTATAATTTATGCAATTACACATTGCAACATTTAATTTATATCTATGGTTATTTTCTTCCTGTGGCAAGCTATTGCTGTAAGGTAATGTAAACAAAATTATTTGCTTTAGTTTAAGTGCTACAAGTGAATTATGATATTTAAGAAAATTATTTTTATTCAAACTACCTCTATTTGCACAAATAATTATGAGGGTAGCATCATGATTAAAATTATAATTAATAATTCTCTCCAAAATATTACCAAAAGTACAGCCGGGCATACAGTGATTTATTATTGATTGTCCAGGGTATTTACTTGTCAATAAGGAACCTAAGTTTTTACCAATCTCATCACTGAAGATCACAACATTATTGTTATTACAGCTAAAATTATTATTACATTGGCTAGGAAGTAATAAACTGGCACCATGAGACAAGGTGGTATCACATGGTGGCAAAGTACAAGCAGGCAGTACATTGCTGGAATCACATTTCTCACATTGGTTCTCCTGTGATTGTGACCGCACTAACTCATCCATCGCCAACATGTATTCTCTCATTTGTTTTTCAGATGCACTATATTTGTTGGTCATGGTGTGCAACTTTGCAGTTAAATGGTCTAGTTCTAACTGTAGGTTGTTGGTGTCAGTTTCATACTTCCTGTTATTTTTATTTAATCTTGAAGAGTAAATATTTAGTTGGTTTAGAAGCCGGAAACGTTCTTTATTTAGTTTAACATTTTTTATAAAAAACTTTTGTCTTTTGATCAATCTGTTGGTTTTTGTTATAAATTTATTGATCTTAATATATTTTTTTAGTTTATTATTACTAAAACAAGGATTTTTTTAGAATGACATGAATCACTTTCACCTGTTAAATCTATAGTCAATGGATTCAAGTCTATTTGTTGTGATTGAGAAGCACGGGCTGACACCAATTCGCTGAAGAGACTGTTATTCAGACTGGCCGTGATGTTGTGGTTAATCATTTCAAGGTGGCTAATTTGATTATTGGCCTCATGTAGCTGATGTTCTAGAAGAGCTTTACTATGTAATGTTTGTTCGTACTCAACGCTACACTGGCTGAATCCGTCCACAACAAATTGGAGCCTATCCCGAGCCTCAATGGCTTCAGTGTGTTGAGTATGTAACTGAGCCATTTCACATTTCAGTTTCTTATTATTATTTAAAACGTATACGATAGATAGGTTTGATAGATCTAATGATAGATACGACCGAGGAATTTAATTTGCTTAACAGTTGCTTTTAGACCATTCGACCAACGAGGCAATCAGCAACGAGATAACCTATAACATACTTAATAATACTTTGCGCAAATTGGGATTTTTATGGATTTAGAACCGAACGTTAAACAATCACGCTTCAAACGTCTATTTTTGAGTACCACTTAATTTCCAATTTCTACAAACAATAGCCTTAAACATAAAACTAAAAATACATTTAAACGAAAAATCTTTCCTACAACATAAAAAAATAAACATAGAACACACAGCTCCACATCAACCTACACAAATCCAGTATAAACTGACCTATGAACGTGCGAAAAGATTAAACAAAGCAAGACCAAGATAAACTGGTTATGTACAACTCGTATGTTTAAGATTCTCAGAACAATTTACGAGCTATATTTAGCTCAAACAAAGAAACCTCATTACTTATACTATGTTTTTTTCTTTTGATCTCAAAGATAAGCGTTATTATTTAAGTTTATTTTCTTTTGAGATAAGAGAACAATATATTGAGATAATCGCAAACGATTTACAGGGTTTTAAGAGGGTGTTATCAGTATCTTATCGGTTCAGATGGGAAACAAGATTTTAGCATTAAATTGATCAAGTATATGGTACTTACTTTACTTGCATTTATTTATTTATTTTGATGCTAAAGCTTTGTGATCTTTAAGGTTTTGAGTTCTATTTAGGTTTTAAATATTAGGTATTAACTAATTGTAGTGGTGGCCCGGTTTAAGCCGCCCGCTTCTCATGCATGAGGGTATGGGTACGCAAACCTACCAACGGCAAGTATCAATGTGACTTTTTCCGAGTTATATGTATATGTACTTTCTAAGATTATTTAGACACCACTGACAAACGGCCAACGAAAACATCGTGAGGAAACCTATGTTTATATTTTTTTTTATTTTTTTTTTAATTCGATAAAAACTAATGCTTGACTACAATCCCACCTGATGGTAAGTAGTGATGTAATCGTTGATGGTGAGGCGCACTAGTTTCTTAAGAGCCTATTCACTCTAGACTTGAAGACACCCACATTGTAATTTCCAATTACAGTTTGAAATCTCCAACGCGAATTGAGCAGGCGTCGTGATTAATGCTCAAACCTTTTTCCGTGCGAGAAGAGGCCTTTGATCAGCAGTGGCCACTGTGTAGATATGCGAGTATAGATTATAAATGCTTTTTATCCTTTACATAAAACACTCAAAATTAACCTAATTAATTAATACACAACTATCTATGAAATACTTAATTACTTTGAACACAAACATTACACCTCACTTCCATACGTAAACGGTTCCAATTGTTTTCAGGCCAACCTTCAGGCACAAGCCCCCAAAATGGATCTTAAGGCCCCAAAATGGTATTCCAGGCCCAACAATAGCAGGTCCCTTTGAACCGTATAAATCGTAGAATTAATTATAATTGGCTTACAATTAGTTATGTTTGTGAAAGTGACGTGAATCTATGAATATACATGTGTGGGGGGAAATTGAGTTTATAAATGTTACCGTGTGTTGTTTGGTTGAGGGGTAGGTAGGCTAAATTGAGTAAATTTCTTCGCAAAATCAAATCTAATCATTAATGACCGTTTTATGGTATAAGCCGGTAAACTAGCAGACGGATCACCTGATGGTAAGCTATGTCGCTGCCCATGTAAACCTAAAACACCAGAGACGTTGTCGGTCTTTTGGGAATTAGGAATTTAAGGGTTATTGGGGAATTGGGGGTTCGGAAGGGGAAAATTGGGCCTCCGGTAACCTAACATACACAACGAAGGACAACGCAAGCAAACGTGGTATCACTCCGGTCGAGCCGGCCCATTCGTGCCGAAGCATGGCTCTCCCACACTTAAATACCATATAAACGTATTTATTATACCTATAACTATTATAACATTAAATCCATCCAAAACCTTTACCTACCAAGACCACACAAGGATAAATGAACTAAGCAAAGACCGACTGATGAATGAATGAACGAGAACGAATGAACGAAGTGAACATAAATTCGAATGACATTAAATTACTAAATGTTTCCTACATCGACACTGCTGAGTTATTACAAGCTTAAATACTTCACCGGGAGGTTTGTATTTATGTTTGTATCGGTATTTCCTTGTAGCTTTACTTTAGTATATTACGATCAACGTCAACGTCACGCCTTTTTATCCCCGAAGGGGTAGGCAGGGATGCACTCACTTTTCACCATTTGTGTTATAAGTCCCATGTAACAGGGAGGGGGTGTGCCTATTGGCGTATACTTGTCACAATTCCAGACTTAACTAAATCCCAGTAATTACTAATAATTATAACGATCAATTTATTTGAAAAGAAAGCCCTATCTGCATCTCTGACTTTTATCAAAATCGGTTCAGTAGTTTAGACGCATTTGTAACAAGTAATAAATCACTTGCATCCTAAGAATTATATGAGAATATCTGTCTCACTGTTCTGTCGCCGAGTTTGTCATGGCTTTCTACTTATATACCTATCCTCACGCCTGTTTCCCATGGGGGAAGGCAGAGACAATGAAACTCCAATAGGGACGAAGACGGGGTATGAAAATAAAAAATCTTTTTAGTCCGCTTTCTAGGTAATGAAAAGGTACAAGATTCGTATTTTTTTTGGTCATATAAGTGTGTCATATTACCTCCCTTCCAAATCTTCCTAATCCCTGATATCCCAACAACCTTTAAATTATTAACTCCCAAAAGACCGGCTACGCACTTGTAACGGTTTTGGTGTTTCGGGTGTCCATGGGCGGCGGAGATTACTTACCATCAGGTGATCTATCTACCCGTTCCATAAAAAAAAGCAACTAATCTAAAGAGAGAAAATCGCTGATTTCCCAGCTCTACACTTCACAGTTCACATTGTAACAGAATTTCTAATAAATCTTGTAACAGACCAGCGGGTGTCTTACATCTTTGCAAGACAGTTCTTTTATTGTGTCTGTGTATTATCTGTGTACTATCGTACACACTGTGTATGTGTGTATAATTGGAGTTAGATATGTAGTTGAGTACTAGTTCCTTTGTTTGCAATTGCTATAGACTGAATTATTTAGAGACCACTGACAAACGCTAAAGGAAAATATTTTGAGGAAACCTGGGCTTATAATTTCATGTTATAAGTTTGAAATCGGCACCTCGCATTAAGCAAGAGAGGCGATTAATGCTTAAATCTTCTCCGAGCGAGAAGAGGCCTTTGGTCAGCAGTAGCCACTTATAGGCTGTTGATGATGAAATGTATTTGAGTAAAAAGTCCGTATTCCCGGATTAGGTAAAGCGCTATTGTAATTTTCAGTTACAGGACATTATCAGCGATAACTTGTTGTATGATATAGAAATTAGAGTTAAGACGATCGCCTTCAGAATAAATAAAAATTCTGTGATTGTCTTCGTAAAGTATAGGCGTGATTTAAGCAGCTGCTAACAAATATTATTACATAATAAAAGAAACATTAAATTCCTTAATTATTTAAAAATAAATCTCGTTTTTTTTTGCCATTGCCTGTTTACGAGTTTAGGACCGTTCCGTTTACATCCTGTATGTCTCTCTAAGTTAAGCAATAGTAACCATACTGTTACACCAATAAAACACCTAACAAGTCCTACTTTAATAACACAAAACACAGACCCATTAAAACTTGTTCCCTTTTCCCGTAAATAATTCGAAAGAAAAGGAAAAGAAACCCAATTTATTTGAGAATTTAGTTCACTAAATATAATTGGGCTATCTCTGACATAGCGGTCCCACTGTCCACAGGCCCACGGTCCCACTGCTGGCCTATATAGCCTGTTGACGTTTTATTTTAATAGACTTTCAGGTTTCCATTGGGTTTGTAAATTTAATTTAGACCTTCGCTGCTAAAGGGGTGTGTAGACGAGCGACTGGTAGCGTAGATTAATATTATTTCTCAAAATTACGTGTTACATCGTTGCATTGTTTTTTTTAATGGGGTAAACTCATCCAATGACTTCTCCCACCTTGGGCGAGGCGAGTGGGAGTGTCAGACTCTTACTGAATAAAAACCACCCCGTTCCTACGCCTGCTTTTCGAGCCGGAGCCCCGGTAAACCCGCTAGGTAGTCCGCAGCTCCGGATCAGATCGTTGCGTTGGTGAATGATGAAATTCAGTATATAATATTGATAATATCGATCGACGAATTCATTTAACTCTTTACCAATAAAATTATACACTTTTGCACTCATTTAGAGCTAAAATTAACATATCACATAGGTGGTACATGTACAAATGTCGACTAATAGAAAGTCGTTGCGACTAATCGCCTTGCAGTCTCCCGTCTGTAGCAAAGTGAAGACGAAAAATTATAGACCATTTACAATTCTAAATACAATGAGAATTGTCTGTATAATTGAGTAATTGTTAAATTAATTGCTTTAATTGGTGATTACGGGTCCCTTTGGGGGAGAAATGGGGATTAAGGATAATCAACTAACTGTTAAAGCGAAATGATGTTGAGAAAAAATAATTTTATTAAGTGTTAGTTTATTTTTATGGTTTATGCAGATGATAATGGTTGTTTTAATTAAGAAGATGAAATAAATACTGCCTCGTTCGTCGAGTGGTCGCAAGTGCGACTGACGGGAAAGGGGTCTCGGGTTCGATTCCCGGGTTGGTTAAAGTATTTCTAGGCGTGCTGGATTTATTTTTCTGTGTTCCGTAATGTGCACCTCTGCCTATAACATCGAGGATAAAAAGATGTGACTTCGGTACAATTTTTATCTGTATATTTGTTCTGGCTAATCCCCGAAATGGCTGAACCGATTTTGACGGAACTTTAATGGCCGGGCTGATCAACTATAAAAATAGTCAAACTAATAACTAATAGCTGCTACCTCTCTGCCTACTGCCTGAGAAACAAACAAGAGCGACATCATATTATACCTATTACATAATAACATAAAAAAAAACATATTCATCTCTATAAAAAAAAAACTAGACATTCACAAAAGAATCCATTAAAAAGTTTAAATACCAAGTATAATTACTGGTACACAAGATATTTCTATCTGATCTTGCCAAAGGATGACATGACAACTTCTTGGAGAATGCGGACCTGGCACCCGTCCAGGGAAACTCCAGATTAATGGAAAAGAAAGACTGGAATGAGAAAAGTTGGCACTAAAGTGTTGCATCTGTGAGTTAGTCATTAAAAATAATGATTAGGTTTCATTGTTGTAGAATAGGCTTTCCAGATAGGGCGTTGTCTTGGTTTTAAAATTGTGTTGTGAGAATATTAATGGGTAAAACTATTAGAGCTAGCTACTATACTATGAGTGTGGGAGAGCCATGCTTCGGCACGAATGGGCTGGCTCGACCGGAATGATACCACGGCCTCACAGAATACCGACGTGAAACAACGCTTGCGTTGTGTGAGTGAGGTTACCGGAGGCCCAATTACTCCCCTTCCTAATCCCAAATTCCCAATAACTTCCTAACTCCCAAAAGGCCGGCAACGCACTTGTAACGCCTCTGGTGTTTCGGGTGTTCATGGGTGGCGGCGATCGCTTACCATCAGGTGATCCATGTGCTCGTTTACCGGCTTATACCATAAAAAAATACTTGCTTTCACATATATTATTAAACCAAGTTAAGCCTTTTCCATCATCATCTTGCACATATCAACATAGAAAAATAAAGGGAAGATCACTCAAGATGCTTCCAAATTCCTAAAACAAAATGTTTCACCAAGCACAGCACATAAGCCCGGCCAACAACATAAAATATCGACCTAATATCATATCTCCCTAATATCGGTCATTCATAGCACAGTTGGGCGTCTCCTTTTGCCATTCATTGCGCTTCGTTGGGTCAAGGGCGTTGTTTTAAGATACATAGGCCCTAATCAGCCGTTCTTGTTTGCACGACTGGGATCTACACTTTCTTAGGAGATATAATGAATAAGGGTTGCAGATATTTTGTCTATGTATGATCAGTATATGGTAATGGACTTATAACACAAATGGTGAAAAGTGGGTGAACATAGTATAGCGGCATTACGTGCCGTAATGTGCACCTCTGCCTATCCCTTCGGGGATAAAAGGCGTGACGTTGTTACTATATTTTGTCTTTGGGATCCCCAAAATAAATGAGTATTGTTCCAAAATAAGTGTAGCTACAAGAAAGTCGATAATTTCTATGAAACCTTTTACAATTTAACTTCAAAATTAATGCCAAACGAATCAATACAAAACCCCAAAGAACCCAATTCGAAAACAAATTTCCGGGACTCACGACTTTTCTAAAAATAGGACACGCCATAAAAATAGTGAAAAGAACTACCAATAAGCCAAATGAGAGTTGTATATCTTACAAATATATAGGGGAGGTTGGGTCAAAACGGGACACTTGATAAATAGCACGCCTTTACAACAATATTGGGTTACAAACGCGACCCTTTGTCGCCGTATTAGGGCGGGAAGTTCTCAATAGAGCTAAATTTTCTCACCTTTTCTCGAAAGATCGAGATTACATATATTGCTTCTATTACTTAAAATCGGGAGCCAATTTTGTTTGTTGACTCAAAATGGTTGGCGAGCGTTTGTCGATTCGTCAAACTGTTTGCTCATGTCGTCTGCGATATTGCTGAGGTAATGTTAAAATATTTTAGCATTTCGTTCGTAAAATGTTTACTTTCTTTTAAACAGTATGTGTATTGCTAATAAAGTGCACGGTAAAGAGGTATAAAACGTTTTCATCATGATTTAATATCACGTCTTTGATGTATGTGCGTGATGGGGAGGTGAACATAATTATATTAAACGTAACGTTGTTATAAATCCCATATAAGACGCGGGATTTTCACAATAGCAGGCTTCACGCTTATAGCTAAAAATTGAAATATAAAAATAAACCAATTGTACTTAATTTTTTTAAATTTACGTTGATAAGTCTGCGTTTGGCTACCAACCCGCTTACTGCCAGGACGGCGAAGCGAAGATGTGGCCGAAGATGGAGCACACAGACTAAGAAAAAACCTATTCACTCTGACCTTGAAAAGATCCGGGTTGTATTTCTCAGGAAACATACATCGTTCTGAATTAAACCATATTAAACTATCCTTCCTAACATAAGCAAAGCACGAAAACATATTTCAAACTCAAGCAATAGTACCCCATAATAATAAAACATAAAATTAACTATCGAACCAATAAATAACCGTGCTAAATCGTTTACAATCGACGCCTAATAAGACCAATAAGTTCCCGCATGAAATAAGCGTTAGTCTTTGACAGATCGTCCGACCAATAAACGTAGAGCTCTAAGGCCTATAAGAATTGGTTGGAAATGTTGCAGCCTAATCAGAATTGAGGTGTCTCAGGGAAATGGTCGTTTTTGTATACAATGCGAACGCCCTATGATATACGGCAGAGAATTTTATTTAATATCGTATTATTGATTTATTACTGTATCCGAGAGAGCAGTGTGTCCTATATTGGCCCAGTTTCCCCTAAATTTTGTTTAGTGATGTATGTATGAATGCTACCGTTTTTCTTTCTATTTTTTTTTTTTTGTTTATTGTAGTTTTATGTGTGACCGAGAGTAGTAAAGTGTACTTTGAGAATACATTTTGATATAATATAGAGTTGTTTCCATTAAGTTGTTACACTTCATATGTAGTTTGACTACGATATGATGGCATGGTGTCATAGGTCCTTATAATAATTAAGATAAATAATGATAAATTCGTCGTGGTGGTCCGGAGGTTTAAGACGCCCGTTTCTCATGCACGAAGGTGCGGATTCAAAACCTACCAAGGGAGTTGTTTTCCTCCAACGTTTGACAGTGGTCTATAAGATATTACCAACAAATTATATTAAATTAACATGCAATACATACCAAAATTATGAATAACGCAGTAGGAACACGAAATATAAACGGGAATCAATAACTTTATTTACCTGAAACAAATAGAAAAAAGTAAATTAGTATCATAAACATAAAAAAAATACACATTTAGGTAAATAGAGTAGCAATAGCAATTACTGTGTGGGTTCGATTCTTAAGTTATATAAACTAAATAATAATAATAACTAAGACTAAAATATCACCTGAAGTGTCAACCATCCTCTTTACCATAATCGAATAATAGTTATTAATTATCCTAATAATTACTCCATAAATAAAGTGAAAACTTAATATAACAATTTACATTTTTCAAGGTAAAATACCAAACCAGTATATTCCCAAGTGCAAAACTTTAACTTGCAAGCAAGATGTTCAATGTTCATACAACAAAACAATAAAAGTAAAATCCAAGTTTAAGTTAACTATGTTAAGTTAACGTGGTTAGTCCACGCTAACTTAGAACTAAGTTTTCAGTTAACTTTTAACATTTGGTTTATGCTGTCTTTGTTAAGTGTTTAAACTGGAGTTAAGTTGGTTTTGTTTAGTAGTTATTAATTTTGATTGCTTCGTTGGTCTATTGTTGAGAGTGCCAAGCTGGGAGTCTCAAGTTTGAATCCCGGGTCGCGTTAAATGAATCAGTTGATTATTGGCGCTGATTGCTCACCATCATGCATGTGATCCGTCTACTCGTTTTGCCAAGCTTGGGTTCTTGAGTTCGATTTCTGGGTTGCGTTAAATGAATCAGTTGGTTATTGGGGCTGATCGCTTACCATCATGCATGTGATCCGCAAGTATACTCGACTGCCCACTATTCCATAAAAAAATTTGATGGGAATATTTTATTTGATGCTGCCCTTGGTTTTCAGTTATGACTCCAAATTCCAAAGAGTTGCACAAATATTTTTCTCATATACAGTTAAGACGTTATGGGTGTGTGCTAAAAACGCCCTTCTTCCTCTAGAACGATTTACATATAATTTTTCGATAAGTAATTTAATTGTTTTGATTTTAACAATACAGAACTAGAAATTGTATTCGTAACAATTATAAAAAAATATTCTTCATCATAAAAAAAAACCAAGAAACAATCCTCCCATCCACTTGACCACAGAAACACAATTCCCAATTTACAAAAAAACAAACACATAACAAATCCACAATAACCCTTATTACAGCATTAACCCTCAAACGCCACCGTCTCAATTTACCCGTATCACAGCTCTAAGGGACAAAAACTGGTGTCGCCAGTGAACTTGACAAAAAAGGTGCAAAAACTCCCATGTGTGTTCAGCAAACAGTTATATGGGGCAAGAAAGTGAGCAACGGGGAAGAATGAACTGCCCCCGGCGTGCGAGGGTTAGTTGTGGCTAGTAAATTAGCGATTTGTTGCTTTATTATGCGGTAATTAAAGTTTAAGTTGCTCTAAGTTTACTGTAAAATGTTTTATTTTTTTTTGTCTGACTGTCTGTTTGTACTGTAAAATCTATGAAATGGCTGGACCGATTTTGATGGCAGGTAGCTGACGTACTAAGGAGTAACTTAGGCTACTTTTATTAGCCACAAAGTCAAAATCCATGCAAGCGAAGGCACAGGTCATCCGATAGTTGCATACTCCTATGAACTACGTATATCACATAAAATAAGATATACCTATCTTTAAATTCTAGACTAGTTACACCTACTATCATTAATTAAGTATTCTATTAAAGTCTAAATACTTTCCAAGAACCAAAAAAATATATCAACCTACACAAGGTTACACATCAACCTACACAAAACCAGTTTACCATGGTCTCGCTTTAATGACCTTTCCACACATAGAACGGTCAGTTTATACTGGTTTTGTATACCTTCATTTGCAATCGTGTGTACTAAACCATTCGTCTCATGATAGAGACCGAATGAGTGAACTATTTGGAACGAATGAGTGAGCAGATTGGTGTGAATGAGAACGAGTAATAAAATGGCAGACATCGCGTGGGAAGGTTAAAGAGTGGCTATAAAAAGTGCGAGTTATAAGGCGATAATTAAGTTATTTTTTTAAACTAAATACAAGGTTCGTGAAAAAGAGTAATAAGTTTTATGATTCTTGTTATTTATTTTACTTTTTGTCTTTTTCTTAAGTAAATATGGCAGATTTAGGGTGCTTTTCCACCAGAGATGGGCTACGTAACTATACTACGAAGATGTAGGTAATTATTAAAGCTAAGCTGTGAAACCATGTGACCGTTTCCTCTGTTATGAAGTTATGTACATAGTCGTGCTATGAAGATGCGCCGCCGCAAACTAGCTGTGCGAGGAAGATGCGCAGCTCGAGTATGCGAAAAAAGTCAGCTGTGCGACGTTCACACGTCGTGTGTCACATATTGCTGCTCATGGTCATGAATATGAGCCCCGAGCGAAGCTTGAAACTAGTCAGTTCATCTCGAACAGTTACGTGAGTAAGCCGATGAACATAATTAAAAAAAAAATACCAGACTCAAGAAAGGCAATACAACATACTTAAAAATAAATTCTGTTCAATTATAGCATATCGGTAGGTACTAGGTTCGAATTTACGTACATTTATACAAAAATAATCTCCAAGGAATTATACCACATTTCCTTTGCGTATTGATGAAAAAAAAAAATCAAATTGAATCGAATACATGTCAGTTCTTCAATAACTTTTTGGTATTCGAACCTCGATCTTTTTCAATCCAATCTAAAATTACCCTTGTAACTGAAGAAATAAGGTAGATTTTTGGGTAAATGCGTTTAAGGTCAAGGTGGGAAGAGTAAAAGATCGGATATATTAAATTGGATTCATACATATATAGTGTATAGATATATGTATGTAGGTATGTGGTGTAAATGTTTGATTGAACGAAGCGTAACAGCGCACCTATCATATTATTTTTGTCAAAGAAATAAAACGTAGGTAGAAATAGGTATCATACTATGCAGTAAGCATATATTTATGAACTATTTTTTACGGAAGGACAATCATCAAATAACTGGGAAAAGTCATTGGATGATTGTCCTTCCTTAAAAACCTTGGATGAGGCGGGAGGGAGTGTCAGACTCTTACTACTTTGAGCCGGTGCACGGTGCCCTGGTAACCTGTTACGTTGTCCACAGCTCCGGATTATTTAGGAAATCTTAAGTACAATAATAAGAACAGAGGGTCGATTCATGGGGATTTTTCACTATCGAGGATTACAAAGGACTCATAAAATAAAAAGTGAGTTAGACTATGGTATACACACATTTGGTATTATCATAATAATATTAAATTGACTAAAAATAACTTTCTAGAGTCTTCATTTTTAACCGTAATTTAATAGCTTGCCAAAATAAACCCTATAATCATTAACACACGGTTTCTAATTAATCCCCACCTACCTATTACCGCGGATTTTGGCGTGATTTTAATAATTAAATCATCGATATAATATATTGGCAAAAACAGTCGATAGCCATGGGCTTAATATCGATATTTTAATTACGTTATTATCACAAACTCCCCGTATAAGCCGATATTAGGCGTTGCCTATTTATCGGTTATAATCGGTACTCTAATACGTATTAAAATCGGTATTTTATCAACATACTTATTTTGTAAAATTTGCGAATTTGATCGGTTATGATTAGCGTATTTGCTGGTATCCATGGATTCATTTTCTGATTCGACAGGGCCGATTAAGTGTGTTGTCGGCCTTTTTTGATGAAGGATTGTGAAATCGGAAATGGGAATTCTAATTAATGATCTAGCGCATTTGCTGTATCGATTATTTTAATATCTCAGCGTGACTTTAATAATTAGTTGAGGGCCTTGTCGTGTCTTGCAAACTGGTCGAGCAGTTACGACAGAAATATATCCAAAATAATTTAACTTATACATCACAATGATTATTATAAACACAAAAGAGGACTATTTAGTATTTGCTATCAAAAATAGGAATCAATAACTGCACCAAAAACTATTAAAACATTTAAAACTAAAACTGCTTACAAACAAATAAATCCACCCGATTACCGTCAAATAACTCGTTAAGAAACTCGGAAAGATAAGTTACTTACAATTACAAGCAACATTCTGTACAATTTGTGCGAGCTAGCGATAACTAGGCGACGTGTTGACATCCAGTTTTAGTCTTAGGGAAATCAAGATCGGGAGAAAACTTGAACCATGTTTAAAAGTACTCCCAATCCGCCAATTGATATTGGACTTTCTATCTGAACGATAGAGTTGAAAATCTGAATCTGGTTGAATGGTGTAGGTTTACCTGCTGTTGTCTTGCGCTTTAAACTTCAAGGTACGCCCACGTTGACTGGATATGTCTGATTAGAATAGTTGCTTACAATTAGTTTGGGTTGTTTTAAAAAGTCACAATCTTGTTATGTTAATGTAGGAGGACATTCATAAGTCAGCATCAGTATGTGAATGTCCCAGTGCCGAGCAAACACTTCTTCTGATACGCAAAAGGAATGAGATGAAATTATAAATCCAGATTTCCTCCCGATATTCACCGTATTGTATAGTATACCTCATGATGATAGTCATATTGGTACCAACTAGCCAAGTCTCGCAAACCCTTGTTTGAGAAGTTCCTCAAACAGCCATCAGAACACCACAGATGGGGCTCAGCAGGGCTGATGCCGATCCAGGGTTGCGAAATACCTAGCGAGTTACCGGGATCCGGCTCGAAGAAAGTAAAGTCAGAACGGGGTGCCTCGCCCAAGTCAGAAAAGTCTGACATTCTCCCGCCTCAAAAAAAAATTGCTTGATAAGTAAAGCGCTATAACCTTCATACAATTTTAAACATCACGCATTCAATGCCTATCTGATAAGAAAAGTAAGAAACAATATTATTGCTAGACAACACCCTTCCCCCCTACTCCCTCCGTTCCCAAGAGCCGAGCGTTCCCGAATGCGTACGAAGTCCGCATACGAATTCCTCAATTTTTTTTTTCGAAACAGTTTTTCCTACTTCTGTACCTAACGTTATGAAGTTGCGAATAATATATTAGATAGTATATTCGAAAGGTGAGGATTTTTTATTTGTTTTCTCAAAACAACTTTTCTTATATTTGATTAGGTTCCTCGTTTGTTATTTATTTCTGTGGTTTTGATACAAGTTTTTTGTTTACACGTAGACCCTTGTGCTCCGTTTTCCAAACTGGATTTTTTTATAATCAGCTAGTGTCTGCTTTAGCCTTGGGCGAGGCGAGAGGAAGTGTCAGACACTTACTGACTAAAAACCACCCCGTTCCTACTCCTGCTTTTCGAGCCGGAGCCCCGGTAACCCGCTATGCAGTCCGCAGCTCGGGTGGAGTTAAATAAAATATACCTAATGCAGGCTACACACAGTAGGTACAGCATATACATCTTCAGTTATAACTACAGTTCAACTGTTTGTTCTACACACCTTACGATTTAACCTGTGCTGTTCGACTGTACAGGTAAAACTGCACAGTTAATCATAAGGTGTGATAGCGAGCATAATAACAACTACAGAAGTATAATAACTATCGTGAGACATACTAGATTAACTAAAAATAACGATTTACTCACATACATTAATAGAGAAAAGCTCTACTAGTTTCGAGTCACAGAGGGACTCTCCATCACGAGCAGCATACGCAAACGCGGCGACGTCGGAGTAGGCTGTATGACGTCGCTACGTCTAGTAGTAGCCAAAACTAGTTAAACTTCTTTCGGATAGTCCAAAATAACAGCAAACAGACACAACAAAACTACAATTTAAGCCAAAACAAACAAATAGAGGCCTATGATAGATCATATTACTGATTTAATAAAGGAACCAACATCATCCGGGATCCGAACGGAATTACAACACAAATAGACAACTAGGGCCGAACTTGATGATTCGATATGAAGGATAATTAACTTTATTTTGTTTGTCTTACAAATGTATTAATATTTCTTATTTTATATTAACTTTTGTAAGCAATATTTATATTTAGACATGCTATTCGGCTCCCATTGGTCTTAGCATAAACTAAGAGCAAGCTATACACAGCACCACAGATGGGGCCCAGTAACTGATGCCCGGAGCTACGGACTGCCTAGTGGGTTACCAGAGCTCTGGCTGGAAAAGTAGGAATTGTGGTGGTTTTTAGTCAGTAAGGCGGGAGAAATAATTGGATGATTTTACTCCTCAAAAAAAAAAAAAATGGCCGTTTACATATAGATCGTAGACATATTATATTTAAATTAGGTTAGGTTTGCCATATCTCAAATTCTCAATAAAATCCCAGAGACTGGAGATGTATCCGAATGTCTAATTCATAAAACGCACCATACTTATTGATGACGCCTATTTTAAATTGAAATTATGCTGTTTCGTATTGTTAAAAAACATATATACAAGCGAATTGAGAACCTCCTTACTTTTTAGTCGGTTAAAAATATTAACGAACAAAATGACTTTATTCAAAGAAAAGGCACAACACTGTGGAAGCACCCTTAGATTTTAATTTATGCACCTCTGCCTACCCTTTTGGGGATTTAAAAGCGTATTGTTGTTACACCTTCAGTAAGTCATTAATCTCGATTAAAACGTTAATCGATATAATCTTAATTAATTGGTATAGATAAGCAGGTTAATGGAATGTTTCTTGTTTCTTTAGCGAATCTCGTGAATAAAGATATCCGTAGAATTGAGACTTAAACCGGGATATTTACCATGTTTTTTAATATTTATGAGTTTCCGATATTTCGGCACTGTTGCAAGCGCCATGATCACGGATAAACATGGTAAATATCCCGGTTTAAGTTTCAATTCTAGTGTTAGTGACCATGTCAGTTTAAAAACTTATAAAGATATCCGTATTTATGATCGTATGAGTGTATATGTATTTGAGTGGCTTCCAGTTCCTCTTCATCATCATGTCAGCCACAAAACGTCCACTGCTGAACATAAGAAGGTGATTAGAAGCAACCCATCCCTGCTTGGGCAACGGTAAGAGGGAGTGTCAGACTCTTACTGACTGAACATCCTGTTCCTACTCTTGCTATTAGAGTAGGTGCCCCGGTATTCTAAGTAGACCGCAGCTCCGGGTCCTATACTGAGATGTACTATACTGCGGTTGCTGGTACGTGTTTTTTATTCAAAAACCCTTTTTATCCCTATGGACCGCCGTGGGATCAGCTCATTGTAAGCCATTTCCATCGACAAGACCAAAACTATGCAAAGTTATCACAAAATCCAATAAATTAGAACTCTAAGTCATAACAATAAATCTGAACGCAACAATAATTCCTTATCAGGTCTCAACAGGTTCCACAATCACACTAAAACATTGGAAATCATTAAACCACTTTTCAAAACCTCAGATATTACCGATATACCCTTACGTACTAATTCCAATTTATTACTCAAACATAGCACTCAAAAATGAACTTTAAACATAAGGGTATAAAGTTTAAAATCGTGTTGCGAAAGCATGGTCGTTGAATAGCAAATTTACAACTACCCTCATAAGTAAAACGTCTTAAGGAATGAGATATGGGGTCTATCTTTATTCATACCGAGGTACCGCATCGGATCGGTCGTAATATTTGTCAGAATTTGTTTTATAGACTTTATGAAAGTTTTTAAAGTATTTTGGAAATATGTTTCAGCGTAGGATTTGTGTAATTACGCATGTAAGAGGAGGGATTGTGTTTTATGTAGGTATTTGTTTTTTTTTATGTGTAGTGTATTAGGTACTTAATTACTCGTAGGTTCTTAACGTCGTAGTATTTTTTTCTCATATAAAGTACTAATAATTATTTTCTAATTTTGTGAAAATAGAGTATAAGGCAAAATGGGGTTGACATAAAACAATAAAAAAATGGTTCTTGCAACCATCTGAGGTATAAGTTTATGTATAGTTTCTCATACTGTTATGTAACCATGTTTCTTTTATTTTATTAAATGAAACATTATCAAAATCTTTCCATTTTCCACGATTATTTGAAACACGCTAATCAACAACTACTTTTGAGGAAGAAAAAACTTCACCTATTTTCCGAAAAAAATCTTGTAGAAATTAAAATTCTCAAACACTTTATCACAAGTTCACATTAAGTTGACAACACCGAAAAGCTTTCGGACAAATACTTTTGACAGCTTTTTTGACCATTTTCCTTTCCGTTCTAAGTAGCACTTAACTTTCACTTAAAAAATAAATAGCTATATTTTGGAAACCCTTTCCTAAAAAAATACTAACAAACACGAACCCATTATTGCTTCAAAAATAACTGATCCGATTCTGAGAACCACTCGACAATTTGATGTACCGTGAAATTGTTTGAGTTCATTAGGCGTAGAACATTAGCACAGAGCATAAATATTAGATGTAACATTAGATGTGATTTTATAATTGCTTTAGACAAGCCTTTTAGGTTCAATGGTAGTAATAACAGTTTCTAGCTAAAGTTCTTCGGAGCTGGGGGGAGCAAAGAGTACTTTTAGGGCTTTTGATTTTCTGAAAAACAGTAATCGCCTCATCTTTACAGTGTCGTGAATTATTTTACCTGATGTTTTAAAATATAAACTGTTCATTTACTACATTGGTAATTCAGACACTTCCTTTTTTTACTTGCCCTATACTATGATTTTCTTCTGTGCAAGGTAAAATAGGTTCACATAACATCTGGAAGAGGCCACACCAATGCCTAAGTGATTGCTTTTTTTGGAAGACTATTAAAAGGTCGTGGACCAACATATACTTATGTCTGTTCCTCGTGCTTATGCCGCGTCGCGTTCCATGCGAGCCTCATATAGCCATCAGTAGAGCTGACGCCTGATCTGGAACTACTGACTACCTAATGGGTTTACCGGGGTTCCCGCTCGAAAAACAGGAGTAGGAACTGGGTAGTTTTTAGTCAGTTAAAGCCTAACACTCTCGCCTCACCCAAGGCGGGAGAAGTCATTGAATGATATAATTCCCCTCTCAAAGGGGTGACTTTAAGTCAGTAAGAGTCTGATACTTCTTCTCGCCTCGCCAAAGACGAGATGATATTCACCCCACAAAAAAGCCATTGCTTTCACAAGACACAAAGGCCCAGTAACAAACCGTAAGCCGTAAGTAATAACGACAATAATTATTAATATTTGATCGAAGGCGTGTTCTCTTCCCCTCGCCTTACTAATTGCAGTTCGAAACAACAATGGATAGCAAAGCAAATGGCTCGAAAAATTACACACTATTGTACAGGCGCGACTTCTCAAGGGGACTTATTATTAAAGGCAGTCGATAATGTTTCCTGTGATATTATAATCGATTTTGTTTCAAGTGGTAAGAGTATTTTTAACTTTAAACTATTAATTTACTTGTGCAATATGTATGAGAAGGCATCGAGAAGTAATAATACCTATAATTCGTTATTATCTGAAAGGAATTCGAGATCTATTGACAGAAAATTAAAAACCTTAACATATGCTATCGTAAAAGACTGTATCATACAATATGAAAAATAATAAATTATATCTATAAAAGTTTATAGACAAAAATCATCAAAAGAAATAATAATTCAATAAACCTTCCTGAAATATTTTAACAGTCTTTCGTTAAAATCGAGTAGGTTTTTATTGGAAAAATATGAAAATGTCTACCGATCACCAGAATAACACCCAGCGACTTAGCATTGTTAATTGCACGACACAGATGGGGCCAAGAATCCATCAATGGGGATTCGTTAAATACAAAGCAAAATACACTTTAAATTAATAGAAACAAAGTCAATATCCTTTTGCATTAACGAAATCAGTGTAAATTACTTAACAAGGAAAGCAAATTCTAGTATTTAGGACTATGAGAGAAATGTTAAAAGATTTGTATTAGTATAAAAAACATTCAAATGCAGGAGAGCCATGTTTCAGCACGAATGGGCCGGCTCGACCGGAGTTATACTACGGCCTCACAGAAAACCGACGTGAAACAACGCTTGCTTTGTGTGAGTGATGTTACCGGAGGCCCAATTCCCCCTTCTCCAATCTTCCTAATACTGGATTCGCATTCCCCAAAAATCCTCAAATTCTTAACTCCCCAAAAGGTCAGCAACGCACTTCTATTGTAACTCCTAGGCGGCACTGGTTGCTTACCATCAGGTGATGGGTCTACTCATTTTCCAAACAATTGCATATAATAAGAAAAAGAGGTATTTTTAAAATAACCAAACACATTATGTACTTTTATCGAAATATGTTAATATTAAGATACTTATCATTTTCACTCTGGATTAATTCTACCGATATTGCTGCCTAGAATATTTTTACTCAGCAAAATATTTTTGGAACCGTCGATTATTTTGACTTTGTAATAATAAAACTTATATAAATATTACTTGATTCCATTAAAATTATTCCTTTAAAGCCTTTTTCAGGAAGTTTTCATATGAAAACTCGTTTTCATCACATCGAAATATTTTCAGTGTGTGTATTTTACAAAGCAAATATAAAAAGAACTGAAAAATGACATTTTTATAGGTATAGGGTTACAGGTTTCAGGTCAAAGGAGTATTTCGTAATAGTATTCCCAGTTTTCAGAATTATTATTAAAATATAGCAATGGTCGTTTTTCAGTCATTTTCCAGAAATTCATGCTACACTAACAATACACATTTTTTTAAGTTTGATGTATTTTCAGCATGTGATGTGCAGCACCATCCTCCCAAAATTAATGAATTATGCATGCTGCATTCAAATGCACATGTTCATGTTAAAATATAGGATTACTTTTGTATTATGCCTATTTAGGATTATCCAAAAACAAGCCAAATAGACTTACAAAACAAAACTGAAGAAGAGATAAAGAAGTGTTTATGAATAAATAATAATATTCTTATTATGCAACTACAATTAAATGGCAGATGGTCAAACCGAGCCCATAGGGCGTGGCAAGTTAAGTTACTTTATATTAAAGTACGATGACACATCAAACTATACAAAACCAGTATAAACAGACCGTGGAATGTGCGGACAGATCTTACAAAGCGAGGCCATGATAAATTGGTTCTGTATAATGATGTTCGTACTCACAGATATCGTGAGAAATATATTATGTATTATATTTATTTATGTGTTTAGAGTGGTTATATATTAGACACGGTTTTATGTGCAATAAGGTATTTCGTATTGCAAAACTTGTTTACCTATTAGGTACCGACATTAGCGAAAGAGTGTCTCTGACTGATGTAGTAGTACTTTTTAGTACACCTATCGAGCTAGAAGTCTTTAGATACAAATTATAGTTGAGTTGACTATGCTTATCGCATGTGCAGTAAAGTCTAATACATATGTTTTTTTATTTTGGTGACGGGTATACCTTCAAAAGTCGCCTAGCTTTTTGGAAAGAAAAACAAGAGAGTGTGGATTTTTACCTCACAAAAACGACTCCGGTGGCCACCTTCAGCACCGATAAGGTGCACCGAGTCCTCTGATTGACTTGCTCCGAAGCCTAATACTAAAACTTTTCCGCTCGCTTTTTAACACGTGGTTGGTGTCAAGCAAATACATATCGGTTAAATTTTCGAGTTTCCAAAAAATATTACTTTGGCTAACTCTGAGGGCTTACTGCGAGTTTATTTCATGTTTAACTAGATCGAAACGAGAGCGCATTCGGCGCTCTGATTGCCTGGTTCATTCGCACCGACCAATTAGAACACCGACCACGCTCATGTTTCATAATTGGTTGACTCTACGTCAATTAAAGCAAACGTTTCTTACTAAGGTTAAAGCAAAGTTATAACTAAGTATTGTATGTATGTAAGTCAGGTATCATTAAACGCATAGAAAAGCGAGTTTACCATAAATAGCGATTATTCACCTCAATGACATCAGTAGGAGCGGCTTCCTTAATATTTAACTTGCAGAGTAAATCTGCATTAAAGTACGAGTCGATTGCGAAACACATTGCATTAGTAGTCTGTGGACATATTGAACTAGCCTTCTGTGGACTTCCAAGTGTGATAACTGCATACCTGTGCAAGGAAAGGTAAGCTTTGCTTGCATGGGATTTGGTACTTCAATTTTCTCGTGTGATAATGATGAAAACGATTACTTAGGTTGGAGTTAAGTAGCTGGAGACTGTCTAGCATTTTACCGGGGTTCCGACTCGAATAGCAGGAGTAGGAACAGGGAGGTTTTTAGTCAGTAAAAGTCTGACACTCCATAGCCCTCGCATAGCCCAAGGCGATAGAAGTAACTGGATGATTTTCCCCCTAAAAAAAAGGATGGAATTAAGTAAGCATTAAATGACTCTAAATGCGGTGATTAGTGCCAAAACTGAACCACGACACGTTGCACAGCAGTGAGTTGCCCAGTCACGCTAACTACACACCTGTTATGCATAATCCACAATGAAACTGTTGTGCCTTAGTCTATTTTACATTTTTTCTTTTTTCCTGAATTTCATAATTTTTGGCTACCCTATCGAGGAATGAAGGCGTCTTTATATAGTTTTAACAGCAGAAGCTACTTATTAACAAACTCCTTACAAACAAACATACAACATTGCCATTGTAACATGGGCAGCATTACATAAGAAGTGAAAGGAACGGGTCGGGACTCGACCCCGCGACCCCGCGCACTTCATCACTCGGTACTCAACACTTACAGATTCGAGAAGAATGGATGTGGCGATGGTTGATTTGTAATAACTTTGTATGTGGTTATGTATTGGTATTTAATATTATAGTAGTCTAACAAAAAATATAAATATTTTATCTACTGTCAAATTCAATAGGCAGTTGATAGGTACATGTGGTTACTAAACAAAGAATTATGTCGCAGATCTATATAAATTATGCTTGTTAATTTATTTTTGTATTATAACTATCATGAGATGGTACATTAAATTCATTATTTTTCAAACTCACCCTTGTTACTCCTTTACAAGGTAACTCGACTAACTTCAAGCTACGTTAGGGGCTTACGATTGTGAGTAGCATTGCGCGACAACCGACGCAACGAGCGTCGGTTTTCAAACATTTTCCAACTGATATTAGTTAAAAAAATCAACATAATTCCAAACTCACTTGCTACTAGTGAGAATTTCTAAAATGATTTACATTCGATCCCATTGTTTTATGATCATGGGCGATCTATCTTCATAATGCAATAATGTAATAGAAAGACTTGCGCCTGCGCCGCCTCAAGTGAAAGTTGACTTTAAGTTCAAACAAGTACTTATACATAATATTATTGACTAGATATTTATTTCACATTCTAAGTAAAAAAGGTTCCTCATGTGAACATTTTTCTTTATGGTATAGGTGGCAAACGAGCAGACGCATCACCTGATGGTAAACGATCAACGCCGCCCATGGACACCCGCAACACCAGAGGAGTCACAGGTGCGTTGCCGGCATTTTAAAAAGGAATACGCTCTTTTCTTGAAGGTTTGAAGGTCGTATCGGTTCGGAAATACCACCGACGACAGCTCATTCCACTTCTAAGGAGTGGAATTCTTTGCCAGAGTCTGTGTTTCCTGATGGGTATAAACTGGGAGTCTTCAAGGTCCATTGTAGGTCGCATCATCACTTACCTCCAACAGAGACAGTGGCCGTACGGTGACGGTGACCCATTAAATCTATACTAATATTATAAAGCTGAAGAGTTTGTTTGATTGTTTGTTGGTTTGAACGCGTTAATCTCCGGAACTACTAGTCCGATTTACCATTCTTTTTGTGTTGGATAGCGCATTTATCGAGGAAGGTTATAGGCTATAAATCATCACGCTATGATATATGACAATAGGAACCAAGCAGAGCGGGTGAAACCGCGCGGAAGTAGCTAGTATAGGTATATATAAAAAAATAAGTATAAATTTCTTTAAGCATTCAAGAAGTGAATTTAACCTTGGTTGCTGCTTTTAACAAAATGACTACAAGGGTATCTGAGTATCCAAGGTTCGTTCTTCGAAACAACGAAAGTACTAAGTAATTCTAATTTAGTTTGCATTGTTCAATTTGCATTTATCTTATCGATATAGATAAAAATATGAACGCGAAAGAACAATTGCATTTTAAATGTTAAAAGATTGTTTGAAAAAAGGAAATAAGGGTAGGCAGAGTTGCACATTATGGCACGTAATGCAGCAATACAATCTACACGCACTTTTCACCATTTGTTTTATAAGTCCCATGTAATAGGGGGTGAGCCTATTGCCATATACCGGGCACAATTCCAGACTTCATGCTACTACTGAGAAATTTTCGAAAAACCGAAAATACCACTAATATTTTGCCTGACCCGAATATCGAACCCGAGACCCCTTGTCCAGCAATCGCACTTGCGACTCTGATTCGACTAACGAGGCTGTCGTCATCTAGGCAGAAAAGGAAATAAAATAAAAGCTTATTTACTTATTATATAAAGCCTATAATATAAACACACTCAAAATCAAACAAAACAAGCAATTTTTTTTTTGAGGGGGGAAAATCATCCAACGTCTTCTCCCGCCTTGGGTGAGGCGGGAGGGAGTGTCAGACTCTTACTGACTAAAAACCACCCCGTTCCTTCTCTTACTTTGAGCCGGAGCCCCGGTAACCTCTTACGTTGTCCGCAGCTCCGGACATACACATACACATTAAAACCAGCATCACAAACCACCACTAAAGAACAAAAAGCATTATATAACACCCAATAATAACATAACATTACATTAATAACAAATGTATCAAAATAACAGTCTATCAAAGCGTATTAGTGGAACAATGTGTATAATTATACCGTAAGTATAATGGACAGGGCATTCTTTACGGTTGTCCGAACTATGTATAATCAATGTCTATATGTTATAATACATAATAATATGTCAGTCTGTCCGTTGGTTTATTTCACGAGAATATGTTATTGTGAAATTGTTTAAGTTTATTTGTAAGTATGACATGACATACAGTTTGTTTTTCTAGTTACATTATTGTTTTTTTTTTCTCCTTTGCAGTAGACTGTGTGTCTGCGCACGCTGCTCATGATCAAGAGTCCTTCTGTGGCTCAAAACTACGAGTAATAGAGTATTTCGAGTATTCATAGCATAGCTACATAGCACATCTCTGGAAAAGCACCCTAAATCCAGAGTCGGACAACGTATGTATAATTGTATAATGTACTAGCTATTTCCGCGCGGTTTCACACGCTCTGCTTGGCTCCTATTGGTCATAGTGTGGTGTTTTATAGCCTATAGCCATTAGCCAACACAAAAAGAATTATTCAATTTGAACCAGTAGTTCTGGAGGTTAGCGCGTCCAAACAAAACAAACTCTTCAGCTTTATAATATTAGTATAGATTTTTCCGATTTTCGTAAAGTTCTCAGCAATCAGAGTTAATTATGTAGTGTGAAATAGTGTCTAGTGTATCGCAAAAGATTTACTCCCATGACTGTCAAAAAGTTAGTTTTCATTATAAAAATACGATTATGATTTCACAAATTTTAAATTATATTATACCAAGGCAATACCATAACAATTTTTTAAAGCAAACACACTTTGAAATTCACTCATTCGCGTTTGTTTGCACGAAAATTTCACTTCACAAAGATAATTTTCAGAAAACTTCAAAAATTCTATTAGAAATAATGTGGACACTCCTTTGATGAAGTTACTATCATTTTAAATTAAATAATATACTATGTATTTTTTTAAATCTCATTACTTTTTGATACTAGGCACATAAACTTAATTTAACTGTTACTCTTTATATAACTTTCTTAATTAACTGAGACCACTACGAAGACATACTAAGTGGATTGTGAAATAAATATTTTATGACTTAAGTATCATAGCAAAAGTTTATATAGCACTAGTTTCTGCCAGTGGTTTCACCCGTGTGGGAAAAAAGTATCCTAACACTTTAGTCGGCTCATACCCTAGTTGTATACTAAATTTCATTAAAATCCGTTCAGTAGTTTTGGTGTGATGGACGGTCAAAGATCCGAACAAACAAACTCACATTTATAATATCAAATAAATATATTTTCGAAAGTATTTATTTCTGGAAGAAAATAAAAAAAATACGCGTCTATATTTTAAAATAAAATAATCTACAAGACGGACATTAAAATAAAAATTAGTCATCTACCCTATTGTAAATTATGGATGTACGAAACTACGAACTATGACATATCACATATATGTATAAATACAAAGTATATATAATATATGACACTAATATCCTCACAAGATGTCTGCAATAGCCAGCCGGTCATACTTCTCACGATTTGTGTCGAAACCGATACATCGGGTTCAGAGGGTCAATACTTCGCAATGAAAGCTGGCGATTTGTTGCTGGTAAAGTGGGGATTAAGGAGAATTGTGATGTTACTGTATTTAATTAGGAAGTAAACAACGTAGTATTCTAATTACACAATAAATATAACTTAGGTAATTAATACACTTTGGAAAAGTGAAAGAAAAGTACTATACTACGCGGACGAAGTCGCGGGTAACAGCTAGTAACTAATAAAATAATTATCATAGTCGATATTAATATGGCTATTTTTATAGGAACTTTTAAAAAGCCTCTGGCAGTTAGACACAAGTTAATATTTACTAGTGATCACGTTATTGGTTGAATGATCGCTAGTGCAACTGTAGAGCTATCGGTAAAAATACTTATTATTGGTAGTTCGTTTTCCCCAGTACTAAGCTATGTGTACCAATAAATATGATTAGTGGAAGCCCAACGCATCCACAGCAAGGTAGCATAGCACATTTCTTGTGGAAAGCATCCTTATACATCAATAAACAAACTTAGTTCACCGACTGTTGTCGGTGAACTAAGTTACATGGACTCAACTTGCCATTATCTAGTCACTTAACAAAACCTCCGAATCCCCACTCAAACCGCAACACGCGCACACGCAACGATAACGCAATACAATGTTCTTAACTTATAACTATTATACGAATGAATTATTTAAAACTGTATTAAGAGTTTTAATCAAAGGTTAAAGAGATTGATCGATAGATTTATTTGGGAGTCAAAAGAAAGGAACGTTTTATTGAAATTAAGTATGAATGTTAGTCTCTTATCCGTTTGTGTATCTGATCGTTGGAGATTTATATCTTGGCTTTTATTTTTTTGGAGGTAGCTGTAATGTAGTTTTGTTATTATTGCACCTGATTTGTTGTTTGCCAAATATATTAATGGCATTGCAATTTCTAACTTCAAGGATCAAGCAACTAAAGGTGTTTTTCTACCAGAGATGGGCTATGTTACGTTTTTGTGGATGCGTTTGGTTTCCATCCATATTCATTGCTACACATAGCTTAGTAATGATGGAAACGGACTCAGTTAAACTATGTTTTTTGGAAAACATTGGTTATATATATGGAACGATATGGATATGTAAAGATGCGTGCTATGGGCGCGTGCTATGATTGCTATATTAATCTAATTGTATCCGAATCGCCAGTCGAGGATAAAAGCTATGGCTTTTAGCGTTATGATGTTACATAGTACCTAGGTATATGTATATGAATATACAAATAATTGCATAAACACAATACCACACTTTCACATAACAATCCATAAGTAAGAATTACTTTCTTAATACCATCACGACCACCTCATGTAGGTACAAATTGATATTGTAATTATACTTTCCAAAACATAACATCACGCTTTTTTGATGGGATGAGTAGTTATTGTTCTCATGTAACATATATGTATACAGATTCACGTTTTCTGACCGCAAAGATTACGTTATTGTGTATACTTTTGAAATTTATTTGTCTCTCTGTATGCTAAAGAATAGCCTCATTTGAATGCTACAAATCAAACTGTCGAGTGGCATCCTCTAATTCTGATTGGCAAAAGGATTATTGAGGCTTTTCCTTTTATGAATTCTTAGAATTATTAAGTTGTTAAAGGCCGGTGGAAATTAGCCCGGTGCATAGAATTAAGCATAGGTAGAACAAAATCAGCAAGTGAATGGTTCTGGATACAAACATTCTTGGATCACTATTTTTTTGAGGGTGGATCATCCAATATCTTCTCCCGCCTTGGATGGGGCGAGAGTGTGTGTCAGACTCTTACTGTCTAAAAACCACCCCGTTCCTACTCCTGCTTTTCGAGCCGGAGCTCCGGTAAACCCGCTAGGTAGTCCGCAGCTCCGGATATTCTTGGATACACTACAACCATTGTGGACAACAATATTTAAGGGTAGCTCAGCACATCCTTGCGTGAAATCTCATGAATTTTATATAAAGTAAAGATACATAGTTTCCTTTTCAATCAAACTTCTCAAAAACCATACAAAACCTAGACTACCATACATACCTATGCGTTTATAGTAAACTCATTCACTTTACATCATTGTGAAGAGATATTTGATAATACTTCCATTATGCTGCACAAAACGAGCGCCAATACCTACCAATAGGTAGGGTAAGAAATTTAATATCTGCGCCGTAACAAAGGTAGGATGCATGGCATATGACAGCAGACGACGCCGGTAGTGCATCGTGATGGATTTGTGTGGATCTGGCATTGATTTTGAATAGCTTTTGGTTAGTTTCGAAGTCTTTAAACAGACTTGGTCGCTGGTAATATCATTAGAACTTAAAAACGAATATTTACCATGTTTATTAGTTTTTGTGGGTTTCCGATATTACGGTACTGTTGCAAGCGCCATCCGATCGCTGCCGATTACGGATAAACTGTTCATATTAATAGTTTTTCGATCATTTTTCGATTTCGAAAGTCCTATGCGATCATCATCATCATCATTAAAAACGCGTAACAATCTACCACTGTTTTTTGAGAGGGATAAATCATCCAATGACTTCTCCCGCCTAAGTTGAAGCAAGAGGAAGTGTCAGGCTCTTACTGACAAAAATTAGTTGTAGTTGAATATTGCATTTTTAAAGGGTTAAGTTAAAGGGTTAAGTTTCTCAGAGATGTTGACGGTGCTATCCGATTTCTGTCCCCAATTTGTAGTCTCTTAGTCTCATGACAAAAAGAGTAGGAGTAATGAGAAGATATGTCACCACCATACGACATAAAACGCAGATTTGTAAATGAAATCCACATATTGCCATTCGTCATATCCATAGTATCGATAGTAACTGATCACTGCCTATACCCAAACCAAGTTGCCTATATAAGGATGACATACCGTACTGTATTAATATTGGGCAGTCTTGTTAGTCCTGTATAATTAAATTCATGAAGAGAGCCGTTGTATGCAGGTCGCTTCCAACCGACCGATTTGGAAGTCATTGGGGAAGATCATGTTCAACAATACAAGTGTGGGAGAGCCATGCTTCGGCCCTGCAGGGCCGGCTGGACCGAAGTGATGCCACGGCCTCACAGAAAACCGACGTGAAACAACGCTTGCGTTGTGTTTTGTTGTGTGAGTGAGGTTAACGGAGGCCCAATTACTCCCTTTCCAATCCCCGATTTCCCAACAACCCTTCTCCTAACCACAAATGCTTAGTAAAATACGTGCATCAGAAAATATTTGTCAAGAAATAAAAAAGAAAAATCTTCAGTAGCTCCGTTTCTTTGCTCCCAAATGTTTGTAATTCCTGTTTCTCAGGTAACATTCATTACTAGATAAATAAATTTCCATTATATTAAAAGTTGACTATTCCACAAAACCTATCGAAACAATGAACAAGTGTATCTTTATATAACGTTGCATACATAAGTTACTTACTCATCAAAACTACAAGTTAAACATATCCATCAGATAAGTGAACAGTTAACCTATTGAAAGTGAGTACATGTATGATGTAAGCTCTCTAGATATACCTGGGCGTGGACCTTGTACGAGTAACTTGCGCTTGCGCACAATCAATCGCACATTGTTTTGTACTATGAATATTAGTTGGTGTGTCAGTAAAGTTTGGAGTTGGGTAAAATTTTGGTGAATTTATTTTTATGTTTATATTTTTTTTGTGAAAATAATCGAAACGAGAGTTGGTTTATGACAGCTGAACTGACTTCCTAGTCCTAGTGGATTAGAATAGAATCAATGTCATACAGAAATACAATTTACATTGTGTTCTTTTTGTTCACAGATAGAGCGAAAAATCTTCACGAGGTTCCCTTCTGCAGCCGAAGAAATAGGAGATCAGTACAATAAATACGAGTTTTCTTTGCGTTTAAAATAAGCGACACGACAGCGTATTCGGCACTCTGATTGGCTGATTTATTCGAGCCGACCAATCAAAGCGTCGACCGCGCTCTCGTACTAATGGTACTGTTCAAAACAGTCAATCTCTCACAGACAACCAAACGCAATATCCTTTCTCAATTTTATAGCATCTAGAATACTGTTATAGGTACCAAAACGATGACGTAACACATAGATATTTAGGTCATAACAATACATGTAGTGCTATTATTTTAAAACAAAGGAATCTGCTGAAAAATATCGTTTGGTGTCGCGACGGAAATCGTGACCTAGTTTCTAGGAGTTTTTATTATACTTATAGGTTGTAAATTATTATGTTTTTCAACATATCCCGCCTTGTATTTTAAAGTGGAATTCTTTTAGTTGTCACGCTGTAAAAATTGCTTCGTTTTTTGTTAGTTTCTGCTGATTTTTTTTTTTTGCGTCGGTTTGTCATAGTTTTTTTTGTATTATTTATATTTTATAAAAAAATAATGTTTTAGGTACACTAAGGTTTCTCTCTTAGCAGTTTCACATGAATCTTTTAGTATACATGTGGCACAATTACAGACTATCTATTACAACAATTTGATGATTTTTTTGGAAAAACAGATTTCCGTTTTCCCAAAAATTTCACGGTCCAACCGTGATTTGCTTCAACCTAACCTGGGTACCGAACCCTAAGAGACTCTTTTACCAAAGAAACACAAAAAACAAATACCAGAAAACCAATAAAAAAATGTACTTTCAAAAATATTTTAAAATGTCCCAACTCCAAACTTATTGCAATCAATTTGTTAATGCACCCGACCTTTTAATATCGCAACTAAGCTTCATAGTTTAAGGCCTCACGATAACATCTCTCATACAATGATTACTTCTTAAGGACACAGCTATGTGGGAGAGAATTAAGAAACATAATCTTGTTGTTGTGTTGGTATTTTAATTGTATTTTTGTTTTGTTGGTAGGAGCGGCCATAGCTTTTAAGTGGTTATAGTTAAAGAAATTATTTCAACTAATTCATAATAAGGTTACTGTTGAAACTTAACATCAAATAGAATCGTTGGTCAGTTTGTCCCTAAGTGAAGCTATGTGCTCATTCCAAAGTGAAAACAAGAATGTATTGACGATCGACGAGCAAATCAACGGATGTTGTACTTCATAAATCCAACATCGCACATATGAAGTTTAGATGCAAAAAAATGTGGATAGAAAATACCAACGAACAATAGTTGGTCAGAAACCCTACCAGGCACGATCACGTCGCCTAGTCAGAGGATTCTCCTTTTCTTAAAGAACTTTTCTCACTATAAAGCAAAAAATAGTCAACATCAGAATCAAGAAATAAAAAAGAAACTGGGAAGTATATCCAGTTTATAAAAATGTGGGACAAATCTAATACTGCACAGTTAACTGTATGCTCGTCAGTACATGTACGTGTTGAAATTTCTCGAAAACTTCTTCTTTTGTATGCACCGCTATAACTATTCTGGTTTTTCTTATCTATGTAGACCATTTTTTTAGATGAGAACTATAAAAACTACGTGAACTAGACTGGTGTAGTTTAACAAGCGAGAATACGGATATTTAACAGCAAGAACAATTCGGATAAATTGGATAATATACATTTTTTTATGGGACAAGCCCGCCACAGCCTCCCATATCGCTGCAACTCCTGTAAGCCAGAAGCTGCAGTAGATACAACCATGAAAACACCGCAACACTGAAGTCCCAGGCGCAAACTTACTTAAAGACAGCTTTAAAATAACAAATCCGCCATTTTATGACATAGACAACATTTTAAAACATCATAACAGCAAGCTTCAGGCGACAAACATATCGAATCGAATTTTAAATAAGATTCAAAATTCCCGCTCAAATGAGCGCCGCGAATAAATCATGGCCGAAAGGAATCGCTGTTCAAATTTTGAATTTAGAAAAAAATATGTGATGCGTCTACTATAGGGTTAGCACGTTTGAATTTATTGTTCGGTTACTTTTGATGCGTGATTTTTATTGTTTCCTGAGGTTTAAGATTAATTTGTTGAATATAAGTTGCAAACTGTATGAGTAGTTTATTAAGATTTAGTGAATTATAATATGTCTGTCTGTCTATACGGTATCCTTTTAAACAGTAATTTGAACACTGACTTGAAACTTTTGGTCTGGAAATTCGTTTAGAAACAAACGTAAATTGGCACTTAAGTTGGAACGTATGTAAGTAAGTCGTTAAGAAACAGAAAGGAAACTAGGAAACCTTGGAGTGATGCACGACCGACACACAAAACAAACCATTAAGTTTAAACGTCTAATCTCCAAGTTCTCAAACAGACAAACCCATTATCCGCAAACCACTATAATAAACCGTTTTCCTAACTGAACTTTAACAGCAAACTAAAAGCAGCAAACATTTCAAATTTCGATCAAAATTCTACGGAGCGGTTATAAAAATCTGTGCTTCAAAAATCTCGGCAATAGCAACCCTACATTGGACGTACTACTTCGGCTGACTTCGGAACCACTCGGGTACGGAACGTGTTCCGAATACTGTGTTCGTAATAAAAATCTGGCCGTACGGTGTTGCGCCTTTGCCCCTAGTTCGCGCGACGTATCCAATTTTATGGTTCCTGATTTGAAAAATTATTGAAGTGATTTGATTCGGTTTTTTCAATTGGTTTCTCTGTATTTTGTCTTGTTTGCAGTTTGTGGGTGATCGCTGGTATTTATTGTGTTAAGGGAGATGCCTAAATAAATATTGGCGCTGTTGGAAATGAGTAAACGTGTCCACGAACGAAGCGAGCGTTGATTAGCAATGTTTGTTTACAGGGTAGGATTGGATAATGGGAAACATATTGTAAAGTTGGATATTAAATAAATGTTTAACTTAGCCCTCTAACTGCCGTTCTCAGAGACATTTAATGATAATTTAAAGTATTCCTTAGTAACGATTCTGTATCGAAAACAATTGCTAAGGACTGGGTTAAGTAACCATTAAATGACTCTGAGTACGGCAGTGAAAAAACAATTTTAACAAAGTTCTTAAGCCTCTTTAAAACACGTATTTTCATTCATAAAATTATTAAAGTAATTTTGTCTCAAAAAACTCAGTATTACATAAAACAAAAACGAAAGTCTTGGTACAATCACGCGCAGCTCAATCACGACTCATGATGCGCTTACGCATCGTAAATAAACAGTTTTAACCCAAAACTTAGGCATGTTAATTTATGGTCACGATGTGGCAGGGATTAGGTAATTAATGGAGGACTCAATTTCGAGCTGTCGACAATTTAGTTGGTTTTTAAAAGCTTCATGCTGGAATAACCACTTATTGATACAAATGCTTCCTCATTATCAATACAGAGTATTGAATTGTACCTGGAGTATTACAATAAGCTCACTTAATAGGAGATACGTTTGGATTGGATTGGCATGGAACTATATCTATATGGGACTCACAACATAATTGGTATATGATGGGTGCGACATTGTATATATGCGTAGTACGAACGAGATGGTTTTCAGTCAGTGGGAGCGAATCAAAACCCCTCTCACTTTACCAAAGACGGGGTAGAAGACAGATGATGATTACCGACCTCCAAAAAATGTCTTGTGTCAAGTTATTTGGCAAAACAAACGTGATACAATGAGAAACAAAAGAGAAAATTCCAAATCAGCGCACGCGTTCTTGCAAATGAGTCCTCCATGTACTATGTACTCCACTGAGTACTATGAATAATCTCAGTGCTCACTGGTGATATCATAGCATTACTATGAAGTACGATTCGAGCGATGTTTTATGCAAGAATTGACTACAATGCATATTTTTACATAATTCCCCGTAAAACGTTTGCTGTAAACTGTTGACCGCAGAATAGGGGGGATATGTTGAGTGGATTTTTTGGGACAAATGTTAAACATGGCGTCAATCTGTGTGGTTTTTTCTCTGAAACGTAAATTACGCGGTATATAACTCACACATTTTTTTCACTATTTACAAACCTACTATAAATAAATTTCATAAAATCGGGTTTGTTGGACCCAAACTATGAGACCAACGAAAAACTAATATGCGCTTTGTTCTAGATTTTTATTGGTTATAAGATTTGGATCAAAGTTACCCCAGTGGGTCAAAATGACCCGAACTTATCCGGTTTATCAGTGTTGCTGCCTGATCTTTATCAAATGTGCAGAGTCTCAGTCTCTTTCAAAACGCATGGCGTGGTTTGATTAAGGTGATAACAAATATCTCTACTGCCACCAGATATTACTAATCATTTTATTTATTTCTATTTGGACATTTTGACGACTTTAATTACAAACACAATTATGTAACGAAACCGTCGACTAATATTTTTCTCAAATGTACCAGAAGACGCTGCTGTCCAGTCTTTATCAAATGTGCATAGTTCCTTAGTCGGCTTTTAATCACCCGACGGAAGATTAAGGGTGGTGATAATGTATTATACACTGCTATCGCCAGACCACAAACAATAATTTAATATACTTCTACTTAGAGAGAGAGTCTAAGAAGTCTTAGACATTTTGACGACTCTAGTACATTGAACTCAGTTGTAGAGGTTAAAGATTTTATTATTGTATGTTACGAGTTTAAATTTATAGTATTTGAGGACGTCTGATGTACCCTGGACAGTCTACCATCGTTAGTGATTGGTCAATCTATAAACTGAAGCTGAATTGCTTAAAAGGAAAACAAAGGAAGACATAAGAATGGTCTTATTAAGTTTCGTCCATATTGTGTGCAGTATAAAATATAAGTTTAGTACCTTTTAGACTAAATGTCAAATAAAAAGTTTATTGCCGCGAAGATAAAATGGTCTGTCTGTATTTGTCAATTTAATTTTAGTAAAGCTCTTGTATTGGAGTTACCTGGGGATCGATTCCTGTGGTTGGCAGTCGTTGGCAAAAAATATAAACATAAATAAATCTACAACATTGTTGGTAACAATTAAGTTTACTACAGCAACAGAGGTATAACAAGTACGTTGCAAACTAAGTACCAGAGTGCTTAATTAATTATTTTGTTATCAGTTTACTCACGTAACTGTTCGACGAGGAACTCGATTAGTTTAAAAAATATATTCATTAATATGAGCCTCTAGAATAGCAATTTAGTATGCCTCACGAAAGTTATAATAAAAATAAGTAGTGAAACTCTTATTTTCTTGAAAAGTCCAGACATTATCCTAAAATATCCCAACCACATAGTCACCCTACTCATCGTGTTAACAGAATGACTAATGATCTTACAAAAACTGACTTTTCAAGTATTTAGAGAAAAAAACTTTAAATCTTTGAATTGTAAGTAAACATTGAGTTTATGAATCATTGTTTCGGTATAAAATAATAGTTTTTCCTTAAATAATACTGTTGACAGAATGAGTAATGTAGAATTCGCAAGAAGCACTAAAACTTTCTAAAATGAGTGTTAAAACAAATAGTCTGTAGGTAATACATGAGTATATATCATCAGCCTATAAGTGGCCACTGCTGACCAAAGCCTTTCATCACATGGAGAAGCTTTGAGCATTAATCACCAACGTCGCTCAATGCAATTGCAAATTATACTATAAAAGCAAAAAAAAAATGGCTGACTTGGGTGATGAGATACTTTTTATCCCATGGGGACCGCTGGCAGAAAGATAGGTCCTCCTAAGTCCAGCAAGGGACTGTCATGGGCGTGATCGGCGCCACGACACCCACGTCAAGAGTAGGGCGTGTTATTTCCTCTACTATCACCACAAGGTTTAATAATAAATGTCCACTAAAGATTCAATTGACAAAACACTAATAAAATTTGCAATACTACAGGACGGCCATATTAAATTACATACGGTAAATAATAATGTGCAGATACCCACATAATGTAAACATCACACACCATGTATAGTACAATCATTCACAAATTACTTCATAATAAAACGCGTAAATAATTCTATACAGTACAATCGCGTGCAAAAGTGTTAGTGGATAAAAATACCATTATTTTTGTCAATTTTTGTTCGGTTTCATTATAGGTAGTTGATATATTACTAGGTACATTGTTAACTAAGAAAAAAACAACCACATTATGATTTTTTCTGTGTTATATAATACATATATGGTGGGATGAACTTGAGACAGCTCTGCACAGAGAGGAGTGGAAGGAGGGTAGAGAGGCCTTTGCCCTGCAGTGAAACGATCACAGCTAAAAATAAATAAATCATAATATAGCCAGAGTTGGTTTTTAATTAGATTAGAGCTATAAACTGTTTAGAACTGAAAGCAACGACTTATTGCATTTGAGCTTGATGCTATCATAAAGCTAAACTGGAAAACAGAGAATAATGAACTTAGTTCTTTTGACAACAGACACTAAAAATGTATTAATTAATTTAAAAAATAACATCATTGTTGATACCAGGTTCTGATATTTTATTTAATTACCCTAGTTATTTGTACCCAGTGTAAACCGAGAGTTAAAATTACACCTCTCCTATTAATTCCGGTAAAATTTAACCAAAACCGATACTGTTACAACTCATTACGGTGTACAGTTGAAAACAAAAAGGTTTCACGTTTTACCGCTAAATACGCATTTGACGCTTTCATGCGCGAGTGTACACGAGTACAAAATGCATTAAAGGGTAGTGCACATGAATCGCAATGTCGCTATTTTCGTAAACGTGACTAAATTGAATTAGTTTGTAGCATTTGAGGTTATAAATGGTGAATAGACGCGAAAGCTACGCTGTTTTGACGTTTCCAAGTATTCTGAGCTGGGATTTTGATGTCTAGTTACTAGTTTAGGTTTGTTTTTAAGAGTTTTGCCTTAGATAAATTCATTTACCATTTATTAGGTACCGTTAGTTTGTCGTAAAATGTAATAACATTAAAGTTGAAACCTCAGTGCACAACAAAAGTGGCTTAATCGTATGGTCTAACAGAGGTAATTAATCGTGAAAATAAAAATTGGAGTTCTGACGCAGACGATCTCCAAATTTCTACGTTTATCATTCGTTTCATTGAATTGGAAATATAATCAAACAGACGAAAACATTAAATCACCATAACTAATACCATCACAATAATACATAAAAAAAAAACACTAACCAAAAGAGACAGACAATAATGCCCACGAGACAAGCCCAAACGGCGCACCATTTAAAAATTAATTAAATAAATCTATCACAGTGCCACTAAAGCCCGCTAGAGGGCGGTGTGTCGACAGCCTAATGTGCCGTCACTCTAAATAGTGAGGTGCAATGATTTATTCAAAGTTCCGGAATATTCGAAACTAAATTTAGTTATCCGACGCGTTGAATAATATAATAAATTTTAAGCTGCAAGTTAAAAAATGCATTTAAAATTGTCTGCCAGTACTTTTAGTGTGGTTTAAAAATATTTAACTGTTAGGCTAGTGTTGGATCGTAGTAGAATGGTGTGTTTATTTTTAGGCGACAATTTGACAGTTGAAATAGTTATTTTTTTATTATATTCACTACAGTAGAATACACACACGAAGAATTTTATTGTAATAGTGAAACTAGTTGTTAATTTTTGTATCGGTATTTTGAAAGTAATTTTTCAATGTACCAACCAGTGCTTGTCTAAATAAAATACGATTAAACAAAAGTACCTACAATACTGCCTCTACTATTTATAACGATGATATAAGTCACGATAATAAAAGTATTTAGAGAAATACTAAGTAGGTAATAAAAATCTGAGAACTTCATACTACAATACCTAAGTATACAAAGTCTAGGTGATCTTTAACACATTAAACGCTATGGGGGGCAAAATGACCGGCACTAGCTGAGGATTTGTCTTCAACAGATTTTTGTTGACAGTCAAAGTCTTAAAAATCCTCATCCAGAATACACAACACAAAGCCATAGAACGCCATCACTACCTAACACGTAGAAAACCCAGCCAACCAATAGCAACACGCCAAACTTAACACCTAAAACATAACACGGAAACTTGCAAGTCCCGTCCACTAGCAACATTAACGAAGCAATAACGAAACTAACTACAATTAACGAACAAGCGATCATTACTGCCGAAACAATTGTTCCCGGGTCTCAGATGTGTCGAATGACGTCACGGGAACTATCGGATCGACAGCAAAGTTCGCCAACTTGCAGGTGGGAGCAAGTGGCGCTTACACGAGCGCTGACAATCTGACAAACATCCCTAGCGTATAGGCTGGGAGGCGGCGACCAATTTGTGTTATTTAAGTTTATGAAATAAAATTTAAAAGTTTTCATTTTATTAAATCCCTTAGTAATGTCTTGTTAGGTCAAGTGATTTTAAACAACTACAGTGGAGATGTAAAGTTTTTTATTATAATTTTTATACATTACATAATAATTATTTTGCAATATTCACAGCGGAAATCTTAAAACTAGAATTTGTGTTTCCAGATGAGTATAACCTGGATATCTTCAACACCAGAGTGAATAGGTTGCTTATAGACATTCGTGCTTCATCTTACGCCACATTCTTGCTTATCGCCAGGCAAGATAGTAGTCAAACGTCTACCCATCAATTACAAAATACAAAAAACTATTACAGCAATAGCAAAATACTGATTTTTAATACGCGCAAGTAGTCGTGAGCAAAAATTAGTCATGTAGAATTAGATAATTTAAATTTAAACAAATATTAATATTACAAGTAGACAGAAGGCGGATTATTTCGCACGATTTGATCTTACGAACTTAAATAGCTACTGTTGTTAAGACATAATAAATGAAAAACATTTAGGAGTGTTTTTATAATGATGTACACAAAAACAAACACTTCAACATTTGTTTGTATTTCGACAGCATTCGATACAAATCAATTTTTTTTGACAAAATGTTGCCCTACACTAGGATTTTCTCCTGTGTCGTAGGTGCGTTTACAAACGTACAAGTTCACATACCTAAAACACTCAGACCTGAAACAACAATTTGTGGATCACACAAGGAGTTACTCCGTGCGGGAATCGAATCCGCTACACGTTACGCGGCAGCCAGTAGCTCAGCCACTACGCCAACCATACAGTGATTATGTTACATTCTATATAATAAAGACCAATTAAGTTCAATATCAATGCAAAATAGTTGTAGCTAATTATTCGATGAAGTAAATCCCTTGTACCCCGCCTCCTAGACTACAGAGTGCATCCACACGTCCCGTCGGAGTTGCGATCGTGTCTCGCAAACTACCCAAATGTATTTATGAAGAAACAAATTTAGTTTGCCTTCGAAAACGCAATAAACTTTTTACCATCCCGTTTTACTCACTTTCCAGAACATTTTCATTCAATATTGTTCTTTAAGCACTTAATATTAAAAAATGAGAAGACTTTATTTATTTTTAGCATTTCGAAACTAGAGAGTCGTTAAATCAAGATTTTAAGTGCCGTTTCAAAGATTTTAATAGAAACATAGCAATGATAAATGCTGAGCAATAAAAGCAATGAGTTTCTTACAGAACTATTGTTATTGTGCCTTATGAATATTTTAAGATACAGGTGCTATTCACAGTCATCGATAAAATAAACAAAGAAAATCTCTGACACTTTCCACTATACATATTTGAAATGAAAATTTTATCTCGACACTTAATGCAGATTTCGTTTCACGAAAATTGTTTATTCGATTGCAATCAGCAATTTAAATCGAATAGAAAACATTAAACAATATTCAATAAAGCGTTGAAATATCGATAAACTGCGGGATGGTAATAAATTCCCGGTAAAATATGAATAAATTTTTATTGCAGTCCCAACACTAGTATGTATAGGACGTACTAAAGATAAGGCACGGAGTACACTCAAACTTTAATTAATTGGGCCCATATAGTCGGTTATGCAGGGAAAAAATGGTCGCGACGTGACCTAAGGGCGGTCATGTGAGGTTTTATAGTTATTTGCCGATGATGTGTACGGAGCCCAAATAACCCCTTTCACTAGTAAGTAATATACGTAGGTATAGATCAACGATCGACGCTTGTTTGAATTCTTTTGCAGTACCTAAGGAGTGATTTTGGTCCTTTTATATTACGTTTACTTTGATTGGCAACCAATTCAAGATTATTTGATAAAAAACAATTATCTAAAGATTTTTTAAGGTTTAGATCCCTAAATCGTATTCAAATGAATACAAATGTTATAAATATAACTAGTTTGATAAAATCTAAAGATCATGAACATGTGACTCCTCTGCTGTAGCGGTTGTTCATGGGCGGCACTAATCGCTTACCATCAGATGAACAGGCTGCTCGTTTGCCCCCTATTCCATAAAAAAACCCAAGCAGTTAAAATCATAAAGCTTAGGCTCAGCAGTAAACGCCCTGAATCTGATTATAGTAATAACAAAATCCAATTTCAAAACCTACCTACAAAAACCAGTAGGGATACCTACAAAAACCAAAATCACTACAGCACTTCTCAAGAAACAACACTACCAAACATACAGACAACTTCCCCCTTCTACTTTAATAGCACCTTTACTAAAAGGACCGATGGACGCTAAGATGTAAGACACAAGTAATAATATTTACAAACACTAAAACTGCACCGTTTGAAGTCGTCGGCTGTCGGTGAAATGTCAATCGGACATTTGACAGGAAGTTTCTACACTTACTATATCATAAAACATTTGATGTTCTTTATTTAGAACAGTTTTATATGCGTGTGAGGAAGATAGACCTATCGGTATAGTTTTACATCGAAAGTGGTGTAATAGTCTTTGACTCAGTCATATGTTACTTTAAAAATAGTGTAGATTACTTATTTTTAACCGACTTCAAAAAAGGAGGTTCTTAGTTTGGACCTGCATGTTTGCTTGTGTCAGACTTTTTCAGGGTTTTAGAAGACGGTCAAAAAAAATTGAAGTCGGTTCCCTGTAAAGAAAAAAGTTTTATTAATTGTGTCATAGATGTCAGTCTGATATGTGACAAAAATGCCTAAACATTAAAATACTAAGCATAACATCGCGCCTTTTCACCTAAAAGAGATAAGCAGATTTAATTGCACATAAACAATGTAAGTCCCATGTAATATAGGGTGCGCTACTACACCAAACTCAAACGATGACATGGCAAAGAAATCTAAACCAAAAGAGCAAAGTTAATTAATCTTCTAAATTCCAAAAAAGCCCCGCTTCCGACCACAAACACTGCAATCTACTCCAAACGTCAAGGAAAGCGCAAAATCAAAAGGAATCCTTTAATTTCCATGTAACACAAGCTTTGCAACTCAACCGACCCGGCAAAGATAACACTTATTCAAAAAAATCACATAGACTTACAAAACCCATATGACTAATGACTTTTCGTCCCATGGTCCGTGGACAAGACCAGACAACACGACTGATTAACGACTCCGTTCCTAAGATCACAACACACAGATGGACAGATAAGGCCAACAGGTTCTCAGCTGTCAAAGTGACAGCTAGAAACGTCAACGTCAATTTTGTGTAGTGTCGTGACTACAAATAATGGGGGCGAAGTGTTGTGACATTTGTGTTGTGATATTTATTAAAAAAAATAAAGTTTGTGGTTTAAGTAAGTAGGTTCTGATTTAAGCTGATGGATAGTGTCATGGATCTGATGATAAGCAATACCTCAATGATGTTAATGTTTAGCACAGCCTCTCAGAAAAACCGACGTGAAACAATGCTTGCGTTGTGTTTGTGTTGAGGAGTGAGGTTACCGGAGGCCCAATTACCAATTTCCCAACAACCTTTAAATTCCTAACACCCAAAACGCAACACACTTGTAATGCCTCTGGTGTGACCATGGGCGGCGGCAATTGCTTACCACCAGGTGATACGTTTACTTGTTTTCCGACTTATACCATAAAACTATTTTAGTAAGTAGCTGTAAAATAAAGACCATAGTTTTTTGCTTTTGATAACAAAGATCCAGGTTCACTCACTACCAGGTATAGGCCTCTTTCTTGTCCCACGCGTCTTATTTTCATTATCTGTTATTAATAGTTTCTCAGTATGTCAATAATACATATATTAAGAAACAAAGCAAGCCCAGCTTAAATATCTATATCGGGTTAAAGATCTTTTCATAAATTTATTTCAAGCTAACATACCTACCCATAATAATCACCTACATACGTCTACAACTCATCAAAAGGTAACACGAACAAACATACCGATTTCAACATATAAGTAACATATAGTATGTTTATACATTGGTCACGCTTTCCCGTTCACTATTGCAAAGCAAAAAGTCTATATGTTGACAGCCAAATTGCACTGGTGTTGGAAAATCGATTAAAATTAAATGTACACTAGATCGAATTTTGATTACTACATGTAATCGGAATTAGCTTCAAGGAGATTAGAATGTGTTAGGTTAGGTTTTAGACTATCTATTGAGATAGGATTCAAAGAGATGACATGTATTATATAACTATACTGTGCTAATAACTAGTTAAAATTATGAATAATTTATAGGCTGGTCGTCGTAAAAATTTCGTGGTGGTCCGGAGGTTTAAGACGCCAGCTTCTCATGCAAAAGGGCGAAGGCTCCACAAATCTATCAACGGCAAAGTACCAATGTGATGTTTTGCACGTTATAATAATATGTGCTTTCTAAGATAAATAATCTTAAACACCGCTGACAAATGGTAAAGAAAAACATAGAGAGGAAACCTGGGCTTATAATTTCTAATTTATAAGTGTGAAATCGCTAACCCGCATTGAGCAAACTTTATCCTTGTGAGAAGAAGCCTTCGGCCAGCAGTGGCCACTTACAGACTAATGATGATGATTTTTCATTTCCAGTTTCTATATTAGCAAACAATATCAATAATTCCATTCATTTCCTATACAGAGGAAACTTTCTAAAATTGTACAATCGAGGTTTGACACCTCGCTCATGATGTGTCATGAATAAAAATCGTTGAAGCTGCCATTCATTGTTTTAGTAACAAGATAATCGCATTAGTTGAGTTACCGAGAGCCGGTGCGCTCATTAATCAACATCTAGCCGGCGGGTGTGGTGTAAGGGAGGAGAGAACAGCGGGTTATAACTGAATTATGTATCACTAGCGACCCGGTAATATATTATGCATGAATTATACATACAAATCTTTCCCTTGAATGACTCTATCTATTAAAAGAAACCACATCAAAATCCGTTGCGTAGTTTCAAAGATTTAGGCATACAAAGGGACATAGGGATCGAGAAAGCGACTTTGTTTTATACTTTGTGTGTGATGTGATTAATAATAATTATAACAACGGAAACTTTGCTTTTCTTGCAAAAGCAAAAGAAAAAAAAAATTTGTATGTGTGGAGAGCAAGAATAGGTGTGCTCGACCAGAGTAATACAACCGTCATACAAAAAATCAGACGCTTGCGTTTTATTTAAATACGTGAGTGTGGCTGTCGGAAGCCTCAATTTCCTAATCCTCAAAACGTTAGCGATGCACTTCTAACTCCTTTAATATTGCAAATGTCCGTCGACTTCACGTTTGCCGCCTTATTCCATAAAATACCTCGTGAGTCAAGTAGGCGAAAACAAGTTGGAATATTGTGTTAGGTATAATACTATTAAGCTTTTCAACTGCTTTTGATAATTCTCAGTAATTGCACGCGGCGTAACATTACGGTTACATTTAATAAGTACACTTAATATTTAAGCCTTCAGCAAATAAAATGCCTAATGTTATGTGTGATCTTTCGAGACACATTCCTAACCACAAAAAAACAAAACAGCAAACCGCCCATCCCTTACAACTTGCACCACAAAATAAATTTCATGTCCCAGGACAAATGATGACATGCAATACGGCGCTGTTGAGGCCAAGTTTGGAATTTTTAAAACTGGACCGTACAGTCCCCAGGCCACGGCATTTTATGGCCAACTCATTTTTAACTCAACTTTATTATTTATTATTATGAATAATGTCGTTGAATGAGATGCATTTATGGGTTATTTATGAGCCGTTGATTGTTTTATTAAGAAAATGTTTTAATGTTTTTAACTATGGATGTTTTTCTTTACGCGTGGTTGTTATGAAAGGATAGGCAGATGTCAAGGTTAGTGTTATACAACAAGCGTAATTTTAATCTATGATTAATGATAATTTTGAAAATAAAAGCTATAAAATATCTTGTTCAGAGAGGATATCAAACCCGAAACTGTGTTTTTATTACATAATCGATTTGAATTTCTATGTTACAAACATACATAGTACGTAACAAAATTATACCCCAATCTTTCCAATCCCTGATTCTCCAACAACCCTTAAATTCCTAACCCCAAAAGGCCGACAACACACTTGTAACGCCTCTGGTGTTTCGGGTGTCCATGGGTGTCGGCGATTGCTTACCATCAGGTGATCCGACAGCTCATTTACCGGCTTATACCACAACAAATAATACACTATACAATTACAAAAGAAATACGTACCTACTTATCACGACTATAAAAACAAATTCAGTGAAAAACAGTATACCAGTAATTCCAAAAAATATTACAATTTGACATGACCTTTTAACACGAAAAACCTCATTCATAGACCCCATTACAATGACTCACAGTGGAGTCATCAATATAATGATCATCAATTTAAATCGATGACAATAGAATTCTTCAAAATCAGTCGAGAATACATATCTATTCGATTACTCACTGCAACGACCATAGCGTGATGATTTGTCTTGATTTTTAACCAGTTAGGTAACATACCTGTAACAAAAATTGGAATTTATATTAGTCATACACGAAATACTAAAACTAGAATTTTTCTATTACATATACATTTATAATAAATCTTCTCACATTCAAACTTTACTCTCTACAAAGGGTTATAGAGATCACATATATTATGTTTTTGGTCAGTATTTTTTGACGGACCTTTCATCAGCCATGTTACAAATTCCAGGTTATCCAGGTTAGTGTATTGTTTTACTATAGTCTCTGCCAAAATTATAGTTTCACCCAAGTAAGCTCATACCCTGTCTGTATACAAAAATCCGTTCCGTAGCTTCAGCGTGTTTTAAGGATAAATATCCAAACAAACAAACTTTCCTATTTATAATATTAGTGTGATATACATTGTATAGCTGTATAATCTTTGAACTACCGATAGTCATTGAGGCACACTTAGCTTTTCGCCGTATAACTCTTGAACTATCGGAATGGTACATAAGTTTTCGCCTAACTTGACAATCCATATAAAAATTAGGTCAGAATGCACCAACCATTAACGGGCACAATTTCACAAACGCTAGATCACCCATAAAATAAAACGGCCATTCAACAAAAGAAAAACAAAACCGCCATTATCGAAATGGCTCGATATCATCGCTGATGTCAACATTCGGCGGCTGAACGTACGAATTCTGTCAGCAAAGTAATAAAACTTTATTTATTAGCTCAGTTCGGCCTTCACTAAATATCGGGGGAATTAAAAATTAAACGGGTCGCGCTTAAACGCCGAACGTGCGGTAAACGACGGTTAAGAAATAGTGGCATCCGGCCTTTTTGTTGGTTTTTTAATTGGATCATCTGTTGTTTATTTACGGCGGTTTTATCGATGGTAAGGAAAGTTGTGCATGTGTTGTAAAAGTAACAGATGAACTAATCTTTGACTGCACGGTTGGTGCGGTGGCTGGGCAACTGGCTGCCGCGCAATCTAGGGTTCGATTTTCGCAGCAACTTTTGTGATCCACAAATTGGTTTCGGTCTGGGTGTCATTTATGTGAACTTGTATGTTTGTAAACGCACCCACGACACAGGAGAAAATCCCAATGTGGGGCAACGTTTAAAAAAAAAAAAAAATACGTATCGCTTATCACAGAATCTTATGACAACTAAACATACAAATCTAAAAGGCATATTTTCGTAACGTTTTGAACAAATAAAATTAAAACAGTTTGTTTTTTTTTTTATAAACGTTGCCCCACACTAGGATTTTCTCCGGTGTCATGGGTGTGTTTACAAACATACAATTTCACATGCACATGACAACCTAGACCCGAAACAACAATTTATGGATCACACAAAAGTACCGCGCAGGAATTGGACCCGCTACAAGTTTCACAGCAGTCAGCCAGCCACCTAACAGTTATGGAGACTAAAAATTCATACAGGTGGTCAATTAAAACAATTTCGGCTAGCTACAGTAGCTACTGGCAATAAAAATGTCCACTAAAACCACGAAGAAGGCCACATACAAACTAGTATTCAAGATTGATGTGAAAAAAGTAAAAGCTAATATCTATGTCCATCTCTTTCTTTGCCAGAAAAAAAAATTGAGAGAACCGATTTTTCCATTAACATGAAGCTTACAGTCTTTGAAGAAGTGTTTATTATACACCCACTTTTGGCTACTTTTGATACAGACTATTTGCCATACACAGGGCACGTAACGCCATGCAAAAAACCTATTGAATTGAAAAAAAAATCTCAGTAATAATATGTTTGGTCCCAGGATTTAATACACATCCTCATACTCACACTTGCAACAGGAACAACAAGACAGACAAGGACAGCAATAGTTTAATTGTTCAATTCAAACTCAAAAGGCGCCATCTTGGATCTGCCAAAACCATATGCGCTGTGCGTCCATTCATAAATTTCAACAAATAAAACATTCAGTACATTCAGGTGCGGTAAGAAATATTACCTGCGCCATTCGACAGCTTAACTATTGTGGCTTTATAAGATACGGGCTCTATCCAAAACAATAAACTTTCAAGACAAGGCTGAATGGTGAACGTCATCGTCAAAACAAGTGTAGTGTGAAAAAAAAACTCATTTCACTTGCAAACGTCGTTGAGGGTGGTCGCTTACTACACAACATAAACCAGATGACCGTTTTTTATTACGCCATTTGCTAAAACATTTATTTTTACAGCGTTTCGTAAAAAAAAACGTTAATCGTTTAGAAAAAATAGAAACCGCACGTAAAGTTTCGTTTAAAACCGAGTCAACTGCGCTAATAAACCTAATTATAAAAATATAAAACTTGAATTACTGCAATGGCGATTAAAATAACTGTTAGTTACACCGTAGCGTAACGAGAATTTTTCAATTCTATGCGATTGGATCTGCGTTTTTAAATAATTTCTGTAAACTTATAACATGTAATGAAAGTGTAACTTGAATTTCATCGAATTGCACGAATGGCAGAAAGCGATTATTGTGACTGAAGAAAAATAATCATCACAATAAAAATACATCACAAAACAGGAGATGGCAGAACCTATCGTGGCTCTGCCATCTCCTTTTTGTGGAATAACATATCATATTTTGTGCCATCAATTATAATATCTAAGGGAGAGTCCATTAATAGACAAATTTTATTCCAAATTATATAAATACAAGCAAAAACTATTCCACTATTTCCTACCTAATCCAACACACCTCTTAGCGAATGATTTGGGATAACATACCGAAACGTCACCGAAACATTACAGATAATGAAAGTACGTTGATTAACCGTCACAACTGTCACCGTGACAGCTAGGCAGGTTGACAGCTGTCACATAGACAAGGAGCCGTGACAACTCTATGTTAGTTATGATTTATGTCTTAGTTAGCACTATGGTAATTTGTATGAGTGTCGACATTTGCTATTTGCTTTTGTTAATTTTTGTATGGGTTAGTTTGCGAAAGATGTGTGGAATATTTTTGAGTTTAAGTTTTAAGTGTGGTGTTAAACATAGTTATTGTTTATGTCATATCGTCACATTGTCACATTTTCAATGTCAAGCTGATGATACCTTTTCTTGAATATGTATAGAGTTGTAGTAGTAGAGACTAATAAAATTAACTTAGTAAAATTAAAATACAACTCTATATTTTTTTGATTTCGTTATCTAGTGTACACTTATAAGTGATTTTTGCCCTTCTCAGGAATTGAACATAGGATCCTAATAAGCAATACTGTTTTCAACCACTGTAGATCTCTACAGCATAGAACTTGTACCTTAACTTAAAAAAATATAATAAATACAATATTCAACGGTGTGACAAAAGGCCGGATTTACGAAAAAACCCCACATTTTACGATCGGGGTTCGTTGCGGACCGCAGTCGTAAAGTACAGTCAGCATAAACAAGTACACTTTAAAATTAAATTATTTCACAACTTTAGTCCAAATGTTTCACAACACTTTTGGTGTTAAGTGTACGTTTTAACAATTTACCAGGTCATAATCGTGAATTTGTTTTATTTTTACTTTTTTCTCACTCAAATGTCGAGTGATTTCAAGCAGAATTGCAAAGCAAGAGGTTTTAAATTCGATTCCCAATAAGACACAGCACTAATTTATACTTTCGTCCTTTCGAAAATTCTGTAATAGATGTCTAGAATTGTGTGCAATGCTAAATGTAAACATGATTTCGATACCCGGATCAAGAAGTCTTTTTTTGAGGGGGGAAAATCATCCAATAACTTCTCTTGCCATTGGCGAGGCGAGAGGAAGTGTCAAACTCTTATTGACTAAAAACCACCCCGTTCCTACTCCTGCTTTTCGAGCCGGAACCCCGGTAAACCCGTTAGTCCGCAGCTCGGGATTAGGCATCACCCTTACTGGGCCACCTTTTCTTAAATAACTATTATCTCATGTGCCTGGAATATCCATCTTAGTTTGAAAATATTCTTCAATTCAATTCACATGAGCAACAACGAAGTTTCAATAAAACCAAAACAATAGAATTGACCGCAAAATATGGCCAAACTAATTTAATTAATCAACAATGCAATGATTATCATGCGAAAATTAATTAATGAATAGATGGCATTCTAAAATTTATTGGGATTATTGTTTTGATTAGGTAAGCTGTGTATTGAATGCTATCATACAGAAGAATGTTATAAAATATTCTTATTTATATTAAAATTGTCCCGTTGGCCAAGGGGTTGAAAGTGCGACTGCCGTTCAAGGGGTTAAAGTTTCGATTCAGACTTTTCTGACACTATTTTAAGATTTTACAAAAATTTTGCAGTAATGGTACCTACAAACTGTGTCTGTTCATGCACTTTGTAGGGGAGAAAATGATCTAATGACAGGAGTCCCGTTTTGAATGAGGCGAGCGAGAGTGTCAGACTCTTACTGACTTAAAACCACCGCGTTCCTACTCCTGCTTTGAGCCGGAGCCCCCGCAAGATAGTCCGCAGCTTCAAAGGTAGAACACGGTCAAAGTCATAATTTTCTGAAGGCATTGGCTGATTCCCCACTCCCCCCTCAAAAAAAGTAAGTACATAAAGATATATATGTGTTTTTCCAAAAACTATCACAATTCACACACACACACACACACAAAACACAAACGTGTGAAATGGAGCTGCCACTACATATTCGTTATAAATAAAATATAACTTTCATAGTTTAGGATTTTTCATCGAAATACTTTTTTAGGGATTTAAAAATATTTTTTTTATGATTTTTTTGTTTGTATTTGGGTTTTCTGTTTCCGTTGCCGGCCGGTAGCTATCCGGTCCATCGGTTTGTGTACGATGCCGTCAGCACAGTTGGTTTCATATTCTTTTGAATATTTTATCGTCTAAAGCAAGCTTATACATATGTATATACAACGTAGAAAAACATTGTATGTTCATATTTTTCTGTGATTTTAGGTATACTACAAAGAAAATTAAGATACGGTCTAAGCTAAGCTACATCTTTTATTATTTACTAGTTTCTGCCAGGGGCTTCACCCGCATTCCCATGGGATAAAAAGTAGCCATTTTGACATGATTGATACACACATACTCACATCTACTCACAAACTTTCGTATTCATAAAATTAGTAAGATAGCCTTCTCATAGTTAAACTAAAAACTAGAACTCATATTTTCAAAAGATGCATTGATTTAATTAATTAAACATGTTCATAGTGACAACAACCCGATTTCAAACCTAAAACCTCATCGTCAGTAGCCGCATTTCAAGCCGCCATCTTATAAGTATAAATACGTACATCATACATTACATTTGATGGGTCGACGTTTGGCCACTACATCGCCTGATGGTAAGTAACGATGCGGCCTACGATGAAGCGCGTCTGCCCATGAGCAACCTATTCACTCGGCCTTGAAGACACCCAGGTTATACCCATTAGGAAACACAGACAGTGATCCTTTTACTACTTTTAGCAGAATAAAATAACATATCTATTAGCTAACACTGGATAACATGCCCGGTTGAATTCAATAATTAAATTATACGCAAGTCAATTATAATAATTTGTGGGATAACATCAGTGCTAACGGTGCCATTTTGACTGGCCACCAGATAAATGATAGAAGCTGATAATGGTGGTTTTAGATAATTAAAACTAGTCAAACAAAGAGACAAATGCTCTAACATATGGGTACTGTTACGACCTTATATTTCATGATGGAAAGCAAAGGACATTATCCGTAACTGCGGACAACCTTACAGGTTACCAGGGCTCCGGTTCAAAGTAGAAGAAGGAACAGGGTGGTTTTTACTCAGTAAGAGTCTGACACTCCTAACTCCTAAAAAGGTCGGCAATACACTTGTAATGCTTCCGATGTTTCAGGTGTCCATGGCGAGTGCTTACCATCAGGTGATCAGTCTACTCGTTTACTTAGTTTACAGTGAAAATTGGAAATTCTTTTTTCCAGACTTCCTCGTAAAATCTTAAGAATCGAACTAGAAACCATTCAGTGGGCAGGGACACTCCTAACCACTGTACGAATACAAAAACTAACCCAATTTAAATCCAATAACCATCACTAGTAATCGATAACCAAAGTAACCCAGTAAACAATTCCAAAGAAAACATAATATCGAAATCGAACCCTAATTTCAACAACAAACAACATTTACCTTGCGAAATTCAACACCTAACCGAATCACCTAATCCATTGCGTCGTACCTGTGAATCGGTCGTAAAATTGTCAGTAGTAAACGAGCAATGTATAAGTTTGTAATGCAAGGTTTCGCAAGATTCCATCAAGCGATCGTATTACGTGCAAACGCGTGTAAAATTGAAGAGAGATTGCTTTGAAAGACTGATACGTGTGTGTGTATTTGTGTGTATCGCGGTTTGTGAGATGGGATGCTCTCACACCGTTGTGTGTTAAATACATGTTAAACGATCACATAAAAACGAACGTTTTTTTTTTTTTAAGGAATATAGGGCAAACGACCAGACGTGTCACCAGATGGTAAGCGATTAGCGCCGCCCATGGACACCCGCAACGCCAGTGGAGACAGAGATGCGTTACCGGCCTTTCAAGAAAGAATACGCTCTTTTCTTGAAGGTTTGAAGGTCGTATCGGTTCAGAAATACAGCCGACGACATCTCATTCCACAGTTTTGCTGTGCGAGGCAGAAAGTTTCGTGAGAAGCGCCTAGTGGCCTGCCAACCAACTATATGTAATGATACCTATTCGAAATCACAAATCCATTTCATGAGTATAAAAATAGATTACAGAAAAAAGTGCAAAAATCTATGAAAACTCAATTCCAATTTCATTAAAATTAACAAAAAAAAATCGCTCACCAAACCACAGAAAAATAGCGAACAAAAAAAAATCAAATCACAAAAAATACCACCCGCACCATTCGAAATCAATTTGCAACGCTTCGGTGTAATAGACCGCCTCCTTAATTCGTTTTATTATGACGTGTGAACGAAAATTTGATACTAGACTTGCGTGCAACGTCGCCTTAAACGGTTAGATGGGTTCCGTCGAAGCTTCGTCTGATTTACTACGCATTCCTAATAGGCAATCCTAACGTCAATTGCGTTTGTAACAGAATTTTGATCTTTTAGACGCAAATCCCTTATTTTTATGGTAATTTTTATAAAGTTTTTAAACTGACGTGGTCACTAAATCTATTATTGGAACTTAGCGCTATCCGTGATCATGGCGCTTGCAACAGTGCCGAAATATCGGAAACTCATCGAAGTGAATAAACATGGTAAATAAGTTTTAATATTTTTTTTTATTAATCTAGTTCTTTCGAGTTTGTTGGTTATGTTAAAAGGATGTTTTAGATTGTTTTTGTTGAATGAAATGTTCTGTTAACACGTCAGCCATTTTGGAAATTTGTGTTTATGTTTTTCTGTAAGTTATTTGATTTTGTATCTATATGGTATTAGTCGTTTAAGTTTAGGATAATGTTAGAACCGATAATAATTGTATCTATGTATATATTACTCGTGTCATCTATATTAAATCACATCTAGTATCCATACATTTTCTATTTTTATTTTTTTAAAAAACCCTTTAGGATTTTCTCCTGTAGCGTAGGTGCGCTTACAAACATACAAGTACACATACATCGCACACCCAGACCCGAAACAAAATTTGTGGATCACACGTCGGAAATCGAACCCGCTACACGTTGCGTGGCAGCTGGTTGCCCAGTCACCGCGCCTACCGTGCAGTCAAATACTATACTATACTAAATACTAATTAACAAGGATCATAATCATAAATCGCACTATAATTCTGAAATTACCACTAGGGATGTCACTTTGCAAAAAGTAGTCGAAAATATTTTTCCAAATAAAAAAAGTGTCGGTAAAGCTAGTATATCTTGAGCACCTACAGCCACCGTAAGAAATTGAGGGTGAGCAGTGATAAATGTAAGGTCGCGGTATAAATAAGTACAGGTGAAACTTTTTTTATCATCGGCTTATAGACTGGGTCTCGTGTGTAACGTAGGCCGTATAAAGTTGATGGAAGATTTTTACTATGATTTATTTATTTATTGGGTTTGTGTATTTTGTGGTATTATAAAAACAAATTACTTAGTAAATTGGCTATAAACAAGTAATATTTTTAAAGATGGACGAGAACAGCGATTTCTTTGCTTTTTGTCTAGACTTGAGAATAAGTTTAAATAAATTCATTATTATGTTATACTGTCAGCTTATTCACGTAACTGTTTGACGAGGAACTCGACTAGTTTCAAGCCATGCTAGAGGCTCATATTCATGAGCAGCATTCCACGATACACAATGCGGCGATTGACGCGCTGCTATTGGTATCAATAGTACTACTTGCTACTGTATAGCAGCAGAATAAATATGAGCCTAGAGCATGGCTTGAAACTAGTCGAGTTCCTCGTTAAACAGTTACTTGAGTAAGCCGATAACATAATAATTATTTTTAGTGTGTCTCACGAAAGTTATAATAAAGTTACATTTCGTGCTATGACAACTAAAAAATAAAAATCAATCCTAAAAATTGTGAAAACTTAGTCACAGGCGTACTGAACTCAATGACTGTCAGAGAAAACAAGATATTGTTTTGCGGATCCAGCATTTTCAGTACTTAGGCGTATCTAATTTATCGGGCGGGTGCACATGGAATGATTTGCGACCGCACCCGGCCGCCACGCATCACCGGCGTTGTACGGCCGCAGGATACATGGGTGTGAGGGGCGGATTCGGGACTTTTTAGATATATTTAGAATGTGTCAGAAAAAAAATGTTTTTAAAATTTTAAATGCGGGGTGTTCAAGGCGAAAGGTGTTTGTAAAATTGCATGTAATGGGTAGGTTGGAGGTACCTGCTAAGTTTGGAGCACATCGAATTGTTATTTAGAGTGGCCAGTTCGAGTCTATTAGAAATCTGTTTAATATGGTATATACTAAAGCTCAAAGGACGTTTGATGGTTAATATTACTGTATAGATTCTCTACTCTCGTCTTTATTCACCATAATTATCATCATCATAAACAGCCTATGAGTGGCCACTGACCAAATGCCTCTTCTCACACGGAGAAGGATTGGTCATTAATCACCACGCTTGCTTCAATGCGGGTTGACGTGTTTATTCAGTTCAGAGATTTTGTGAACGTTTAGCTATTTACTCTATATAAATATAATTGAATTCTCCAGAATCCTACAGCTATGATAAATAGGTCAAGCTTAGCTTAGATTACACAAGTAGAATTAATTCAAGGCAATAATACAATAAAGTCATTATAGCTAAAAGCAACACTGATTTTCTTGGAAAACTAACTTGATATAAGCTACCGTATGCTAACAACAACTAAACAAGTTCTTGTAAATTCCTGAGCAATTCAAGCTAATGCAATAATAATAATTAATGGTTTGATATAATTTGAAAGCTATATTTTATCCCAATAAAACTGACTATTGATCTTCTTAAATGCCATTGCGGTATTTTATTGCAATAACTTATTTATTAATAAGTTCATCATCATCATTAATATCAGCCCTTAGAAGTCCATTACTGAATTAACGATGGAGTTTCTTGCTCGTTCTTCTCCATTCGAAGCAACACTTTGGAACGAGCGCCTAGCTTCACTGACAGACAGACTGACTGACAATTCAATTTGACGTTTCAATAGTGCCTTATTTAGGATTAATTGGAATAGATGCTTTGACTTTGACTGGATAAAGATCTCCATGTTCAACGATATCTCGCCACGTGCATCCACTGGCTCCCCGCGACTCCCGTGATATCAAGTTACTTGTTACAAACTAACCAATTCAATTAACATTAATAATATCAACACAAAACATACAAAATGTCACCTCACAAACAAGTCCTAGTCCAAAACAAACAGTATCAAAATATTATAATGTTCAAGCAACAAAACACTTAAATGAATTACCAACCAGCCCACGGGGCCTTCCCATAATAAAATGCAATTTCCTAGCTTTATTGTTGGGAAATTTCCTATTCGAAGGTCTAACGGAGTTTATAGATGGGACCCATTGTGATCACTGTTCTTATTATAAGTCATTGTTCGGGAAAAATTAAAAGTCTTTTGTACGGATACGAAGGAAGCCTTGATCTTGCGTGGGTTAGCCTTGTGAAGTTGTGATATTTATAGAGGTTTTTTTGCTAATATCTTTCCTTTGTGGGAGTAAGTAAGTTTGTGGTATGAACATTAATTGGCTCGTGTTTTGTTGCCTTGAAAGCGATTGATGAGCAAGAAACGTCTTATTTATTTGAAAGCCATCGCCATTGTAAACATTAGGACAAGAATAATAAAGTATTATATATATTTTTTTAATGACGTTATGATATATTATCAAACAGAATCAAATACAATTTAAACAACTCCCGCAGACATATGTACAAACAAATCTTCATATCTTTGCCATTGACTTAAGTAAAAGCAAACCACTATGTACCCTTTAATTGAACACACATGACTAAATAAGTACCCAACTTCTAGTCTCAACACATCTTTCTCAAATAGTCCCAACAGTATAATAGGCACCTATTTGGAATATTTTCCGAACATAGACAGAATCAATTAAAACTCACTCCCTAAATTTGGACGCGTGCCAACCCTATCTTTTGGGCACCGATATGTAGTGCGATTGAGCGATCTTGATCCTTGGCTGCCCAAAAATAAAGTGTAGTTTTGAAGGGATGTTTTGGAGGTATAATTAAATAGTTGCTGACTGTACGTAACATTGTTTTGCAAATAAGTAAGGGGGTGTTTTTTTAGTCCAGTTATAGTAGAGGAGATGGTAATGTTTAGATTCTAGGTTTGATTTCGATGTTAGGTAAAAATGTATATCTTTCGTATTTCCAATGGGAAAGACTACTCAACACCCGAATACTCCCGTTTGTTTTATTTGATAAATTACAAGACCATTCGTTCTGTATGACCCTAAAAAATCAATTAAGTGCTCTATCGAATCTAGCGAAGTCATGACTTCTCCCGCCTTGGGCGAGGCGAGACTCTCCCTGTCACACACTTACTAACTAAAAAACCACACCGTTCCTACTCCTGTTTTTCAACCCGGAGTCCCGGTAAACTCGCTAGGTAGTCCGCAGCTCCGGACATCTATTACCTGCGAGAACTAATAACCACTATATAACAACTGAATTATGCTTCAAAGGTGTTAATAAAAAGTGTAAACCATTAAATAAATCCGTTCACAACTATAAGGGCAGTTGCAAACGGCCGTCGGATACAGCTTCGGTTCCAGTGATGAGTAACAACAAAAATTTACGATATCGCCACGAAAATATCGCGGAAAATTGAGTTTTAAAAACATTGGGCAGTATCGAGCCTGATTATACGAGACAGGGTTCCGTAAAATTAATTTAATTTGGTTTTGTAATTTAATTACCAGTTTTAATTAATGACTGCACGGTTGAAGTGGTGGCTGGGCAACTGGATGCCGTGCAATGTGTAGCAGGTTTGATTCCCGCACAGAGCAACTAGCTGTGTGACGCACAAACGATACAGGAGAAAATCCTAGTGCTAGGCAACGTTTTTAAAAATATAGAAAATTTAGGAGTTTGATCGTTTGAGGAAGCTGATGAAGATACCTGTATTCTTCTATGATAGATAGACACACAGTAACCTCTGGTGTTTCGAGTGTCCTTGGGCGGCGACAATTGCTTACCATCAGGTGATTCGTCGGCTCGTTTACCTGCTTATCCCATAACAAAAAATATACTGTAGAACCCTAAAAATATGGCATTCACATACAAAAGTTGCGGTAGTATTTAGGTTAATTGCCGTGCCATCAATAAATTGTTTGAATCGGTTCCGTTATATTCCCTTGCGGAATAATAGTGGGCTGTATACTATAGAGTTACAGACGCAGGTCGGGCTGGAGTGAAATATTTCTGTATTTTTTTACCTATTTAAGGTATAATATATTTTTAATCAAATACTAGCAGACCCGGCAAACATTATACCGCCTCAAACATTTTTTTCACACCTTTTAGGTGCCCTGGACTTCGACATTTGTTTTTTAATAATTAAACACCAAAATTAGCCAAATCGATCCAGCTGTTCACAAGTTTTAGCGACACTAACGAACACCTATTGATGTTTATACATAGAGATATACAAATAGATATAGATTATAGGTACTTTGGGACTAATAAAATAAGTACCGTACCGCAAAGAACGACAAGCATTTCGACTTATTTATGTACAAAAGATATAATACCTACTGAAAAGATAAATAAAATATACTAATCGCCCTTAAAGGACGACAAAAATATTTTTACACGAAAACAAAAATTTCAATAACAATAAAATTATGAATGATCGTTATAAATTGACAGCTGCCAATAAGATAAACAATTTAAATAATACAATAAACAATATTTACTTGAAATAAGCATTATTTTTAAGCGGCACAAGTTGGACTATTCACAGAATTCTAGGTTCAATTTCTATTTTAGCATAAATAATATAGGCAACTAACATTTTCGATAACATCTACTAGTGCCTATACTAGTACCTACTGCAAGTTCGTCACCCTTTTAACCGACAAGACCGAAGCAACAGGGAGGGTTATGATTTTTATCAGATGTGTATGTGAATAATACTTTATCCGACCCTTTAACTATACAGTCACTTGCATTAAGCTTAGAGTATCGAAGTTAAAAATTACTACAGTTTCATTCTCTATTATATTAAACTAATAAGAATCATAACTATCGAAAACACCGTTTATAGATGCACATCTGCCTACCCCCATATACCTAAAAGCAGAATGACATTAGCTACACTTGTGCACCTCACCTAAATTCATCCTTAATGCGATCTAGACAGATATTAGACTCAAAATTAATGTCCTAATATCCTAAGTGCTAAGCACTAACATAATTCATAGCTAAGAATTAGCACTTAATCATTTTTGAAAATATTAGACCTCTCTCTCTCTTTGTGAGAATGTCTAAATTAATTATTGAAACACTTAAAATGGTGGTTGAATGGAGTTTATAATTGTCATAATAGCATTATAATTTATAGTTTAGGTGCTGGTTCATTATTCAATCACTCAATGTTATTTATTTTTAACATGCTTGTGATAAGCACACTAGAATACATTGACTTCAGTCTTTCCGTGGGCATCATAGTCGATCTAATAACTACAAATTTAACAGAAACCCGACAGCAATATCGACACGCCTTTTATCCCTGAAAGGGGTAGACAGAGGCGCACATTACGGCACGTAATGCCACTGTACACCCGCTTATCTGTTATAAATCCCATGTATTAGAGAGTGCCATATACCTACTGGGCACAATTCTAGACACCGTGCTACTACTGATAAATTATCAAAAAACAAAAAAAAAAAACAGTAATACTTTGCCCGACCCGGGAATCGAACCCCTTGCCCGGCACTTGCGACCACTCGACCAGCGAGTACTCATAACATAACCAGTAAAATTGTGATATTACATTTTAAAACATATTCGGATCTCTAGTCTTACCCTTAATGACAAGAAACACAAACCATGTTACAAACTCAAATATGTATGTAAAAAAATGCATACAAAGTTATCACAAAAAACCGATTAAATATTCAAATCTTGCTTTAAGCCACCGGCAGTAGTCGGGTAAGTGAAAAAAAAATATAGAAAACAATTTCAATGTAAGATTAATCTTTCAGGACGTCAACAGCTCCTTTCACCCTACATGTGCCAGGATGGGGGTTGCATGGGGTATGGTGCAAGGGAAAGGATGATGGCTGGTGAAGTTGCATTAAGCCGTACATTATAATTATTCAGAGAGCGGCTGGTGAGTATTTTATGGGTTAGGTGGCTATTGAGCTGTAGAAATACCTGATGGTAAGTGATCACTGCGACTCATGGACATCCGAAACGTTAGCCGCTAGAGGAGTTCAATAATTTTGCAAATTTTTTCGAGGACGACATTTTCACACGACGAAATACAATGCACAAGTTGATTCACCATGGTATCACTATTTTTTTTTTGTGAGGCCAGAAGCTGGTACTTTTGCGCCAAAGCATGGCTCTTCTGCATGAATTATTTCAATACGACATATACTAATAACTTTTTATGTGGCGTCTATTATAATAGAGTTCTTGCAATGGAATATAGAAACAAACTAATTTAAGACTAGTGAAGTTTCACACGCTTTTTTTGAGGGGAGAAAATCATCCTATGACTTCTCTTGCCTTGGGCGAGGCGAGAGGGAGTGTCAGACACTTACTGACTAAAAACCACCCCGTTCCTTCTCTTGCTTTTCGAGCCGGAGCCCCGGTAAACCACACGCTTGGACGTAATTGTAAAGGCTTTAAAAACCTAATCTGACATTAAAATTCATAACTACACAAAACCTCTTACCTCCCAAAAAACCCCTAAATCCAACATACACTAAAATAAATTCACAACACAAATTCCCATCAACCCTTCACTTGTACCACAATCCACTCAATGTGAGGGTCGTTTAAGTATTCAGCCATCTTTCCACCTGGAAGTGACTGGGCCCCTCCCTGAAGGGCCTATTGTGACGAGCAGACAGACAGGCCGACTTCATTATGTATAGATCACGTCGCGTTATGGGGGGAGGGGGGCGAAAGTGTTGCACGTTTTCGTAGAAGAGTGGTATGGTGACTTTCGGTTCATACTTTTTTGTTGCGTGTAATTTGTGGGTTATTAATTTAATTCGTTGGGTGATGTTTAACTGGTGATATAACCAATAATACATATATCCTTATCATAATAAGTAAGTTCATCATCACGAGCATTTAATTTAGATTATTTTTGCAGTTTACAGTGTGTTATTTAGACATATAGTTTAGGAGATATCACGATATTAGTATTGCGGCACGGTACGGGCCGGCCGCGGCGGCGGGGGCAGCGTCCCTATAAATAATATTAAAAAGTAGGTACTACGACTTTGATCTATACATATAAGACAAAAAAAAATCTGTACATTACTTAAATATTTTTTCCAAAAACTGATAGGGGGGGCGATCAAAGAAGAGTCACAGAAACCAAAAAACATTTTAATATTTTAAACGCGGTTAAGGGAAAGAGAAGTTATTGTGAATTGAAAATTAGTATCCAATATGTGTTGGTGCGTTGACTGTATTTGTCGAAGTAGCGGGATACACGCAAACGAAGTTGCGCGGGTCAGCTAGTATAATATAAAACTGAAACTACTACGGAATTACTGGTTCGATTTCAGAAAATTTTTTTATTGGATAGAGCATTTATCTAGGAAGACTATAGGCTATATAACATCACGCTACGACCAATAAGAGCTGAGCAGTGCGGGTAAAACCGCACGGAAACAGCTAGTTATACATAAATATATGATGTATCTTAATTATAAAGTGAGCTCAAATTACTGTAGCTTCTCAAGAAAGCAAACAGAAAGAAAGAAAAACAGTTTATTTGCACCATTTAAAAAACAATAAACATAAAAATTAAGAGACAGAAGACACTGGAATCTAAAAGAAAGAAAAATGGTTGGTATTCTACGCTTGATTGATAAAGAAATCACTAGATAACGCATAGTTAGCTTTACCTATAGGTATACTCATAACACTTATACGAGTTAACACTTATAAGAATTAGATAGAGGCTTTATTGTAAAAAATATCCGAATTGACACAGCCGTTCCTGAGTATTGCACAAAGCAACACATTTAGCTACTTATTTTTATCTCTACCAAGTATGATGACTCATAAATACACACATACAGACCCAAAAATTTCACACTTAAAGACCCATCATGACATGTAAACCGATAAAAATATAGACCACAGACAGATAAGTAATATGTAACTTTCAAAAATCAATATTTACAATTTCGATAACTATGTTTGACAGCAGTCGTTATTTGCATAGCTAACAAAATCGTTTCGAAGAACGGTGTGGGTGGAGAGTGACAGACTGACGGACTGACGGACAGTTATCGTTCAGTCAATGTTTGTGTGTAGATAAGTGGGTATGGACTGGTATATGATTATATTATTTGATATATATATGTATATATAGGGTATGGGTAGATAGCTAGACTTGAATTGGGCAAGGGAAGTAATCGTTGTGTGCAAATATTGGCTAAGCAATTACTTGTAGTGGAACTTATCAATTGATATCATTCAAAAATAGTGATATAATTTGCAAATTTCTGAATAATCATTTTTTAGTATTCGTTTTAAGCTTATATTACGTGCTTATCAGATTATGCTACTTAGAACTAGTATAGAGGTTTTGTTATCTAGAGTTTTAGAGTTTATGAGTAACTTCACAATAGATTGATTATTTTTTAACTTTTATTCAACAAATCATTATTCTCCCGCGTTATTCAGCATCGTGGTAGCTTATTATCATCCTTATTTTTAATGAATTAGTTGAGAGCAGTGTCACAGCTTAATTTATTGAAACCAAATTTCGTGTTCTAATCGGCAGAAATGTAAACTTTTGGTTGAGGATAATGACGCCGTTTACTTTATGTGTTTTTGGAAAACCACCCAGATTCCTGATTATTATTTTAATGTCTGATGTTGATAACTTAATTATCTCTCTATCGATAACCAAACAAACATCTGTCATTATATAAACAAGGATCTACGAAACAGGGACGAAATAGGGTTGAATTTGACGTGGCATTAGCCCCCACAACAACTATTGTTAGAGTTTAGTCAAAGCTTCTGTCAGAAACAGGGGTTGTACTACACCCCGCAGGATGAGATGAAACCTGTGCTCGACATTTGTGAGATTAATCTCAGGAAGTATTTGGTTTATTTTTATTGATTGTCTTTGGGTTGAGATTGAGTAGTTAGGAAGGGTTAGTTGAGCCTGTTAAGATGTTTTTGAAGTGAAATTATGGTTGTTTTAAAGGGGTTTAAATCAAGTGTCGCATAAATCGAAAGTTGATGGTGTTTTAACCCCCCTCCCACACAAAGCAATGATTTCTTGTAGTAGCAATACACAAATCAATATTATTATTGACTTACGTCGAATGTCGTGGTGACCCGGTGGTTTAAGAAGCCCGCGTCTCATGCATGAGACACTAATTATCGCCAACACGCATTGAGCAAGTGTGGTGATTAATGCTCAAGCCTTCTCAGTGTGAGAAGAAGCCTTTGGTCAGAAATGGCCAGTTATAGGCTGATGATGTGATTGACTTATTATCTCAGATAATTAAAAAGAGAAATATTCAAAAACAAATAAGTAAACATTGTAAAACGCTCAATCTACAAAAAAAAGAAAACTCTATAAAAACACCAGAATTTTCTTCGAAACGCACAAAAGATTGTAATAAAACAGACCACATGACTAATTAGAGGGGTAACACTAAGAATTTTCTTCATTTTGATCCCACATTCGTATTTGTTAAACTACACTAGACGTGAGACGTATTTATCTTAACAGGTATAAATACATAACAGGTATTAGGTACACAAATAACACAACGTGGTGATTAATACTCAAACCTTCTCCGTGTGAAAAGTGGCCTTTGGTTAACAGTATCTTATAGGCTGTTGGTAATGTGGATTACACAGATATTAGATAACCGTTATTCTCATATCTGTGTAATCAACATTGCCAACATAACGGGTATAATTATTAACAAGAATTAAACAGAATTCTCCTCGTTGGTAAAACCACAACATAAATAACAGCCCTGTTATATTATTGTCTGTTACTGGAAACACTCGATATTCAATCAACTCTGAACCCTAAATGATTTCGGGCACAGCTAATTTGACTCCCGATTAATTAAAAGCATCTTAAAAGCATAAAACAGAAGAAATAGTAGAATATTATTGGCTGTGAATAAGAACTGTTATATTTCCATCACAGTAACAGAAATAACAGGTATCAAGTTTAACTTATTACAACCCAAGTCGACACAAGCGACTGAGCTAAAAAGACGCAGTTGTGTGTAGTCACCACAAATGAAACTCACTTTTGGCGGCAAAAATGTGGTCGCCTCGGTTTAGGGACCAACAGATTGCAAAATGTATTTTTATTTTACATTTCCAAGTACTTGCTTTGTTGATCTTGAGGTTACAGTTAATGTATGAGACCTGGGTTTTGATTTTATATTGTTTACGCATAATACGCACGAAAAAGGGTGACTTATGGAGTTTCTTGCTTGTTCTTCTCCGTAGGGATATACACTTATATAAGTAAACACTTATATTAGGTATAATATTTGCTATCTGAAATAAATAATTTTGACTTTTGATTTGACTTTAATTTGATTTAAAAATTATCTATTGATTAAGTTTAGGTTTCTGCAAAGATTTGATGAATGCTTGGTTTCGTACAATCTATTAAGAATAAATTAGTATCTGGTGAAACGTAAGTCTCAAAATCATAGGCACATTTATAAAGTTTTTAAGTCTAAACCTAACCACTGCCAAACCTATTTCGATAGATTTAATAATAGACATAGTACCTATACCCTATAGTACCTACCTATACATAGAACTGTTTAAACAAACTACAAATCAAACAAAAATCATACCACATGAAAAAAACATACATACAAATACGGAACCACAACACATCTTCAATAAACGCGAAGAATATTTTTTATCTCATATGAAAAGTTTTGCAATCAACCCGTCTGTGTTTGCGGTACAGAAATAACTAACTGTCCCATCCCTATATTTGTTTGCAATAAGGCCGGGCACCAACGAACGGTTTGTCGAACCAAAACGACGACTAGTGTGTGCGAGGCCTATTTTTTCGAGGCATTCTTTATTGAAATTTTTGTGAAGTTCCATCGTTGAGGTTTTGTGTTTCCATTTTGTTGGGTTAGGTTAGGTTGGGCGTGTTTTAACATTTGCGGATATTCTGAATGAAAATATTTTAGAATTTCTGATAGGTTATATTGAAGACCTTTCTTTTTGAGAGGGGAAAATCATCCAAAGACTTCTCCCGTCTTGTGAGAGAAAAAGAAACTAACTACTAAAGATAAATTAACCTAATAACACAAAAAAAAAACTATATTACTATCTACTCTCTTAGAACGATCACAAAAGCACATACTATTCAATTTAATCTATTAACCAATGCACCAAATTACTAGTATGTACACAGCCAATCACAAACATAGCTTGAGATTAGATAGCAAATCAGATGACGCTCGCGTCCATTATTCCGCTTATCAATAGCTACTGAGATGACAGCTAATAGGTATAGTAATTTAGCTTGGTTGAGTACTTGCAAGCGAAGACCGCGTACTGGCAAGCGCAGTATAGGACATCCACCCACAAGGTGGACAGACGACCTGGGGCCTTAGTCTGCTATTACAATTGTGTCAGAATGGTCGACCATTGTTTGGTGCGGGAGGGACGGAGCTATGTAGGTTGTATAGCTCCGTCCCTCTTGCACTGCTCAATGATCGACCATTCTGACACAATTGTAATAGCAGACTAAGGCCCCTGATTATGGTCGCAGGGAGCTGCTGGATGCAGGTCGCTTCCAACCGGCCTATCTGGAAGTCATTGGAGGCCTATGTTCAGCAGTGGACGTCTTATAACTAGCTGATATGATGATGATGATGATAACAACTTGTAAGAGGTACTATCGAGCTAAACAGCTTGGTTTTAAAGCTGAATTACAAAAATCTTGTTTACACTATGATGAGATTTTTTTATAAACCCATATACATACAACATATACCTATATAAAAAATGTTAGTCTCATCACACACATCGACAGTCAATAAGTGGCCAGTGCAATGCATTTTAATTTTTACCATGTGATAGATTCTGAAATAAATAAAGAACTCGCTGTACAAAAATGTGCTTAAGTAGCTTTAAAATACATTTCTGTCTACCCTATGAATTATAGACTTGACATTTACATCTATAAATAAATAGCCATCTTTAAGTCACTCACAAACTCCGAACTTAAAACACAAATCAAGTTACGAAAACAACTTAGCAAAACAAAAAGCTAACTTAATTATATCGAAACAATCAATTAAGAGTACCAATTTATATTATCACCAACCTCCGAAACTCTTAAACGTAACTCCAGAACTTTCCTCCCAATTCCCTCTGAGGTATCGCCCTCCTGAAAGCCTCTTTCAGGCCCGTTGACAGGTTTAATTGAACCCTGATACCTTATCGAGGACTCCTGAAAGGTTTTCACCAGAAAGTATAAAACTTTCTCTATCTCGTAGTTGAGTGGATGCAAGCCTCAGGTTCGATTCCTGGGTCGGATGGTGTTATTGGAAATTTTAGAAATTTTCTTAGAAATGGGACATCTGCCTGGAATAAATTGTGGTATATGATATAGTATATGATATAATATAATAGTCTTGCCTTATATTAATTACTAGTAGTAAAGTGAATGTTACTTTTCTTCACACTTCTATTGACCCCCAAAGGCGTTCTTCAGGCGGCTTCGTTATAACATAAGACTTCATTGAAATAAACCTTTTTTTTTCAGATCGATTTATGGAATGCATTTCGTTTCATGATGCATGGTTCCCTAGGGTTAGGAAGTGGGTCAGAAAGTTCGGTGTATCATGAAAAAATATTTTTTTGTGAATTAGTTCGGTTTGTAAGTATTTATAAACTATGTACAGAGGAGGATAGATCCACCTGATTTTAAATATCATGTTTTATTTAGTAAATTTTAGCCTAAAAAAATTTGTGTACAAGCAATTATCTTTCCTAGAAACACTTCACTTAAGGTTGTTATTTCCATAACAAAATTCTAAGAAGCACGGATTTTCTCAGTAAATACGTGTAATGTGTTTCTGGATAAGATATATTTTATATAGATTAAGATTATTTCTGTACTTCCACGAATCATAAAAATATGCAAATTACACTGTATATGTAGGCAGGTAAGACTCTTATTGTAATAAAATACTTGTGTAAACAATATTTAAAGTATCGGTTTACTCACGTAAATATTGAGAAACGCTGTACTAGTTTCATATCACAGTGGGACTCTTCCTCATGAGCAGCGTGCTTAAAACAGAACTAAACAACCTTTAATTAATTTAGTATATTTCTCAAAAGAATATTATTCATATTTGCGCCAAAAGAAATGCTATAAGGTAATGTAAGCAAAAAATAGAAGCTTATCTTTTGCCCAAGAGCCCAAAGCCTTTCGATCACCTTTTGAGTTGAGGGAAAAAATCATCTAATGACATGAAGGAGTGTCAGACAATTACAGACTAAAAACCACCATGTTTCTACTCTTGCTTCAAATTGGAACCCAGGAAACTCGTCAAGGTCGTTTGGTTGGGCATCTGTCCTATTGGTCTCACTGCGTCATCTAAGTATCCTTCAAATTACAATAATCTTCGTAAAGATCATAAAGGTACATAAAATATCTTACAATATAAATAAATAGATACCGTATAACATTCATAGTTTAACCCAAATGGTTTACGAACCAAAACATCAAAACAAGAGCTTTTTGAACGAAATCTCAGTAACACAGAAATAGTTGTTCAAATAACCAGAATTCCTTCATAAAACAACATCCTGTAGTTGCAGTTGCATAGTTTATGTAGCGCATCGCGGCATACAACGAGCACCATGTATAAGGTACTGTATATTATACAGAATTAGAATATACGACTCGATTGTATACAGTAACATAACATTATGGCTGCTATACTGCCAAGGGGTAAATAGAAGTATTACTTATATGAAGATTACGTTATAGAATCGAATCTGAGTATGTCCTTAAACTGCGATCAGAGATATTACCTACTACGAATTAGTTTTATGTTTGACAAAATCGAAATAAGAGCGCGTTCGACGTTCTGATTGGTTGGTCGGTGAGAAGATTTGAGCATTAATCACCACGCTTACGGGTTGGCGATTTCAAACTTACAATTAGAAATTATATTAGACGTAAGCCCAAGTTACCTCACGATGTTTTCCGTCACCGTTTGTCAGTGATGTCTAAATAATCTTAGAAAGTACATATAACTCGGAAAAAGTCACATTGATACTTGCCGTTGGTTAGCTTCGATCCCATTGCATGAGAAGCGGACATCTTAAACCTCCAGGCCACCACGACAGTTTATAACATGGTATAATATATAGATTTAATAACTTCCATTGAAAAATTAAATTAAATACAACAACAAATACAGTTACAAAGTTATTAAAAGTAAACAGTTAGAAGCACAATTCCTACAAACGACTGAGGAATAAAATAATTATATTTACTCACTAACTTCCAGCATACAGACGGTAAGTTGAAAATATATGTGTATGTATGTTTGTTACCTGGAACAAGAAAAGAATAAATTAGTTGTTATATATAGGTAAAGGTCAAGTATTTTTAAATAAGTAGTTACAGTAGTGGTCTCCAGAAAAGTTGTTTCTTTTGATCACTCTAGATAATTCAGTAGAAGTAAACAAAAATTTGCATTTTAATGCCATTAAATTTTGATAGATCCCTTAAAAATAAATAAACTGTTGACCAATTTTATTCCATACTAGCTTCTGTCTGCAGCTTTGCCCGCGTTCCCGTGGGATAGAAAGTGGCCTCCAGTTACTCCAGACCATAATCTACCCGTTTCTCAATTTCATCTCGATCCTTTTAGCCGTTTTGATGTGAAGGAGTTACAAACATATAAAATTTCACATTTATGATATTAGTAGGATACCAACGTATAAATTGAGGAGTATCTACCTTTAAATGTAAATGGGTTAAACGTACAAAAAACTTTTGTTACGCCTAGTTTTCGTCTATTTTCAATGTAATACAAATAAAGGAACAAAAATTAAAAGTACACTTTCACAAATCAACACACTAAGAATATAGACAATCCCAATAACACCTATCCTACCCTAGGAATAGAAAACAAATACCTAGTGCTTGACAGACACAATTGCAACCACTTTACTAAAGAAGCAGGCAATACTTGTAACCGATCAACCTACAGACTACAAGAGTATCACATAGCGAAGTATTCACAGAAATGGGCCGACAGAGGGCGTCCCAAAGGGATGCCCCTTATACCGGAATAAGACTTGAATTTTCAATGAATAACCTGACACTGCTATAGCCTCCTCCCCGAAGATCTTAGGATCAGACTATTTTGAGGACTTTTTGGGAATTGACTCGGTTTGTATAGGGCTTGTTAAGATTTTAGGTGAAAATTCATGTTTAAATGTGTGTTTCTCGAAAACGGGGGCACAGATATGGTAAAATTTGGTTTTTTAATATAGACCAGTACGAGGGTGTTTTTGTTTTTGAAGGGGGAAAATCATCCAATGTCTTCTCCCACCTTGGGTGAGGAGAGAGGATTTTGCACAGATGAAACAAAACAGAAAAATAGAAGAAAATTGCGTGATATTTCAAATCAATAAATCTTCAAAAGAATTTGTTTCTCTAAGAAAATAAAATATACGCATCTGTTTCAAAATAATGTACATGACGGGTATTGAAATAAAAATTATTCATCTACCAAGTTTGGCTTTACTTAAAACTTCAACATTAGAACTACCACATTTTACTAAAAATCGTAAAACATAAAAATATACATATAAAAATTTAAAATTGTCCTGATTTCCGTCCCCCAAAGTCTAGCGAACCTAACTCCGGATATATTGGATTTGCAGCACGTTTTGTGAATAAGAATCATTTTAGGGTGTATCATATCTCCGGCAGTCCTTTGTGATACAAACGACATAGCTTTACAGTGATGTAGAGAGTCCTGGATAGATTCTGATGCTATCTTTGTATAAGTAATAACTATTGTGAGACATAGGTACAAATACTCAAACGCTACTCAATTTTAGGACGTTCTCAAGACTAGTTCTGTCTCTATCAACTCTATATAAAATGACAGAGATAGCTCGATATTTAAGTGCAATTTAAAATTGAGTGGCATTTCAGTATTCCGGCGATAGGTACTAAATTATTAGAATACTAGCTGATTGATGCCCGCAGCTTCGATTGAATATATGTGATTGGTTCCTTTTGTTTCTGTTTCCGACATTATAAACAAAAATGTGACACACTAGGATTTTCTCCTGTGTCGTGGGTGCGTTTACAAACATACAATCTTTGGTTTATTTGAACCTTCAAAGGTAAAGAAAAAGAAACATAAATATCATCAGAAAATACAGTTCAAAAGTTGTATTTTAATATTGTTTACTGTTTCTCATATCACGTTAATAATGGTGTTAATTAATAAAATAAAAGACTCTTCCACGAAAGCTCTAATTAATTAAATTCCTGAGTTTATGTTATTTTCCCCGAAACAGCATATTCGTTGCAAAAAGTATGTGTTATTGAAAACAAGGGTTTCTGCGAATTATGGGGAATACTTGAGTTTTAAGCGATACCAAAGAATATTGTAATTTTATTATAACTTTCATGAGACATACTAAATTAATTATTATGTTATCTGCTTACTTAGTAGCAATTGGACTGTTGACGCGTCGTGTGTCACGGTATGCTGTTCATATTTTTTTTTAATAAAAACTTTCCCTTACTCTTGTATTTTCTTGTATTTTCTCCTTTGTCGTTGGTGCGTTTACAAATCTACAATTTCACATGCACATTTCCTAGACCCGAAACAACATTTTATGGATCACACAAAGAGTTGCTCCGTGCGGGTTATAGACCCGTTACACGTTCCACGGCAGCCAGTTGTCCAGCCACTGCGCCAACCGAACAGTCTTATGTGTATAGTATATGAGCCTCTAGCATGGCTTGAAACTAGTCGAGTTCCTCGTCAAACAGTTACGTGAGTAAGCCGATAACATGATAATGAATAAAGAATATGTATATTACAAATAGTATTGTTTCTTCACGGTTCTTTAACAAAGAGGTAGGCAGTTATGTACATATATTACTGTCATCGGCATTGTCTCAGCAGTTTCGTTAATTCTATTTTCATAATAACTCCAGTGACACTATTTAGGGTTGAATGGGGATGAAACGGTATAAAAGTGAAGGGTTGGATATGGGGGTGCAATCTAATTTCGACAAAAAAGGATATCTTAAACCTTTTTGGTGACACAGAGGTTATAAGGATGACCAGGGGTGAATTTAAAGGACGTTTCGACCAAGCGTTAGAGGGTTATGCATTTATTGTTATTGAAATTTTGTCTTAGATGTGGGTGTAATAAGGGGGAGGTCTTTGTTCAGCAGTGGACGTCTTCCGACTGACAATGATGATAGATACTGAGTTTGTCAACAAAATAAAGAACATTTACAATTCAAGATTGATACAATCAAAGAAAATATAGTAAATGAACATTTTTTGAACAAAAAAAAGGATTCGCCTTTAATTTTCTTTACCGCCTCCGCCGGTTTTAATGGAAGAATATTGTATGGTTATCAAGATTAAGAGTGTTTACCAAAATTTAAGATCGATCGAACGCCAAGAAGGTGGTTAAATGCCAATTACTTACTAAATATGACACAAACAAACAAACAGGTAACAAGCTAAATAAAATCGTTTATAAACAAGAGCATCCAGAAGTTCTCGAAATAAAAAGACTTTAAAAGAACACAAAACATGTTCTTTCTCGTCCATCGAATACATTTCATTCTAGGAAGAAGCACAATTCAGTACGTTGTATATAAAGGAATTATTCCAGCAACATAGCAACATTATTACTATATATTCAGTTTACAATGTATATTTAGACTTTACGGACTCGATTCGGAAAAGCAATACTCTTGGAAAGTAACTTAATTCCAACTATTGCCGTCTTTAGTAGAGGGTTGTAAAATAAAGCTACATTTTAGTGGTGTTAAATTCATTTATATTAGGTTTCAACTTAAGATAGGAACTAGAATGACTAGGTTTGTTCATTCTCTGACAACTGAGTTTAGTGTTGGTATAAGCCGGTAAACGAGTAGATGAATCACCTGATGGTAAGTAACCGCCGCGTATGGACTTCCGAAACACAAGAGGCGTTACAAGTGAGTAACCGGCCTTTTGGGCATTGAAGGGTTGTTGGAGAAGATTCAACAAAGATATTTGTAAAAAATATTAAAATTATTATGATCCCACACAAAATCGTATGCTACTTAATAACCGAAACATTACATAAATAAAAAAGAAACTAATATTTATAGTAGCAAAAAGAATTGGCGCCAAAAGCACGCCGCCATCTTAACTTTATTCGCACAACAAATATGGCCGCCACAAAACGTCAAAAATATTTGAATACGAAATTCGTTTTACAAATTTAATGCAAATATGTCACATAAGTACAGAAGATGTTCACCGGAGCGTGTCTAGGGTTGAATACCACCGTTTGAGTTGCTTTTTCAGAGAAACCATTGGCTATGAATCGCTCAGTACTTATTCCATTGAATGCGAGAAAATTCTATTGGAGAAATAATTTTCTGTTCGGCCCTGGACCGAGGATCCTTTGTCGGAGTAAAAAGGGCTAAGTGTTAAGTGCTTTGAATGTTCAAAAATTACTCGTTCTGTCATTTTTATTGAGTGCGTGCGATTTTGTTGGTGGTTGTACCTATTTGTATAAGAACAAGTAGGTTACTTGTAAAGGGTTGCAGAGAAAAGTGTTTGTTTCAGAAATCACATCAACAATCTATAACTACTAATTACTGACCAAAGGCCTCTTCTCGCACGGAAAAGTTTTGAGCATTAATCACCACGCTTGCTCAATGCGTGTTGACGATTTCAAACTTATAATTTCCAACTATAAACCCAGATTTTCTTCGCCGTTTGTCAGTCGTGACTAAATAATCTTTAAAGTACATATAACTCGGAAAATATCACATTGGTTGGTAAGTCTCAAACCCGCAGTCTCATGCATGAGAAGCTGGCGCTTTTAAACCTCCGGGCCATCACTAACATGGGATTCTTAAGAGGAGTGAGTGATAAGTGGACAGAAGAAAGAAGTGGGTGAAAAGAAATAGTACCTACATCACTTCATAGTACAAAACAAAGTCACTTTCTCTGTCCCTATGTCCCTTTGTAAGCTCAAATCTTTAATACTACACAACAGATTTTGATGCGTTTTTTTAATAGATAGAGATTCAAGAGGAAGGTAGTTTTATATGTATGACACATGCCAATATATCACCATTGCACCCATGCGAAGCTGGGGCGGATCACTAGTATAATATTTGTACTAAGTAACTGTATTTACTAGTATATCACCATTGCACCCATGCGAAGTGGGGTGGGTCGCTAGTATGAATATGTAACAAATATAGTTACTTACTATGTTTTTTTTTTACTAAAACACGAAAATACATAGTATAACCCCCACTATCTACACTAACAAAACAATTTCATAGTTTACTCGTAGTAAATTACACGAAAGATAATTCCGTCGGCGAATGAAATATTGGGCTCGAGTTCTGCGTGATATATAGGGTGTTGACAATTTTCTCGGATATATTATAGAGGGTGCTTTTACAGTTATAATGAGGGGAATGTTTTGATAATGTCGTCTTGTGGTAGGTAATTTAGTGTTTAATGCTTAGTAAGACGGTGTGGGACTACCGAGCAGGTGGTCTCGGGTTTTATTCGCGGATTATGCAGGGTTTTTACAGGTTTTTGAAAACATTTTATTAGTAATAGTATAGCATACCAGCATGAAGTCGGGGATTACAATCGGTGTATTGTCATAGGCTCAGCTCCTGCACGATATTTAAAACATAACTGGTGACATTGCATCAATATCTATGGACATCCCTTTCGGAGATTAAAAAAGGTTTATTTGGTTTATGTTTGGTTAATTTTTAGATATTTGCACAGATTCTGAGATTTCAGTTCAAACACAATGTTGAAATTAAGTTTAAACTAACTGTATTTAATACATAACAACCTATCTTACTTTACTCAAGGTCAAAACCCCAAAAAACATTCACAATTTTCCAAAAAAAAAATATACCACAAATTACATAATCACATCTTCATCCCATAATATCTCATTGTGGGTAATCTCCAACCCATGGCGAGACAGAACTCGGAACAATGCGCTATATATCAAATGTGTCTAATTTATTCGGAATACGCCGGTGTTCCGAAATCTCCGGATTATTTCCTGCCGGTATTAGGGGACTTCGTATTGTTACTTTCTTGTTGGTGGTAATACAAGCCTTTTGTAGTAATGTCTTGTAGATTATTTTGGGTTTAGGTTTTTGTAATATGGTTATTGGTTATCATTAGAACTTGAGACGGGATTTTTATCATGTTTATTAATGTATATGAGTTTCCGATACTTCGGCACTGATCACGTATGAATTGATAGACATCAAAAAAAATGTTAAATATCCTGTCTCAAGTTCTAACGACAGTGTTAGTGACCATGTCAGTTTAAAGACGTTAATATGGGTTAAATAAACGTGTCTTTGAAAATAATTGCACTGATTTAATGTATCTACTCCTTTCACGCTAGTTACGAAGTTTTAAACTAAACTCAAAACTGATACTCATACAGGTTTAGATTTATTGAAAAAAATGTTGTCATTGTTGCTTTTTACGTAATACTTTGGTTGACCTTCCAATGTACCCGAGCGCACACACTCTTACAACACATGGCACTGTAAAAAAAAAACAAAAACAAAACGTCCCAAAATCATATATAAGTAACTATATGAAAGAAAAGTCTCAAATTCCAGCAAACTCGCGAACTCTTAAGACGCGACAAGTTTTTCAGAGACAGGGCCAAGTTGCCAAGTCAGGCACAGATGTGCGCTGTACTGTCTCAGAATTGAAACTGGGACAACACATGTCGCCAAACTTATAGGCTATCGGCTATCGGCCATCGGCCATCGGCTATCGGCTATTGTGATGCGATACAAGTTTCTAACTCGTAACTTGCACAATATGTTGTAAAAACTATTGGCTGGTATTAGGTTTAGGGTGCTTTCCACCATATTGCCAAAGATAATTTGTCAAATCCCGAAGTGTTAAAGATATTAAATCTTATATCCATGTCTACCAGCTATGTTATAAATATTATTTGGCTAGCTAATATCAGATATGTTAGTCTTGTACGATTAGCCAATTTTTTTACACTAGACACGAACCCAAACCCCGTGTTCATAGCTAAAAAAAGAAAAAACCGAAACAATACTTCTTTTTTCAGACCTAGATATCAAATCCCTTACTCGACAGTTGCTAGTTGCTACATTATCTTTACTATCACGTCTATCTCATATGAGTTCAAAGAGCAGCTTATACAAAAAATCTAGACTCGTAACAATTTTTACGCAAGTCAACGAAAGATTTCATAATATACCTAGTTCGAGTGGAGCACCAAACCCGAGACTTCTCGATCCTGTAAATGGCAATTCTAACCCTTTATTACATTATAAACCGACACACCTGCACCAGTAATTACAGATCAGTTATAAAATAAGAAACATCCAAATATAAGCTTACCATTTTAACGAACACCTGATATTTATGGGGTCAGCAGAAATATAATCAACTTTAATAATGAAAACGGAATAATTAATGGTGTTTTTGTAAGTACATGGGAATGAAATAAACAAAATATTACGGGTTTACTTCTTTATAGGGTTGGTTTTACTGATCCACAAATTGTTGTATAAAGACAAACGAAAATAATGCGAAAATGTGCTTTTATCGAACTAAACAAAAATTATTGAATTAAACCGTTTTCTTAAAAATTGGGAACAGACTTAAGAAATGGCCTTTCACGCAAGCAAAGCCGGGTTGATAGCTAGTTGCTAAGTAAATTTCAGTCATTTTAACAAGTGACTTAAAAATGTCTTACCCATTTCTAAAACCGATTCCATAAACTATCCAATTCTAATAATTCCAAAAATGGAATTCGGCTATTTCAACCGATTTCTAACGTGGAAGTTTCTCGAAAGATGTAATTGGTAATTCTTATAATATAATCACATAATTTGATTATGTCTAGTCTAACTTTCGAGTTTTACAAGTGGCTTGTTTATGGATTCCGAGGTTCAATTTTGGTAATTCAATTTATAATTGGCGTGGTGTAATGAAAAGGGGAAAAGGGGAGGTGTAACTTGAAATGAAATCTAAAATTTCCAAAACTCTGATAGGTAGATTTTTCAAATCAAATTACTTTAATGCATCCATAGTGTACAGTGTAGTCAACAATTCTAATAAAGTAATATGTTCCAACTATAGGTCTTATTTTTGGGAACCGCAAAAGTACTTAATCTACTTACATGTCATTGATAACATTGTTTTGTCATTTCTTAAACTTAAATAGTTTCAACTTAAATAGTTTCAACTTAAATAGTTTAAGAAATGACTCAGAACCTTTGCCTGAATAGCAAGCCTAATATAATATTACAACAAAACAACCATAACATCCTATTAAAAAAAACACCCAAAAATCCCACACCAACAAAACATGGCTAATTTTCCAAACCCACTTACAACTCTTTCCATTTTAATCCATTCCTACTTCAACACACCTGTCCTTATACACCATTACTGGGTAACAACATGTCCTTTTAAAATGACCCCTCTCTTTAACACGCATTTGGACTATAAATCGTTTTAATTAATCACTGGGGTTAAAATGCACCCCGGGCGTCCATTTTGCACCCCTCACGGCAATTTTGCACGTCGATTTTTTTACCGGCAAACCGGTGTTTGACCGATTGACCTGAGGGTACGTGGTGACATAATTGCGCTTGTTATTTGTTAAAGGGGTAGGTAGATTAGGTGGTTGACGTGTGTGAAGGTGAGTGATTAGTCTGATTATATTATGTATATGAACTGATTTTTTATGTGTACACTGTATACGTAGGTTTTAAACTAAACACAAGAAGCCATTCGATTTTCTGTAGCTGTTATTACACATTTTTTTTCCATACCACTGTCAGGGGGAGATGCCTATTTTCAGCTGTGACTGGACATGATAATGGCTTTTTAAATGTTATTCACTTTGACAATTCCAAACTCAGTGATATTAAGTCTTTGAATGCCAATAGAAAACTGTTGAAGGCAAATCCTCCGCTAACGTCGGTCACCGGTGACCACCACGGCGTTCAAAGTGTTAATGTATTTTTTTTTTTTTTGTTGAACTATAATGCACTTAATAATACTTCGTTCGCTCGAGTCGCACTTGCAACCAATAAACCTACAAGAATAGTTATTCCATTCATAAGATCATAACACTACAACAGATCTGATAAATAATTCAAATACTTATTCCAATAGACAAAAGACTTAAAATCGCTTATTGCCAATAATCGGGCTGTATCAATCTCGTAACTTGTAATTGGATGATTAATTAATACTAAATTGTAAGGGTTAAGCTTTGTTTAGAGAATTTGTTCCAATAAGGAAACCTTGTATATTGTTTGAAAAGTGTACGAAGTTGAAATTTGTAATTAAGTCCTTTAAGATTTTCGGCAAAGCCATTATCGTTTAACTTGTATGGGTGTTTATTAATAGCATAACCATCAAATAGATACCTTATATGACTATTTTTTTATGGAATAGGGGGCAAACGAGTAGCCGAATCACCTGATTTTAAGCAATCAGCACCGCCCATGGACACTCGCAACACCAGAGGAGTTCCTGAGGCATGACTATATGATGCATGACAGTCCACTGCTGGACTATGGGGTTTCTTTATTCTACATGAAACATATAATCATCATGTTTGGCAGACTGGTAGAGATCGCAATTTTAAAGGTTCAAGTTTATCAGAGAGCACTGCTGGCTGATTGGACATCAGAAGCATTCACTAACAAGGCCGTATAACTTCCAAAACAACGTAAAAAATATTTTCCTACAACAAAGAAACAGTTTTATTCAAAGCTATCCTTTTGTTCTGTACCAAACAACAGACAGACTAATTAAACATTTAAACTAACTACAAAAACTTTTAACGAAATCAAAATCAAGTGAGACTAATTTGTCAACCCTTTGGTACAGGGGACAATACGACGAAAATCCGACAACTGCGACAAAATAAAACGACAACTACGACAAAATGAGTTGTCGGATTAATTCCTGTCGAAGTTTTAGAAGCGTGGCGTGTTGAGGGTTGACACTATTCAATGTTTCGATTAGACAATGGTGTAGCTGTAGAGATTACACTACAATAAATATTATAATGTAGTATTTCTACAACTACTTCTACTTATTCCACGTATTCCAGCTTAGGTTAGGTGTTATTTTTAAACCCATTAAAAGCCCGTTTCACAATGTCTAGTTAGCTGCTGCGTACGTTTATGAAAATATAATAACTACATGTGATCCGGTGTTGCGGACTGCCTAGCGGGTTACCGGGGCTCCGGCTCGAAAAGTAGGAGTAGGAACGGGTTGGTTTTTAGTCAGTAAGAGTCCTCTCGCCTCACCCAAGGCGCGAGAAGTAATTGGATGACTTTCCCTCTTAAAAAAAACTACATGTGATTCATAAAAAATAAGTATATCCACACAACTTTGACAGTTAACATCCCAGACATTCGATTAGGAACGAGGTGGTATTTAGCCAGGAAAAATCTAACACTCCTTCTCGTCACATCAAGAGTGGAAGAAGCTATTGATGTCCCCCCATTTCTCTTAAAAAAACAGTAGGTTACCCTTGAAAACATCTAACATCTAGCATTAATTAAACAACTATATATACGTCAGTCCTCAAAACTCCCCTTTAGAGTCATTTATAAAGGGACTTTGAAGCATCCTGCGGTAGACATGTCTCGTTTCCAATTCCGTGAGATAATTAAATGTACGCCAACACTTAAACTTCGGTCTCACTGTCAACCGAAGTTAGGAATGAGTTTTTCGACATCTCTATTTAGGTAGGCGGTTTGATTCGGACTCAAGTTTTTTGTGCTGTCAATGTTGATTTGTGTTAGAGGAGACTTTGTTTTTTTGTTGAAGAAAAGGTCCTTTTGGATTCTATTTTTCTATTTATCACGCCACGTGGAATCAGTAAAGCAGAGTATCTACATTAGTCTACCATCTCTCCTCTTACGGTTGTCATAAGAGAAAGCAAAGAGAACAAAAGAGAAAACTGTAATATTGAACCCACTGCTAACCATAAAGATGCAAAACATGACGTCTTGGGAAGAAGCTTGCAATAGATGTAACGCTAAAACTATGTATGTAATCACACTTTTGCCGACCACAAAAAACAATAAAACACCAAACACAATCCAAAAAGGCATTCAACTTTTAACAGACAGACAGACAGCAACGAGTGCATTGGACCGTAAAATCATCCACTACATATACAAAATGGAGAATTTTATAAGGACGGGAACACACGACATGTATCGATATAAATCACCCGAGAATCGTGACTCGAGTCCTTCCAATAGATGAATGATACGGAACACATTTCCCGAGTATCGATTACCCGTGACAGATGTTCGAATAATCGATTTGGGTTGCGAGAGAATTGAAAGTTTGTGTCAGTAGAGGTATTATTCCAGAATTAAATTATGGAACATAACAGTACATTGTAATAGTATATCTGTATTTAGCAAGAAAACAATTTACTTAAAGCGCTGAAATACTAAAACAACTAATTTGCTTAGCACTAAAATATTTTGATAAATTGCATGGTCTGCCATTTGATATCTCATTCATCAACATGATGAATTAGTTGAGACATCTTTATGAATAATTTTACTTAATACAAGTGACGAGAATAAAACTGTTTAACATAGTATGTTTCAGGCATATTAATCTCTAAAGAAGTACCTAAATTACTCGCAGCATCCATTGTTCGGTCACGTTTCCAGTCTCAGACTGAGTCTATAAAACCTAAACTAAAGACGAATCCCTCATATACATAAATTAACTATTTAAAACCTAATAACAATTTGACTAATGTTCATATCCGATATAGAGCGGAGCTGCGGACTACCTAGCGGGTTTACCGGGCTCCGGCTCGAAAAGCAAGAGTAGGAACGGGGTGGCTTTTAGTCAGTAAGAGTCTGACACTAGCTCTTGTCTCGCCCAAGGCGGGAGAAGTCATTGAATAAATAATACCTTGTTCCTGGCAGACACTCTTAATGAATCACAAGCACAAGCGATACAATAAAAAATAAACAGACAATAATTTTAATTAAACGACCAACACAAGCCAAAAAAACAAAATACACCTTGAACAATTAATTAAAATACAAAAAAAAAAACACCAAATAGTTATTTCAAATTGAATTCGCGCCAATTCCAATGTTTTTCGTAATGGCGACCGAAGCGTGCGTTTCGCGCTCTTTTCTTCCGCCATTTTTATTGGTCCTCTGAGTTGGATTTATGGCCCGCGATAATTGTACGGCAATAAACACTTGCAATACGAGCTTAATTAGATTTTAGAGGTCCGTTTTACAATTTATAAGCCGTCATTTCTACTGAGGAAGATTTAATGTTGTTTTTGAAACTTGGGGAAGGTAATTCACAATGAGAAACGGCATTTGTAATATTAGTCTTGGAGTTTTAATCAAAAGTGTTAATTGAAATCAATTTGTATTAAATTAGCAGTTAATTTTATGGAGCTACCTTTAAGTGTTTCTGTTTATTTTTGAGCTTATATTATTGCGGTTTTACTGCCGTTGTTGAAATCCTATTAGCTGTGACTAGTATTTTATTGAGCCTACATAATAGGAGCATCTTTAAAGTAAGTATGTCTTTAAACAGTTGTAGGCAGGAATGATCTGCATTACGTGAGATACAATGTGTTTTCTATTGTGCCTCATATACCGACAGACAAAAGGCTGATTCTGGCCGCTCCCTGGTCTTTGGAGGGAGCAAAAAAACAGAGCATATAATCTTATATTTGTTATCTAGATGATGAATCATTACTCAGGGAAATGTTACATTGAAAATTTTATAACAATGTACTATAAACAAACAACATCTTTTTTTAATATGATTTTCTATCACTATGATTTTCTCCTGTTTCCTGAGTGCGTTTACAAACATACAATTTAACATACTCATCTGTGAATCACACAAAGAGTAGTTTTATGAGTCAACCGGACCCGCTATACGTTGCATGGTAGCCAGTTGCCCAGCCACCGCGCCAACTGTGCAGTCAAAATGCATCTATCTTTAGACGTCCACTACCAAACATAGGTCTCCAACCTAAAACTAATTAAAACCATATGGTTTTAATTCATCATATCCTCATATCCCAAAAACTCATACAGAACCAACAGCAAAACACGTCAAAAAACCAAAAAAGAAACAAAAGGCCACCAATAAAAAACATTAGCAATTGTAAATGAGCTAAGAATTGAAAAGGGTTCATAACTTAACCCATAACTCTATGCGTATGGCAGCCATTGTTCTCCCACCAATCATTATAAGTTGCGAACTGTACGAGTAATATAAAGGCCCCGAGATCGCTACGATAATACTCGTAAAAACTCGATATTTGTTTTGTAATTTTAAATTGGCACTTTAGATTTGTATCACGCAATTAGTGTTTGTGCGTGACACTCATTAATTTTGGTGTTTTTTGATGTTTGATACATTAATTGGTGGAGATTTACATTTTAGACTCATCTTAGCTGAAAATTGAGCTCAGTCATGTACTACTGAAGCATAAACATGTGTCCAGCAGTAGAGAGAAACAAGCTAATTGTGACAATGTCCTAAATAACCTGAAAGAATAACCACGCAGTCATTTTTAGGAGGAGAGAATCATCCAATGACTTCTCCCGCCTTGGGCGATGCGAGAGGGAGTGCCAGACTCTCAATACTAACATGCGACTAAAACACCCGTTCCTACTCGAGAATGCTTTTGCGAAGACCGCCCGGAGACACGGAGTCCCGGTAACCCTCTAGGCACGGCGACCTCTCGCGCAGCTTTGTAATTGTGTCCAGTATATGACAATAGGCTCTCCTCCTATAACATGCGACTTAAAACACAAATGCGTTCCGCGCGCGCCTCAAAGAGCCATCAGACCACCACAGATGGGGCCCAGTAGGGCTGATGCTTAATCCGGAGCTGCGGACAACCTAGCGGGTTTACCGGGGCTCCGGCTCGACAAGCAGGAGTAGGAACGGGGTGGTTTTTAGTCAGTAAGAGTCTGACACTCCCTCTCGCTTTGCCCTGGCGAGAGAAGTCATTGGATGATTTTCCCCCCTGAAAAAAAAAAAAAAAAAAAAAAAACCCCTTCGAGAATGAAAGGCGTAACGTTGCATCCTAAATAACCTCTCATTCATAAATCCAGTTAAAACCCTCTATTTTCTTTCCTAACCAATCCAATCCGCTTTGATATCGAACCTATAAAAAGGAAATAAGTAGAAGTCGGTGCTAAATTAATATCACGCAGCTTAGTTCTATCGGGGTAATCAGGAATCAAGCCCAGAGTGCACTTACAGAAAGAATTAATCGGTACCATGCTTCCTTGTCACGTAAGAGGGGAAATGGGACAGAACTAGTGGTTGTATTACGTGTGGTCATTGCTATTGCTATGAAGAAGGGAATTGACATTTTGAGTAGACATATATATACAATAGATAAATAGTGTATTAGAGATATTGTAAAAAACCTTCTTAAAGAGTAACGATGGAGTTTCTTGCTCGTTCTTCTCCATTCGAAGCTACACTTTGGAACGAGCGCCTAGCTTCACTGACAGACAGACTGACGGACAATTCAATTTGACGTTTCAAAAGTGCCTTATTTAGGACTAATTGAAATAAATGCTTTGACTTTGACTTTGACAATTTGCTTTCACAACAAGAATCAATCTTTAACCATCTTATCTTATTTTAACAGTGGTACCGCGACTAATAAGCCAAAGATTTTGTGTTTATTTTGCTATAGTCGATAGGTCAAAAAGTCTCATTACTATTAATTAAAAATTTTATGTAAAACCCAGTTAAATTTCGTAAGCCAAACCTTTAAGATTCGAGAAAGAAAAATTATATAAGGTTCCGCTCGTAGAAGGGAATTACAAACAGCTGAAAGTTCATCCTTACATACCATACTACTTTTGCAAACTATAATAAACTACGCTCAATAATACTACAAAGAACAAGTAAATATATGAAAACCATTTACTTCAATCAATCTTGTTATGTACCTATAAAAGGGGTGATGTTAAGACCGGCCACGCATAAATTAAGCATTCGCTATCCCTTAATTTGTGGTACACCCTGAAGCATTACTTTTAAGGGAAACTCGACCTTAATTACAGTTGTAAATAAGACTTACAAGAACAAAATAAAAAATAAAAGCAAAGAAATTGTAAGGGTTTTCGTTTTAAATAAGATTTACTATATTGCCATATTCTGGGCACAATTATGAACTCCGTGCCACTACAGAAGATTTTCAAAATCATATACTCAATATTTAATCGATTCTTGAGTCGAGTAAAATAGAAAAATCATCACCAATCCATCTTCTACAACGGAGAAGGAAGGAGCATTAATCACCACGCTTGCTCAAAACACATTGGCAACGAAAGTAAGGCTTTTTTGAGGGGGGGAAATTCATCCAATGACTTCTCCCATCTTGGTCGAGGCGAGAGGGAATATCAGACTCTTACTGACTAAAAATCACCCCGTTCCTACTCCTGCTTTTCGAACCGGAGCCCCGGTAACTCGCTAGGTAGTCCGCAGACGACAGTAAAGCCTAGGTTAGGTTAGGACTGCCGTACAACAATAACCAAATACCTTCATATACAATATGGCTAGTGCAATATTATGACACATACAATTCTTATTGCCATTTTACACCCAACACGTAATAGTTGCCAAAATAATAGCGATTGTATTGAAAGAAATGCCTCCTAACCTCATATATCGACGAATGGTAGACCGACATAGATTAATCCGCGATGCTTTATTTTGTAGTGTAGCGTCGATAGACTGATGACTGGCAGAGGATTCTACTATGGGTTTAATTGACCCTGACTGGAAAATACTGTTGGGCCTTTTTGATTTTAAAAACTTTGGTATTGTAAGTCCCTTTTGAAAGTGTAAAGGTTTCGATTACCCAGTTGAAAACTATTTTTATAATAAATATAGTGATAACATCAACGCCGCCGCCATTGAAGTTGAAGTCAGCGTGCGTATTTGCCAGGAGAGGCGCACAACGCAAGCACTAACTAGTAGGCTATGCGACGTCACCACATCTGCGCACGTTGCTCATAATGAAGAGTCCCTCTGTGGCTCGAAATCAGTAGGGCTTTTCTTAGAATATTTACGTGAGTAAATCGTTGTTTTTAATGAATCAAGTTGAGAATTGAATTTGAGAATTGAATTGTATGGCGAAAAGAAGATGTGTAATTGTGTGCAGTAGGTACCTAAATAGTTTTTATTCAATTTGCAATACTCCCAAACTCATCTGTGAATAATTCGTGGGATGTTATATGTATATGTATGTATTATTATGTATGTTCTTTCTCATGAAACAAGCCAAAAGCGTTTATTCTCGCATTTCGAGTAGTTTCAAATTATTTTTTGTTCCAAACCGAATTAAAATGTTCTCTCCAAGTTAGAACGGAGTTGAAACGTGCTATCTTTTTGTTTGTTAAAAAAAAAACAAGTATAGCAGTTGTTCGGTTTTTGTTTTATGTATTTTATTTTATCGTACAATCGCGAAGTTTATGGTACAGCATTTTGGAGCTATTGAAATGTATGTAGAAGATGATATAAATATGTATTATGAACTATGAAGTTCCCGCTGAGTCTGCTAAATGTTAAAATCTGGATTTCAAGGATTATTCAGAATCTATTCAGCCATCTTCAAGTTTTAATAAAATATTTTGCAATATATATATAGATTTATAAAAACAACACTTATATTGCAGACACTAATCATCGTCATTATTTCAGTCCATCACACCGCCCGAATGAAGTAGCTTGACTCTCTCAAGAACTCATCGAACTAATAACATAACTAGTAAGAATTGCTCATAAGTATAATAAACACCAGAGGAGAGAGAAGACCTAGATTTCTGGAGCTCAGGTGGGAGAAGTAATTTGATGATTTCCCACGCTCAAAAAAAAAAAAAAAAGATCACAGAAATTAAAGAAATACAACTACAAAACTGTCCTTAATACAAAATTATTCCCGACTTAAACTTTACGTAATTTTCTACACACATTTTACAGCAAATAATCCTGAAAACGTCCAAATAACATTGAGCCGGTGTAAGTAAAGCAATTTCTCGGGGCCCATCAAAACGGGATCGTGACGGACTACTGAAAAATGTTTCAGAAGTGATGTAGTGCCACATTAGGTGTCGCAAACTCCTATTTAAATGAGACAAATGACGGCAGTGCTCAACTTATTGAGAGGGTGAGGATACGGTGGGCGCGGGACGCGGGAGCGGGAGAGTTCGGTATTTGCGATTTATTTTGAAGAATGTTGTAGATAGTTACCTACTTGGTGTTTTTAATAACAAGTAAGTTTGTATGTAGTTGTTTAAAGTAGTAGTAGAGTTATTCTCTCTAGGTAGATAAAGGTTTAAAGTAGACTTTAATGTTTGGTAGGTTTGAATAACAGATACTATGGACGTAAATTGTACGAATGAACAAGGTAAGCAGAAAAATAACTTCAGTAATGTTACTATGACGTAATATTCCACTCAATAGCTACAAAACTACACTTTTTAAACTCAAAAACGAATTTAGACATAGTAGGTTAATAAGACCTTCATATTAACCACTTTCTTTACTATTCCCCGCCCCGCTCATCGCTCCGCCTATCACCAAACTCGCGCCCATAAACACAAAGAGCTTAGCTTTGAAAACTTGTTTGTTTCCACTTGAGAAGCGAGACCGTTTGTATTTTTGGAATAAACCGCGTTTCAAAACAATGTTTTCATGAATTTCAGGGCTGAACACTGAACAAGTGAGCCGTAATGTATGAATTTAACTTTGCAAACTTCTAACGTGATATATTTCAGTAAATTTTCATATAGAAGCTTATTTATTTTATTTTTATTTGAGTGTTTTGTTTTGTATTGAAGAGCTATTAATAGTAGTTGACTCTAAGAGAGGAACAAGCAAGTTTAATATTAATGAAAAATATTTATAAGAGGTAGTTATTATCCCGATATTTATTATTGAAGACCATTTCTCTTGCATTTCTATATTTTTTTTAAAGGAACAATCAAGTACATGATTTCTTGGTTTCCTATTCCCCAGGTTACTTGATACTTAAACACTAAGGGTTATGTTATAATCGAAAACCTACACCTAATACCATCTACTAATCGAACCCAAGATCACACAATCAACTGTCAGTATTATAACTACTAAACTAAACAACATAATCAATGGACTTTTAACACACCATTACAAAACCCTATAACCACAATCTATTTTTACCCAACTCAGTCATCAAACCCTGAGCCAAATCACGGGATACCAATAAAAATACTATTGTTAGAACAAGTAGGGCACGATACTAGTTCACGATGACATACAGACAGACAGATGGATCGTTTTATAGTGTGTGACAACGCAGCTGTGATAATAGTGTTTGAAATCTGAAGATTTGTTTTTAAATTGGAAAGATTCTGTTGATGTGTAACATGGAAGAATGATTTTGTGGTTTAAATGATCATGTTTAATTGGTTATTTAGTAGGTATCCTCATCAGCAACAGCCCGTGAAAGACCAGAAAGATTTTCCATAATGTCCATTTCTTTTCTTCTCCTTTTATAATATCTTCTGATTTATTTTATTGCGGGATCCAAGACAGTTATTCATGTTCCTGAGACGCGCCGGACTTCAATATTTCGGTGTTTTCATTGTCGTATCTACTGTGGATCCTGGCTTCTAGGAGTTGCAACAGTTTGGAAGATTGTGACGGGCTTCTACCATAATCAGGTGGTCGGAGATCCGACAATTAATCTAAATTCAAAATCTCTGGATATATCTAAGTTTTTGACAGAGACTCCATAAAACTAAAGTCAAAATATCGGTCTTAAACCAAATCGCGTCTGCCGCCTCTGGGTCTACTGTTATGACACCTGCAAGAACTTGCGCCTGTTTCCCAATTTTGTATACACCAAAAACTTACAATGCTATAGATCTAACTACAGATTACTCTTCCTCTTTTGACACCATTCAACCATCTATAAATACTGCATTACATCACTTCCCGGGAAACTAAGGTAGTAAACAGACCGCGTGACGGACACGCGTCCAAATCGCGAGTGTGTTTACATCCTTACATCAAGTGAGTGAAGTGAGTGAGTTTGTTTGTGAGTTTGTGTAAATGTTTAGATAACATCACTGTCTGTTCTGCTGATGATTTATAGGGTTTTATGGAGTCAAGGGCGTTGGGATGGTTAAGATAGGATTTCCAGATTAAATTTTTTATCTACCTTTAGTACTGGCTACCTTTTTGGGGTGATATTATCTACTATCTACTATCTCTATCTACTCGTATGAAATTAGAAGTTCGATTTTTTTAAACTATGTCGTTGGTTGAAAGGTCGTAAGTTTATTCTCTGGTCCGGCAAAGTATTATTAGATTGTATCGATTTCGAAAATGCTGCTACCAAGGAAACGACTGAGCCAGGCAAAATATCGTTGTATTTTTTTTCGGTTTAGCACCGAGTTTCTGGGATTTCTGCTTATACAGGGTGACTTTGAATTCGACGTATTCCTCTCGGGAGGTGATAATACAACTAATTTCCTACAAAAATAGCCCTGAGGTCCTTGGGCGGAAAGTGGCTAGTTTCTGAGATATTCAACATTTTTGGTTTTGGTAAAAATATCCCGAATTGATTACAAAAACATCAATAAATAAAAAAATACTGGTTGGATTTTAGTTACATCATCTATACTTTCTACATATAACAATTACTAAAACACTATGGTAAAATTATTTACAATATTCCCAAAAACAGAAATACATTCGTTGTAAAAGACCCAGTATTTCCTGACAACTCCTCGCCTCCATCACGAGAGAGTCCTGGATTGATTGCGGCGAATACTTGGCAGCTACGCGCCCGCAATGCAGACTGACGACTGATGCAGTGTATATCATTTGATGGGATAATGTAGCTGTTTGTGGTCTGGCTCTCTGACTATTCTCATGAGTGGTGATGGCTCTTGTAGTATGAGGAAAATTGTATGATGTTTTATCATGAAATAGTTGCTTAGTATACATTTCAGTCTTATATTGGTAGGCAAAGACTTCAATCAATATGTATTTACAGTTATACAAGGAAACAGAACCTAAAAACAAAAAAAATATAATAAAACTAAAAATTACTTACTAGGTATTTACAATGCATCAAAAAACCGCATTGATGTCAATAGGGTAACTGACAATAGCCCAGAAGAAAGTACGTTGAACGATGAGTAGTATATTAGCCGCAACAAAGTCAACAGATCAGAAAAAAGTATTGCAAATTCAAATGTTTGGTGTATGTATCATAAATAATGTATTATTTCATTAAATTTGTATCCAAAATTTAACATGGTCATTTCAATTATCACAAAAAAATCAGCAATGTATATTCATTAGTTCTACATAGCTCAAAAAACTAAATTCCCATTCTTAAGGTCCTACCTTAGCATGATAATAACACAACTCACATCCAAATCCCAACTTAAAACTTTTAAACTTAAAGTCTAACAACCAGACTAAAGTTTATAATTTAAATGGCACACAACAAAAGCCTATCCAGCATAAATTTGCCAGTCTAGACTCAAAACTAGCCAGACGCTCTAACAATCCAGGCAGGGAAAATATTTCTAGCATTTCCTAGTAACTTAGACGATTTCATTTCCATGGGTTTCCTACGAATCTACATAACTTTGAAAGCGGTACGTGGATTTCGATTAAACATGCATTTGTCGTTACATTGCTGTTTTTGTTAGCGGTGTAGGTTTGGTTAGGTGAAGAGAGCGCGCAATGTAAAACGTAGGGGCTTAAATGTCGCTGTTTAATCCAGGTGTTTCGTGTAGTTTAAGTGTATGACATACGGTTGTTAAGAATAGGAAGCAATGAATTTTATAACACAGTGTACACTTGTACAGTGTACATGAAGTAATCATACAAGAAACAAGACAGTAGTAGTATTGAGAATTAAAGATCCATGGATTATCTCAACATCATTATCATATCAGGTACCAGTGCCGAGCATTGACCCTTCACTAGTCATTACCAGATCAGTACCATTAGTACTAGTTTGCTTTACGTTTAACAACATCGAAAAGATGGCGCTTTTTGTTGATTGGTTGGTTCATTTGAGCCGGTCAATCAGAGCGCCGAACGCGTTCTCATCAAACGTAAAGCAAAACTCGTACTAAGGGTACAGCCAATTAGAAACGACCTATATCCAGTGACGTCACATCAAATAATTAACAAACAATAGCAACATAGCATTCCGTCCTATAGGAATAGGGGTCCTGTCCCCAAACACCGGGGTATTTCATTAACCTTTTGAACGCCACGGACGTTTATAGACGTCTAACGAAATCGTGCCAAACACGCCACCGACGTCTATAGACGTCAAGAAAACGACATTTTTTAAATACAAAATTAAATATCACTAAATTAAGTTTTCTGTGTTTCTTTTTCCTATTATTTCAAACTACTTTAGTGAAATATTCGTAAATTGACACAAAGATATATTCATTATTTGGTACAAGAAAAAACAATCGTCAAATATTGCTAATCGAAATCCGTAAAATTGTGTATTTCCCCACGCCACAGACTCAAGACACGTCAGCTAGTGATGGGTAGGTAAGGTAACTTATATTCCAAATTTATGAAATATTTTATTGAAAGTAGCTTACATTACTTTGACAATTACTTTTTACTGACAAATATTCGTATCTGAATATTCCTAATGTATAATATTTAAAAAAATGTGGGAAAGAACTTATTTGATATACTTAAATCGATAGTTTACTGTCCACTCTCGCGCATCCCTATGTAAGAGCTCATAGACAGTTACCTGTACGCCACAGACGGGAATAGACGTCAAGCGGTGACGTCATTAGCGCTACGGGAGTCTGCTAGTGCTTTACTACATTTATTAAATTATGATCGGTGGTAATATTATGAAGCATTATTATTGTGCGAGGCTATATTAAAAATGGCTGACAGTCAAATGATTACTGAAGAACTCCTTCGTGTGTTAGGAAATGTAGAAGAGGATGACGAATTTTCCGAAGCAATATCTCTATACGAGGACCAGGACCTAGCGACCCACGAAATGCGGTGTTCGCAAGACTGGTCGCTTTTGAATTGGATCGAGTGCCAGAAGAAAAACGGTCAGTCACATATGTCAATATACTGAACGTAATAAGAAAAGTAAGTGTAGCAAAAGGACTTGGATGACATAAGTTTGCCAAGTTTCGAAGAATCCGACTAATAATTATATGTAAAATTATTAAATTGTTTTAAATAATAAAATATTATTATTTTTTATGTACCACAATATCACATGATCACATCCCTATCGCATGCGAGCCAAGTTGTCAAAGTCGTGCCAGCCACGCCGGTAGACGTGTCTTCACGTCGGCGGATGACGTCACGAACCAGATTAGTGATGTACCTTATTATATTATTGATTTATTCGTTTGTAGTTCTAATGCTTTTAGGTTGCTTAGAACTTAGTAACTGCTGTTTAATGATAGTATGATACCAAATAGGGTCAAGTTAAATAAAAGACCAATGCAACGAATAATATTTATTTAAAAAATATAGAACGAAAAGCACGGATTCATTGGTTATCGATAACTTTTCGTTAAGATGTTGGAATCACTATTTTTTTTGTAGGTTTTTGTACTGAATTTGTGGCTTGGCGTAGAAGGGGCGCCGATGTGTTTACGCTCTGGCGTTCAAAAGGTTAACAAAGTGCTACCAAAATCCTACATCATAAAACATAATCCAAACAGTCCGTTTGTCCAAAGAGGTTGATGCCTAGGGTTTGTACAAAGGACTAAGAGCTTAGGTCTTAGATTTGAAGACTTAGGGCGACCTGGCTTTGTGGCATTATGGTACATGTGTAAAGTGTAACTGGTATTTTCAGTGACATTTTATAACATTGATTGAGTGGATTGTAATATTGTATATAAATAAGTAAGTAAGTAATAATTACTTCATATAATTGCATTTATGTACAACTTATCTACAATAATTGTAGATAAGTTTAATTGCCGGCTCGACCGGAGTAATACCATGGTTTTACAGCAAACCGACGTGAAACAACGTTTGCGTTATGTTTCCTTGTTTAAGAGAGGTTACAGGAGGCCCAATTACCCTTACTCACGTAACTGTTTGACGAGGAACTCGACTAGTAGGTATCAAACTATACTAGAGGCTCACATTAATGAGCAGCATTTCGCAACCCACAACTAGCATGGCTTGAAACTAGTCGAGTTCCTCATCAAACAGTTACGAGAGTAAGCCGATAACATAATAATTAATATAGTATGTCCCCTCAAATGTACTTTATACACGTAACCAAAATGTCCACCATCCTCCCCACCCGTATGTGACAATGAAAATCGGTGCACCGCCGAACTCCCAGCATAGTTAGCGTCGCGCACATTTAAATAACTTGCAAATTATTCTGCGCGGGCGCTTCTCGCTGGCAGCCATTGTTTAAGCACCTCTTAGCAAATGTCGCACTTATTTTACAGTTATTTGAGAATGGTCACGTGAAGTTTACTTGTAGGCTGTTTCGTGATTGTATAAAAGTATAAGGTATATTTTATATTTCATTTCCTTAAACATTTTCTACAAAAAATTGTCATAGTTTGACTTGTATTGTGTTTCGTCGTGTGAGTGAGGTTATTGGAGCCCCAATTACAGCCCTCCTCGATCTCTCCAATCCTCGATTCCCTAACAATCCTCAAATACCGAACACCCAAAACTCTGGCAGTGCACTAGAAATGCTTTGGTGTTTCGGGTGTTCATGGGCGACGCCAAATACTTATCATCAGGTGATCCATCAGTTCGTTTACCGGCTTATACAATAAAAATCTTTTGATGGTATTATATTATTATAACTTATTTACACTACCAGCAAATATACACATAAAACCACCGAAGCGTACCACACACACACATACACACTAAAATAACAATAAATAATGAACACAAGACAAAAGCGTGTAACTGGTAACGTCTTGTCAGATATTCAGGCAGTTTGCTTGAGAGAACTCGACGAGATATGCAAATTCGGGTAACGTCATAACGGGCCCTCCTTAAATCAACTAACTGCAATGTTATGCAGTCCTAGTACATCAACACATCAAGTTGAGCAAAACCAGTATAAACTTGACCGTCGAATGTGTTGAAAGATAATACAGAGCGAGGTCATGATAAACTGGTTTCTATGTAGCTTAATTTTATGCAGTCTTGGTATATTCAGACGGTGACCTGTCGGCTTAATCAACGTAACTATTTACTACAAACAAATTTGAACCTACTAGCTTAAGCCAGTGGCTTTGCCCGCGATCTTGTGAGATAAAAAGTAAAAGAACTCGACTAGTTTCGAGCCACGCTAGAGGCTCATACTCATGAGCAGCATTCCGCGACACCTAACCGAATGTCGCGCTACTACAATATGAGCCTCTAGCACGGCTCGAAAGTAGTCGAGTTCCTTGTCAAACAGTTACGTGTGTAAGCACAAGTTATAATATAATCAAAATGGCTCACCTATCTTAGCTTAGGGGTTCCCTTAAAATCTAGGAGAGATTGGTGGAAAGGGTCATTAATCTTCTTTGACAACGCGGACAAAACTGAACGCTTCTAACTCGGAATAACGAGGAAACATCCTGATTTTGTCTCAGCCATTTTCAGGACTAATTAGGGTACGTGTTACTGAAAGTCGGCATGAAAGTCGTTTTTATCGCCTGAAGACTGATTACTGAAAATTACTCAAGACAGTTTTTTTCCTTCCTCGTCCTGAAAGATTGACTATGCAGCATTAGTTTGTGTTTCAGATAAAAGGATTGATGCTCCTGAAATTCAGGGGTTCAACTGAAAGTTATTACAGTGCTGTTAATTTTGAACTTTGAACAGATTAGAGTTTAAATGGACTGTCAGTTAATTAATAGTGGGTTCAGGTTTTTTTGATGCCTCGTTGAAACCGAACACAACGCCACGGTTTTGATTCTTGAGTTAGTCAAAGTATTAATGGAGATTTTGGAATGATTTTTTTGTAAATGCACGAATTTTGGAATTGTGCTTGGTGTAGTGCGATTGCTTTACCACCAGTTATATGGGTTGTATAACATAACTGATCGGAAGAGGATACCACACCATTCTTTTAAGCATTAAAAGACCACACTTTCATAAGGAGTCTGGTGTACTTTGCTCTCCATCTTGAGACACCAAAATTCAACACTATAACAGCAAAGATCTGCTCCTACCAACAAAAAACGCATTAAGCCCCCTCCTCTCATTAAACCCCAAAAAGGGGTCAAGTTAATACCCCCATCATTAACAAAAACCCCTCAAAAATTCTTTGTTTTCTTTCCTTTTTAATGAAAATACATCAAAAAACCGTAAGGAAAGAATTTGACACCGACCGACGGAAAACTTTGTATCCTTTGCGCTTTCAAAGACCTGAAAACTGTAATTGCAGCGTCCGTTAATTAATAAGGACCTTCATACTTTTTTAAAACTTCAAAGATTTGTGTAGGGCTGTCACTTGTTATAAAACAGAAAGAAAATAACAGTGTCTTAACTTGAAATGCTTTTAGGAGTAAGATGTAGATACAAAAATAACACCCACTTTTCATATCACCCAATTTTCGAAAGTGACCTTATTGAAATGCACCGGAAAAAATCCAAATTCTCAATTAAAACGTCGTGGTGAACAGGGGCTTTAAGACGCTCGTTTCTCATGCATGAGGGTGCCGGTTTGAAACCTACCAGCGGCAAAGTACCAACGTGACCTTTTCCGAATGGGACTTTCTACGATTATTTAGACACCACCGACTAACGGTAAAAGAAAAAACATCGTGAGGAAACCTGCGCTTATAATTTCTGCCAAGTTTGAAATCGCCAGCCCGCATTGAGCAAGCGTGGTGATTAATGGTCAAACCTTCTCCGTGCGTGAAGTGGACTTTGGTCAGCGCAGTAGCCACTTATAGGCTGTTGAGAAAAACTAAACACCTATCCAGGATAGAAAAGGTGTTATGTTATCTCATGTCTTCTATATAAGAATATCTCTTTTAAATCTCTTCCTGACATCCCTAATTTCTCAAGAAGTTAAGAACCTTGGACGTACAACACAAGGAATCTCTCAGTAACGACACAAGTCAAAAGTTTTTGAGTAATTATCCTTTTATATTCGCCATTTTGAATTTTGAAATGACAATTATACTAGTTATTGTTTAAGGAACAATGATGAAGTCCAAAAAAGGGTTGTTTCCATGTTAAGGAAAATAGAAAAAAGTTATAATTTTATACAAATTGCGAGTAAGTAGTCAACTCGGACCACATGCCTACGGCCCATTTGGGACGAGTTGGGGAAATTAAAAATAAATTAAGTTTTTAGTGGTCAACTCGTCCCACTATTTTTTTTTGTATGGATTTTTAAACTTAATCAATGTTTGGTACAGTTAGCAACACAAGATTAAAAATATTTTTTTATAGTTTTTTTCTTTACTTTCGTTTTGTTCATAGATTATTTCATATTAAAAAATCCTGACGAAGTAAGAACCTCTTTTTTTAGTGTCGGTTAAATAATTTACTACCTAAATTTTTTTAGCAATCGCACAAATTCATGTGTTAACCAAAATTACTAAGAATAGTAAACATGTGTGGCTTAAACTATGGTCACTTATGAAGTAAATGATAACATAGATAGAATGAAGTTCCTAGAAAATCTTTTGTTTTCAACAAAGTAATAGAACTTTATTATTTCCACAGTAACCCTTTTGCTACTGACTGTACCTTATCTCATTATGGTTGTGACGTGGGACGAGTTGACCACTAAAAATATTATTTTATTTTATTTTCCCCAACTCGTCCCAAATGGGCCGTAGGTATGTGGTCCGAGTTGACTACTTACTCCAAATTGCTTGTTCAATGTGTATGGATGGAAGGACCAAGACTGGGTAAATTGCGTGAATAATCAAAGTCGAAGCACTTGTTTCAATTAATCCTAAATTAGGCACTTTTGAAAGGTCAAACTGAATTGTCCGTTAGTCTGTCAGTCAGTGAAGCCAGGTACTCGTTCCAAAGTGTAGCTTCGAATGGAAAAGAACGAGCAAGAAACTCCATAATGATTTGAAAAATGGGTAAGAATTCAGCACTATTAGCGCAGAGGTTGGGCGCCCAGTTGTTGTACAGCGCTTTGTATATTCGATTCCAGCATGAAACAATCACTGTGTAATCCACAAACTATTAATTTGGGTCTAGATGTAAACTGTATGCATAGTTACGTATTTGTAAACGCACCCACGACACAAGCGAAAGTTTTAGTCTGCTGTAAAATCTATTTTTAGGTAGATAAAGACTAGATATCATCTGCCCACCTCAAAGAAATATAATAACCGTAATATTAATTAATTCCACAACCATTTATATAATTGAACCTTGGTACCTAAGCAAACAGTAATAATATCGTTATAATAACACCTATATGATTATTTGGTTAGGTTAAGTTTATTTTAGCTAATGGATAGACCAGACCTGTCAGGCTTGCATATCAATTAATTTAACTTGTATTATGATATATGTTTATTTTAATTCAAATTATTATATTAATTGTATTGAGATAGATATATTATTGTAGTGCTCTATTATTACGACTTTAGAAATTGGACAAAAATAACTGTGTTTTTTTTATTAGACTGGTCCTACCATACCTTAGAGTATTCAAAATAAAGACTTAGTTAGCTTAGATTAATTATCCCTTTGCGACAATATCGAAACATTTGCTAATTTAATTTAATTAAGATAACACCTGATGAAAGATGCACAACTTATTTTTTATCATAAAAATGTACCTACATGTTAACAAACACTATCAATAGTATTACAGTCGCTTTAAGCTATCAAGAACAAAACTGATAACAAGAACACTCACCTCCATCCTCAGGAATATTAAGCAGCTTCTTCGCACCAGGGCTGGGTCCCCTAACCGCCGACAGCGCCCTCTGCAACGTTTCACTAATGGGCTTCCCACCGGCACACTGCCCAAACACTGTCACTATAACTAAACACCGCACTACACTGGAACTGAACCCCTGTACTCTGCGCCAGCTGGAATCGTGTTTGCCCATCTCGAAGCGCATTGATCCCATCGGTGGATTGGATTCTGCTACATGTTTCGAGACATCTGTAACAATGGAAAAAGTATGTTTTAGTATACAGAAAAAGTATAATATCAACAATTATCAACCATTATTTCATTATCAACCATTATTTATCTTTATTCTCTTATTGTAATTAGTATAAGGTACTAATTACAATAAGAGAATATGCATGTAACTGTTTTTTTTTGTCCCTAATCAATAAAATAAAATAAAAAAAAATATCATCAACAGCCCATATGGTAGATTAGGAGCCGCTGCAAAAGACGGTTTGCCATTATTTGCTTAAGACTTTGCCAACAAAAATCTCTTACAAGGCGAATCCTCCGCTAGCACCGGTTATTGGTTGGAGATCTAATGTTTAAGAACAATGTCCATTTTTAAGGGGGAAACTCATAATCAGACATTGTTAGACTCTTGCTGATTAAAAACCATCCCGTTCCTACTCCTGCTCTTCGAGTTGGAGCCCGATAACCCGCTAGGTAGACAGCAGCTCTTACTACAGTCTCCGGTAACTTTATGTAACACAAATTATAATACAAAGATAATTATGCTTTTGGAGTTCATTTAAATTAAGAAATGTTCCAATAAGATCGATGTCTATATTTCGCAAAAAAATCAGCTGAGTGACTAAAAGTACTCCATAAGAATTACAACTATCAAAAACTGTATTACATTACTTCTAAATCCTTTATCAAAAACACGCAATATAATAACAATATCCATTTCCACATAAAATATCACAATAACCTGGCAAAATAATTAATTAGTCTAGCCAATTAATATGAAAATATTTAGCAAACGGCTAAACATAACTAATTAAAGTAAACAGATTTTGCTTTCATATCGCTTTCCGTCTTTATTTAATTATTGTTTCCAAAATTTTCAGTTCTAATTTAATTTCTTTCGAACCGTAGGACCAAAAGGACCGAATTTTGTGGTCCTTTGGCATTTTATATGATTTTTTTGTAGTTTAAAAGGTTTCTTACTCAAATTAGAATGCCAACTAATTATGAAAACGCAAACATTTTGTTTCTAACATCTTCAGGTCTTATCTACTCGGCGAATTTTATTGAAATTTGGGATTCATGTAGTTAGCAGTACAGAGAAGGCTTCCCTTTATACGAACAAAGCCGAAAGTATAAGCTAGTTATTAATAAACGTAACAAAACTATTCTCTTAATAGTTTTGTCACGACTTTTATGATGTTTATACCTATAGTACTTTTTGTTTCTGAGCACTGACAGAATATAGATACATGTTGAGAAGATAACAATATAAAATTCAATAGGACATATATAAATATAAATGTGAAAATTTGTTTGTTTGGTAATTTGTCTGCCAATCACACTGAAAATGCAGAACGGATTTCGATGACAATTGGTATACAGACAGGGTATGAGCTGACTTGGGTGATATTTTTTATTCCACGGTAACGCGGTTAAAGCCGCTGGTAGAAGCTAGTTTACTGTAATTTTATGTAACAATCCCATAACTGAACCTAGGTAAATACTTTCAAGTTACTACAAAACTCAAGTAACTCAACTAGACTTTAAATAACATGATACGAGTACTTGTGCATAAGGTTCAACTTTAACCGATATCAATAAGAGGTTTAACTCGTTCAAATGTAACTTAGGAAGAATTTGTGTTAGCCTTATGTAAGTGGGTGTAAGTTTAACTTAAGTCTAGTTTAGTGTTATAGTTAAAATGCTTCGACTAGACTGTCTTGTTGGTCGAGTGGTCAGAAGAGCGACTGTCTCGGGTTCGATTCCCGGGTCGGGCAAAGAATTACTGGGCTATTTTCGGTTTTTCGAAAATTTCTCAGTAGTAGTACGGAGTCTGGAATTGAGTCCAGTATATGGCAATAGACTCACCCCCTATAACATGGGACTTATAACACAAATGATGAAGAGTGGGTGTACATTGTACAGTGGCTTTACGTGGTATGAGGTGCGCCTCTGCCTACCACTTCGGGGATAAAAGGCGTACTAACTGTCCGTGGATTTCTTTATATGGATTGGACGTGAATTTCAGTTTTACATCCTGGGTAGGGCAAACTTTTAGTGGGTTTTTTGAATTGCATTAGCTAAATTTAGGATACATTATGTTTAAAGATGGGATTCCAATTTTAGGATCACCTTCTGGAAGCCAAACACCAACATAACCAAGAAAAAAAATCTCTACACTTAAGATATAAAGAACAGAACAGCATTATAAATGTACGAACTCCAACGAATGGATGCACAGACTTCTATACTTCGGAAGTCCCGAAGTCCCAACTTCTGCCAACTTCTCACGCGAAGACGTTTGTTGTGGCTTTATCGAGTTTTTCTTTAAAGCTATACTTTTTTTGTAACTTTTTTGAATTCCCGAGTAGGTAACTCGACTTTAAGTTCGAAAGTGGAAGAATGTTGTGAATTTATAAATTATGATGGAAACTAGCTGTTGCCTGTGACTTCGTCTGCGTAGAATAATGATTTCTGGCAGAATTTAAGATTTTGATTAGATTTTTGTTTTAAAAATAAAAGTAGCCTAAATTACTCCTTATTACATCAGCTACCTGCCAATATAAGTCCCGTTAAAATCGGTCCAGCCATTTCAGAGATTAGCCGAAACAATGTCTGTAAGTAATTTTATTAAAACCAAACATACTAACATATCGACATTTTGACAATAGTGCCTACGTTCAATATTCGTGGATGTACATTGTATAGCGGCATTACCTGCCGTAATGTGCACCTCTGCCTACTCCTTCGGGGATAAAGGCGTGACGTTGCAATGTATTTAAAAGGCTGGAGAGTGATATAGATAGACCACTACTTTCCCTTTAATCGCTTTAATAAAGCCACAGATAACATCTATCTATTTTAATTTGTGTTACTCTTTATAACATAATTTCAACAAGTAATTCTACTCATCCTAATTGTTATTATTAAAGCTACCGACTTTAAAACTTCGTATGTTAGGTTTTACCGTACTTAGCGTCTAGTTACCTAACTCACAAACCTAAACCTAAACACTTAGGTACTTAGGAAGTTAGCAAGAAGTTTATTTTGGAACTAAGAACACATCAACGCTTGTTTTCATTATGTTTTAGGTTATAACTTAATAACTTAAGATGGGAACTTAATCTACAAACTTTTAACATCACTACATAGCATAAAACAAAGTTTTCTTTCGCTTTCTCTATCCCTATGTCCCTTTATATGCTTAAAATCTTTTAAACTATGCCACGGATTTTGATGTGGTTGTTTTTGGTAGATATAATGATTCAAGAGGAAGGTTTATATGTGTAATACATGCATAATAATGCACTAGTAATAATTATAAAGATATAAGAGTAATTTGTTTCAACGCACACACAAAACATTACAATTCTAACCTCTTTACAGTTTGACAACTAAATATCTATATAGTCTATGACAACATTAAAAAAGAATATCAACGTCTCCGTAAAGAAACTCTAAATTCAAATTATCAAATTCGAAAATAGAACACAAACCTCGACACGTGAACACAGAATCCGAGCGAGCAATCCAAATATCGTGAGCAAACACGTTTTAAAACACACAAAACTTAACACAACACATAGAAAACACAACAAAAACACTTATTAGATAACTTAATGTTAATAAAAACACTTAAAAACTATTATTTTAATTAAATAACGCTACTAGAACGCAAGGCGTCCCCGCGAAACTACGACGAACTAACCTAAAATCCCGCTTCGCTCATCGAAACATAAAAATTTGACCGCCAATAACGATTTCAAAGGAAACTCGGACTTCGGAACAATTACACAAACAGAGAACTACAGTCAATGAATAACCAACCTTATAGCTTACAAAATATAGTTTAAAATGTCTTGTGAACGGAGTGTTTGTAAAAGGAGCATGGAGGACTATCTTTTGTATTCATTTCTACCTGCGATCAGACCCTTTTTTTGTTGTCCATATGTGGGAACTTCATAATGAGAGTATTAATGCTATAATGCACTTTAAAAATATGATATTAAGGTTGATAATTCTATGTGATGATATTGCAAGGACTTGCAGTATGCAGTTTTTAGGATATCAATCAATAAAATACAGTTGGGGGCGAAATTCCAATGATTCACTTTATCGATGACTAAAAGTTCTGCTATTGAAGGGAACTAATTAATATAATATACAAAAGATAACATCTTCCATTCTTTGAAGGGTAGACAGAGTTAAGAGAGTGGGAGAGCCATGCTTCGACACGAATGAAGCAGCTCGACCGGAGTGATACCACGTTAAGTATAATCCCCCCCCCAAAGGCAATACCTATAAACGCACTTGTAACGCCTCTGGTGTTTCGGGTGTCTTTGGGCGGCGGCGATTGCTTACCATCAGATAAACCATCTCCTCGTTTACCGGCTTATACCATAAAGAAAAAGATATAAGCACATAACCTAGAATAAAAATATTACAGACTTTTCTGAAGTTTTTGCTAAACCCTATGTAATATGGGACAAACCTATTGCCATATACCATGCATAGCTTCGTGATATTTACTAAGAAGTTTAAAAAAATAAATTACAAACTCCAATACTTCTTTCCATCCCAAAAATTAAACCCGAAACCAAAAACTTTTAACTCAGCTCCCAAAATTGTTCCTCAAACCTACTAACAATAAACAACTGCAATTAAAATTAACATTTATATGAAAGAATGAAGATTCAAATTTATTTGGATCGATGCAGCGATTAAAATCTGTAATAAGGCTTTAAACCATAGGGGGCGAATGTTTATGACATTGGCAAGTCTTCAACAATGATATTAAAAGTATATTTATAGATATATTTATATTTTATGGCCTTTTAGGGTATTGTTTATCTTAATGGTTGGCATAGCTGCAGGAACAGCACTGACTGCTTCGTTGGCCGAGTGGTTGCAAGTGCGATTCCCGAGTCGGATAAAAGGATTGTTGGGCTTTCTTCGGTTTTTCGAAAATTTCTCAGTAATAGCACGGAGCCTTTTTTTGGAAATCATCCTAGGACTTTTCCCACCTTGGGTGAGGCAAGTGGCTGCCGTGCAATGACTAAAAACCAGCCCGTTCCTTCTCCTGCTTTTCGAGCCGGAGTCCCGGTAAACCCGGTAGGTAGTCTGCAGCTCCGGAGCACGGAGCCTGGAAATGTGCCCGTGTATATGGCAATAGGCTCACCAGCATGTGAACTTATATGTTTTTAAACGCACCTACGACACAGGAGAAAAATCATAGTTGGGTTGAAGGGGCACCGATTTAAAAACAAAATAACAAAAATCTAAAAACTAATCCTCAAAATCAAATATTATATCAAACAATATTCTCACACAAAAACATTTGACACGCAACCCATTGACAAACCACTCTTTTCCTACTAAATTGAAACTGATTGGTTAACCAACACAATGTGAGTACAAGTTAAACTAACTGTTGGTTCAAAACTAACCGAAATTGGACAAAAAGTGACGTCACTAGTTACATTGTAGTTTAACTATGTATAGGTAATGTTAGTAGGGATGGCACGAGGAATTAATGGTATTATCTTTACTACTAGCTTAAACCAGCGACTTCGCTTGCATCCCTGTGGGATAAAAACTGGAGTAGAAACGGGGTGGTGGGATTCCCCCCCCCCCCACTTAAAACTAGGGATTAATCAGGTTAAATATTTAAAGTTGTAACGGGTAAAAAAAGTAAAAAAACAGTTATGTTATGAGTTCTAAGAAATAAGAAATGGGCCTATGGTCATATACAAGGCATAATGGATGACTCACTGCCTAGATTTTTCTCCTCAAAAATGCTAGACGCCTTTTGAAGGTTTATATCTTAAAAAAGACCTCTTGCTCAGGAGTCGTATTTGAAAACTTTCAACATACAATTCAATCCAAATTAACTACATCCCTCGATTTTAACCTCAAAAACCACATTTTCCAAAAAAAAACCAAGCCTCTTCCAAAATTCGCCGGCAGCAACCACCCCTAAGTTATCGGCACGGGGGTCGAATGGCGAACTTTAATAGAGTACCAGTAATCTCTACTGCGGTAACCATGTCATGATAATATTGCAATTTTGTACGTGTTGCAAATTTCCTAGTTACCTGGCTTAACTACAGTTTGAAACGATATTAGGGTTGTATCAACTGAAAGGGATAGATCGGTGTCCATAGTTAGTAGTATCTGATTGTTATACTTTTGTATATGTGGTCTTGTTACTATGAATAATAAGATTGAAGCCTGTTGATAAAGCGAAAGAGGTAAGATTCGTAAGAATTGGCTTTGGATAGTCTCTACTACTTTGGCAGTTACTTCATAAGTCCACAAACAATGCAAAGTAAGTACATAGCTTAAATAACTAAGTTTCCTTTAGAAACAACACTAAACTTAGTGCCTCAATAACTTATCCAATAATCTCGAACTAGAAACACCGGCTTCTTTGCCCAACACCATTAACATATACACAAAGGAACACTAGCAAAAAATGCATTACAAAACCAAATTGAAATCCCCCCCCCCCCTCAATACACCCAATGACGGACGAAAACTGTCACAAACTTACAAGAGCTCAACAACTCTACAAGACGCCTTCAATGCAGCCGACCATTAAAACTTTGTAACTACAATACTCTTCAAATCTAATCAACCACTTATGACAAGCAAATACACTGGATTTCCATTAAAGTAGCACTTACCCTATTTGACTGTCAAATTCAGAGCCCCGTGGTACATTTGCATGGCAGTGGCCCTGTTTGCTAGGTCCTCGAAAAAGCTACTTCTAAATCTTATATTACGCTGTGTACTATAAACAAGGGTGCTTGTTACACCGTATCGTAATTTGCTAATATAAAAATTTAATTTTGAATAAAAAAATCGAATGTTAAAAAGAAAAGGTTATAAAAATATGTTTACTTAAAAATATGACGTCACTCAAGGGCAAGTTTCTTTACTTACACAAAACGAAGCTCAAGTAAGGAAAATATATTTTTGTAAGTCTTTGACTGTCAATAGAATTCTGTTGAAGGCAAATCCTCCGCTACCGTCGGTCACCGTTGACTACCACGGCGTTCAATGTGTTAATGATGTAAATTTGATCCCACCCAAAACATAAATGTGAAAGGCTGCCAAGTTCGATAATATTGGAATGCTGCGCCTATAAAAGAAGTGAGATCTAAATAAGTACCAAGTTCCATACACAGACCTCAGTTAAAAATGATATAACAAGTTGGCAAGTTTTCACACATTTTGTTATAAACCTACTAAACGCAATGAGTCAAGTATATAATTTTCTATTAAAACTTGCCAAGTTATATCATTTTTAACTGAGGTCTGTGTATGGAACTTGGTACTTATTTAGATCTCACTTCTTTTATAGGCGAAGCATTCCAATATTATCGAACTTGGCAGCCTTTCACATTTATGTTTTGGGTGGGATTTCATTTATTTTTGTAAGGTTTATTTTCTTTTTTTCTTATTTTACTTTACTTTGACTAAATACAAACCTTGGTAACGAATTTTAGGTCGGTACGACCATTGGAAGATATAGATTTTTTTTGTTTTAGTTCCTTAGGGGTATGAATTTACACCTTCATTATTTTTAAAACCGACTCACACTTGGCCATTTTCAGATTTTTTCCTTTACCTTGACCTAAAGACCTACCTCCATGCCAAATTTCAAGTCACTACGACCATTGGAAGTGGTCTAGGTTTTTGATGAGTGAGTCAGTCAGTGAGTGTATAGTAAAAATAGCGATTTTCTGACGTCAATATCTCAAGACCTACAATAGGTACATTAATGAAATTTTGTATTTTAGATAAGTAAGTAGATCTCGACAGATACTAGAAATTTCATATTAGATAAAATAGATTTTGAGTTATAGGTGGGTCGAACTTGGCCCGAAATGGTTCGTGTAATATAACCCACGGCCGGTGTGTCGGTTTTTTGCTCGAACTTGGCGGACACACTGCCGTGTGTCTTGATTGTAGAAAGTGTCAAAAATTGCACACATTGCAGCGACGCACAAACATGGCAAATTTTAAGAAACTTACTACCCTAACTAGTGAAAATTAGTCGCTCTGTGTACAATTCTGTCTACCCCTTAAGGGAAATATGCTGTTATGTAATTCCGTATCCCTCGAGGCGAGCTGTTTAGTGAACATGGTAATGATAATTTATTGAATTCGTGTTCACGTGGCCGCTGGTAATTTGATTCGGTAATTAATAGACATTGGTGAATGTCCTACATCTAGATCTTTGTCTAAGGATTTGTACCTACATGACAGGATGTGGGTTCTTGAGAAAGAGTAGGATTAATGTGCTTAATAATCTTTGCATACTTTTTAGTTGAAGACTGCCAAAACAAATATCAGAAGACTATAACGATATAGAGTACTTTATATCACTTTAACTGTAACTATTGGCTTATGCTGTTTTTCTGCCAATAAATAATTAAATAAATGGACTTTTATATTATCAGGGCCCCAAAATAAGTTACATATTAACTACTAATTAATAAAACATTAAGCGTTTTTAGCACTGTCTTTTGTTTTTCATTCTCCTATTTATTTCTAAAACAACCCCTAATATAAAACATTCTACTGTTGAAAAGCTAATCCCATCTTTCAATGAAAACAATCTTCTTTGTTCATTTTCGTTACGCCACGGTGTAACAGGCACCCAGCAGGAAATAACCTACGTACGTTTAAAACGTTACACTAACAAAATGCTACACAGTGCTGTGTGAGAATACGGCAGGCCACTTTAACATGTTCGCTCGCAGTATAGACGAGCTCTTGACATATATACAGACGAAAGGTAACTGAAAACATTACGTTTAGTTGAAAATGAAGCCGTTTTTTTAAGTAAATACGGGTGTTTATAGTACTTATAATTTGTAATGAACATGTGTGTGATGTAAGTGTTGGAGAGCCATGCTTCGACATGAATAGGCCGGCTCGACCGGAGTGATACCACGGCCACACAGAAAACCGATGTGAAACAACGCTTTCGTTGTGTGAGTCCTCACTCCGGAGGCTCAATTGCTCCCAATTCCTCTTCAATTCTTGTTCTTAAATATTGAAAGGAAAGTTAGTGTTTTATTTAGCCAGTTAAGTCATTTGTCATATTCACATAGATAATGAGATCAATACAAGTACTGCACTGTACTGCAGTATTTAATTATGATAGGGTGTAAATAATTCTCAATGATTAGATATTCCTAAAAGACAATATCACTTCTGAACCAATCAAATCTAAACCTTTTCTAGGTGCTTTTCTACCAGAGATGTGCTCATACTCAACCTTCCTTCGCAACCCTTTATCACAACCAACTATACAAATCCCTAATCTAAAAACGTTAATCCCTACACGATCTAACACAAACTCGTCTTCAAACATAATTCGATTAAACACACTAACACGCAAACAGACAAACCGAACATATCGTTAAACCATGTCTGGAGCCGGCGACGAAACCACTAATTTTCTCCTATAGATTAGTTAGTACACAAAGCCGGAAAACATGACTAATTTGTCACCTAAACTTTAGGTTGCCTAGGTACACTAGGCGCCTGGAAAATTAGATGTTGGGCGTGGAAGTATGGTTGCTAGAAGTGGCTAGATTTTCGTGGTTTAAAGTAAAAACGAATATGAATATTGTTTATATTATAACTTTTGTGAGACATGCTAAATTATTTATTGTGTTTTTGGGCTTACTCACGTAATATTCACCCATTGTTTATGTAAAGAGGTTGCTTTAGGTTCACTGACGGACAGACTAATAAACTTTTCAATATTTTTTGGACAAAAGTACCTTGCACGTGATTATCGATGGTTTAGTTATTATTTAGAGCTCAAAAATAGTATAGTATATAGTATACCTAGTATCAACTTTAAATTAATTGGGCACCTCCATAATTCCAATATCATCGTTTTGGCTAAATACCCTGCAGCCGTACTAATGAGATTGTACTTGCTAAGTCGAATACAGAATTTGTCCAGTGTCAGAGCGCATTTTAAGAGCTGGGACGAGGTTTTTGCTAACTTTTGAAGGAAAATCTAGGGTTCTAGACAAATATTAAAGACGTATTTAGTGAAACATGATTGGAAGTAAACATAATTGGGTATTATCCTCGGTCAAAAATAAATTATTACAACTTTTCAATACAATAAAATATTAAAAAATAATCACACTCTCATTCATAGATGAACTATTTCTAGAAATAAGTCTGCTATTTGACGTCAAAAACTTATGACGTCATAACGCACTATTTCATACAAAGTTCATAGAAAATATCGTTTTTGACGTTTCGAAAAAAGTATTGAATTTGACTAGTAGGAAAGTAGCCTATTGTTCCTATAATGGCAACTTAGGCAGTTGTCCCACCGGCAACGATGAACGAGTAACGAGTAGAGCTAGAACTAGAAACGAGTGAAAACGAGTGAAAACAAAAACAAACAAGTGAAGCGAGCACTCGCCGGCAGTGTGAACAGTCAGCGATCAAATTTGTATATGCATCTCTTTTGTTTACACGGAAAGTATATCTATTGTACGTTTCTTGAGCGAGAAAATAGCCGATAGTTAGTCGTTCACTCGCCGTTGGTGGGACAACTGCCTTAAGTCGGTTAAAACGACTCTTACCTAATTTAAAGAAACTTTTTCCACCAGATATATGCTATGCTACGTTACTGTGGATGCGTTAGGCTACCACTAATCATATTCATTGGTACACATAGCTGGTAAAAACGGAGTCAACTTAGCTATGTTTTTATATGGAAAGATGTGTGCATACTCGCGCTGCGCATCCTTCTCGCACAGCTACATAGCTTAGTATCAGTGGAAACGGTTACACAGTTTCACAGCTTAGCTATTACATCTTCGTAGCATAGCTACATAGCACAACTCTGGTAGAAAATCACTCTAACAAGAGACGTGAAGCCTTCTTCATTTTGTCTCCCAAGTATTTGCATTCCATCACCCCCCATCTTATCACCAAATATTAAGTATCAAAATAACAAAATCCGTCACGGTTTCAATTGTCCGTGCACAGCTGCGTCCAACACCCTGATAAATATTCAGGCGACACGTCCGGTATCGGATACGGTTCGGATACGGCCCGGTCCGAATTTTGATTTGGTGACGGTAAGGCTAGACCCTGCATTATGTATATGAAATGATATTAACTGAATTTTAGACAAGTTTCCTGTTTCGCAAGCGTTTCGGTGTTGTGTTGGGACATCTGCGATTGTGCGACATTTTTTTCCGTACGTGCATGTTTGTATATTTTCGTGGTGAATTTTTGAGGAGTATGTTTTCATAAATATGACAAGGTTTCTGTTATTTTTTGCTGTGGTTGTGTTTGGTTTTGCCAATTGTGTCGTGAAATCGGTAGGGACTGAGGCTAGAACTATATATGTATGCATATGATATATATAAGCATGACTGTAGCGTCGTAGCATACATGACTTCTCTGGAGTGGGAGTGTCAGACTCTGACTAAAAACCACCCCGTTCCTACTCCTGCTTTTCGAGCCGGAGCCGCAGTAAACCCGCTAAGTCGGCAGAACCAGAGAACTATATAGTAGGCTCAAATCTGAACTAGACACAGTCTAGTAAATCATAATAAAAACAGCTATAAATCTTTACACGTCCACAAACAAATCTGTAACTATATAATCCTATTTTGCAGGTTCAAGATGAATTCAACTTCCAAAAACTCATATAAAAGTCTAAACAAGAGCAACTACCATACTTTAAACTCGCCCAAAACTTGGGAAACGCTTCTTAATCTTAAAATGAACTCGGGAGAAGTTAATTTGAACGGAGCACAACAAAAGTGGCGAGCGGGAGGTTGCTAGTTGCACGTTGCAAGTTGCAAGTTGCAAGTTCACGTTCACCGACATTAACTTACCGGAGTTCTAACCACACAACTTGGGTGGAACGAGGATGTAGAGGACTGGAAGAGGAGGGATAAATACCTGATTGTTTTGTTAGCAGAGTGCAATATGTATCAAAAGAAAATCATTACTAGAGTAGTAACTGGTCTCTTCTGGCTTTTTTCAAGATAAGTTCCTATCTGTCAATACTTAATATTTTTTCATTTTATTTTTATTCAAAAAAAGAAACTTTGCTCCGCACTAGTATTTACCCGACTGCGCCAGAAGGAGGGTTATACTTTTTTCTCATGTGTCGAGGGTGCGTTTACAAACATACAAGTTTACATACATGTGACACCTAGACCTAAAACAACAATTTGTAGATCACACACGTGCGAGAATTGAACCCGCTACACGCTGCACGTCAGCCGATTACCACCCGGCCATCACGTCAAACGTACAGTCAATCTGCTTTAATGTAAACAAACAACGAACAACTTAATGCCTTATGGCATTTTCTCTCAGTCAAGTAGAATTACCTAGGGTTAAGTAGAAAATCATAAAAACTTTTCTGGGCACAATTTACACAACTATCACCACCATGCAACATAGCAAATGTTATAAATTTAAAACAATTTGAGTCTCAAGAACAAAATAATTCTAATAAAACAATGTCACATCTAGAATCTATAACTCCATACGAAAACACGCTTTGTGTAATTAATCAAATGATTAGTGTTGTGCACCCGATCGACTGTGGGTCAAACTGTACGGTGATCGATTGTACAAATTACTCGATACTTTGTTAAAAAGTTATTTCGATTAACCGGGTTTGTGTGTTATGTAAAATTATATACATACATACATACTTACATACCTATATTATGTAAATTAATATTACAAGTTAGCTACTCCCACACTGTTTCACCCGCTGTTCGACTCCTACTAATTGAAGCGTGATGTTTAACAGCCTATAGCGTTCCTCAGGAGGAGTATCTTATACAGAAATAACGTTCAAACCAACACTTCACCTTCATAATCTTCACAGAAAACAACCTTTAAATTCCTAACCCCAAAAGGCCGGCAACGCACTTGTAACGCCACTGGTGTTTCGGGTGTCCATGGGCGGGGGCGATTGCTTACCATCAGGTGATCCGTCTGCTCTTTTACCGGCTTATACCATAAAAAGCCTTGATATTGTTATTGTTTCTGTGTATGTTTGTTACTCAATCACGTCAAAACCGCTCAAGGGTTCGGATAAAATTTGGAACAGGGGTAGATTGGAGTCTGAAATACCATATAGGATAGTTTTTATTCCACGGAAACGCAGGCGAAGGCGATGGCAGAAGCTAATAGTCGTATAGATGCGAAAGTAAATTTGTTTGTTATCTCTCTAAGCTTAATCTACTTGACCAATATTCTTGAAGAGTCGTGTTCTGAACATTTCTATGTACAACAAATACAATCAACTTTATACTAAGTATATATCTCTATCTCTCTCCATTTCACTTAAGACCGAAAGAGAAAGCAACACTCAACTTAAAATTAAGTAACGTTTAAGTATTGAAGCGTAACTTAATAAGTTATTCACACAAGCATAACTTAAAAAAAAACAATAATGATCACATACTTATATCTACAATCTTTTATTTTCTTCCACATTCCCATACAATTATTATTTGAATCTTATCTTTAGTGGCATAAGACTCAAATTCCTATAACAAAAACTACTAAAAAGAGATATAATTATGATCTTTATGTCTTAGAAAATAAGGTTGAATTTTGCGGTGAATATTTTTCTCAATCGTTTTTATCTTGGCAGCGCCATACGGCGAAGTCAAAAGCGATGATCGATCAACGTCACACGGGTTCGGTTCTCCGTTCGATCAAAATGTTAGATCGTACTTATATTATTAATTGTTTGTATTAAGATGCGTTTATATTAAACTAACTTTATAGTTGGTACTGCTCGCTTTGTTTCTCAAGTGATACTGGGTTCGATGCTCAGGTGTTGCAAAGACTTATTCCTCGAAAGTGTAAATAGAGGTCCACATTATGAAATACTGCGTGTTAACTAACGAAGGAACTTAAAAACTGGAAAAATATTCATAATAATACTTTGTCCGATTCAGAAAGGAAGCCAGTTCTTTTTTAATTAAACAGCTAGCATTACAAATTTACGACATAAGCCAGCAAAAATGATCGAGACAGATCAGCTGATGGTAAGCAATCAGCTTACTCCATAGACACCCACAACACCAGAAGAGTTACTAGTACGTCACCAGTATTTACCAACAAACAAAAACAAAACCATTATGAGCGAAAAAATGTAAAATTTTTCGCTTATTAGCGTTTGTCCGGCTAAGCTGAAACCGCTTGAACGCCAACCAGGGAAACCTAGTTGGCAGTCAGCCAAATACATTTGGCAGGAGTGGCGTACGCAAATTACTGTTTACATCAAGCTGTATGTGGGTATGATGCTCGATATTGCAATGTGGGATGTGGTGATCAATTTTAACTATTTTATTGAGATATTAGTTCACTTTTTGTGTTTAGTTAACGGTCATAGGTAATAGGTGAGACATTTAATGATTACTTAAACCATTCGTGTCAGTGATGAATTTTGTATCGAAAATAATTGACTGCCAATAGGACTGGTTTAAGTAACTATTAAATGACTCTGATTACGGTCGCATGTGTGGTGTCATTTGGCCTTCTTTTAAGGTGTGAAAATTATTCAATGACTTCTCCCACCTTGGGCGAGGTGAGAGAGAGTGTCAGACTCTTACTGACTAAAAACCACCCCGTTCCTACTTCTGTTTTTCGAGCCGGAGCCCCGGTAAACCCGCTAGGTAGTCCGCAGCTCCGAAGTGTCATTTGGCAAACAGTGGGCCTGAGCTGTGATGGTAGATCAGGATTGTTTATTTTATGGCCAACAGTAGGCACTGCTTATATTGATATGATGATGAGGTAGAAAGCAACACTAATCCGTCTGTAATTACACAAAACTTAACAAGAATGCAACAAAAGATAATTACAAAATTCATACTTTTATCAAACCATGAAACCGACAGTAAGTACATTTAACAACCCAGCAATCGAACCCAAAACCGAGCAATTTACACTCAAACTTAACAACGTCATTATTTAAACTCAATCCTATAAAAGGAAGAAACGGAACTGTTACAAAGAAATTGAAATAACTATACGATCAATGAAATTAAAATTAAAATAATTCCACACACATACTTCCAAAACCCGCACATCAACTTACCCCCAAAGCATTAAAGAACTACAAACCTTATCACTAAACCAATAAGATTGAAAATCAATTCCATACATAAACCGACGAAATCACATCAAGATACCCAAAAAAGTCACATTACATCAATACAATTTCCACTTTATAACGTTATAAATAAAGTAAAAATTCCATCAGCAACAATGTTCTCAAAAGGACCGGTTCCGGTCCTTTGAGGCGCAAGGGCTGATACCAGCCATTGATCAGAATGACTCATGGTATCTATACTACAAGATCTTGAGTCAATGAACTAAAGAATTTTGGAGGAAATTCGACACTGCACTTTGTTTTTTAATTAGGATACATGATTTTAAAGGTTTCCGTGAAGGTGGTAAGGTATTTAAGTAAGAAAGTATTCATTTTTACCGTAGCGTAGCTCTTAAACTTAGTTCCGTTTTATGTAAATGTATATTGTATGTATTTAAATAATAAAAAAAATAGATTTACTAAATATGCCTAATATGAAAAAATAAAAAAATACGTGTGATGGATGAATGTAACTTTATGGGATAGGAGGCAAATGAGCAGCGCGCCTCTGCGCCGCTCATACATATCTGCAACACCAGGGAAGTCACAAGTGCGTTGCCAGCCTTTTAAAAGGTGTCAGGTTAATGAGAGAACGCCGCTGCCCCCTCTCTGTGAAATAGTTTTTCGTCGGGTCTTACGACACCCGCTGGAAGAGATAGGGTGGTGACAATAAATATAACCTATTCTCTGTAACCACGAAGCTAGAATGATAATAGTGAAATATTACATAATTATGTAAAAATCCAATTTAAAACACTCTCTGAAACAATATAAATACCTACCAACATAAATCGTTTTTGATTTTACTTTTTCTAGAATCCATTTTTCCTTTTACTTTTGTTTCGCCCGCATAGTTTTTGACTCTGACATGGTAAGAAAATGAACAAAAAACAACAGATAGTGTACTCCATGTAAACGTTACTCGTTGTTCCGAAAATAGTTGAGCAATTTGGAAACTAACTTATACAAGAATCCAATATTTCTTTGTCAAGTAATGGTTTAAGGTTAAATATAATAGGATATCACTATCAATTGTTTAACAGCCTGATTTGTGTACTTTATTGCTGTAATTTCGATTTCGATTTGATAGGAATTGAACTCAAAGCCATCTCAAGGCAATCACACACACGTATTTAAAATTACACGGGCACTAACACTAACATTAGAACTTGAGACGGGATTATTTCATCTCAAGTTGCAATGATATTATATTATCCCGTCTCAAGTTCTAATGATAATCTCACATACAGCCACAAGACGAACGAAGCAGTTACTAACCAATAAACCTAACCACATTCACCTATAACAAGTAATGCCTCTCCCCCTTTAAGGAAAAAAACAAACACAGTAACGCGAAATCTTAACCGAACCTTCTGTATTCTGTATATGCTCACAGGGTGCCGATAACATCTTAATGGGTGACCCAAGAGTGGCTGTCAACGGCTGGAACACCGCCAAAACTGTCCAGATCTCCAGATCTCCAGATCACAATTATAGCTATTGTGACCAGATCCCTTATTGTTCTGAGTCGATACTCTTCGGTACCTCGTATTTGTTGGTCCTTTGAGTCACCAGGTCGTATGATCGGGTGTCGATTGGTCCTATTCTAATCTGTCGATTCATTTGGTTACTAGAGGTGAATTTATCCATCTTGCATTTGCTAAAAGTAATCTAACAAAGTTTGTAATAAATTAAAGGTGCTTTTCCACCTGAGATGTGCTATGTAGCTATTGTACGAAGACGTAATAGCAAAGCTGTGGAATTATGTTGCGTTTTCACTGATTCTAAGCTGTGTGAGAAAGATACGCAGTTCGAATATGCGATATATCGATAGTAGGGAAGCCATCCATAGCATCTTTCCATATAAAAAACATAACTTAGCTGAGTCCGTTTCCACCAGTGTTAAGCTGTATGTACCAATGAATATGATTGATAGAAGCCAAACGCATCCACAGCAACGTAGCATAGCACATATCTGGTGAAAAAGGACGCTGATATAGTGATTTCATGTAAAAAACTTAAAATCAATATACAACTATGGCTTATATTTGAGGAACTAAGATTATTGTTTTATTACATTTGTAATACAAAGTAAAATATTCTTAATACACATACTCCTTACAATAAGAAAACGAACTAAATCAACCGATTTCTCTTCGTAAAGCTTGCCATAAAGCATCTTAACATATGATGGATGACTAATATAACTTTTAAGCTAAAATCCAGTGTAAAGGGGTCACCGAAATGGCTGGTAAACCAATTTATGCCGACCTTCCGTGTTGGTTCAACAGCTAGCTATCGGATTTCATTGGACGGTGAATGGGATATCATGATTGATTATTGCTAAATTTAGGAATTCGATACCAAAGATTTTGATGATTTTGGGTAGTTGAGTATGATGTTTCGAGGTCAGTTATATTTGGAAAGGGGTTGGGTTAGGGAATTTCTGGGGTTTCTTATGATTTTGTATTAGTAAATAATCAATTCCGAGGATCAAAATCCGTCACGTAGTTTTAAAGATCTATACATACGTAGGGACGGACAGCGGAAAGCGACATTATTTTATATTATATAATATGTAATGATATATGAAGTGTAATATAGTTTGATTTACGTTTAAAGTAACCGAAACGATTTCGCGGGCTGATTGACCGCCTCGAAAACCAACCAATCAGAGCGCCGAACGTTTCGATTACTTTTAACGTAAAGTAAACTCGTACTAAGAGTACTGGTAACACTATGAAAATGATAGATCTCAAACGAATTATCGACAGCTTTCCATTCCACATAACCTCCAAAAACCACATACACCATAGAATTTAATCTGTAGCATTTTAATTCCATCCATGGCGCGATAAAATCTAAATAGGTCGACGTTGCAAGGCTGGGCTGGACATCAGCCAAATGGAAAGATCCTAATGTAACGGTTTAAGGAAGTCTGCGGCTGATATTTCGATGGGAATCCAATGGGATATATATTTAGGGGAGGACATGAGGAAAACCTTGAAATCAAAGTTGTTTTTTTTTGTGAAAGGGTTTTTGTGAATTTTGGTTTGTGAACCAAACCATTATATTGTGTTATGGAACTATGTCGTGACGCGAATTAAGTTTTGATTATGAATTAGAATCAATGCACGATTTTTTGCTGTCGGCCGTCGCACCATGTCCATGACACATCATCTCAGCAAACGTGTCAACACAACGGGCTGAACTACGCCCCCTTCAGCTACCAAACCGAACTATTAACCCAAGGATACTATAGATTAGATTAGATTTCAGCCATGATCGTCCCACGGCAGGGCAAAGGCCTCTCTACCTTCCTTCCACTCCTCTCTGTTTAAAGCTTTTTGCGGCCAATCCTTGTCATAGCTGTTGAGTTCTACTATAACGTTGTCATAATTATTTACAACTACAGCCAATTCAATAGAAGGGCAGTGTATCATATTCAGGAACAATAGCAATCCTCCACATATATGTATACCAGCATATTTTCGGGCTAATTTCTTTCTTTTAGATCATAATTAATCGACTGCCATGTTGCTTTCAACATAGGACTTATTACATAAATGAAGAGTAGGTGTTATATCTCTTATACTCGTTAGGAGATTAAAAGGCGACCACATCATTACATCTTACTATATTTTATATATATGTATAAAGCTGAAGAGTTTGTTAGTTTGAAAGCTCTATTATCTAGAACTACTGGTTAGATTTGAAAAAGTACTTTTGTTGTTGTAAAGTCCATTTATCGAGGAAGGTTATAGGCTATAAAACATCACGCTACATCAATAGGTGCTGAGCAGAGCGGGTGAAACCGCGACCGAGTCCCTAGTATTTACTCTACATACATACATACATAACCTCACGCCTGTCTCCCATGGGGGTAGGCAGAGACAATGGAACGCCAATTGCCATGGTTCTTATACGTTCTTAGTATTTACTAAAGCGCAGAAAATCTTCCATTACCTCTCATTCCCATTCCCAACAAATTCTTAACCAATTAATGCAAACAAGAAATAAATTTAACGGTTCCCCTTAAAAACTAATCATACGTAACAGTATTTCACTACATCAGCATAATTTATGCTCTTACAAATATATTTTACACATGAAATCATAATATATAATCATTAAATACTTTGGTACGCTCACAAATTGTTTAAAAACAAACAAACGGACAAGGCAATTTTTCATATTAGCCACATGACGTATGGACAGCTACAGATCATGTTATACAAAACCAGTTTATTTTGGTCTCGCATTGTATGAGCTTGGTAAACTTTCAAAGGTCTGTTTATACTGGTTTGTGTAGTTTATGGTGCAGCCTTGTGTACAGTTAATGAGAAAAGCTGATGAATATTTGGTTTTCAAATGTTTCTTGTCAGTGAATTCTGGTACTGAATTATTTCTGGTCCTTTAGACATGTCTTTTATTTTGTTTTTTGAGATGTACATTTTTTTTTTTTGGTAAAGTATTTAATTAATTTGTCCAGACTGTCATGTCATATGTTTTTGTTTTTTTATGATGGGTTGCATTAGGTGTCATTTATACTGATGATTATGAAGATTTTAAATTACTGGTAAAATTACATTAGTCTTTATATTGAATGCCTTGAACGTTCACAAAGTTCGAGCTGTCTTTTTAAGCAAACCATGGCCAACACTAGGATAATGGGTGTGTTTACAAACATACAATTTTACATACTCATGACACCCAGACCCGAAAGAGCAATTAATTTGTGCATTACACAAAGAGTTATTCTATAATCGAACCCGCAACACGTTGTGCGGCAGCCGGTTGCTCAGTGCAGCCTTAAACTTTAAAGCAATATACAAAATTAAAAACACGATCATCAATTAACATTGCGAACTGTACCTCCTACAAAATTTATAAGTCAACATTATATTCTTCTTATTTCTGTAATTTGTATTACAGGGAAAGAGTTAACACGTTGTTTTTGAGTCATAAATTGAGAGGGATTAATGTATGATGTTTGTTTTTGTAAATTATGTTAACATTAATTATTATTATTCTTTAACTGTACTTTTTATTCGATTTAATAACCGAATAATATACTACACAGTACAAATATATGACTGCACAGTTGGCGTGGTGGCTGGGCAGCCGGCTGCCGCGCAATGTGTGACGGGTTCGATTCCAACACGGTGCAACTCTTTGTGTGATTAACAAATTGTTGTTTCGAGTCTAGGTGTCATGTGTATGTTAACTTGTATGTTTGTAAACGCACCCACGATATAGGACAAAGTTCTTGGAAAAAATCGCACTTCTAAACGACAGACAAAATTAATTCTAATCTCAATATTATATATAACTAATTAAAACAAAACATAATCTTGCCTATCTTCAAACCCCATTCTTAAGCACAATGGGGACCATACATAACTGACTGACTGACGAGTCAGTGTCCTGTCAGTCAACTGACATCAAGCTTGTCAATTAAACTGACAGTCAACTTATTATTTCAATGCTCGACTCTTATTCAATGCCCGACGAAGGCAATATGTTAATGTTTTATTTTTAAATTGCAAATGTATTGAAATTTCTGTTGTTTTTGCTGTGTTGAGTAAGGGAAAGTGTGGGTTTTGGTTTAAAGATGTTTTTTTTTTTAGTTTATGTAGATGGTGTTTTGGATGAAATTGGGAAACCCTTCGTATGTGTAAAAAAGCTATTTATTAGGATTCTACTTAATTTTTTTTTTAAGATATGTCATGTTGTTTTAGGTAGTGGAGCAATTTTGACCCATCTCCTTTGCTTTTGTGTTATTTTTAACTATGCTTGTGTATTTCTGCCTACCCCTTTACAAGCTAGTAACTCGATACGATACAAACTGACGAAGGAAATTACATTTAAGAACAAATTAGCACTGACGCATCTGAGCAGGTGCTGCAAAACCGCGGACACAGACAAAAATAAACTTTATTACTTCTTAGTAATGTTTTTTTTTTTTTTTTTTTTTTATATTTAATGGGTCGACGTTTGGCCGCTATCTCACCTGATGGTAAGTGATGATGCGGCCTACGGTGGAGCACGTCTGCCCATAAGCAACCTATTCACTCGGGCCTTGAAGACACCCAAGTTATACCCATCAGGAAACACAGACTCCGGCAAGGAGTTCCACTCCCTAGCAGTTCGCACAAGGAAGCTTGAAGCGAAGCGCTTCGTGCGAGTGGGTGGGATGTCCACCATGAACGGTGACGCCTCGCCGATTGTCTTGTGGTTCGATGATGAAAAGGACTAGGGGGAATCAAGTTGTGCAATTCCCCTGCACACTCTCCGAAATGTATCCGGTAAAAAACGGAAAGGCTTGCGACCTTGCGCCTGTGTTCAAGGCTTTGAAGCCGGGCCTCCACAAGCGCATCATCATTGATGAGTTCTTGGCACGGCTTTCAATGTGTTCGAGCGCATCCAGCTGGTATTTGGCCGAGCCGTCCCAAAGGTGAGAACATTACTCCATACATGACCGAACCTGCGCTTGGTACAGGCTCAGCAGTTGTTTCGGTGTGAAGTACCGTCCCACCTTCGAGAGGATACCCAACTTCCTACCAGCCAGATGCGCCTTCGATTCTATATATGAGCCGAAGTTAAGCGTTGGCGATAGAGTTACGCCCAGAAGCTCAAGATGATCCGCTACCGGAACGGACACATTTCGGAAAGTCGGAGCCAGCGGAAATTGACTCCGTTTGGCAGAGAATAGACACGCCTGGGTTTTGGTAGCGTTGAACTTGACCAAGTTGGCGTCACCCCAATCGGAGACCGCCTTCAAGGACGAGTTCAACCGTTCGACCATTGATTCTCTTAGAGATCGGATCTGTGTTCCGCTAGTCCGCGCATCGGACACATACCTTTCAACAACTGTGCTGTCATCGCATACCCAAAGATACCGGGCTTAAGCAGGTCGTTGATGTGCAGCAAAAAGAGCGTTGCTGAAAGTACTGACCCCTGAGGGACTCCGGCGTTGATGCCAAATTGGTCAGACGAGCAGCCATCAATGACTACTCGAATTGACCGATCCCTCAGGAATGTCTGCAATCCATCTGCACAGATCAGCGGGAAGTCCATATGCAGGAAGCTTGCCGATAAGGCTGTCGTGCCTACCCTGTCAAAGGCCTTCGATATATCGAGAGAGACCGCTATTGCCTCCCCGTGCTTCTCGATGGCCTCGCTCCAAATGTGACAGTGGCATACGCAAGAAGGTCCCCAGTGGATCGGTTGCGGCGAAACCCATACTGCTGATCGCTGAGGAGGTCGTTACCTTCAAGGTATGCCAGGAGCCTGTTGTTAAGTACACGTTCCATACTCTTGCAGAGTATGGACGTGACTGAGATTGGCCGGTAATTATTAGGGTCGGCACGACTACCTTTTTTGGGCACAGGCTGCACGTTGGCCAGCTTCCATGCAACCGGCACTTGACCAGTCTCCAAAGAAAGTCGAAACAGGCGTGTCAGGATTGGAGACAACTCAGGCGCACAGGTTTTTAAAACCACGGCTGGGATTCCGTCGGGGCCACTGGCCTTGTTCACGTCGAGATTACGCAACGTCTTATATACCTCCTTCTGTCGTATGCGAATTTTTGACATATTCGTCTCGCAAACTCTATGGAGAGAAGGAGGCAAAGCGCCACCAGTATCTAGACGTGAAGATTCCGCAAATAGAGAAGCAAACAGGTTCGCTTTCTCTACCGCGGTGTGTGCCAGTGTCCCGTTAGGCCCCAGGAGAGGTGGGAGTGAAGGGCGGCAGAAGTTCGATTCAACCGCCTTGGCCAGGGACCAAAACGCTTTACTACCCGCTGGGTAAGAAGCCAGTTTGTTCCCTATTCGGTCAATGTGGTTGAACCGAGCCATCCCAATGCCTTTTTGCATGACTTGGCAGCCCGGTTAAGGCTCTCTTCCTCTGAAGAATGTCGTCAGCCCTACGACGCCTGGCATCCGCCCATGCCAAGTATGCCGCATGCTTTCGCGCTCAGCACGTCGCAGTCGGCATCGAAACCATGGACGAGTCCCACCGAAAGATGTCGCGTCCGAGAATGGAATGTAGTATTCCATGCCCTGACGCAACACCCCCGTTATGGCATCCGCACAAGCTGACGGGTCTTCAGTAGAGAAGCAGACAGGCCGCCAAGGATAGGATGCAAAAAAAGATCGCATCCCATCCCAATCTGCTGACTTGTACCGCCACATCCGCCGAGATCCTCTGGGACAAGGATCCGGTGGGGAGTACGTGGATAAGATTTCACCAGACAGTGGTCAGAGCTACCCAAGGGTTTTGAAACTGACACCGAGTAGCTGTCTGGATCTGTTGTCAGCAGAAGGTCTAAGCAGTTGGCAGTGTGCGAGTCGACATCTAGGCACCCTTGTGGCCTCATGGACCAGCTGGGTCAGGCCAAGCGTTAGCGCAAGCTTACGCATTTCCCTCCCAGCATGGTCAGTGCACTGGTATGGGAACAGCCACTCCTGGTGATGGGCGTTAAAGTCCCCCAGTAACACCAACTGGGCCGAAGGGTACCTCTGCCGAGCCGCATCCGCCGTCTCCACAAGGTGTTGAGCTAATCTGGTCGTCTCCAAATCTCCGCTGTGCGACCGATAGACACAGGCATAGAGAATTTTCTCCATGCCTGTGTCCACCAGTATCCACAAGGTTGAAAAACTGGGGTCTTCAAAGTTTCGGAGACGCCGGTAACAGATGCCGTCTTGGACGTATAGGCATACGCCTGCGCGGGGAACGAAATTGTGCTCCTAAAAGCCTGGGTAGTTCAGGTATGATACGTCCGACGGACATCTGATCTGGGTCTCCGAGAGAAACAAGAGCGTGGGGTTCTCGGTCTCCAGATGATGATGGACCGCATTGAGATTGGAGTGCAAGCCTCGGATGTTAGAGAGGTGCACTTTGAGGGAGAGGGAGTGCAGCCGCTGTTGAACCCAATTTCCAAACCAAGTTTCAATTCGAGTGGTGACATGTTGTGGTGAATGTGGATGGCGTAGGTACATATTTTGTTTTTTTTTTTGTCTACAATCCTATTCTATTGGTTGTGAAGGCGACAGTTATTGCTTCTTATTTTCTTGATTTATTTTAAATATAATATAATAAGCTTCCCGCACCGCCGCCCAATTTCCCGGGATTCTAAAATATACTACGGCATAATCTATCAATAATATAATCTATCCCTGATTTAAATATCATCGCGATCCCTTCAGACGTTTTGTCATGAATGAGTAACAAATAATCATACAAAATTTTGCACTTCTAAACATTAGTAGGAAATAACCCTTCCCAAAGCTCAAAGTGGAATAAAAAGCAAAGATAAAGTCCCTTTATGCTCTAATGACACCCGCTGGAAGAGTAAAGTTGGTGTCTTATGTATTCTTCTCTGTCATCTCCACACGGCTCAAATAGTATTATACCTTGCCCCTATTGCCAAACTCCAGGCACAAATCCAAACTTCATTTGAATACAATTTTTCTAGACTTTCGTTTTTGTGACTGATCCCTTAGGAATAGGTTTAGGGCTTGTAACCTAGGCACTCCTTTTTATAGCTCATGAATAAAACATGGCTTACAAACATAAAAACACGACCTTATCCCTAGGGGGTAGGCAGGAGTGAAAAAGATAGAACGTGTTAAGACGAGTTGAACTCAAATTCTAAATTAAAATACTAAAATTGAGTTAACCGACGAGCATGCATGAAAAGACTGACAATTGATGAAGCGAATGAGGTATATAAGATTCGTAGCATTCCATTGTCTCTGCCTACCCCCATGGGAGATAGGCGTGAGGTTGTGTATGTATGCAAAATCTATAATATGACTGCACAGTTGGCCCGGTGGCTAGACAACTGGCTGCTGTGCAACGTGTCGCAGGTTCGATTCCCGCACGGAACAACTGTTATATGTGATTCACAGATTGTTGTTCCGGGTCTGGGTGTCACCCATGACACAGGAGAAAATCCTAATTTGGGGCAACGTTTAAATATATATATATATATATAATTATATAATTATATATATATATATATATATATATATAATTATATATATATAAATAAGTCGGGTTTTCCTTCCTGACGCTATAACTCCAGAACGCATGAACCGATTTCCACGGTTTTGCATTCGCTGGAAAGGTCTCGGGCTCCGTGAGGTTTATAGCAAAGGACATGCAGAAAAAATACCAGGAGAAAAGCAGGAAAACAGGGAAAGTCAAAAAGATAAACTTCCAAGAAACATTTATTTTCTTGAAAACTAGGCATCTAATTCTCACTTCTTCATGAAGCTTCGATTCTGTTGATGTTCGACCCTCCCAAATCGTTTCACGAGAAACCGAAAGGGCAATAAAAATATCACAGAACATTATCGCAATTGGGTAGTTTCCTGAGTCAAAAATAAATTATTTTGACCTTTCAATACAATAAAATATAAAATGAATCACACTTTCATTCATAGATTTTTTCTGGTTAATTTTCTAGAAATAAGTCTGCTATTTGATGTAAAAATCTGATGACGTCATAACCCACGAATCACAAAAATTCGTAGAAAATATATAGTTATTAAACATTTCGAAAAAGTACGTATTAATTTTGACTAATAATAAGACGGCACGATTGGCGCGGTGGCTGGGCAACTGGATGTCGTATAACGTGTAGCGGGTCCGATTCCCGCACGGAGCAACACTTTGTATGATCCACAAATTATTGTTTCGGGTCTGGGAGGAAATCTTGGTAAGAGAAAACATTTTTTTGAATAAAACAGATAAAAAATTGAATAATAATCAAAATATAAGAAACCAGCCTATTCTAGAGATCATCACCCACCCATCCAAAAACTAGCCTTAGCAAGTGCAGCTTAACCTACATAATAACACAGTCAGTCAGCCACAAACCACGTCCACTGAACACTGATTATCAGTAATTGATAAATGACGAGCAGGCGAGTAACTCGGTGACTCGACCGTGCTCGCCTCGGGCATCGAACTGGTTGAAATCAGTCATTATCTTGCAAATTGACTTGTTATGTATTTACTACTGTATTTACCTTGAATATGACATAGCATAAGGGTTTTAATTAGCTAAAAGTATCGGCAGAAGTAGGGATAGTTATTCACTTTTTGCAATATTAGACAGACATTAAATTATTAAAAAAATAGCCATAGAACGTTTAGCTGCGGACTACCTAGCGGGTTTACCGACTTGAAAAGCAGGAGTAGGAACGGGGTGGTTTTTAGTCAGTAAGAGTCTGACACTCTCTCCTGGCCTAAGGCGGGAGAAGCCATTAGATCATTTATCCGCCTTAAAAATAAAAGTCATAGAACATTTTGAGACTCTCTTGCCAGCCACTATTGACAAGCGAGTTTAGATTTATCAATAAACACTGCTACTAATTTAAACAGCCTTACACCCGCGGGAAAAATTAAAACGTTAAAACTATTCTACTCTGCCGATCTATCTATCAATCAGCCATAAGCAACTGAAGATTTTTACACCCAAACATATCGAGAGATAGATTTTACACACCCTTTCATGAAGTTATGTTATGTAAATCAATACCCAAGTTGATCCTGTCTGAATTCAGCTGAAATATCGAAGGCCTTGGGGGGACCCGTAAAACTGAAGTACATACATTCAATATTGTATCCAAATCAGCATGCGAGCATAAAAACATACAGCCTGTTTTCGCTCAGCATTAAATTATCATATTAAAGACATGTTGCAGAAGGTTCTCATAGATAGAAGGCGGTGTTTTTCTTTTTTTTATGGAATAGGTGGCAAACGAGCAGACGGGTCACCTGATGGTAAGCGATCATGGACACCCGCAACACCAGAGGAGTCACAGGTGCGTTGCCGGTCTTTTAAAAAGGAGTACGCTCTTTTCTTTCTTTATTTTATTTGGAACAGCAGATATAGTTAGGTATGATATTTGGATTGAACAATCTACAACGCTGCCTGTCCTGAAACAGACATTAAGATTTAGGGAACAGAGAAAAGTCCCCCTAAGCAAAGGAGGATTCGACCAGGTGATCGTGTCTGGCGGGATTTCTGCCCAACTATTGTTCGATGGGGTCGATCGTCTATGTACGACTTTTTTCATCTGTCATTTGTCATGTGCCGCCACAAGACATAGTAATTTAATGCTTACGACATTTGTGTTGACTAGTAACCTATTAATTCGATCATCATGAGGTGGTTCGATGGGGTCAGAGCCCATTCGTCCCCTAAGATTCGCACCCTGTGCCCACTTGTCCCCTGCAACTTTTGAGGGGCCCATTCGTCCCCTGAAGAATATTTATTTTTTCTGGAGAGCAAGTACTTACCAATTTTAAACACCTTATCTATTCGTAACCCGTTATTTTAACAAGCCATTCATAATGAGACAATTTTACATCGTAAGCCTATCGACAGGTTATATATTATTTCGGGCGAAATTTGTCTCTGTCAGCAGTAGTTAAGGCTATGTTGGCAGAGCCAGAAAATTGGAGGGAAGTGGCTTCCTTTTGTGAGACTGTAATGTTTTTTAATAATCTGTTATGATTTATTAAATTAATTCCGTTAATAAACTGTTCACAAGTGTACTATGTTAACCGTTTCTTATGTAAAATATAGCTAATTTTATCTCAGGGTACCAATAGGCACCTGAATAGGAGCCGAATCTTTAACTTATATTGTATATATATTAGAGGGGACGAATGGGTACCTTAAAAATAATATTTTTAATTAAAATATTAATTGGTCCCCTACTAGGAGACCAATGGGCACCTATATAGGGGCCGAATCTACAACTTTTATGCTGGGGGACGAATTTTAGGGGACGAATGGGCTCTGACCCGTTCGATGGATCCCACAACACCAGAGGAATCACATGTACCCTTTTCAACCTTTTTAATTTACCTAATGCAGTTCCTATAACTGAGTGGACCTTTTCTAATGTTTCTAGACAGTGGCATTACGATCTGTTTGTTGAACGTTATTAGCCATGATGGCGCACCGGCTGTGACGTCACACAATGAATTTCCGTCGTCCCGGCATCGGGTATTGGTGGTGTAATTAAGTAAACAATCGATAACTGATAGCAATAACAGCAGTTACAAGTATAAGATGTTTTTTTAAGTCTTTGACTGCCATTTGAAAACTGTTAAAGGCAAATCCCCCGCTAACGTCGGTCACCGGTGACCACCGTGGCGTTTAAAGTGTTAAGTAACTAAATAGGTACTAGGTAGTTTCAAGTCGACTGCGTATTGCATTATATGTATATATACGTATTGCATTCGTACTTATTAGTCTTGTATCAAACGTTTTGTTGTACTTAATGAATTCAGTTGTAGACTCCTTAACTAAGATTATTTTTCCATCCATTATGTTAACATGATGTTAACCTAGGAAAGCTGTTGTTGACTGGTAAAGTGGACGGAAAGAGATCCAGAGGCAGAAGCCCTATGCACTGGACAGACTAAATCATCGCCTTGAATGAGGCGAGAGGGAGTATCAGACTATTACTAAGTAAAAACCACATCCCTAACATTCCTAGTCCCGAAAGGCCGGCAACGCACTGGCGAGGCCTCTGGTGTTTCGGGTGTCCATGTGCAGCGGTGATTGCTTACTATCAGGTAATCCGCCTGCTCGTTTACCGGCTAATACCATAAAAAGAGAATAAATCGAAAATTCGCAGACGAAACACAGAGTCGCATTCTGTAAATTGTAAAAAAGCATTCCACAATTACATTACACTCATAACACAACACAACTGGTGAAAAATAGGTGCAGCATTTAACGTCTGCACCTCTACCATCTCCTTTGGAGAATACAGACGAGCCATACCCGAGAATCGAACGTCATTACTTCGCTTGACCGACTGGGCGGACTTTACGACGGCACATAACGTCCACATCCATCCGTTTAGTGGTCATTCCAATTTTTAGGGGCCCGTTTAAGAAAATGATGTGAATAAAACCCTTTTTTTATTGGACACGAAATGGTTGTTCGCGTTAAGGGTCAATTAAAATGATGATAGGTACCTATGAACTTACGAAGTACTTTAAAGTATATAATTTGTCTTAAAGTTGTGTAAAATTACTCACTTAGTAATGATATTAAAGTTGAAACTGTAAGAAAGGGATAAAAATCCCAATGTTTGTATGTATATGTACATTTGGAATACAAAACAATCACAATCTGTATTTAGTATTAATTATAAAGATACATTTCGGCATTTATTTAAAACAGAATGAATCATTACACTCATACGCGTATCTCCAATACCTATGCAAATGCTTTTACATCAATATGTATAAACACGAACAAAACACACGGAAAACCAATTAACGCAAAACATACTGAACCCACACATTTAAAACACGATACATTCTTGTCATATTTACTTTAAAATTTATTTAAAAACCACATCCCGTATAAAGAATAAGAAACAAACTAGTTATAACCAGTTCAAACTGCTTATGAACCGCTTCAAACCGGTTCGGAATGAAAATAATTAACTTTGAAATGCGTAAGCGCACGATCATTGTTTATTTAACATTTATTTTGTAATTAAATTTATTTTTATTGGTCGGTAAGTTATTTAGACAGTAATTATTGTTTATTAATATAAAATAAACAATAAACATGGAGTTTAATACTTACTAAGAAATCCTTACAAGTTGTTTCATATTAATTTGCATTTATATGAGTTGATACATATTGTAAAAATACGGCTATATCAGTATGTGTAAACACATTAATCAAACATGTTGTTTGTAGTTTTTTTGTAGGCATTTGAAATTTTTATTTCACCAATGACATGGCTTATTAAAGGCATCGATGCCATCAACAGCTCGTGACGGTCCATGGCTGAACTAAAGTCTATGAAGCCTACTCTCAAGAGAGATAGTCATACTTAATCACCACGGTTGGCAAGCACGCAGTAAAAGTCAGTTACCTCAAAGAGCTTTGTCCGACCTCTGCCATATGCGTATTATCTTAAAAAAACTAATACTACACCCGCAGGAAGAATAGAGGAAGTGTACAAACGTATTTCACTCTGCTGACATCCTCTCTATACTTTCCTATACTCACATAAAAAAGTTAATAAAAAAAAATAAACAACATAAATACCACTAAATAAACATACCACAAAATTATTTATTCCACATTTAAATTTATTTCGAGAACATTTCCAATATGGCGTCGCCCGTTCAAATATAGAACACGACTTTCAGTACTTAATTGACACGCTAAAATAACCCTTTTAACTAAATTACTGGTGCGTCCTTATTTCATACGCCATAAGTCTTGAATTACTATAAATCATTCATCGCGGGTAATAAGGCGACGTGAGGACGCGTATTGCTTAAAGTATGTTATAAATGTTTGTTGAGTTGAAATGTTTTGGTTCAAAATGGATGCAAGTTTTTGTTATTTGAACTTCATTAGCTGGATCCAGTGCTGTGCAGTGTGTTCTATTGCCTTCGATCTTTTTATTGATAACTGGCTAGCCAAGCGAACTCTATACTACCTCAAAAATAACTGGTAGCTTATATTTGAAGTGGTATAGAGGTAGCTAACTTCGATGGTAGAGTCATGATTCGGCACGAATCTGACTCGACCGGAGTGATACCACGACCTCACTGAAAACCGACGTGAAACAACGATTGCGATGTGTTTCGTGATGTAGGCTACTGGAGGTTACCGGAGGCTCAATTACCCCCTCCCCAATCTTCAAATCCAAAATAATCCTCAAATTCCTAACCCTCCAAAAAGCCAACACACTTGTAACGCTTATAGTGTTTAGGGTATCCATGGGCGATGATTGCTTACCATCAGGTGATCCGGGTGCTTTCATAAAAAACTTTAGCTAAAACCACATCACAACCCAAATGACCATTACAAAACCACCACCATCTCAGCTGACATTTAACGCACACGCCACAAATATGACACATGGCTTCTCAACTCTTGAGCGGAATGACACACGCTCCGTTAGCTACAGCCGAGCCGATACGCCGTGTAATAATGATATATTGTAGATAAACGTCTTTCATTGGTTAATTTATGTTGTATTGTGACGTGGTTCGAATATATTTTGTCATAGTTATAGTTGAACGTGTTGTTGGGTTAAATTATGAAGCTATGACAACGTTAAGTTTGATTTTTAATTGATGGTATTCCTTGTTTTTATTCATTTTATTTAAGGAAATCATCCAATTAATGACTTCTCCTGCCCAGGGCGACGCGAGAGGGACTAAAAACCACCCCACTCTTACTCTTGCTTTTCGAACCAGAGCCCCGGTAAACCCGTTAAGTAGTCCGCAGCTCCGGAGCTATGATACCTGAGCTGTATTTCCTGATAAGTATAATATAGGTGTTTTCAAGGCCCAAGTGATTAGGTTGCTTATGGGCAGACGTGCTCCAGGCGAGATAAAGGCCAAACGTCTGCCCATCAAATATTTGTAAAAAAAACAATTCAAAGCTAACAAGTACGAAAAATTGGGGCGCTGATATTAATACGAAGATGTGATACCAATACCCAAAGAAATATCTACTACATAACCGTTTAAAGCTTCATTAATAACAATACATAATCCTATCGAACCACATCCAGTTTCAAGACATAAGAACCAAATCATACATCACAGCAATCATACAACAAAGTTATTAAGAGCACGCTTCGACACAGTCAATTTAAGATGAACTTTGTCAATATAAACGAACAGGCAAATGGCTCAATTTGTGAACATCAAATGTATCAGATATCCGTCTACTAGAATGTACTAGGTTTCAACACTATCGCTGAACGCATATCGATTAACCTACATTACAGAATGTACACAGAAATACGAAAAAACGATGACGACGTTTGGCGTTGAATTTAGAATTTTAGTTTTGTAATGTTGACATGATACAAGTATAAAAAAAGGTTAAATGAGGAGAAGGATCACCTGATGATAAGTAATCGCCGCCGCTCATGGAATGCCGAAACACCAGAGGCGTTACAAGTGCGTTGCCGGCCTTTTGGGGGTTTGGAATTTAAGGGAATCGGGGATTGGCAAGGAAAGTAATTACCTCCGGTAACCTCAGTCACAAAACGCAAGCGTTGTTTCACGCCGGTTTTCTGTGAGGCCGTGGTATCACTCCGGTCGAGCCGGCTCATTCGTGCCGAAGCATGAGTTTCCCACACTTTTCACCAGTCTTGTATATTTTGAGTACCACCTATGTTTTAAATGGTGGTGTCATAGAATTAGCAAAATATTGAGATTCCTTTAAAAAAGCCCAATAACACTTTCCTTTAGTAGACTAAAGGAAAGTGTAACCGAACCCGAAACTAACTGGAAAGATATTACTTCTTATACTTTTACCTAAAACATACACAGCTTAGAAGTAACCTACATATTAAGTAGGTACCTGCGTTTGATTCACGGAAATGCGATTGATTTACCAGAAGCGGTGAGCGAGCGAACTAATTACTGGAGTCAAACAATACGCCTTCGTACACGTAGTGTCGTGAACACGAATAGTGGTGTACCGTGATCGAGATATCGATGAAATTGGTGTTATCGATTTTGTTGAGGTAACATTTTGTTTTTTCAAGATTAAGTTTGACAACGGGTTTTGTTTCTCAATGAACTAAGCATAAATATGATTTAAACTTTTTGATTATCACATCACACATAATTTAATGATATTTGTAAGTAAGTTAAGTCAATGCTTAGTTGAAGAGAACTTTCAACATAAGTTTTACATTCTTGTAGTTAAGTTTGCTGAGAGTTCTTATTGCAGTTTCCGTCATCATATCATAATACAAACTTGATCAAATCAACACACGAAATATAGAAGTTGTGAGGATCGAGAAAAGATAAATATTAAAATGCTAATCTGAATTTATACTGTGTAGATTTAGCTAACGTGTAGTTAGCTATTATTCAATTTTATTTATAGAGTTTTAAATAGGGATGGGTATTAAAACCAAAAGTAACACATGCCCACATACGCCTAAAGTAAATAGTATTGACAGTAGAGAAAGCAAATACAGGATTGTTTTATCAGTTCTGTTTGCACGCGAACGACTAATTAGTGAAGTTAAACAATAAGGTGCCACGCTGCTAGTGTCGCGTACACGCGGAGCTGACGTAGGGATGTGAAAATGTCGATAAGTTTAATGTCGATAAAATGATTAATTGATACAGGAATGAATATGGCATTTAAAATGCTGACTAATAATTTTAGAGATAAATATGGAAAATATTTACAAGCCAAGTGTCTTGTGGGTTCCAATGAAATTAAACTTTTATAGAAACATGGCAGGTAGTGAAAATGACTTTGGACATAGTTTCAGTCTAATAGTATTTTAATATGAATGAAAATACCTACAAAACTTTCTGCATGTTTCCACAAATAAACAAGACTTCAAAAAAACTTCAAGCCCATACGCTACTACTACAACGTTACACTGTATTATGGAAAATTGCTCAACAAACATAAAGAGCTATCAACTTCATAACTACTCTTTGGTTTCAAAATATGAAATAGAACCTACCTACTAGTAAATCTCTAAAACATAACAATTTTTGAACCTATACTAAATCTACATTACCTTTCAAAATCACCCAACCAACGAAACAATCAGATATGTTAATAAACAACATCAAAATAGCAACAGTTGCTTGAAAACAACAAAAACAAATACAAAGCTGAGATAATCTATTAATACAAGCATCGAACAAAGTAAAATTAGAGCTTACACTATAATAGTCGATAATATAAAATCGGCGAACGTCGGGAACACGCTCGCTCGTCGCATTTTATAGTGACGTGCATTTAAATTATCGATTATAGAGGTATAGGAGGTAGACAAAGCGAGCAGTCTCTGAAGAATCTTGAACGATATCCCCGTGTCATGTAGTGTACGATGGTAGATGCATTTTTTAGTGATGTGGCTGTTATCGATAAATTTTTGGGGACTTTTTTGGAAATTAAAATATATTTTTTTAGTAATGAGTAAGCTGTCAAAGTGTGTCGCGGTCTAAATTCAATTATAATGATGTATTGTGTATTTTTGAAGTAGATAGATCATTTATCTGACATATACACTGAATGATTGTAAAAAAAAACTCACGCTCTTATGAATTGTATTATGCTATCAATCCATTATTATTTCTTCTGTAATTTCACCGAGCTTTACGCCTTACCTGAAAAAATTAAAAGACCTCATTAATATAACACACACATCTGGATGAGGCCTGAGAGGCACGGGGAGGCGCTTGCCGTTTCCCTCCATTCGAAGGCTTTTGATAGGGTCTGGCATAAGAAGGCCTGCCTTCATAAATTTACTTAAGACGCATATTATAGTTAAGGCACACTAGTAATGCATTTCTGCTAAAGCCATCCAGCTACTATAGGTATAGTCCGAGTATTCAGTACGGTACACTCGTATCATTTAACTATTTATTTATATTGCACACATACAAAATTACATTGTATTATATTTCTGCAGGTTTATTAATTAATTTATCGATATCGATATTTACCCTGCCCAACCCTAGCCCGTCAGCACACGACTAAAATAAGAATAACAGAGCTGCAACAGGCGGTCAGCCATTTTTGTTTCTTTTTCTTAGAGCAAGCAAACTAAGCACGATCCACCAGCTTAGGCAATGTGTATTCAAATGGTTTTCTGTTCAAAAACCTGTGTAGGTATTAAACTTAAATAAATTCACTATCACAAGCATTTTACGTTAGATTTTAACTTATTTTCTAAAGAGATTTTTTATTTTTGTGGTGCTAACTTCACAATCCGTTTCTCAAGAGAAGCTAATAACAAAATGAAGGTTTCGGCTGCTAATTAATTTCATTAAAGAAATTCTATGATAACCGTCGAATCGTATCGTCATGGCTTTTATCCCGGTAGGGGTAGACAGAGGTGCACATTATGGCACGGTGATGGCGGCATGGTTTAGGCACACGAAGGGTTAAAAAGCTTTATTGCTAAAAATCTAGCTATTTGACTTTTGTTTGAAAAATCGAATTTTTGTCACATCACCATTGCGGTGGCTACCAGCGGTCTGACCGGAGACCGATGCGGTCCAACACCGCAGTATAACAGACAAAACATAATAAATAATAAATAGAGTCAAATTAAATTAATTAACAATGCACCTCTGTTAAATATGAACCGAAAATCACGGTAAACGCCAATAATACGAGTGGGGTGAGCAGAATTTAATAATTAATGGAACTGAACCATAAGTGGTCGGTATGGGCAATGGTCTATTAAATACGACATTCAATACTCAACGTTAATAATATAATTATTGGGCGTAAAATTCATTGGTTAGCATGTTTTTGTGTTCAACTGTTTTATTGTTACTTTGATATGTGAATCGGATGTAATTGTTTTAATATTGCTGTTCCAATAGTTTTGTGAAACGTATGTGTGTGTTATGTAATATGATTTCAGAATGTTTGCGCGTCGGAATGTTTCCTGGATTTTTTTATGGTAAACGAGTAAGGTAAGCAATTGCCACCGCCCATGGACACACGAAACACCAGAGGCGTTACAAGTGCGTTGCGTGTGTTCTAAATTAAAAAAAAAATGAGATTTCCAAATTCAAGTTAACACTATTAACAGATACTATAGTTGTTTAATAAACACCCGTAAATTTTGGCAGGTCGTAACATTCTACTGCCGGATTCTAGACCTTTTACATAATACTTAAGAGGGGTTAAGCCCGTCTTATGCGATATTATGTTTTAAAGAGATTGCACCTAAGTTATTCGATTCTACGCGTGGCCAGAAGGCTGGCTATTTCTTCGGTCAGAAGATAAGCATTGTCATTCAACGTGGCAATGCGGCCAGTCTTCTGGGAACGTTCCCCAGTGACACATGCGTTCCCTAGCGATGCGGACGAGTACTTCGACGCGTAACGCGCGTATTTTAGTTTTAAGTTAGTTTTTATTCCTTTTTTTAGGTATTTTTAAGTTGTAAATAATGTATAAGTAATTGTAATAATTTACTTTGAACAAAAGAATTAAATAAATATAATATATTTATACATTTTTGTATTGTGTATCATATATGTATATTTAAGTAAATAAATGTTGGTATGTGGTCCATTTGGAAGGCGCGTTAGTCAAACATAGGGCGAGCGTATGCAAAGCGCAGTTCTGCATTTGATGCATGCTCGTGGTGCTTTAAAACGGACTCAATTACACCGTAACGTAACGGAGAAGATATTTTTTTTAATACGATATTTTTTTTAGGTTTTAGTGTAGTATTGTGAAAGCAAATTTATCATCGCGTGTTGTAAGAGCCAACTGAGGGACTGCTACTATATTGAACAGAAACCAGACATACATACATACATAACCTCATGCCTGTCTACCAGAGGGGTAGACAGAGATAATCTTTAGATTTCTGATTATTATTAATTTCTTTCAAAACGTATGTTCACATCACACACACACACACACACACACACACATCAACAGCCTGTAAGTGGCCACGGCTAATCAAAGGCCTCTTCTCACACGGAGAAGGTTTGAGTAGTAATCACCACGCTTGCTCAATGTTGGATGGTTTCGAACAAACACTCTCATATAAGTTTTTAAACTGACATGGTCGATAACACTAGGATAACAGTTTATCCGTGATCATGGCGCTTGCAACAGTGCTGAAATATCGGAAACTCGTAGAAATAGAAAAATATGGTAAATATCCCATTTCTAGTTCCAATTCAAGCACTCTCATGTACAAGAAGCAGGAGTCTTAGTCCTACGGGTCACCACGACATTCTTCCGAAAGATTAGTTATTATATTCAGAAGATAATAGTAAATAGTTGCATTACAGTCTATCTGTGATGACTGTTGATAAAGCGTAAGAGGTATGTAAGTTTCGTAGCAATTAGCGTTACATTGTCTCTGCCTACCCCCAATGGAAAGCGTGAGGTTGTGTATTTATGTATGTTGCATTACAGTTCGGTGTGAGCGGGCGCACAATAACGCCTCACTTTAATATTCATGTACAAAGCTTATCCGTGGCAGTGTCTAGCTCAGGCGACTGTAATGTGCGCCCATCAACTCTTCATACATACACTTTTACTGTTACTCGTAAAAATATTAAAACACACTTGTTGTTTTTGGAAAATAACTAAGGTGTATAACCTGTCGAATCTACTTTAATTACCTTTGCAGTACTATCGGTAGCAAAAACTGAGAAAGTCCCAATAAGTAATACTTGGAATTCGAACCCTGTGCCCCGCTTCAACCACTTGATCTATGAAGCTACCTTTCAGGAATTTCAAATGATTAACATGATAGGTCGATGTAGTTAAATTAAAGCAGAACTCTGACTCACTCTTTCGACAACCGTGCGGTTGGCGCGGTGTCAGGGCAGCCGGCTGCCACGCAACGTGAAGCGGGTTCGATTACCGCACGGAACAACTCTTTGTGTGGTTTACAAACTGTCGTTTCGGGTCTGAGTGTCATGTACATGGGAACTTGTATGTTTGTAAACGCACCCACAATACAGGAGAAAATCCTAAAGCAGTGCAACGTTTTATTAAAGAAAAAATATATGATGCATCCATCAGTTTCACAGAACAGTTATCTCTGATTCATTGACACACAAAAACATACCTAGACACATTAACAATAAGACATAATGCAACCACTGCATATGTAGCCGATGAATGGCATTCTCCTTAATGATGAATCAGTTGACAGCCAATGACTTATACGACTTGACATGTTGAAGAAATGTCAAGATTTCCTTCAAACACTCCGAGTTCTAGAAAGTCTTGAGTCAGTTCAGTTTTTGTACAGCGACATGCAAGGAATGCATTTTTGTATAATGATGATCATGAGTCATAGAACTTGCAATATTTTGTTGGATATATTACGGAATTGAGAATCAATTTGAATACCCCAGCTAAAAGGAATCTGATTAGTTTCAATTCTGTTGGACTTTAAAAGTATTCATCACCATCTTAGGGTTGAAACGACCCCAAAGCTGCGGACTACCTAGTGAATTTACAGGGACTCCGGCTCGAAAAGTAAGAGTAGGAAAAGAGTGGTTTTTAGTCAGAAGGGTCTGACACTTCCTTTCGCCTCACCCAAAGCAGAAGAAGTCTTAGGATGATTTTCCACCTTTAAAAAAGATTGGATAAACGGTATGATTGAAACTGAAAGAAAACGCTACTAATCGACTGAGTCATACAGAAATTCGAGGTATATGTTTGAAAACCTCTATCAGTCATTATTCTGATAATCTGAGGACGATATTGACTTACGAATAACCCACTTAAAAATCCTTCAATGTCTTCCAGCCAAATATACAAATTATTAAAACGAATATAGTATCAAGACTGACAGTGAAAGTTTAGTATATCCCATTCGTGTGTACACTACAATTAGTGCAAATGGTACTAGGGACAAAAGGATCAACTGTTTTTAATTGGAGTATCCGGGTGCTTAGTGCGTGCTCCGTCTAGATTAAAACGAAGTCTAGATTATTAGGCACTAAATTAGGTTCAGAATTGATATCATCTTTCATACATGATATTTTGAACACTGCTGGTTTTAGTAAGAGAGAAAAGATATTACTACTATCATAATACATATGTCAAATATGACTTAAAATAATTATTGAAAGGCCGCCAGATTTAACAGTGCATTTTATGCAAAACACAGTTGAATCTATAGAGTTATTGATACCGATCATTACAATCTCGTGATTGTCTCTGTCGTGAGTGGCTGAGTACCACTTATTGTATCTTTACAAAGAGTGGTTTTTATTTTACCACGTAACATAATAAGGATACCAAAATAATAAGTTTTACATAACACTACTACATGCATATTTTATATCGTACACAACATATTATATCTTCTGCTATGGTCTAGAAATCTCCACCACCACTTAGCCTGACCAGGCTAATGACCTCAACATGAACAGCTGCATTTTCCTCCACAAGACTAATGAAGTCAATGACCTAGTACTTTTGCGCACGCATGCTTCGTGTGAACTAGTCTTTACTTAGATTGAGTATACGACAGATGTTTAGAATGGGTGCAGTATCAATTAACTGTTTCTGTTTAAAGGATCTCTGTTTTTGAGGGGGAAAACCATCCAATGACTTCTCCCACTTTGGGTGAGGCGAGAGGGAGTGTCAGACTCTTACTGACTAAAAACCATCCCGTTCCTTCTTCTACTTTGAGTTGGAACACCGGTAAACTGTTACGCTAGCGGGAGAAGACATTGAATGATTTTTGCCTCACAAATAAATTCAGGCAAATGAGAGACAGATCATCTGATGGTAAGCAATTGGCGCCACCAATGGACACCCGCAACACAAGAGACGTTACATGAGTAACCGGCTTTTTGAGGGTTAGGGACATCGCGAAAAGTACCAGTACTTGTGTAAACAAATGAAAGTTAATTGAAATAAATACCAAGGGAGCTATTCTCAGTAAAATTCTCAATACCTACAAGTTTTAAATTAGTCATTTAAAAAGGCAAGCATTTGAACACTGGCTCGTGTGTATATTTGCGTGTTTAGAAAAAATATTACAAATGACTTTGTGGGAGTGACACTCATAGTAATTAGTTTAATTAAATGAATTTTGGTAAATTGTACTTTAATTACAAAATGTGTGGTACTATCATTAACGTAATGTTGGTATTTTATTTCTAAGCCAAATATGAAGTTAAAATGGGAGTTGAATCCCATTTAAGTGTCGGAGAGCCATGCTCCGGCATAAATGGGTCGGTGATACACCGGCCCATTCGTGCCGAAGCATTGCCTTACAGAAAACCGACGTGAAACAACGCTTGCGTTGTGTGAGTGAGGTTACCGGAGGCCCAATTACCAATCGTCCCAATCTAATACCCCAATAACCCTTAAATCCCTAACCCCCAAAAGGATGGCAACGCACTTATAACGCCTCTGGTGGTGCGGGTGTGATCGCTTACCATCAGGTGATCCGATTGCTCATTTGCCTCATATTCTATTAAGAAATTGAAATATTCGTCGATTGACTTTATTTGCTTCCAACATAACGAAGCAAATACGACCATGTATCCTGCATTAAAATTATTATTAAATAATAATCGATATTATTACGCTACCACACAATGGGGCAGGGTAGAGCAAACTAAACGGAACCACATCAGAGACCCTCTTCCCAATGAAACCATCTGCATTAAATTCTTTTGATAAAAACCAAAAAACTAATAAAGGGTATTTAGCTACCGAAAATGAGCTTTTAGACAAATAAAATCACTACCAACATAGTTTTGCATGCATAACAACCTTTATAACTTAAGTCATAAGATTGAAATCCATTTGTTTAATCACCAAAAATAAGCTATTAGACAAATACTTTTTGACTAACTTATATTTGCATTTACTATGACCTTTATTACTATTGAAATAAGATTGAAATTCATTTGTGTTTGTGGATAATTAAGTTGGTAATTTCAAACCCTCATGGGCCGCCCCTGATTAATAAGGGCGCATCATAAAAATATGATATCCTATAGAATTTGCCGATAGGCCCCTATTGTACTATTGTGAGGACTGTCGATCAATGGCGTCAGCCCTTCTATTTACTTAGAACTTCAAATAATATAATATTACTGATATTTTTATTTTTATTATAGTTTTACTGTTATGAATAATAATTGTATAATACATATAGAATATAATACATAGACCATACTCTTCGAGGGGGTGTCACAAGCCGGCTAAAGGACAATACATTTGATATTAAACAGCACTCTGAATCTGATAATCCTGAACCTTCTGGTCATAAAACTATTCGCCCAGAATAGCAACTAATAAGACCAAGAATAAGTGTGGGAGAGCCATGCTTCGGCACGAATGGTCCGGCTCGACCAGTGTGATACCACGACCTTACAGAAAACCGACGTGAAACAACGCTAGCGTTGTCCTTCGTTGTGTGAGTGAGGTTACCGGAGGCCCAATTACTCTCTTTCCCAATCTTCTCAATCCCCGATTCCTCTAACGCCTCTGGTGGTTCGGGTGTCTAATTGTCTATGGGCGACTGCGATTGCTAACCATTAGGTAATCCGTCTGTTTATTTATCGGCTTATACCATAAAAAAAACAATAACAGACCTGAAATTACTTCTCTATTAGCACATTAATATAATCGGATGACAAATAGACAAGAACCTAACTTAAGTAAGTATAGATAAGTCGAACCCTAACTTAACAAAGATCACACTGGAGTGACCCAGTTATACTAACTTTGTAAAAGATATTGTGAGGAAAGAAAGAAGTATAAGTGCCGCACGTGTTTCGCTTATCGACACGCATCTACGTAATACTATTTGTACAGGCTGTGTGTTTTTCTGTGAGAAAATTCTAAACATCAAAATTGAGAATAGCGGTTTAAAATTGCCGCGGACAAGGACGAAGATGGAATAGCTAAGCTGTGAAACTATGTGACCGTTTTCACTGATACTAAGCTATGTAACTGTGCGAGTATGCGATGTATCGATAGTAGGGAAGCCTTCCATAGCACACATCCAAAGCACGCATCCATAGCACGCATTTTCTGTATAAAAAAAACATAGCTTAGCTGAGTCCCTTTCCAGTCCTAAACGTACCAAAGAATACCTATGATTGGTGGAAGCCAAACGCATCCACAGCAACATAGCATAGAACATCTCTGATGGAAAAGCACCACAACACACTACATGTTCTGCTATGGATGGTCTCTCCAAACGTTTAGCAAATAATAAATAAAAATTTTCCCACAAACAGATTTTTTTTTTTGTTTTTATGACATTAACTTTTAAAGACACTATTTACAACATTTTCCTAAACCAATACACAAAAACAAAGATGAGAGTACTAAATACATAATTGCAATAAGGAAACATCCTATGTATAAAGTCTGTATGGTACAAAAGTACGTAGAAAGTTGGGCAAGAAAACAATATGAGTAATACGAGGCGATTATTGGATACATTTATAGCCATTTGCAACGTTAGTAGTTTATATTTCGTAGTCTTTTATCAAACATTGCCCTTTCCTTTACTATTATAGGTGTTTGTGCTTGTAGAAAAAAGCCAAGAGGAGACTCGAATTTTAAACCTCTGAATTAAACTAATTAACTAACTAACCATCTAATAACTGCACAGTTGTTGCAATGAAGAGCAGTCATGTACATGTGCAATTTTATGTTTGTACCCACGACGGATGACAAAATCTTGTCATGGGAGTTGCGAAACGGGGTGGCTTTTAAGTCTGACACTCGACTCGCCTTGCCCAAGACGGCAGAAGCTATTGGTAGAAAAAAATCATGGGGCCAAATTTAAAACGAATTGAATGATGGGTTAGCTGCCAATAGGCAGCAAGAACATCGAGAGTACAACACTATCCAATCTGGATATCGAACATGAAGCCCCTTCTTCACCAGCAACATTTGCAATCAGTCGTCCATTAAGGCAGTCTTATTTCCAAGTTAATTCAAGATCAAGAACACAGTTCTCGTAAACTGCATGAGCTCAAATCCAAACAGGAACCACTGTTAAGTAGTTTTAGTCCAAATGTTGTTATTGCAGTTACATGTACACCTTGTACAGTCAACAACATAATTAAAGTCACGGTCAAATCATTTATTCATTTCTACGAGGAGCAATAGGAGCAAATACGTCATTTCCACGTATAAAACGTACCTAGAAGTGATCACAAGATATATCAAATCAATATATATTCGAAAATATTTTTGTTTCCCTAAGAAATTATAAAAGACGTGTCTTAAGTTTTAAAATAATCTACAAGACGGACTAACTACAAGTCAACATGACATTTCCTTAACATCTTTATACAGCAGTTGTCAACTACATTTGAGCGCCGACTGTACACATAATGCAAGTTTAACACTTCACATACATAAAGAGTGTAGGACCACGCAGAGCCGGTATCAGCGGCGGTGTGATGACATACGTTCAATGCGTGGAGTAAATTTGCTAGAGACCGGGTTAGGATATTGTGGTGTGAGCGGCAGCGATTTAAACTTATGAGTGAAGATCTTCACATCACATCATATCGATCTATGTACTGTTGCTTTCATTGAGGTCAGTGTCCTTAGTACGAGTTTGCTTTACGCTTTAGGTACTTAATCGAAATGAGTGAGAAAGAGAAAGAGAGAACTGATTGACCGGCTCCAATAAACCAACCAATCAGAGCGCCAAACGCACTCTCGTTACATACTAAGGGTGCTGTACTTTAAGAACTTCTGATCGACAACTTGAGTGAGTTATGGCACTTTTTCAGTAAACCTTAAAATGTACGCGATCGTTTGATCATTAACGATATAATTTGTTTGGTAGTAACCCAAAACTAAATCATATTGACAGATCATTAATTCATTCATTCAAACTGGGTTTTAATTTGATGATGAGTGGCGTTCCAACAGCAGTTGTTAGTCTTACTTAGACCAAAAACCTCTCCTCTCCGCTCCGCTCCGCTCATCACCAAATCCTACCCTAAACAGCAGCTAGGGCGTTGCGCATTAGAACACGAAGCACGCGCGCCACTAAGCGAGAACCTTATTACTCCACACGCGATTTGCAAGTGAGGTTTGTGACAACCCTAGCGCAAGGGGACTGGGCCAGAACACGTCTGCTACTTGGGAATTCTAAATTATGGTACAAAAATACCAGTTTATTTAAAGCAAAAGGCTTAAAATGGCTGCTAGCTAAGTTTAGAAGTAGGGAAAGAACTTGAACTTATTTTAAAGGACGTAGGTTGTCAGATCTTAAGCTTTTTATACGAAGGGAAAGTCATCCAATGACTTCTCTCGCCTTGGATAAAGCGAGAGGGAGTGTCAGACTCTTGCTGACTAAAATTCACCCTGATCCTACTCCCGCTTTTGAAGCCAGATAGCTAGATAGTCCGCAGCTCTGGAAGATCTCAAGAGCTGCGGTGTAAATTTGCAGGCTACCGTTGCTCCAACTCGAAACTAAGTACAGGGTGGTTTTAGTCAGTATGAGAGTGTGATACTCCCTCTCGCTTCACCTAAAGGAAAAACCATTTGATGATTTCATCCCTGTCATTAAGAAGGTTATCTTATAGATTTATTCTAAAGATACTTTTAACAACCAATAAAATTGGAGCACCAATCCCATTACCAAAACTAGTACACCGTCCTTCTCATAATAAGACAAGAGTACAAACAAACAAACAAACAGACAGACGGACCTACAAAGTTTAGTAAATTGATATTTATGGCTTGATACATCAGCCGGCCCTTAGAGTTGGGTAATATTTGTTCATTTGTGGCCCTATACGGATGATTGCTCAGGATTGGGCGGTGAACGGGCGCGGAATACTAAGCGATCTCGCGTCGATGCCAAACTTGCACTATTTAGACAGTCGGTTAAGTAAGATGGACTTCTTAAGATCGGGAGTTTTTTTAAGACTTTTAATAGTAGATAGTAGATGATATACCTCAGCACTAGCAGCCTTATAAGGTTATAGAAAAAACTCTCTACAAATTGTGTTAATCACTGAAAATTTCGAAATAGAAAGCGCCAATGCCACGACGAAAATACCCAAGGTTAAATATTATTTAAACTTACAACTATAAGATCAGCTAAAAAAAACTACATCTTTTCTAATAGGCGAACTACTAAAAACGAAAAGCTTTTTTGAGGAGAAAAATCATCTAATGAGTTCTCCCGCTTTGGGTGAGGCGAGAGGCAGTATTAGACTCTTACTGACTAAAAACCACCTCGGGAATACAAAACGGTAAAACAAAAAGCAACAGGAATCTCAAAAATGTACAGTTACACACAAAAGTATACAACATTAATTTAATTTCAAGAAATAAAATAAAATAAAGTACGTACAGTCCTGCACAAAAGTGTACACCATTTCATTTATTGTTTTTTTTTTTCGTTTTATTCATTTGGAAAGCGCCTTGTAAGCTTGCCGTGGTGTTATGTTACACGTCAAATAAATAATGAGAGGAATTTAACGGAGGATCGTTAAATCTGATAAAATATTGGGTGCATTGTTCGTCTTATTGTTTCTTGATCGGGATTAACATTAAAACTTAGGGCAGAGACTAATTGACGGGATTCTTATTGGATTTTATTTATTTTTGTTTTTAATTTTAATCTTAAAGTCGTTTTATCGTTCTTTGGTCACTAAAGTTGTTGTATTATGCAGTTATTTAAATAACTAATGGAGTTCTGGTTTGCTAATAAGTTTTCAAAAAACTGATATGCATCTAGCTTCACTGACAGACAAACTGACAGACTTTTTATATATTTCTTTATTTATTGACATTTAAAAAGTGTCTATTCATGGTTAAATTAGAATAAATGATTTGATTTTGACTTTGATGATATTAAGGACTTGCTTGTTAACTTTTTTCAATCCATCTAGTTTATACATTAACTTTGCACATTCGTCCAATTTCCAATATATTTTTCGCTCCGAGATTCGAACCGGGTCATTAAAGCAATCACATTGGAGACTAAACCCATCTATTCTTTTTTATGAAATAGGGGGCAAACGAGCAGACAGGCCACCTGATTGGAAGCTATCAGCGCCGCCCATGGACGGGTGTCAACACCAGAGGAGACACAGTGCGTTGCCGGCCTTTTAAAAGAAGTAAGTACGCTCTAAGTGATTTGAAATAATTAACAAAACAATAACCACTTATTTCAGCTATAATTTAAAATAACACACCAAAAGGCCTGTTCAATTACCTGCTACAAAACAATTACACGTAAAATATAAAAATAATTACAATTTCTAACACAAAACCTTTAAAGTTTAATTTAGTAATTTTATTTAATTACAACAAAAGTTAATTTCTTTGTGAGTGTACCTTTTGGCTAGTAATTGCGAGGGTCAAACGGTTGAACGTAGGTTAAAATTAATTACAAACTTAAGTTTTAATTATTGATTTTAGTATATATGATTATAGTCATTAAATTCTTAGTAATAGGGCCTGGAATTGACTGTAGCTGCAAATGACCTAGCCGCTATGTCATCCGCAGTTACACTAGAGGAGGTGTTTAGTCCACGACGTCTTACTGTTCTAATTCCGGAGGCCCAATTCCCCCCTTCCCAATCTCCCCAATCCCCGATTTCCCAAAAACCTTTAAATTCCTAACCCCCAAAAGGCCGGCAACGCACTTGTAACGCCTCTGGTGTTTCAAGTGTCCATGAGCGGCAGCAATTGCTTACCATCAGATGACACATCTGTTCCATAAAAAATACTATATCCGACAAGCAGCAAAACCAATATGGATAGTTATGTTGCCGTCAACATATCTTCCACAAACCAATGAATATATTAAGATTGATATTCACTTGAATATACCTCAGAATCTTATCCTTAGCTCACAAAAACATGGTTTTGACGTATTTTTCCTTGTTCCCCGTACATAATGCAGAGTTGTTATCTTATACAACACAGTGGTTTTACACAATAAGTATAAAATAACTGATCAGCGACGATATTCCGGTAAAAATATCAAATTTCACCGAAACTGAGGCATGGAACTATTAGATTACGGACCCTTACTATTGCAACTCGAATTGTAAGTCGACGCGAACTAATTTTATACAAAACAAGTGCTAGTGTTTCGCTAGTCTGTTTCTATATTCTTTTAATTTATGATTTATTCCGTTTAAATCAATTGTATTTTCTGTTGTACAAGATAAAAAATGCTTCACAAAACTAACATATTGGATGCCAGTAGACGTAGATTTTTTTTATAAGCAATCCCATATATGTGTTACGGTTATTAATACACCACATAGCTATTAAGCTAGTTAAAAGGTTAAAACTAAAATGGCAACTAACCTAACGCAGATATTTATTTAATCCTCAACGAACAAAACCTACACCCATAACAAAACAAACATAAAATCTCGATAGCAACTCATAAAAAACTCGAAACAAAATCGAGAACCGTTGGTACTACCAATATTCGCATAATGTAAGCCGCCGCGATCTCCCGAATAAAGTATTACCAACTTATGAGCAATTCAATCGGACAGGATTATTGTTTCGGGTTACTTCGGGTATTTTCGGCATTTTTCGTCCGACAGATGGTAATCGCAGTATTACAGGAGTTTTGTATACACATTTAACCATATTGATATTTTTATTATTCGCTGGCGTTGTACGGGTTTTGTTCAATTCGATCTTTTTAGGGTTGTGCGTCAAGTCTTGTTTATCGATTCCCGGGATTATATTTGAATAAATATTACATTTAGTTTTTTTGGGGTTTTGTGTATGATCATAATAATACCAGTTTGCTAGTGTCCCTCTGTTTACGGAATTTCTTTGTCGGTTTACAGAGGATCTAAGTCCTCTTCTCATTTTGAGAATATCTTGTTATTAATTCACCTTAATTTAAGACAGGACAGGTTGACGATCATATCTTTGTTCTACAGAGAGACTCTTCTACGAAATTTCCTATACTCTTTTAATGTATAGTATGGCGTTTGACTACCATCTCGCCTGGTTGACTACCACCAGGCGATAGCGTTCATTACTCACCAGTAATGATGTGACCGACAATGGAGCACGCCTACCTATGAGTAACCTGTTCATCAGACTTGAAGATACCCAAGTTGTATTTTACTTGATGAAACAAGACCGTCCCCAGCTGTTTTTAAGGCCACATCAATTATTAGACACATTATGTATCAATGATGATAATAAAATGATCCAAAATGATACATAACCCTGTCCATTCATAGTTTAAGCCCATCCAAAACACACTGACCTAAATTACTCCTTAAAAATGAGGCCGCAACGAAATAACAATTACATTTCCTAAATGTATTCTAAACTTGCACTCTAGAAATTCACTTCCACTCGCTCATGCAAAATAGGACACGCCCGACATCATACAAAGAAAAGGAAACCGCTACCAATTTCATATCTGAATTAAATTAGTTATATTGCCTGAATTTCTAGACTCAAAACTAGGGCACAAAGGCCAGTAGTATCAGAAATTCAGACCGGACTCAAAAGTATACGGGATAGCTTTAATAACTGAGGCCCGCACGATCAAGTCCCGTGATCCCGGGATAAGCCGGACCTCTCTATGCGACACCGGGATATTTTTCTTAACGTTTCCCACCCCTATGATATAGCTTAATCTGTGGCGAAATATTGTAGTTATATGAAATAGTTTTTTGGTGTTTTTGAATTTGTCGCAAAAAATCTACTCCATGCTAATAATGAGAAAATATCGAAAAAAGTTCAGTAATACTTTAACCAACACGGGAATCGAACTCGAGACACCTTGCCAGGCATGCGACACTTTCTTAATATTTAACTACTGAAATGTCTCATAGTAAAACATCAATGAGACTGGTTAACGCAGACATCGAACCAGGACCTTCCTGCAATTCTTTTCAGGCCAAGAAAAAGCTAAAGATTTATGACATAATACATTAATGGATTTAAAACCTAGACCACACACACTTAGGTCTCCTTAGAGGACTAAGCTAGAAACACATGATATAAGCTCTCTTCTTGATATACTATGTGTCTACAGTGCAGATATTTATGGAACCTAGAAAATATATAGGTATCCTTTTAGTCCTCAAAAGGGTAGACCTAAATTTCCACTTGTTATGTTATGAGTCCCTTGTTATTAGGGGTGTGAGGGGGAAAAAGGGTTAAGATTATTGGTGCATAATGGGCACAGTTCCAGATTTCATGCAAAATATTCCAAATGCGCAACAATACTTTACCCATCTCAGGAATGGAACTCAAAACTATTTGTTTGATGTTTGATAGTCGCGTTTGCGGCCCATCTATGAATGAGACATTTAGTAATATTGTGGATTAAATACACATAAACGTATTAATTAATCTTTCAAAAAAAACGTGATATTACATTATAAAAAAATATAAGGTAATTCCATTCCCTTATATTTTAATTTTTTAAATCGTCGCCCCATACTAAGATTCTCCTCCTGTTCCGTAGGTGCATTTACAAACATACAATTTCACATACACATGACACTCAGACACGAAACAACAATTTGTGGATCACACAAAGAGTTGCTCCGTGCGAGAACCCGCTACACGTTGCACGGCAGCCACTGCGCCAACCTTACTACAAATTCTAGAAAGTTCCAAGTAATAACTCCTAAACGCCAACTATACTTCTTTGTAAAACAAATAAATTCAAGGTTTAAATTAACTCCAGTCAGTTACCATAGCAACCAACCACCGGTAAGCAGAATACTTCAAACTTTTCACTGCATAATTATTTACTCGACAAACACTGAAATTCATAATTAGTATTCTATCTAGAATGGAAACATACGGATAACATTTTCAGACGATATTTCATTTTTAAACGGGTTTATTTAGCTTGAACCTGTTTGTTTGTGTGGGTCTAATTTAGTAATTGAAATTGCTCCCCCTTCCCGACGACAGATCAATTAGATTTTTGGTACACATCTTATTCTTGGTGACTACACACATTAAAACCTACTTACTTTTACTTACTACTAAATATAATCCGTAATACTTACTAATAAATATAATATGGTCATGTCAAAGTCATTTTGATGAAATTTTGTATACAGATAGGGTGTGAGCTGACTTGGGGATAGGATACTTTTTATCCCACCGGAAACACAGACGGCTCTAGAAGCTAGTCTAATACATACCTTCTATGTCTATACTTTATATGCTTATACTTATTTTTTAGAACATGCTAATCTCAAGAACTACTGTTTCGAATTCAAATTAATTTTGAGTTGGATTATCCATTTTTCGAAAAAGGCTAAAAAACATGGGCAATAAAACATCACGCTTCGATCCAAGCCGGGCAGCGAGTGAAGTCGCGCGAGAATAGTAAGTTAGGTATAAAAATCCGTACGTTTCCAACGAGAAGCGGTCAAACCAAGTTGCAAAGCATTCCTAAGTTGCATTCCCGTACTTTTCACATCCAGTCCGCTTTGAAAGCAGAACTTTATACGTTAATGGATAATATTCATTGAACATTTACTTCAAAGGAAGCTTTGAAACCAACTGTTATAACAATACAATAATTTAATAAGATAGTCCACTGCTGGACTGTAGACTATTTCTGTATCGACACGCCTTTTTATCCCCGAAATGGTAGGCAGAGGTGTGAATTACAGCACTTAATGCCACTGTACAGTGTACTTACACACACTTTTCACCATTTGTGTTTTTATCTCCCATATAATAGAGGGTTAGCCTATTGGCATATACCGGACACATTTCCAGACTTCGTACTACTGAGATTTTTTTCCAAAAACCGAAAAACGTCTAGCTGTACTCGACCCGGGAATCGAACGCTTTGCCCGGCAGTCGCACTTGCGACCACTCGACCAACGAGGCAGTCTCAACTTCTTCTACATAAGAGAATTTAGCGTTTGTCAGAATCTCAAACCTTTGCATTGCATTTACAGGGTTGGAGATCGCAGTTTAAAAGTTACTCTAAGAGTCGATGTCTGACTGAAGATTTGAAGATTACCTGAAACAAAAGTAAAAAAATAAAGTTAACAATCAAAACTTATGTATACAAAGTTACAACTTAGGGTTTCTTAAAAAAACCGGTCAATTTTTTTCCCCATACTCACATAATCACCACATCGAAATCTCGATAATTCACCCGAAAAATTCCAACCGATTCCAGACCAAGATCGCCCGTAATTGCAGAGTACCGAGTAATCGAATATCGATACTCGATAGATATGCAAACAGCTTGGCAAAATATCGAGAGACGAATGAAATTCCATCGATAACTTTGCATCGGTAACGACCATCGCGAATTAAAAAGAAACGCCTTTTGAGTCAAATTTGCGAAAAAAATAAGTGAAATATCTTACCTTAGTTATATATTACATACCTATAAGCTGACTGTTACACCGCACCGTTATAAATTAAATATTTAGATTTGAATCAAAATACGTTCAGCCAAACGCGAGATAATCGCGTACAAACATACATACATATAGGATAGGACACACTGAGAACCTTCTTGTTGAAATCAGTTATACACTCCATGAAATAGATAGAAATGACCCACATTAACTTCGTTAACGCAGTAACAGCGATACAATAATCTTAGGTAATTTTTTCTAACACTAAAAATCTTGGATTTGATTCCCAATACAGCACTAAGTAAATTTTTCTAACAATAAATAGCCGTAGTCTAAAAATTCGGTAGCATTTGCTCTTTAACACCCGTCCCTCAAAAACAGGTAAAGCCGTTAGTCTGAGCCTGACGTCTCTCTGTGCTCGTGTTGGATTGCCGTACCATCGGATTACTAGACTGAGGGAATAGACAATGCAACTGTGTTTCTGCACAAACCTGGCCAATGTAGGTACCTAATACCTCCCGTGTGTGCTAGTCCACTTTGTGACTGGTAAAATCAAAATCGGTCAAAACACAAACAGTGAATGAATAAATTGAAAAAATATTTTTGTGTTGTTGATAGTCTATTTTATCTAGGTGAGACGAGAAACGTTATACTATGACCAATAGGTGGCGAGAAGCTGGTGAAATTATTGAAGAAGGATTCTCCTATCGCATCACTTTTTTACGTTAGATGGGTCGACGTTTGGCCACTATCTTGCCTGATATTAAGCGATGATGCGGCCTACTATGGAGCATGTCTGCCCATAAGCATTGCATATTCACTCGGGCTTTGAAGACACCCAATCTCTTCTGAAGAAGAATCTTAAGAATCTCTCTGTACAATGAACGCTATAAGTTTAAATATAACCACGCAGTTTTAAGTGTGGGAGAGTCATGCTTCGGCACGAATGGGCCGGCTCGACCGGAGTGATACCACGGCCTCACAGAAAAACTACGTGAAACAACGCTTGCGTTGTGTGACTGAAGTTACCGGAGGCCCAATTACCTTTACCAATCTTCCATATCAAACGGGTTTTGAGTAAGGTTTAGATGTACAATTTAGGCTTCAACCATGCGAACGAAGTCGGGGCGATAAGCAATAGTCAGTCCCAATATGTAGCAAGAAAGAGTAGACACGAACACTAAATTAAAATGTACACTTTAAAACTTTTAACCGAACATTCTCATAGAAAATTAAACCTTAACTGCTTTAGCTAATTAAAGGGTTTTACAAAAGTTTCGACAGAGACTATTAATAGTAAATTCCCTCAGCACATAATCATTAAAAATAAATGCGCTGTAAGTTTGTCTGGAACGCTTCACATTAACAATTACTTTGGACGTAAATCTTGACAATTTCGTGATATTCTGTTGTGAGTAATAACGTTTTATGGTTATTGTTATTTTTGTATAATTGTAGGCCTTATAGTATTACATTAATTATTCTACTAGCTTCTGTCAGCGGCTTTGCCCGCATTGCTGTAGGATAAGAGTTATCCTATGTGTGATTACAGACTATAATCTACCCTTGTTCCAAATTTCATCCCGATCCCTTCAGCCGTTTTAACGTGATTGAGTAACAAACATACACACAAACACATCTCACAAACTTTTGCTTTTATAATAGTAAGGTAGTGAGAGTTTCTCAGAGAATAGGTGTAATTTTGCCAAGTTATGTCAAAGTGCTACTGTGACACATAAATCGCTTGCAGGTCCGATTTTAACAATTCTATAATAACTACTTTTTTATATGTCCGAGCTACGTCTAAATAATTATAGAAATCATAAACACCACTACATATTATTTTTCTTAACCCAGGGAAAGAAAGACGTCTCGAGCTCAGTAGTCATACGGTACGGTCTCTCTACTACTCGTATAATTGAGTCAGTAATTTCAGCTATTTCTAGAAATGTTTTCATTATCATGCCAATTATACAATAGCTCTCATAACTTATATAAATACGTTTTATTACGCAGTAACTTAAGAATTCTAGATTTTACTATGTCGGTCGTAAAATATAATATATGTTCTACGCACTATGGAATATGAAGGTTTTAGTTTTGGACCAAAAATTACGTGAAGGCAATTCTGTTTTGTGGTATTGATGATTTGTAGATTATAATATTCTAACTAAGAACTTTTACATATGATGTTAAGACATAAAATTACAACCAGATCGGCGATATATTATAGAAGGGCCAAATTAAAAGTAACTTTAATCGGCGAGGATTATAAAATTATTTATTCATAACGGTAAAACTATAAATGCATGAAAAGACTGATGACTGTTGAAGAAGCGAAAGAAGTATGTAAGAATTGTAGCACTTGGCGTTCCATTATCTCTGCCTAGCCCCATGGAATACAGGATTAAGGTTATGTATGTAGTATGTACATAAAATTACTAAGACGAAATAATTTGCCTCCTGTCCAGCTAAAAAATTAAGCTCAAAAATTTAACCATTAATTAAATAACTACAACAATCACAATACTCGTACGGTGTAACAAAACCCGCGATGACGGCATCCTTTCTCGATTCTTAATCTCGATTCCGTCCATCGTATCCAGAATCGATTAACGGCAGTGCAAAATTCATATCGATTCTTACAAAATGGCCGTCCCTTTAATAATACGTTGTGTGGTAAGATCACATCTACGTAATTGGTTACACCGATGCGTCAGTGATTGGTTATTATAATTACGAAGATACGACGTGAAGTTTAAAATCTTTAAGGTGCATTTCTCATAAAAGATGGTTAGGTTTTTAAATGAAAATGGTGGTTAAGTTACAGTGCCTCTGTCATTGAATTTTAGACCTTAATGAGTGCGATTTTTAAATAATTTATTTTTTTTATTGTTCCTTGCACATTCTGGTGAATCACTGCTACTTGATCCTTAAAGAATAAGAAATCTATGTATGTCGCGGTTTTTATTTTTGGACTAATCAGAAACAGCCTCTAAAACTCTATTGCTGGACCCTCTGCATAAAAGAGGAGTCATTCACGCTTGGCAGGCGGTTCGATGATCGACGTTTAAAAGGTACAGGATTACTAGAAAGTGCTGCTTCCCAGTCTGTTAACGTGTAGTCCCTTAGTCGGCTCTTGGGATACCCGCCGGAAGAGTAAGGGTGGAGACTACTGTATGTACGGCATAAAAAATCAAAGTTATATTTAACGAAAACACATACCAAACAGACTTCGTGTACCATTTTCTACCACGGAAATAAAACAGTCCAATAAAATAAATCTGCACATATTTTTATACGAAAACTACCGACAATAATATACGGTATATTGTATTTAAACGCAGCCCGGACTCGAATCGGCAACATTAATCCCATCGAGTGTCCCTTTTGTTTCGTCCTAACTTTATTTATATCGGCCGATTGCGTATCTTATGTATTTAAGGGCCGGATTTGGGGGTATTCGGGTCCTTTTTTTGGTGAGTGTATGATTTAGGAATAAGTGTTGAATTTATTGGTTTTTGGTTGTATTGCGATAAGTATCTATCTACAAATTGAAAGTAACGTTCACTGTTATTATTCGTATTTTTATGAATACACCTGCAATTGCATTTTCTACTTTGTCGTGCGTGCCTTTACAAAACATACACATCAACAGCCTGTATGTGGCCACTGCTGACCAAAGGTCTCTTCTCACACAGAGAAGGTTTCAGCATTAATCACCACGCTTGCTCAATGCGGGTTGGCGATTTCAAACTCATAATCAGAAATTATAGTGTTTCAGTGGTGACTAAATAATTTTGGAAAGTACATATAACTCGGAAATCTCACATAGGTATTTTGCTGTTGGTAAGTTTCGAACCCGCACCCTCATGCATGAGAAGCGTCTTAAACCTCCGGACCACAACTACAGTCAACAAAACACATTCATATTTTTGGTCTTCAGCGTAGATCCTAGTGACTCTTGTATTCACTCGTTTGACTTTGTTATTCCACTTCTGATACAATATCCAGGTAGGTAATCTAACTGGAAGATTAAATTCGATTCCCCATAATACCTTTTAACCAACCCGCTAAAAGAAATAGATTTTTAACGTGGTTAGTACCACGTTAAACTCCATCCCTGCACTCATTCAAAATAACATATATTTATGAAACATGGTTGTGTGCACTTTATGTGTCATTGTGTGCGTAAACTTAGTATTTATTTGACGTTTAACTTAAAGTAGCCGTAATGTAACGGGGATAAGTTATGTCACTTATATATTATGGTAACTTGGCTTTAGTATGCTAATCGAGTTAAATATAGTGGCATAAATAATGTCAAGTATTTTATCCTATGGAGGGGAAAGAAGTTTACAGTCAGCTATTTGATGTACAAACAAAAAAATAAAGATTGATTCATTACAGAGACAGTGCCTTTTTCTTGAGGGGGAAATTCATCCTATGACTTCTCCCGTTTTGCGTGAGGCGAGAGGAAGTGTCAAGACTCTTACAGTTCCTGAGTTTGCTAACTGAACCGACATATGGTTACAAAAAATGTGGCTTGGTTAGAATCTATAATATAATTAAGAACAACAATATAATTTAGAGTGCATGCATAAAAACGGGTAGCAGGTTAGATTCTGGCACGGAGTATCTCTTGGAGTAGGCCACAAATTGTTGTTTCGGGTCTGGGGTTACGTATAATATGTGAACTTGTATGTTTGTAAACGCACCCACGATACAGGAGAAAAGTAGTGTAGGGCAACGTCTTAAAAAAAAAATAGCGTCATCCCATGTAAAGAGGAATTCGTCTTTTATCATGTTCTTTTTGTATAAATTTTTGTTACAAGCCCGTGGTTTTTCCTACATGACCCGAACGAAGGCAAAAGTAAAAGCTGGTATTTCATAGACCAAAAACATAATCACTGTAAATCTAAATCTGCTTTCAAATCAACCTTGAAAAGGTATTAAAACTTATAATTACCACTGAAATGATTTCCTGAAAACTGTCAATGTTTCAGACACCTGAGTCTCGAATAAATCAAACCGATTTACAGTCGAAAGGGTGACAGGACTCACCCTGAGCATTTGTCAATAAAGTCATCCGGAAGATTTATTTGTTTGTCAAATTCTGTTCTAATTATATAACATCGCGGAAGGGGTAGACAGAACCGGAGCTGTGGACAACGTAACAGGATACCGGGCCTCGGTCCGGCTCAAAGCAGGAGAAGGAACAGGGTGGAAGAAGTTATTGGATGATTTTCCGCCCTCAAAAAAAGGGGTTCACTTTTAACCGGCAATGAAACAGTTTCTTTAAGCGGTATAATCAACCAATGACTTCTCCCGCCTTGGGCGAGGCGAGAGGGAGTGTCACTCTTACTGACTAAAAACCACCCCGTTCCTACTCGTTTCTTTTTCGAGCCCCTGTAAACCAGCTAAGTAGTCCGCAGCGAAAAAGAAACAGTAATACCCAAATCAGGACTGTTGCTCTAGACTCTTCCACAGAGACCTTCAGATGTTTCAGACATCCATGGATGGCGCTGATCGCTTACCATCCATCTGGTCGTTTACCCCCTATACTATTCCATAACCCCTAAATTACCAATCAAAAAACCCCCAATAATTAACCAAACCACCTCTCAAGCTGCACACCACTGCACAAGCGAAACTAAATAAGAGAAAATAAATAGCAAGAATTGTAAAGTTGTTCCCAACGACAAACAAGAAAGCAAGTATCGTATTTTGAACAGAAAATAAGATAGTTACGTAAGATTCAGCCAATCCCATTAAGTATATACTTCTTGCTGTGGAGCGAGATCATAATTATTTCACTCTGAACCCCTACTATTGGATGAATGAGGATTATTTGTCATACAGACTATTTTTCATACATTTACTTTTGTTATAAGTAAATGTGATTGGTATGGTGACAAAGTTTACTAACATAAAATAACGTGGTAGATACTGAAAACCCATGAAGACTTTTCTTGACATGGAATCTTCTTCCTCAGATTTAACATTTACTGCTTTTTAAGATCGATAAAAAATATAGTAAATCCTTAGTGTCGAAAAAATCTCGATCACTCAATGGTCCGTAAAAGAAAATACAAACAGAGAAAAACTAGTGTGACTGTGAAGCAAAGTTATTTAAATCAAATCAATACATTTATTCGCAAAAACATGGGTATATACACACACATACACAGGTGCATGTATAACGGATCATAAAAATACATAGATAAAATGTTTACCACTCGTCATGGCAAATTATAATTATACAATATCGTAGCTAAATCAATGAATTCAATTCATTAAAAACAAAAATATAGAATCTCTATAAAACAAAAAAAATGAATACAAAATCCCACCACTTCTAGAAAATTCTAGAAAAAAACTACAAACCCAACTCGCACCAATAGTAGGGGTTTATCATTCAGATACAGGGGGTAGACTTAATAGCTCCCTACTTTATTCTCTTTATCCCGCGCTACAAACAGAATGATATGACAGGAACATCCTGTATAGTGTCATAATTATTATTCGTGTGTTTATCTCAAGATTGTGCACAGTTTAATATTCATCCCTTTTATTTCAAGAGGGGTTAGGTAGAAGTGAGCTTGGGAACACTCATTTTGTGACAATAGTGTTGTTAGTTTAAAAGCTAACATGTTTAAGTATAACACCCTTTTAGTGGTGCAAAATCTACTTTCTTTTTGTTATAAGCCGGTAAACGAGCAGACGGATCGCCTGATGGTAAGCAATCGTCGTCGCCCATGGACACCCGAAACACCAGAGGCGTTACAAGTGCGTTGCCGGCCTTTTGGGGATTAGGCCACCACAGATGGCGCCCAGTAGGGCTGATGCCTGATCCGGAACTGTGGAATATTTAGCGGGTTACCGAGGCTCCGGCTCGAACGGCAGGGGTTGTTTTTAATCAGTACGAGTCACTTCCTCTCGCCCAAGGCAGGAGAAGTAATAGGATGATTTACCCAACTCAAAAAAGGTGTTTACTAAAATAACAGAAATTATTAAATACAACTATTACAAACATAAGCAGAAAACTATCTAAACAAACATACATCGAAGCATATTAAAGTCGTACTGGAGTAAATAATCTAAGTTTTAAAGTAAAGCCGTACAAACAAGTAATGCAAGCAATACCGGGAACTTATATCATCGTCCTTTAGAATATAAAACTGCAAAGAGGATTATAAAAATGTTAGAAAAGAAGAATATGTATTTAAAGTTCTGGAACATGCTTTGAAATGTTTTTATAGAGATACAAGTAAGACTGGAAAAGTAAAACTAGAAATATTTAGTTAAGTAACTAAAGTATGCAGTATAAGGGAGCTTTTCTAGCAGATGTGCTATGCTACGTTGCTGTGGATGCGTTTGGCTTACACATAGCTTAGCACTGGTGGAAACGGACTCAGCTAAGATATGTTATTTAATATAAAGATGCGTGCTATGGATGGCTTTCCTACTATCGATATATCGCATTTTCCTCCCACAGCTACTTTGTAGCTGCGCATCTTCATAGCACATTTTACTGGCACAGCTAAATATCTTAGCATTAGCAGGAAACGGTCACATACTTTCACAGCTTAGCTATTACATCTTCGTAGCATACCTACATAGCATATCTCTCAGAAAAGCAGCCTAAAGTACCTATACAAAATATGTTCTCTTTTATATGAAAAATATGCTACTTTCATTAGTTTATGTCGTAACGTTAACCTAAAGATTGCTGAGCAGCTAGAGTGTGATCCACAAAGTGTTGTTTTGGGTCTGGATGTCATGTGTATGTGAACTTGTATGTTTGTAAACACACACGGGCCACGACACAGGAGATAATCCTAGTGTGGTGCAACGGTTCAAACAAAAAGAAAACTTAGGACATAAGGTTCAAAATACAAATACAACGATGTTTAAGTTTTCTGCAACATTGAAATTAGATCAGTGCGACATGTTAACTGCACCAACTTCATTACTTTTAATATAATTAAAGTTATGTGTCCCGATAAGATAACAATCTAGAATCTTAAATGGGGCAACGTTTGAAAAAACCTTTAAAGTCTTTTTATGTATATTTATTTTACTTAAAATACAAAGAAAAAGACAAAATCAGAAGCACTATTCGTCCGAGCTCCACAACCAAATCGTCCGTAGAAATGCACTTTCACAGTATCAACGAAGCAGAAACATTAGTATTACCATCTCCAAGCACACTGCTTCAAGTCCCCAAAGGAACATCAAAATTCAAGGTCAAAATCCTCCAAAACGTCTTTAAATTTGATCCCGACAACTCCCTAAGAAACTATACGGTCTTCATTCATTTTGTTTAGCAAAAAGAAAATGTCAAAAACGTATAAATTCCCGACCTTTCACCCCCCAATAATACTTAGGACAGAATTAATATTCAAGATCCGTTTCAAAAATGGCGTCTTCACTATAAAATCTCAATGGTTTTATAAAGCATTTTGCGAAGATGTGCTCAAGAGACACCGAAACGGAGCTGTATAAAAATATACAGGGTGTACCGCACCGACCATTTCACAAAGCCACTTTAGTGAACTTTTGAAAGAACGGACGGGTCGAGGGGCGAAATGCAGCGAGTCGAAATTAACCTGTTGGGGTTTCATTTTTTTTTCGGCTAAATTCTAGCGGAAAATTCTAGATTAAACCAACCTCCCCTTTTTCTTTCTTTTTTATTTACTTTAAAAGCCCATTGTTTTCACCTTTCCATCCATGAATATCGAAGTTTACCTTAGAAATAATAATAATTTTTTTAGCAAATCTTTTCAATTTTGTCATACTTTTCTTCTTTAATGGTAAAAACTTCGTACTGTACGGATCTGGAATTTTACCCAGTCTATGCTCATCTTACTATGTTACCAATATTATAAATGTTTGTGTGTGTTTGTTACTAATTCACGTCAAAATGGCTAAAGGAATCGAGATAAAATTTAAAACAAGGGTAGATTATGGTTTGGAATAACACATAGGACACTGTTTGTCCCATGGAACCGCGGGCGAAGCCGCAGAAGGCTAGCAGAAGCTAGTAAGACAATACTTTTAATAAAATAAATCGATCATAAATCAATATACCTACTGATTTAAAAATTTAAAAGTAAGGAGTTCATAGCCTTTGTACAAGACCAATTACTTCCAAAATATTATCAACCGCTTCAGCCCCTACCTAGCGACCGCAACCGTTTAGCACGACCAAATACTATGCAAAGGGTATCAGAAACTCAAAGTTTTGAAGAAATCGATTGCCCAAATTGCTTGCACTCAGTATTTGAACATTATCTTTTGATGTTCCAAACGTTTCGAAGTAAGAGGTTCAGGCACTTTCCAATGCTGTTGGGGCTTTAAAATAGTGGTATTTACATGTACTTATTATAAGATGTTGCTCTGTAAAATTTAAGAGCTCAACTTAAGGGTTTGTTTATTTGGATATTATTATGTGTTTTTTTGATACATCATTTTATCATCGTCATTATCATCAACAGCCTATAAGTGGCCATGGCTGACCAAAGGCTTCACGCATAGAGGTTTGAGAATTAATTACCTACCACGCTTGCTCAATGGTTGATGACCATTTTCATTACTAAAGCTATAGGTGGTGGTGTTAATATCAAATACTGTTCCAAGCTACTCCCCAGCACCGCGAATTGTAAAATACAACTTAATAGTTTTGAAAATCTAGTGCGGTAAAAGGTTAACAGTCCAAAGAGCGTTGCTTCAAACTCCAAAATTTCTTATTTTCCACCAAACCTTTTATTCCCGCAACACAGTTCCTAATGCTCATATTCTTGAGTAAGAACATCATCCATGAACGAGCATATATTTAATCTTATCTTCATAAATCAGTTCTCTCGACCTTTCCCAAATTTCTTTTTTTAGTGGGACTCCTTACCATTTATTACATGTGATAAATTTTACAACATATAACGGACCTGTTACATGCTCCTATTCAGAGGACGGTCCGCTGAGTAGTAATTCTAAGGGTCTTTGGAAAAAGTTTATAGTTTTATATATTGACTTAACCTGGGTCTAATCTAGAATGTTCATTCGTCTCCAGTGAATCGTGGAGGGTAAAAGTACAGTCACAATCAATTGAATTTGATTAGGATTCCATGTTGACTGTGATTGGGTTATAAAATGGCAAGCGTTTGCAGTTTTATAGAGGAGAAAATCTTACATTATTTTGCTTCAAAAACGCAACTAACAACGTTGTGTTTTGGTCCTGTATAATATAATAGAATAGAAGGTCGAGCATTAAGCAAAAATAATGACTCAAATTTCTGATTAAACCTTTTATCAAAATATGTGCATAAGTCAGCGAAAATTTCTCGGTAGTAGCACGGAGTCCGGAACTGTGCCCAATATATGACAATAGGCGTATTAAATGGGACTTATAACACAAATGGTGAACTGTAATACATTGTAGTGGCATTACGTGCCGTAATGTTACACTTCTACCTACGTGAATAAAGGCGTGACGATACCAGTTCTGTCTCCAACCAATACCATAACAAATATCTGACATAGTAGGGACAAATGGGCATGGAATTCGAGTAACAGCTACAGAAATAACTCGGGAACAAATTCCTCCAATTGTTATTCTGTTGCGTCCCTAGTTTCGATTCGTGCTTAAAGTTCACCGGAGACTTTTTGCATCCAATCCAGTTTCGGAATGATTCATAAATTTAATTCAAGCTGGAATAAATTCGAATCACTGTCGACTAGAAATACTGACGTTGGATCCAAAGTGCTGCGCGTGGGATGTTCTCGAACCTTCGCGATTTATGAACTGTTTGTCTAGTTTATTAATTTTGAGAGGATTTTGGAGTTCTTTAGAGTTTCGGATGGGAGTCTTAGGACTAATTTAGTGTCTTAATTTGCGGTAATTTATCGCTATTTGATTATGGAGCGAGAGTGTCAAATTCTTGAAGACGTAAAATCTTACTAATATTATAAATGCGAATCACGTCAAACCGGCAGAAGGAATCGGGATGAAACTTGGAACGAGGGTAGATTATAGTCTGAATTAACAGTGGACAGATTTTTATGCCACGGGAACGCAAGAGAAGCCGTTGACAGAAGCGAGTATCTAACAACTGAATTATTTACTAACTAAAGAGAAAAGTTTAATCTAGGAAATCATCGTAAGATACCTTTTAATACATCTCTGGTCTGGTGACACAAGAGAAGATTACAACTAGACTTATACTGACGCAGAAGAATCTAGTTTAACGTGAAAATAATAGCGGGTCGCATGCCCGCGCCATGATTGTACCAATTATGGTCAATTACTTACACTTTACGGCTTGTACCAACAAAAGTTATTGCTCATAAAAGATATAAATGGCATAAGTGGCCACAGTATCTAGTGTAGAAACAATCGTGATGATTTTATTTTTAATTATATTTTCTTTGGGGCAATAAAAATGTTGTGATTTATTTTATGTTTCAATTATAGTCTTTGGTGATTTAATGTGTTTGGGTGCATGTTTTTGGTTATTTGTTTTTATTGCTGTCTCACATATTTACGTTTTGCTGATGTAGTTTTTGATTAGGTTTTACGGATCATTTTGTTTTTTATCTTCTATTTTCATCATTTTATCTCAGCTATATCATAAAGTTGACTGGCGGAGAATGACTTGGGCATTAGAGTGCTTTTCTAACAGAGATGTGCTATGCTACGTTGCTGTGGATGCGTTTGGCTTACACCAACCATAATCATTGGTACACATAGCTTAGCACTGGTGGAAACGGACTCAGCTGAGCTATGATCTTATATGGATAGATGCGTGCTTTTTTTTTAAGGGGGAAAATCATCCAATGACTTCTCTCGCCAGGGCAAAGCGAGAGGGAGTGTCAGACTCTTACTGACTAAAAACCACCCCGTTCCTACTCCTGCTTGTCGAGCCGGAACCCCGGTAAACCCGCTAGGTAGTCATAGATGCGTGCTATCAATGTGTGATATAGATGACTTCCTACTACTATCGATACATCGCATACTCGTGCATCTTCCTCTCACGGCTACATATCTTAGTATCGGTGGAAACGGTCACATAGTTTAACAGCCCAGTTAAGTCTACTCGTAAGTCCACAAGGTGATCGGCAGAAGTGTACATAGACACATTACAAGACAATTTTTTTCACCAGCTATATCTATAATTCTGAACTTTAAAACTGAGTTCATGTTCATGTGAATCATAAACAAAATTATAACAAAAACAAATTCAAAAAACGCCACGAATAACGAGTTACGTCACAGAAATTTAATATCACAGTCGAAAATATTTCATAACATCACATCAAAAATTCTACTTCACATTTTGCCGTAATCATTAAAAGTCCTAATTAAAAAAATTTAACCCTGCGCGGCTGCGGCGTCGGTCGAATGTACCCATTGGACCGCCTGCGTTGGCTTTAATTATTTCTTCTTTGCCTTTTTACTGGGCCTTTTATACGTGGGATTTGTTTTACGGATGACATCAGACATCCTTTTATAGGGTTGTAACCTAGGTTACATCTTGTATATTATATTCACTGTATACTTAACCTATTCTTGTATATTATCTCTACTACATACATTGTCTTTTATTTCCCTAAGGGTTATAAAGGTGTGGATACATGTTACGGAGTACATATTTGTCGCTAGTCTTTTATATGATATTAGAAATAAGTAGCTAGCCTAAGTCTATCTTTTCTTTTTTCTTTCGAAAAACGTAGCCGCACACTAGAATTTTCTCTAGTGTCCTGGGTGTGTTTACAAACATACAACTTTACATACACATGACACTCAGGCCACCAATTTGTGGATCACGCCAAGAATTCATCACACAAAGCTCCGTGCGGGAATCGAACCCGCTATACGTTGCACGACAGCCAGTTGCCTAGCTACCGCGCCAACCGTGCAGTCGTTTTTGTAAGTAGGTACTTACGCAATTACAAATTATTTACTACTATCGATCTACACGATGAATTTTAAGTCACTCTCAAGAATAGTTTTATCACTACAATTTCTTTGTAAAATAACAGAGATAATACGATAATTAAGTACAATTTACAATCGTTGCATTTCAGTATAGCACACTACTCTTTTTAAAAACTAACAAAAACTAATAAATAAAAATAATAGTCTTCAATCCTTACAACCCTATTTGAGTTTATTTTCGGTACAAGCTCGATGGTCGGCGATTAACCCCGTATCGGCACCTGTTACTGGCAGATTTTTGCTTGTTTTCTTTGCTTGTCCATTTACTACGTTTACTTAGGTATAAACACTAATTGTTTGATAGATGAGACTTAGTTTCATTGACGAAATTATTTTTTCGTCGTCAATGGAGAACGCCTAGTTGTTGAGTTAGTTTAACTTTTGAATAGGAGATTATAGAAGGACATAATTATACAATTCCCAATTTTTCAGTATTTATCTTATACACTGGGCTGTATTAAGTAAGGAGTTTTGAGACATCTAGGCTACTAAGTCATCCCTTTTGCCTCACCCAAGGCAGGAGAAGTCATTGGATGGTTTTCCCCACATACAAAAAAAGAACAAGCGAAAAAAAGTATATTGAATTTTTTAAGATTCATGACTAAAAATAACTAAACTACAATAAATAACTTACAACTGAAAACAACGTCTAATTTAATACCTAAATAAGTTATTCTAAAATACGAGTACCTTCCCGAAGACATTACGCATTCACGAATATTAATAATAACGAAACGAAAACGTAAACTTCCTTAAATCTTACCAAATATAATGCTCATAAAGTACACAAATAATTCCTTTATAACTCAAGGAATCACTGAATCAAATAAATACGGATATTAATAAGCGAAATCCAATAGAACAGTTTAAATCCAATATTTACTGTGTAACAATTATATTTTGGAGTAAAGATGGCCATGGTACAAGGGCGTGGGTCCGGAAGGCCCCTCCGATACGTTTTAGGGTTGTTGTCAATTTCGGAACGGGTGTCCGAAAACAAGGTTAAGATGATGTTCAATTTGATCTTTGTAAGTGATGAGTGTTGAGCGATTTGTTTGCAAGGACTCATTTAATCAAAGTCAAAGTCTTAAATACTTATGTAGGTATTTTTGAAACCTCAACAAATAAATAATAATCTGTCACTTTGTCCGTCAGTGAAGCTAGCTAACCCTTAACCCCATTTTTCTTAAGGGGGAAAACATCCAACGTCTTCTCTCGCCTTGGGTGAGACGAGAGGGAGTGTCAGTCTTACTGACTAAAAACCACCCCGTTCCTACTCCTGCTTTTCGAGCCAGAGTCCCGGTAAACCCGCTAGGTAGTCCGCAGCTCCGGATCAGACATCAGCCCTTGGACCCATAAGAATACTGTCACTCTTATAGCTTAAACCATACAAAAAAAAAAAACAAATATAACCCCCAATACAGCAACTTAGTAACAGTTACTGATTCGCTTGGCCTTTTTGATTACAAGTATCCGTCACAAACAATTTGATTACACCAACAACACTGCAAACAGAACTATTGCTTTCATCCCTTTGTTTCAGAACAAACGAGCTTATGTTTGTTTACTTAAGAATCAAATTGTAATGTTCACAGCGAAATTGGGTCGTGATTTCATTTTATTTCTCGATAAATCTAATTTTTTCTTTGATTTTTGTGTGGATTTATCATTTATCGTCATTATTTGTTTTAAGTTAGACTGAATAAGTTTTAGAGTAAAAAAATGAACGAAAAGAAAGCAAATTCAGGTAGAATTTATTGGCATCAAAATTCACATACATACATAACCTCACGCCTGTCTCCTATGGGGGTAGGCAGAGACAATGGAACGCCAATTGCTACGAATCTTACAAAATATACAATAGATTATAATATATTTTCTTTTTTATGCTGTCGATAGCAAAAACAACGAAAGGATTATTATATGTATCCATCTATCTCCCGACCTTTTCAAATAAAACTTTTGATTCTACGTAACATAAGTTAAACAATAAAATTTCACATTTAAAACAAAACCCAACTAAATTCGAAATTCAAAAACAAAAATAAAATTACCCGACCAAAAATACTACGTGCCAAGTCTAACGAAATATAATAAAAAAAGAAAATTGTTTGACAGCTAACGTCAAACGTTGTAAACGTCACAAAAGCAAATTGAACAATATGTTATCTGTGGCGTTTACTTAGTTTTGTCTAAAAAATAAATTAGTAGTCGACGGATGAATGGCATTTACGAGGGTACCTCTCAATTTTGGTGAAACTACAATAAGTATTGGTATATAAAACGAAATTTCTTTTTAGTTTTCACATTTGCTTGTGAAGTTTCGAATTTCTAAAGTTATTTGTGTTTTACTTGGGGTTACAAACATTTATTTTTTTATTAGGTTGAACACAATAATAAAAGGGGTTAACTTTAATCTTGAAAAAAAAAACGATAAATGCGGTTAACATTACATATAACGTATAAGAAAAATGGACGGCTTTTTTTAAGGGAGTAAAATCATCCAATGGCTTGTTTCGCCCTGAGCGAGGCTAGAGGGAGTGTCAGCCTAAGCCTAGTACTGACTAAAAACCAGCCCGTTCCTACTTCTGCTTTCAGAGCCCTGATAAACCCGCTAGGTAGGCCGCAGCTCCGAAAAAATTGACAACTGGAGGTATGAACGTAAAAAAATTAAGACATATAATTTACACAGACTATAAACCAACTATTGAACTTTGCAAATTTCAAAACATTAAAATCTATTTGACCAGAAAATATCAACCATACACACCTAACACCAAAAATAAAGCAGGTATATTTAGGGTAAAACCAACAAAATCCAAACTACAACCAACAAAATTTTAATACACAAAACAAAAAAATATATTCAAAAACCTTGAAACGAAAATCGATTTGAAAAGCAATCGATTTGAGGGTAGAACTAAAAAGGGTCGGACAAAAGGGAACTCGAACTACCCTCATTAAGACAAGTATTCTCAGTATTGTACTGCAAAATGAATTTCTCTCGACAGTGTAAACGCTTTGCTTCCATTGTCTTTAACTCCGAGTACGTTAATGACGAATGGAAAATGCCATTTTGTTATTTTCTTAGATTGAAGGTTGGATTATGCAGATTTATTTATTTAAGCAGACTCTTTAGGTTTAGAGTATTTAAATACCAATTTTAGTAATGTGTTTGATAGAGATTTTAACTTTTTTGCTATTGTAAATATAGGTTTACCTGTATTAACAAAATACAGGTTTACCTGTATTTACAGCAGAGTAATAGTAATAATAAAAAATAAATAAAGAGCGGGTCATCCCTGCTTTTATTTAACGAGAACAGCAGTGCTCTGTAGCGGCCTCTCTGAACCTTTTAAATTACAATTTGCACCTATCAAGCCTCAAGTATCACATTCATCACACAAAAAATCACAGACCAATTACAAAAATAAAGAAAAACTCACTCCTAAAGAATTACAACTCAAAATACACGCAATTTTTTTATCCTAACTTTAGCAAAGTAAATTACAATCCACATCATCGCTGTCACATTACCATACACAATTACCATCGCTCATTTCTACCCTCTTGTCCCTCTTTTCCCTCCATCCCTCCTCCAATCCAAGTGTTTCAACAACTATACCTTCTTATTATTTCAGTTCGTTGTTTGCATAAGTTTTATGAAAACCGGCGCAATAAAGAGCCTCTCCACTCCTTATTGAGCCATTCCTTTAATATTGGACACTTTCAAATTTAAATCTTCCAAGATTATCGTGGTTGACGAAAATATTCGCCTTCGGGATTATATTAAGTTGGTCCTTTAGGATTAGGTAAGGACCACTGGATTTTGGTGTATATTTTTTGTGTAAAAATAGTTGCAAATGTTATGAAAAGTAGTATTTTCTTCACTTAAGACATTAACAGCTTCATTATTTAGCTAGGTTCAGGAGTTTACGCACGATTTGGGTTATTAAATATTAAAAGAAAAAATGACCGAGTTAATGAAGAGCACTACACACGCCGTGGCGTATGTCGCGGAATGCTGCTCATCAATATGAGCCTCTAGCAAGGCTTGAAGTCAAAGTCAAAGTCAAAGTCAAAGTCAAAATTATTTATTTCAATTAGACCAGGAAGGCACTTTTGAACGTCAAAGCAAATATAATAATATTAATAACGTCTGTCTGTCGGTCAGTCCTCTAATGAAGCTATTTGCTCGTTCTAAAGTGTAGATTCCTATGGAGAAGAACGAGCAAGAAACTCCATAGGTTACTCTTTTCCAATCAGATTCACAATACAATTCATGGTTACATTGTTTCGATTGCTTCAACTATGTGAGAACAATGTAAAACTAATATTTAGTCAAAGTGATAGAAAAAGAAAATAACCCTGAGGACAACAATCTTAATGCAGTCTGGAGCTGACCAGTCCCAGTTGACAGCGCCCGTTCACGAACATGACACGTACACCAGCACCGCCCAACTCAACCATGTTGCAGGGAATCGAGCGATCCAATGCCCGTGCCACCGCCAATGAGACCTTTGAGTGAGCATGACAACTCCAAGCTGACACAAGTGCATTCTACTAGTCTAATACAGTTTTAGCTAATTACAGGGCTCTCACATTTACAATGATTGTATCTAATTTAACAGAACAAATTGAAATAACATGGTTTTATTATTACATTATTGGAATTACTTTATTTTTTCGTTACCCTGTGGAGCTGGACCAGCCTGCCTCCAAGCATTTTTATCCTCTATACAATCATTCAATTTGTAGTATTAATCACACATCGTTTTTTTATACATAATTTAAATGTCTTTCATTTGGGTGTTTTATTTCCTCTGAATTTTGTTATAACATTTATGAAAATCCCATGAACGACTTACTTATTTTTGACAATCTAAAGAATGGCTGGCTCAATCTATCCTTATGTTGAGTTTCATAATTGTATCTGGACACTTTGTCAAAAAGTTTAGATTTTTCCAACATACATAATGTTTTCATAGATAAATTGACGAACGGTCATAATATTCTCCTTAAACTTTTCTGAGAGATTACGACCAAGATTGTCCTTTGACGGCGCGCTTTTGATAAAAATAGACTCAATGTCAGCAGCCTGTCCCCACAGTAAAACGTACGGATGCTATGGAAGTGAAGTACACTAGTCTTGCCGTGTCTATGTCGGTTAACTGTCGGATTTTCCAGACAATAAGCTGCAGATATCGTCCCGCTAGAGATGTAATGTGAGACCCCATTGCAATTTGTCGTCTACGGTGAGTCCCAGGAAATTAGTCTCTTTTCAAATTCTAATTTTTCATGATTCAATAATATGTCACATTTATTACTTTTATTTGGCAAAACAAATCTAATATTATGTCTTTTTTGGTTTAAGACTAAGTTATTGAAAGTAAACCAATTCTGAACCTTATTATGAGCATCATTTACGCACATACATTATTTGTCGTCTGTTCATTTAAAAACTAGTGATGTGTCATCAGCAAATAATACCAATTGAAACTAGTCGAGTTCCTCGTCAAACAGTTACGTGAGTATAGTATATTAATTAATTTAGTATGTCTGCCGAAAGTTCTAATGAAAAGCTACAAGCGTTGACCAAAAATCAGAAGTAGATACTTAGAAATCTTAGAATCGAACTATCAAATTAATTACCTATTTATGAATTCCCTATACTTATCATCCATTCAAAACGAGAATCAAGCTAAATACTAGACACAAAAACAGGCTTTAAAGCCTAAACCTCATTCTAAAAATATACTCGCAACAACAATGAGAATCCCCCATCTAGCCTCTAAGGACCAATTTTGTCTGCATTTAACATCATACACTTGTTCATTTTTATTTCACTAGACAAGGAGCCATGTAATTTGGCAGACAAGATATATCAGACTTAATATGCAATCAAATTAGTCGGGATGACATTTGTTTTGTCATAAAATTAGCAAAGTTTTCGGAATTATTACGCGACATCTCATCTCTTTCTTGTTTCGTTATATTTTTCGCTAATTTGTGTCTGTTTTTTGTTTGTTTTTTTAAATTGTTTGATGCAAACGACATTTTGTTGAAATTGTATTTTCGTGTTATATTAGCTTTGCTCCACACTTGTCACCAGTTATGTTAATTTGGAAATTTTGAGGGCTGTTGCTGTAAAGATTCTTTGTTACTGGATATTTCTACAATGGAAAATGGTATTGTAATATACATAGGTATCAATGTAGTATACCATCATTATGTGATAAAAAAAATTAACTATAAGTAAAAATCTGTACTTAGATAGGTTATTGGCGCTCAAAGCAGCATGCTTCACTAGCGGACAGACAAACAGACTATTATTTATTTATTTCTTTGTTGACGTTTAAAAAATACCTAAGTAAATAGTTTAATTGGAATAAATGATTTGAGTTTGACATTGACTTCAAAATATGACACATGGGACCGCTCGATGGAAAATAGAGAGGTAAAATGTTAAAGAGAAATCCAGTTATGACATTTCCTATTTGTCTATTATTAGAACTTATGACCGAATATTTACCATGTTTATTTATTTCGATGAGTTTCCGATATTTCGGCACTGTTGCAAGCGCCATAAATAATTTACGAAACAAAACGAAATAAATAAACATGGTAAATATCCCTTCATAAGTTCTAATAATAGTGTTAGTGACCATGTTAGTTTAATCTTATATCTCCTCTTTGTATTTCATGATCAAAACAGTACTTATCACAAACCACAGATCTAAAACACAGGTATAACTAGAAGTGCCCCAACACAGTCCAGTCGTCCACAAGTTTCGGCTGATCCAGTTAATCCAAGGATACAGCGGTGTAAAGGGCAGACCACAACAAAGGTCGCTATGACAGGTCCACGCAGCTTCCAAAGGATTGCTAAGTTTTCGTTGTTGATATTTTGTGGTTATTTCTTTGGATTTATATTTGGAAGGATGCTGTTTTGATGGGTATGTGAATAGTCAGCCCTGTATATTTATGTATATGGCAATAGTCTCACTCCCTATTACAAACTGGATATATCTAGACAAAAGTGGGTGTAAATGAATGCATGGATGGCGCGGTGGCTTAGCAACTGGCTCAGTGTGTATTGGGTTCGATTCCCGAACGGAGCAACTTTTTGTGATCCACATGTCATCACACAAAACAATTCAAACATGACTACGCATGTAAAAAACTCCATAACATTCCGATCCATCCGGAAATCGAACCCCTTATGGCATCACCGTATAAAAAAAAAAACAAATCTTATGGAGACGTAGAACTACACATTTCTACCAACCCTATAGGGAATAAACAAGCTTATGAAATATGATATGTGATGTTACATAATACTTGTAGCGTTCCCGGATGAGGCAAAAACTACATATATTTGTCAAAACACACCACAATTTTCTTTAACACTGAAGAGTCAGATTCTATTCCCAACTGGTCATAAAGGATAATTTTACGAAAGTGGTTTTTGCGTGATACGTCTTATGGTTGAAGAATTAGGTATTCCAATTTTAATAAGAACAAAATAAAATCATTCTGAAAATAAAGTTACCGGAGGCCCAAATACTTTTTTTTTTACCTTTTTACCTTTCCCAATCTTCCCAGAGTTTGATCACATTGTGAACATGTCACCTTCATAGGAGACCTTAAACACAATAATTTGCTTACGTAAAATAACTTGCTTTGCTTACGTAAAAGTCAGTGGTAGCACGGAGTCTGGAATTGTGTCCAGTATATGGCAATAGGCTCACCACTTATTACATGGGACTTACAATATAATATGTGAAAAGTGGGTGTACATTGTACAGCGACATTCCATGCCATAATGTGCACCTACTCTGGGGATTAAAGGCGTGACGATATGTATGTATGTATGTAAAATAACTTACACATTAAAAATCACTAGAGCACTTGAACATACAATCATAAATAAAAAGCAAGAAAATAGAAATAATGTAAAATAATTTATTTGGCACTGGGCACACCAAAGTACCGTAATAATTGTTACAGTACAACACATGAAATCACTATAGTATAACAAAGTCGCTTTCTGTCCCTGTAAAACTTTGTATGCTTAAATCATTAAAACTACGCAACGGATTTTGATGCGGTTTTTAATAGATAGAGTGATTCAAGAGGAAGGTTAAAATGTAAAACACATGCATAGTATATCACCATTGGACCCATGCGAAGGCAGGTCGCTAGTATACAAAAATAACAGCTAGTATATCGAATTTCAAAGTAACATCACATACTCTGCCTACCCCTTTGGGGATTAAAGGCGTGACGATATGTATGCATGTATGTAAAATAACTTACACATTAAAAAACTTACATACTAGAGCACTTGATAACACACAATCATAAATCGCGTGCCGACGTCCCGAGTGTCGGAGATCAGTGTCAGTGTCGATAATCCTAGCTGCAGAGGGTAGGCAGAACTAATGCTGATGGATGGTAACACATGCTCTATTGTGACCTAGCGGGGTCAGTGGGCCGGGGCTCCGGGAGATGTAGCTTTGACATTACTACATTAGAAGTATCGATTCGACTACCGGGTAAAGAAATAGCTCGGTTCTACATATAACCGGTTTTTTTAAGGGGCGGAGAAGCAACCCAGTTCCTACTCATACTTTTTGCGCCGGAGCCCCGGTAACCCCTAGGTAGCCCACAGCTCTTGATTAAGTATCAGTCCTACTGGGCCCCATGAGTGGTGGTGTGAGGAAAGTATTCAGTATTTGATAATATCATTAAGCCTCGAAACGACAAGCGTTTGTTGTATGATAATATCCTTTATTACACTTTTTTAGGAGAGAAAATCATCCATTGACTTATCCCGTAATGGATCAGGCGAGAGGGAGTGTCAAACTCTTGCTGAATAAAAACCACCCTGTTTCAAGTTTTGAACTGAGAGATTGTAATCGCAAGGCTGTTCGCAGCCCTGGGTTTGTAATGATCATAAAAGGCATGACTTTGTGATTTCTTTCGTTAAGCAACAATATCGTAATAAATATTCATAATTGATTTTCTACATTGACACCTGGCATTAAACCAATATACAAATCATAACTATTCATCCAAAAAATAAACCAAAGCTGAGTTTTTAGAACATCTCCAATATTTAAATATTTTTACATCCATTTGATACAGCTCTAAATAACACGGCCTTCGCTAAAATCAAAGAACACGACCATCCGTGTTCTATGATAAAACCAAAATACAAACAAATGGAATGACACAGAATCCTTGGGGTCTGTTTTGGTGGTAAAATTAATGCCCCGTGTTGATTGGACAGCTTCCTCGTAGGTCACTTAAATGCACTTCAACACAGGACCGCACTTGGATACCGTTGGGCCCAAAGTTGACCTTAATTGGGCCCCTGAGTAATTAATCAAAGTATTGCTATTTTGGTAACCTTATTACATTAATGACAGAAAAATTTTCATTTTCAGGAAAGAAACAGTCAAAGAGATTTGATTGATTCTTGAATTTAACGTCCGCATAAATAAATAACCTCTTAATACTCACAAAGCATTTAAACGTTCAATGGCAAATTGTAAACTATGTAACGTTACTATGCATTTCTTTTCCGAGTAACAGACTTCGCATCATTGTAATGACAAATTAAAACTATTCATTAATTCTACTGTCAACAGGGCCCATAATTATCCGGATCAGATTGCACCCAAAAGAGTTTATACACAACTCCGTACCTGTCCTGTCTACTGTCCTAGATTTATCGTGATGACCCCGACTTTATGGCCGGCCACATTCAAGATAGCTTTAAAATCTGGCTGTAGACAGCCATGTGTGCACAGATAATCATTATAGTTACCTAAATTGCGAAAGACAGCTGTATTTATATATTTAGACAATAAAATCTTCAGTTTGATAAGGTGACGACTACTAATTAATTACATAAACTAGGGCAAATTTTAATTTCAAACTTACAAATTTCTCCACGTTTTTACGCAATACATACCTGTAATGATAAAAAAAAAAGATTAGTACCTGTACAATACACATCGATAATTTAAATTCTATACTTTTACTTAATAAATAGGACTTATATAACAATATCACGACTTGTACTTCGTAAAAAGGTCCAGTTGTACGTAAAAAAGCAAGAAAATAGAAAGAAAGAAAAATAATTTATTCGGCACTGGGCAGGGGCACACCAAAGTAATAATTGTTTCAGTACAACACATGAAAGCACTATAGTATAAAATAAAATTGCTTTCTCCGTCCCTTTGTATGCTTACATCTTTAAAAGAACGCAACGGATTTTGAAGCGATTTTTAATAGATAGAGTGATTCAAAAGGAAGGTTTATGTGTGTAATACATGCATAATATATCACCCATACGAAGGCAGATCGCTAGTACTATACAAAAATAACAGCAAGTATATCAAATTTCAAAGCAACACGACATAGAAATATTTCCAACAAAATATTTTAACTCAGGTGCAAATATCAAGGACGGCGCCTTGCATCCCCGGGGATTATATTATCGTGAACACCAGTAGCTGGGGATTAAGAGGGGTGGAAAGGGGATCTGACGTAAATAGATGGGTTTATCGTCTGAGTATTTTGAATTGAATTTGATTTGTGTGTTGCAATGAGTGTGTTTATTGAAATTTTGCGTTAGGATATTTAAAGATGTAGGTATGAGAAAGGAGTCAAATCAATTGAAATCTGAGTTTTGAATACAACATATACAGTAGAGGCATCAACACAGTTGTATTATAAAAACCCAGAGATTTAAAAAAAGTAAACCCCACACTAGAATTTTCTAGTGTTTGTGGGTGCAATTTATAAGCATAATTTCACATACATACTAAGACAACAACAATTTTTTAATCACATCAAAAGATGGTACTGTTTGGAATGCAAAACTGTGACACGTTCCATAGTAGCCTAAACAATCACTGCTTACAGAATAAAAAATCCAAATACAATAACTTGAAGCACAGAAAACTCTATGAAGAGACTAGTGGAAGGAAGGTAGGAAAGCCTTTGCCCTGCAGTGGGACGACCATGACTGATAAAAAAAGAACTGCAAATGATTTAAAATACAAAGAACTCAATCAGTCACTATTCTATTAAAACTGAATAAATCAGTCGAATCTTTAGAAACTACACGTCATACGAGTTATATTCCCTTACATATTACATGTCGGAGTGAATCACTAAACATCCCCTCCACTCGACACTTGGGCACAATAACTAAAACATGAATGCGCCGCTTCCAGGCGATACGTTTGCATCAATAACATCAGTGAAATCACTCAGCTTGCACGTAATACCAGTTGCTAGACGAGGCAGAAGGTTAAGTTGTGCCAAATGTATTTAAAATGACAAATATTGCTATATTTACACAATAAGGCAAAGAAATTAATTTGAAATAGTTATTCTCTGTCAGAAAAGAATTATTTTTATGTAATAAGCTGGCAAACGAGTAGGTAGAAATATCATCTGGTGGTACAGTCTGCACAGTAATTTGGTATATAGGTAAGAAAATTTAAATTTACTCAGTACAGAGAAAGTAGCTAAATTGTATTTTGGTTGGTTGGTTGGTTGGCTTGCTGAAACAATGGTTGCAAAAGATGGCTTCATTAAAAGTTGTTTGTACTGAATCAATTTTTAATTTCGTATCTGTACATTCTGAACAATAGCAGACCTATAAGTAAACCCCATGCTCGTTTATCATCCTATTCCCTAAAACAATATTACACGGCTGATTGAAATAGGTTAGCAACAGCAAGTATTTGTACAACAAATAAAATACCTCAACTGAATGGTATTTCTGTCATTTACCTGCATAACGGTTGCATGTTCTACCGCCGTAATCTAAATTGCTATGCATCCCCGTACCCAGTGAATATGTCATTAACGATGTAACGGGGTTCGACTCCCGTGGGATCCCATTAACACTTACTACAGCCCGATGGAATAATGTCGTATGAGCAGTTTCAACGATATACGTTGCAATTTTGGCGATTTATAATAAAGTGTACTATTTCTGGATCTGTATAAAAATAAAGAAATACATATACTAATGTCGTGGTGGCCCGGAGGTTTAAGACCCCCACTTCTCATGCATGAGAGTGCGAGTTCGAAACCTACCAACGACAAGTACTAATGTGGCTTTTTGCCAATTATATGTACCTACTTTCTAAGACTATGCGACAAATGGCGAAGGAAATCATCGTAAGAAAACCTGGGCTTATAATTTCAAATTATAAGTTTAAAATCGCCAACCCGCATTGAGCAAGCGTGGTAATTAATACTCAAACATTATCCGTGTTAAAAGAGGTCTTTGGTCAGCAGTGGCCACTTATAGGCTATTGATGATATTATACATATACGATCATTTGTCCCATATCAAAGTAGACGCCATGGATTTGTCAGCAGTCTCCGTACTAACGGAAATAGTAATCTATCTCAATTGTTCCACGTTGACATTATCCTATCCTACTAATATTATATGACCTGGAGTTGTAGACTGCCTAGCGGGTTACCCGGACTCCTGCTCGAAAATCAGGAGTAGGAACGGGTTGGTTTTTAGCCAGTAAGAGTCTGACACTACCTCTCGCCTCGCCCAAGGCGGGAGAAGCCATTGGATAACTTTCTACCTTCAGAAAAAATCTACTAATATTATAAATGCGAAAGTATGTCTGTGATAGGACATTTGGTACTACGTATGTTTGTCACTCTTTCACGAAAAATACTGGACGGATTTGGATGTAATTTAGTTCAGAGATAGATTATAAAGACAGTCTGAAACTCCTACCTAGGGATACTATATCACTTTGCACACAATGCATCTTTCCTTCCCACACACAAATACTACTCATACAGCGCAAATATACATTAATTCCAAAATACTGACACGTGACACCCAACAATTCAAGTCAAACTATATAAGGGGAAAAGTCAATTATGAGAGAGCCTTTTACAATTAAATTAAGATGTTTGTCCGATATAAAGAGGGTTGAAACTTCCTACCCCTGAGGAGTGCTTTAGGAATAGTGTTTCAAACAAATATTGTAAGTTTGATCATATTTTTTGAAGTAGTTTTTGATGTATCGTCTAGAGTTATTTGTAGTGAGTCACCTTTTTAATAGGGGTAAAGTATGTATTATGCGTGCAATTTCGATGATTAATTGTTTCATAATCATAGAAATTACTTTCTTTTTATTTTTTTTATTCAGATCTGATAGCAGTATTTAGGATGCCTAAAAATACACATACGTACATAACCTCACACCTGTCTCCCATGGGGGTAGGCAGAGACAATGCGCCGCCAGTTGCTACGAATCTTACATAGGTACCTTTTGCTTTATCAACAGTCATCAGTCTTTTCATGCAATATCATCGATTAAGGATACTTTTAATTTGGCCTTTCTTTAATATATCGCCAATCTAGTCGCTATATGTCCGTCTGTAACGCCCTCTACCGATGATTCCAATCATGTTTTGTAAATCTGCTTTAATTCGTCATTCATCCTTTCTATGCGTCCAAATAATGCATGCAGCACGCCTAACAATACCTTAACATAGTTTTCAAGCTATTTTCAATAACTACGGCCTACATCAAATATCTATTCCTAATATTTTCATTTTTATGTCTCACTTAGTTTCATTTTTATTACTTTTTATATATTTCAATAATATTTATTGCTCAATGGTATAACTGTTGATATTCATTTGTTTGATATCAAAAGATGATTCTGTTTGATACATTTATATGTATTGAACATTTTGTTTTAAGTTAAAGTGCCTTGTTCAATTTAATAAATGTACCTATGTCAAGTTTTATTTTATTTGAAAGTTTATTTAGATGTAATATCTATATCATTATTATTTGATGTCAGTTAAACGTCGTAAAAATTGAATGATATCTACATATGCGAAAACCACTCTTTTTTCAGAAGGGAATAATATCCACTGTCTACCGCCGTGGGCGAGGCGAGAAGGAGTGTCAGACTCTTACTGACTAAAGACAACTTCGTTCTTACTCCTGCTTTTTGAGCCGGAGGCCTGATAACCCGTTAGGCAGTCGGCAAGAAAACTATTCTAGAAAGCTATCAGTTAAAGGTGAGATTATTTTTCCAAATTCCGAAATAGGTATGCAGAGGAATAAATGGAGAAAAATAAAATAAGGTATCAATTAAATATAGGTTGAGAAAGAGGATGCTATTGGACTTAATTGGACTGATTCACAAAAAAGTCACAAAATACATGACCTAACCAAGAGTTAAAAGTTAGCAAAACCACTAAACATGAAGTAACAGAATCTCCCAATCAATGCCAATACATATAATGTCAAGGTTCGAAGCTGTCAATCATCACAACCGATGATGGTAACCACCACGCCTCCTGTCATTGCATCAACTACATACAAGCTCTATTGTATAGGAAATTAGCATTAACATATTAATGTAGGTTACATTTCAAGTGTGGGAGAGCCATGCGAGACGAATGGGCCGGCTCGACCGGAGTGACCACGGCCTCACAGAAAACTGACGTGAAACGCTTGCGTTGTGTAAGTGAAGTTACCGGAAGCCCAAATCATCTCCTTCTAAATCCTCCCACTCTCAAATCCCTAACCCCCAAAGGGAGGCCAGCAACGCACTCTTATGTCGTCTAGTGTTGCAAGTATCCATGGGCGACGTTGCGCCAATTAGCGCATAGATCGCTATCTCACCTGATGGTAAGTGATGTAAGTGGTAACCTATTACTATCATGTAATTCGTTTGCTCATTTTCTGTCCTATCCCATCCCATAAAAACCTGAACTTATAATTTTTACTGATTACTTCTTTGTAGAATTGACAATCTGTCTTGAGCAAGCGTGGTGATTAGTGTTCATTTGTTCATTTCTTCTCCGTGGGAGAAGAGGTAATTCCTCAGCAGTGGCACTTATAAACTGATAAAGACATACACCTAAGTAGAAAAGGCGGTATCTCACGTCACATCGTTTTTGAACAACAGAACCCAACATAACATCAGTTTAACTCACACTTGACTAGTTTAAAAGTGACGAATGACACAATACATATTGATGACTTGAATCAGTTGTGACCTCTTGACATATGTTAAGCAATTGATGAGAGGCACACAAAAGGAGGTTTTAGCTTTTTAAGTCAAACAAACAGATATGGTTAGAGGCATATTTTTATGGCCTTATTTGATATTTCATCGCATAGCTTCTTAGATACTTATTTGCAAGAAAGGTATATTAATACATTGAACGCCGTGGTGGTCACCGGTGACCGACGTTAGCGGAGGATTTGCCAACAGTTTTCTATTGGCAGTCAAAGACTTAAGGAAAAACATTCGAATTGTCCAACTATCCTCTTATATCCAATTCAGATCGATTAACATTGTAACATTTCGTACTCTTCAGTAGCTACTCTAGCGCCGTTTACATCCGTATTGCATGGATATTGAATAAACTAAAATAAATGGTATTGAGTTTAGTTTTGTATTTCGTACTCGAATGCTATTTTAACAGCTGCGATTGGGGTTGTATAGTTTTGACATTGAATAATTATTGAGATTTTATTCAATTGAAATTGCATTGACATTGAGATTGGTTTCAAGAGTAACGCTCTGTTCAGTATTTCCAAATAATTTTTCTTATTTCATCTGGAAAACGAACCCGCGCCACATTATTCGGCTGCCATACTTTCTAACCACTAGTACCAAACAAAGCCTATCTCTACCACTCTAATATAAAAATATTCTCTAAATCTACACCCACACGTAATCAAACCCAACAATCACTGCCATACCATAAGTCAGGGGTGGCCAACTTATATGTACTCTCGATCGACTTTTTTCTAAAAGTTTCTTGCGATCGACCTTTTACACAAAATATTTATACACTAAATATATACACTAAATATTATTTATTACACATACTTTAGTACAAAAAAAAATTTAAGTTTTTTCTTAATTTCTGGTCCGCAATCGGTCAAAAATGCTCTCGGGCTCGACCGGTCGATCGCGATCGACCTGTTGGCCACCCCTGCCATAGGTGCTGCACTTAAGTCCGATCCTAAACCGGTTGTAGGCACTCCAACATAGGGGGGAATGCTTAAACCGGCATTCATTAACTTAAGACCCCTTTTTGTTGAGGATTAGCTACCTACAGGATATTGTTTCGAGTTTATTTTTAAGCCGGGAATCGAACTCGTATAATAATTATGCAATCAATATCGGTTCAGAATTCGATGCCTAATGGGGAAGATGACTAATTTTTATTTTAATCTAAATAAAAATGTTAGTCTTGTTATTATTTTAAAACACTAGAGACGTATTTTTTTTTTTCTGACGGAAACAAATACTTTCTACAATATATTGATTTGAAATATTGACGTCACCTCTAAGTACATTTTAGTTACGTAAAAATTACGTAATTAGCTCCCATTCCGAAAGTTTATTCTTTTTATTTAGGTATTATTTTCTTATACGACAAAATATAACGATATGTGTCTAATATTTTTTCATTACCTTTACAAACGGTTTTTTTACACAACGAACTAACAAAACTCATACACAATTAAAGAACTAGAATATTTTTTCCATCCATATCATCACGGACGTTATAAAATGACAGTACAGTCAACATGGATGATTAACATAAATCATAGCACAACAAATAAGCTAAAGGTGTGCTCGAACCGGTTTGAGGGAACTTGCTTGGGAGACGTCTGCTGGGATACTAAGGCTCAGGACAAAGTGATGAGCGGAGAGATTTTAATATTATTTTTTTATGGTGAGACTGGCTACTAGCGTGCGGTTTATGTCGGTGGCTCCTATTGATTGTAGCGTTATGAGTTATAGTTCATCATAGTCTTTTTCGGTAAATGGAGTAACGAACACAAAAATAATTACATTATGATATAAAAAAATAATACAATATGTACTGCACGAGTGCACACTGCATGCACACTGCTGAAAATACATCTACAAGCGGAATAAAAACTAAAGATTTACCTATTGTATTTAGTAGCTTGGATTTCCGCAAACTAACGTCTGACCCTATTCTAGATACAAAAATAATTATACAATTCGCGCCAGTCGTTTCCGAAATTAATTTCAATCAAACAAAAAATTCAGCTTCATAATGTAGTGGTATAGATTCTATGATTTGATTACGTTGTAGGTACGTAGAACCTGTCGACAAATTCTAAGGAATGTAAATATCTGGATAATACAGTTTTCTAATGTAACATACTTACGGCCGTTTAAAAGATGTCTCCTGGACTGTCTAAAATGTGGCTTACCGTGATATAACGCCTAAACTAACCCCTTACTTCTCCTGTAAGATGTCACTTATAGCTAATAGTTTGAAAAAAATACATAAATGGCATTAAATGCCGTCATTAGGGGTTTCTTTAAATGTATGAATGGTTGGTGAAAATCGGCATGAATGTCTTTTATATTACTTAATCAAATCACTTTGATAACAATTACCCGCTGCCGCTTATGAGCATGCCCGGTACCTTAAGCCGGGCGGTGTCAGTGACACGGCGCGCGCGCAGCCTTCGTCCATCCATGCTTCAGATACAAGCTCTTACTAGATCATGGATTATATTACTTAACATTGTAATGTTATAAAATCAAATAATAACATAAAATATGGCCACCTTTTAAAGAAAATATTGTTATACATAGCGTCATTATTTTAAAAGTGCGAGTAGGTAAAGCAAAACAAGACGTATACTATGTGGATAGATGAGTCTTTTTGAGGGGGGAAAATCATCCAATGACTTCTCCCTTTGCCTTGGGCGAGGCGAGAGGTAGTCAGGCTCATACTGACTAAAAACCACCCCGTTCCTACTACTGCTTTTTGAGCCGGAGCCCCGGTAACCCGCTAGGCAATCCACAGCTCCGGGGATAGATGAGTCTATTGCCACATATTAACAAGCGACAAAACGTTATTACGTTGTCCGCCATAATACTTTGCTTGACTCGGGAATTGACCTAAAAGCGTAACTTGGAAATATTACTACCGACTGTCGGTAGCCGTATATATATTTCAAATTCATTCGGATTTATCACATTTTCATTAAGTAACCAAGTTTTATAAGGCATCCATATAAAATTAAAAACATATAACAATAACCTCTAAGAAACAATCCTCTTACCCATTGTCTTCCAGACCAGACCAACACAAGAATCAAACCAGTTTACCAAGATACCGCTACTCGATTATCAAAGCGCCTCGAGCATCAAACGGGGCTCGAACCCTGAGTCGTGAGGTCTGATACACCCAAGGGTAAGTGTCGTATTAAATCTGAATATATTCTGTTTTATGTTTGTGAGAGTTATTTTTGAAATGTAAATATTTTTACTGCATTTTTCTAGGTTTTATTTAGGACTTTCCAAGAGTTCTAATTGAAGTCAAAGCACAATTTTTAGAACAAATGTAGTGGATAAAGTAGTGGTTTGAGTGTGGAAGAGCCATGCTTGACGAATGGGCCGGTTTGACAGGAGTGATACCACGGCGCGTCATAGAAAACTGATGTGAAACAACCGCTTGCGTTGTGTTTCTTGGTGTGAATGGGGTTACCGGAGGGCCCAATAACCTAAATCGTCAATCCGTTTTGAACAGGTGTGGTGATTAAAGCTCATTTCTTCTCCGTGTGAGAATAGGCATTTCCTCAGCAGTGGAAACTTATAGGCTGAAGATAATTATTTAAACTTAATATTTAAAATGTTCACTAGTGATTACAATCTAGACTTTGAAATGAAACTCTTTCAATCCTTATTCCACTGCTACTGACATACATGAATAAGTATTAAAAATAAATATAAAATTCTTCGTACAATGTAACCACAATGGTCTGTAAGTCTGTCCGTCCGCCATAATACAATTTATTGTACCGTTACGATATCTATATGAACAATCAGATAATCTCGCTGCCATCGGGAATGCGGCGAGGTTGCGCGCGCGCACCGACTAATACGTTACTGATTGAAGATTCGTTTTAAAAGAAGAATTTTCTGACATTTTATTTTCTTGAGGTTTTTTGGAAATCGGAAAGTTATTTAGTTTGTTTTTATATGTATATACAGATAAGCAAGAGTTTTGCCTGGATAACTACTTAAGAGTAAAAGCTATGATTCCCTTAAAAATATCTCTGGTATAATACATTTTTATACCATCCCTGTGTGTGTTTGATCAGTTGATTTAAAACAAACTATAAGAAACAAGCTATGTAAAATCCTCGAGATTGATGTGCTATGAATAGCTCGCTACAAAGATGTAATAGTTAAGCTGTGAAACTATATGACCGTTTCCACTGATACTAAGCTATGTAGCTGTGCGAGAAAAATGCTCAGCTCGAATATGCGATGTATCGATAGTAGAAGCCATCCAAAGCACGCATTTTTCCATATAAAAACATAGCTTACGTGAATCCGTTTGCATCAGCGCTATGCTATGTGTCCTAATAAATATGATTGGTAGAAGCCAAACGCATCCACAGCAACGTAGCATAGCACATCTCTAGTGGAAAAGCACACTAAAACTCCTATCTCCAAATTTGTCCTAAAAATAGTTTCGTCCCAAAACGATGTCCTGAAAACAAGCATCTAGGATGAAATACAGGATATTAAGTTTGCACAAAGCGGCTAATGGCTTTGATGTCGGATTTTATAGTCGGCCTCGCTAGGGCCGGCCCAATTTTGGCTAATAGCTCTTTTAGAAAATTTCCGCTAAGTCATAAATGAGGGTGTGTGACCTGTGACCTGGTTTTGAGAACTAGATTTGGTCTTGGTGTTTAGAGATTATGTAGAGATAAGTAATCCTTATTTACTCCGAAAGGATATTTTCGCAAAATTTTTTACAGGATTTATGTAACAAATGGCGTTATAAGATAAATAAAGCACTACCCATTCCTAGATCATTTTAAAAATTCCATCCAAAGGTTGTCTGGAAGAAATCACCGTGTGTGATAAGACTGCCCATTGTACTTCAATTACTATTACAATGTAATGTGTTTTATGTATGTGAGCAATCTCACAGGCTCACCACCTATTACATGGGACTTACAAGATAAATTGTGAAAAGTGGCTTGTACACAGTGGCATTACTTGCCATAATGTGCACCTCTGCTTACCCCTTCGAGGATTAAAGGCGTGACGATATGTCAAAATTATTTATTTCAAATAGATAATAAAGGCACTTTTGAACTTCAAAGAAAACATTAAAATATTTAAAAAAAACAAATGTCAGTATGTCGGTCAGTCCTCTAGTTGGGCTATTTGCTCGTTCCAAAGTGTAGATTCCTATGGAGAAGCACGAGCAAGAAACTCCATAGGTTACTCTTTTTCAATCAGGATCACAATTATAATACATACGTCGCACAAATCCTAACAAAATTATATTTAAAAACACAATACTAATTTCCCCAACCTAAACATCGATGCTTGAACATCCAACCACCAGACATCACTATACACAATTTTAAAAACGAGAACATTCCACAACCCTATCTCTCACCGTTGCCATGGCAACCATCATATTGTTTGTTACACAAGGAAAAATATTCTTAGTTTACGTGTATAGAAATGTGAACAACAAAGTACACAAATCCTCTTGTCAGCTTATCACCATGGCAACGGACGATAAACGGTTCAGAGCGAAAGAAGAATATTTTATTTTTCAAAATTGTGTGGGTTCAGGTGTTTGGGTAAATAAATGTATTATATATTATATGTACACGCTTAGGTGAAATGCCGTGGTGACCCGGAGGTTTAAGACACCCGCTCCTCATGCATGAGAATGCGTGTTCGAAACCAACAGCAAGTGCAAATATTTAATTTTTTCCGAGTTATATGTACTTTCTAAGATTATTTAGACACCACTGGCAAATGGTGAAGGAACACATCGGGAGGAAAGCTGGGCTTATAATTTCTAATTATGTGTAAATTTGAAAGTGCCAACCACTATTGAACAAGCGTGGTGATTAATGCTCAAACCTTCTTCGTGCGAGAAGACGACTTTGATCAGCAGTGGCTACTTATAGACTGTTCTTGTGATGATGTGACACGCTTAGGTGTTAAAAGGTCTTAATTGGAGGTCTTAGTAGTTTCATTTAGGGATTTGTGCCTAATATTTAACAATATCCTCACTCCTATTAGCGAAAAAAAACATATTTCGCCTGTTAATGGGATAACCGATGCATTAATCTAGACTAATAATCCATCTATGTAGCATATTTTATCCAAATCCGTCTAGTAGTTTTATCGTGAAAGACTTCTAAAATGCATATAACACATCCTCGCAAACATTTTCATGTATAATATTAGTAAGTTAACTAAAAACAGCAACCCAGTCTTTACTTAATCACAGAAAGCATCTAAATATAGTGTACAAGTACAAGTTGAAACTAGAATTTAGATCTAACTGCAGAACAGATGATTGCAAGCTGTCTAAAGTTGCCACATCTATTCCTAATGCACTTCTCGCTTAGCAACTCATATAGCCTACATCTGACGACTCTGACGTTGTTTAGACAACTTGGGATATGATAGACATAGAATATATAAAGACAATACATGATTTATAACTAAGAATATGCCATTATACAATTCAATTATAGCCATGTAAGTGTCGGAGAGCCATGCTTCGGCACGAATGGGCCGGCTCGACTGGAGTGATACCATGGCCTCACAGAAAACTGACTTGAAACAAGGCTTGCGTTGTGTTAAAGGGTGAAAAGTCATCCAATGACTTCTCCCGCCTTGGGCGAGGCGAGAGAGAGTGTCAGACTCTTACTGACTAAAAACCACCCCGTTCCTACATCTGCTTTTCGAGCCGGAGCCCCGGTATACCCGCTAGGTAGTTCGCAGTTCCGGAGTGAAACAACGCTTGCGTTTTGTTTCGTTGTGAGTGAGGTTACCGGAGGTCCAATCATTCCCCTCCCCAATTGTCCAAATTTCAGATTCCACTACAACTCTTAAATCATAACCCCCAAAAGGGCCGTAACGCACATCGTAATGCCCCTAGTGTTTCGGTTGTCCATAGGCGGCGGCGATTGCTTACAATCAGTTTAGTAGTAAATTTCTCAGTAATGGCAAGGTCTAAACCTATCCTAGTAAATACCAACGTAGTATCATATCACACTCAATCCCAGTAACATAGGACCTAACAATAAAACTCCCAGACACAATATTTTCGCTTCTTCCACACTCTATACAAACTATCATTAGAAAATGGTCTCTAATGCCTTGTAAATAAGGACTATCAGTGTTGGTACCTGATCCAGTGATATGGCTGCAGGAGAGACCTGGGCACCACATTAAGGTAACTGAAGGAGTATAAATTATCGGGAAGCGATGTACAGCCGTGTGTAATGGGCGAACGAAGGATTATTTATTGCTAGCACGTGGGGATTGGCGATTAGTGGTTATGGTGATAAGCTGAGCGGGGGCGGTAGCGATTTTATTTATATACTAGACTACAACTTCATCCGCGTCCGCTTAGAATGATAACATGGGACATTTTTTTTATTTTGCTTTGGTTACTAAACAACTTATATCCTACTAGCTACTCCTACGCGGTTTCACCCGCTGATCCGCTCGCTCATATTGTTCGTAGCATGACTTCCCCCTCCGTTCCTTCAACTATCTTTACTTAAAAAATCACGTCAATTCGTCGCTCTGTTTTACCGTGAAAGACGGACAAACAAACGAGACACACAATTTTAACAATTTATAATGTTCTTTTTCCCCTTGTTAACAATACAACAAAAAACGTTTCATTCAAATCCATTCATTAGTACAGCTACGCTTCTCGCTGATTCAAGCACTATAACCTCACCCTTACCAAGTTTAACCAGGTTAAGCTAAAGAGCGCGAGGTAATGACGATATTGATGCACATTAACTATGTATACAATACCCGTTAATTGCTGTTGTGGTTACTGAAACACATATTTTCATAAATAAATGGGAAAATGTATGAGTTTGTGTGTATGTTTGTCACTCAATCACGTCAAAACGACTGTAGGCATCGAGATGCGGAACAGGGGTAGATTATGATCTGGAATAATGTATGTGTACTTTTATTCTTACAGCAACGCGAGCGAACCCGCTGGAAGAAGCTAGTTTATAATATAAAGTATTTCGTATTATCAAACCCTCTTCTTACTTCTATCTCATCTTTTTTAGGATTCCGTACCCAAAGGGTAACAATTTGAGCGCTATTACTAAGACTTCACTGTCCTATCCGTCTATCTGTCTATCACCGGGTTGTACATTAACCGTGACAGCTATATACACCTAAGTTTATCAGTCACCCATTTGAAATAGGGCCTTAGACAAAGCCAAAGGTCTCCTCTCACACGGAAAATGTTTAAGCATTAATCACCACGCTTGCTCACTGCAAGCTGATAATTTCAAACTAATAATTAGAAATTATAATTTTAGGTTTCCTCACGATGTCATTCATTCAAATGCCAAAAGAAAAATCAGGAAGGTATAAGTTAATCTCCCGTATTTACCCCCCATTTAACAGTACAAAGACAACCAGTAACCACATAGTAAAACCACAGTCAGTTAATCCCGAATCCCGAAACAGGAGAACACCGTGTCCTGACAGACATAGCTTTCAACTACCCTAAATCATAACCCATGTTTTACCAACCTGTAACGTTGGGCGCAAATTCGCGATATTGCGATTCGATCGTAATCGTGACTAAAAGTCGATGAAGGATGTGTATTTTTGTTACAGTTGTACTTACTTTAGAATACTTTATATGCCTGGTTAATAGATATGATGACGGGGTATGAGAAAATTACAAATCTATTTAGTCCGTCAGTTAGGTAATGAACAAATATTAGATATGTATTTTTTTGTTTTGTCATATAAGTTAACACTACTTGAATAAAATGAATCAAAGTTTAGGAGTGGGAGCAAATACATCATTTATATGTATAAAATGTACCTAGAAGTGACGTCTCGCGACATTTTAATAAAATCTTCGAAAGTATAACCAATTTGTTCACAGATAAGTAAATAATAATTATTTGACGTGAAATATTTGATAATAAGTCTTTAAATATTATCCGACAGAGTTTTTATGGCCTCAATAAACTCACTGTTTCTCTACTAGTATAAAAAACCCAAATATGTACCTATCATAAACGACAAAATTCCGTCACATCACGGTATAGTCGTAAAGTGTACAAAGAGTCTTAGGCATTAAAGTATCTACTGTGCGTTGAAGCTTAGGGAGGACACAGAGGCGGATTTGCTCTCACAATAACGCGAAACCGTTGAACACCCAAACCTAATACCGGCATTCTCGTATGGAATTAGGGATGCTGGATATGCGTCTCTTGTTTTGTCTTAACTCATAGGCATTTTGAAATAAAGTAGTGTATCTTACAACAACGCAACATCACGCCTTTTTATCCCCGAAGTGGTTTTTTTAAGGGGTAAAAGTCATCCAATGACTTCTCCCGCCCTGGGTGAGACTGTTAGAGAGTGTCACCCCGTTCCTACTTATGCTTGCGGAGTAACTAAATATCTCACTAATATAATAAATGGGAAATTTTGTGAGTTTGTTGTGTGTTTGTTTGTTACTCAATCACGTCAAAACTCCTGAAGACAACGGGATGAAATTTTGAATAGAGGTATATTATGGTCTGGAAAACGATAAAGGCTTTTTATTTCATGGGAACGCCGGTGGTAGAAGCTAGAGAAATGTAAAATATGTTGTCTATTTTAACACGTTAATCGCTTCGGGTCCTCGGTGACCGACGTTAGAGGAAAAGCCTGCAACAATTTTCTATTGGCATTCAAAGACAGACATGAAAGAAATCTATAACTAATAATACCTACCCTTAAATGGTCTTTTAACAAATAACGAAACAATGTATTGTAGTAGCTATAAATTCCATCGTACATACGTTTGGAACCTATTTCTAACGAATAACAATGAATGGGCCCATAATATACATACGATATTCCTTTTTTAACGAGAAAAATAAATAAGAAGGTACATTATATACAAGATACCTTCCGAATAGTAATTGGTTATGAAACATGTCGTATATTATCAGAAATACTTATTTATTTGTACCGAAAACATATTATGAATGTCTCTATTAGGTACAATAATTTGGAATTATGTATGTACCGTGTATTTTTTGGTAAATACTAGTCGCCATTATTTTGGAAACACAGAAATAGTTAGACCTATAGTCTTTAGGTTTCAGTTATTAGGTACTTGTTCTTTCTGTTAGTACCTAATACTCAGAATAAACAAGATTATTTACGAAAATTCTTCGTTGGTTGTTTTCACGTAAAATGTATTTTTTTCGATTTTTTGGTATTTAGTTACATTTTAAATACGAGTAAAGACCTACAACTTAGTCAGTAACATTCTGACACTCCCTCTCGCCTCGTCCAAGACGGGAGAAGTCACTGTATTATTTTTCCCCCTTAAAAATGTCTTACTAAAATACATGAAAGTCACTATCATATAAACTAGAAATTAAGAACGTGAAAACGAAACAAACGAACAAATTCATTTTCGCATTCAAAAATTTAAATTAAGAACAAACATCAAAAACAAAAATCGAAAATCAAACCGCACAAATTAAAAATAAAATTTCAATTTGGCCAGCAACAATCATAACTCGAAACTTTTCAAATAACGAACGCCACATTCGAAACAGCACTTACGAATTTAAACTTAACCCACCAACTGCAACTGTGGGTATAAAAGTCACAAAACGGTGTTATGTTTATTGTTCAGTGTAGTCGGGTTACCGGGCGGCACATTAACATCGTCATACACTTCCCGGAGTTTCCGAGGTGGGTAATTACCCGGGTCGGGCAAAAAGTGCAATTAAAATGGTCCCATGTTGGGCGCCACTTGGTTGGTTCGCCCGCCAACAGAACACTGTAATGCAATTGTAACGCAATATAATTTTCGCGGAAAGCCTGCTGTTTCCTGGAAATTCGTGGAAGTTTTGCTTATTCACAATTTTGAAGATATAATCATATTTTACCGCTTTGTAGTTTAGTTCGTGGCGCTTAATTACGATGTTAGATAATAAAGTTTCGGTGGCCAATGTGGTCAGTGTAGTGGTAACTGGGTGCTAGTTAGTTAAGATTCTTATATGCTTTTGTTTGTTTCATTTAAATAGTTTAATTAGCTACACCACACATTAATAATCATTATTATCCATATAATATTTCCAAGCCACATAGAGCAAGCATGGTGATTAATGCTCAAACCTTTTCCCTGCCAGAAGAGGCCTTTGGTCAGCATTGATGATGACATAATATAATTTTATGTTATCTCTAAGTAAGCTCCGATGGTCCTTAGTTTACCTTCAGAATCCAAAAGTATTTGGATTCTAAAAAAAAGGTTATTTAGTAAAATAACCTTTTAAGACACACAACAAAAAAGAAATTAGATTACAAAGAAACCGACATAAATAGGTATTATTAATTCTCAACTAAAAATAGCTTTAAGAAAGTTCCAACTAAAATGCTAAGCCATTAAAGGCACACAACCACAAATTCCCAGCAACAAACTATTTACATAAAAATCTTAATGCCAAGAGCAATCCATCTTCTTTAAAAGGCATTTCCAAAGCAACTTAAAATTTCAACCCGTAAACGCGAACAGCGGTCGAAGCGGCCCCCTAGCGGTGACGGCGCACAACTTTTAGTGTTCACATTAAAACTGATAAACCCTTAATGCAAATTGAAAGCGTGCGGGCGTGAAACATGCCGCGGTGGTCCGACGAGACTGCTGTTCGGTAAAAATAGGTGTTTGGTCTTGAAAAGAGCGGATAAGGGGTTTATAAATTGAGGCTTTAGATTGAATTTGAGAATATTATTTCTTTATGCAAATAGGGTTTTTTGTGGAGACATTAATTAAATGGATTCTCGTGAATGCTATAAAGTGGAATGTGCTGCAAAGGCAATTGGCTGCCGCGGAACGTGTAGCGAGTTCGATACCAGCACGAAGCCGAAAAACTCTGTGTGATCCATAAATGTATGTTTCGGGTCTGAGTGCGATGTATATGTGAACCTGTATGTTTCTAAACGCACCTAAAGATGAAAATCCAAGTATTGGGCAATTTTCTTTTTTTATTGTAGTTCATACGTTACCAATAAAAGTTCCAACCAGTTTTGATTCTTGTTAAACGTATGAATTAGAAATACCTACAAACCTACATCAAGCTCAGTGACTTCTCAATATATATTTCAAAAATACGTCTTTTAACGTGTAAACTTTATTCAGTACTATGATCAGGAGAAATTTCAAATATCCGTAGACTCTCATTCATCGCGTGGACCGTAGAGGGAGCGGGCGGTTATCCCAACTAAAGGTTATTATAAGCGCAGTACGGCCAGCCTCTATGCGGATATTCGGATAGATAGGCCACTTAGCGAGATATTGCCGGCGAATTTGGTTAATGCACTCGCTCTCAGAATATTTTGCTTGTAATATTTTAAGAGATATTTTGTTTTACTCATAGAATGCTAAGAGAATTAGGGTAGATGACTAAATTTGACTCAAAAATATCCGTCTTGTAAACCTTTTTAATACAGTATAAACGTATTTTTAATTTTACGTTTTATATGTAGAAATGACGTATTTGCTCCCAATCCTAAACTAATACGTGTCTATATGACAAAAAAATACGTGTCTAATATTTTTTCATTACTTAACGGACTACATAGATACACCGTCATCATCTCTATTTATATAGTATTTATATCATATATTTGTATAGTATTAGCAAGAAACCAAAACAATCGTGGTTTCATATACCGCATTTTAATTTTCAAAGCGACAATTAAGTCTTTGTGCACAAACAATACAAAAACGATTAACTTTTCATTGATGCCAAAATGGCATCAGATAATGCAGTGTGAAGTTAACATAGCCGACACAAAACATCAGCCTATTCTTTCATGTTCCAACGAGATAATAAATTAAACCAAACAACGAAACCGCACGAAATTAATCAATCAACTGCATTCGACACGTTTTTAAATATATCATCGTTGGGCGCTTTCGACCGGGCCAGGGTAAATTATCTGTAAATCGTGGCAGCAACATCTGACCACCGAGCGGTGTCGTATCCGAAATTAAAATTTAAATGTTGATATGTTAATTATTGTGAAAATGTTTTTTAGTTGGTCGCTGTGACCCCGCCGGTCGTTGAAGGGTTGATTGAGCGGAATGGTATTCAAATAAATTGTTTATGAATATAAAATTAAGTTCTTTTTTTCTTTGACAAGCGCGTGCCTGCTGACAGCTTGAGATGTTGAAATGTTGATAAGAAAAAAATATTTGACATTTGATTCGAATGTGAATTTAACTTAAAGTTTTAATTTAGTTGTCTTGCTTGAGTAAACAGTGGTCGCAAGTGTGACTACTGAGCTGAGAGTTCCGAATTCGATACTCGGATTACTAAAGTGTTTGAGAACCTACTGAGAATAAAAACAAATCTGTAGTAATACGTTGTAGCCTAGAGTAGTAAAGATTAAAGTCTTATTGTAAGACATTTATTTAGTTGTTTTTTAATAAGTTGGGATCTTCACCTGTATTTGTAGGTGCGTTTACAAACATACACATACACATGACACCTAGACTCGCAAAAACAATTTGTGGACCACACAAAGAGTTGCACCATGTAGGAATCGAACTTGCCACACGTTGCGTGACAGCTAGTTGCCTAGCCACCGGACTAAACGTGCAGTCAAGTCGACAATTTATTTTTTAACATAACTGCTAAAACTAGCATTATACTTAAAGAGATTCTTCTCTGCCTATTCCTTTGCAGAATAAAGGGCTTAATGTCACATTACTTTTAAAATGTGACTTTTTTGAACTTGCAAAATTAATGGTCCGAATATTTTTAGTAGTTTACAAAAATGATTCATGAAAAAGTGTGTACTAAGGGTGAAATTTGCTTGCAAAGTTTTTAAATATCTCTTATCAGAGTTAGAATCTTATAGTGAATGCAGAGACATTATGCATACTGCCTCTTTGATTGATAGGTCGATGGAAATTGGTGTGAAGATATTTTTCAATAAAAAAAGATTTAAAGACTTAATAGAATTATGAATGAACAGAATATCGTATCGTCACGCCTTTAATCCGCGAAGGGGTAGGTAGATATGCATATTACGGCACGCAATGGCGCTGTACAATGTACACCCACTTTTCACCATGTATGTTATTAGTCTCATGTAATAGGAGGTGAGTGTATCTATTGCTATATACTGAACACAATTCCAAACTCCGTACTGAGAAATTTTTGAAAAGTTAATAAATTCCAGTAATACTTTGCCCGACCGAATCGAAGCCGAGACCCTTTGCCCGGCAGTTAAAATTGCAACCACTCGACAGGTCACATTTTACAATATCTACAAACAAACAATAAATATTTTTATTTAAATAAGTAAATCGTTCCACCACACTAGGCTTTATAACTAACTCAAATAAACAACATCACCATTTTCCAGAAAACAAAAAAAAAAAACACAAGAAAACATTTTTCATCCCATATCAAGCGGCCATTTTAAAAGTCATGTACGTGTTTTTTTTTTACCATAAGGCCTTTTACTCTAGCTTAGACCTTTTTGCACTCGGCTTGGAGTGTTTAAAAGTGTGTGTATTTGCTTCTATTTTCTTAAACTAGCGAACCAGAGGTACACGGCTAGCTAAAAGCATTTGTGTGTACAGACACACGCCGATAGAATAATTATATCGCTTTAAGTCTAGATGCTAGGTCTATTTGTAGTTTTAAAAAGGTGAAATTGGTGCTCTTAAATTAAAAGTCGTGCAAAAATTGACAACAACAGACAGGGTGGGTATGAGTTGATTTGGGTGATAGGATGCTTTTCATCCCGGGAACGCGAGCGACGCCGTTGACAAAAACTAGTAATAAAGTGTAAATATTTTTTTATATATCTTTATTTATTTAGAGGCTTATGATTATTAAATAACAATGTCAGCCCCATCGTAGCTCGTACATAGAGATACATACATCCTTAACTATACTGAGACACCTTTTAAACTAAGAGAGCTACATAATGTTATATACTTGTAAATTTTGCTAGACTAAACATAATATGCTACTAATTCAAGTACTTAAGTAGGTACCTAGTTCCCGTATAAATGTATACAAATCACATTGCACTAAGTATTACCAGGTAGTAGGTAGCTACGTCAGACATGTTCAATGTTCATGCAAATCTCTACATGTTCGCTTAGTTTAGTAAGAGACACAATTAGTGGTTACCGGGTACATATCTGTTGGTAGAAACATACATACTATATGTATTATGTTAGTTTACTCTGTGTTAGATGCAGTTCTCATTGTGATCTTACCACCTAGGTAGGTAACTATTTATACTTTTATATTTTTTATATTATAAAGCTTAAGTGTGTTGGAACGCACTAATCTCTGGAATTACTAGTTCGCATATAATAACTAAAAAAAATTAAGTGTGGAAGAGTCATGCTTCGGCACAAATTGGCCAGCTCGACCGCTTGCGTTGGGTTTCGTTGTGTGAATGAGGTTACAGGAGGTCTAATTACCTGTTCCCAATCCCCGATTCCCCAACAACCCTTAAATTCCTAACCCCCAAAAGGCCGGCAACGCACTTGTAACGCCTTTGGTGTTTTGAGTGTCCATGGGCCGCGGCGATTGTTTACTATCCGGCTTATACCACTCTTCTAAAAACTCTTATTGAATTAGATAGTTCATTTATTGAAAAAGGTTTTATGCTAAAATCATCACGCTACAATTAATAGGAGACAAGCAGTGGTTAGTAAACCGCTCGAGAGTAGCAATTGCTAACTAAAATTCAACATAGCTAATTATCTAAGTAGGTACAAGTACAAGAATGTACATCAGACGCAAGGGATCAATTTGTAAGCAAGAAACATGTAATCCCGGGTTCGATATTAATTCGGAACAGTTTACAAGCTTAGGTAATTAGTTATGTGATGTATATAATGTGTATTATTAATTGTTTAACGCGATGAAGGCGTGGTTACGTTAATTCATTACGAAGTTTTTATTTTAAAGATGTTTTTGAGTAGGTAATTAGTAATTATGAGTTGTAGTCTGTGAACGTTATTTTAAGGTATATAATTATATGTGTATTTACTTTAAATTCCTCTTTCGATGGGTTGTTACAAAAGTAACTAGGTATGTTTACTAGCAAATATCATCCAAATGTAACACAAAGTGTAAAAGTACTTACTACACTTGCACTATGTACACTACTGAGTAGTGTCATATTGTATCATAATATGCACCTACTCCTGCGAGAATAAAAGGCGTGACAATACAACAACATAACTAGCAAATAAAAACATTACTTTGCCGTTACCCGGATGCAAATAAAACAAGATAATATACGCTTACTTTTGTACCACAAATACCACGTAACAGATAACCCTACACTGCCGAGGAAAGTTTAAAAAGCCTAAACTATTCAACAGCGGAACAAAATACCCCGCTCAAAATACCAACAAAATCTAGACTGAAACGAGAAAACCCCAAAAATATTCATAAACAAAGTCCTATCTTCAAAGCGAAATTAAAAAATATTCCACACAATTACAAAACAAAATGTTTACAGCACACAAAATTAAAATTGTTGTCAACAGTACGGGAGGGTTGCCAGTGTAAAAAATAACGTATAAACAACGGCTTCTCCCCTATAGGGACTTTGGAAACTCATAAAAAAGAAATTTACTTGTAAATACAAGTAAAATTATGGCGATAAATTCGTTAGAGGATCTACTATTTGAAAGGTAAATAGGAGAAGGGAGCAAAGTGTGACAAAAGTTATTTATTGATCGGAGAAAGTGTTTTATTAGGTCGCTAGGACCCATCGCGTTTTAGGGTTTGGTTTGGTAATTGATTGTAAATTGTACCTAATAGTTATATTGAAATACAAGATTTATGTATGGACATCATGTTGATTTGTTATAATTCAATTTTTTTTTTGTGAATATAAACAAATATACCTAATCATTACTGCCTCGCCGAGTGGTTACAAGTGCGACTGCGGCAAGGGGTCTCGGGTTCGATTCCCGGGTGGGGCGAAGTATTACTGGGTTTTTTTCCGTTTTTCGAAAATTACTCAGGGGTAGAACGGAGTCTGGAAATGTGCCCGGTAAATGGCAATAGGCTCACCGCCTATTACATGGGACTTACAACATAAATTGTGAAAAGTGGGTGTACACAGTGGCATTACGTGCCATAATGTGCACCACTGCCAACCCCTTTGGGGATTAAAGGCGTGACGATATGTGTGTATGTACCTAATCATTACTGAAATAAAAATATTTTCTACGATTAACCACAGTTATTCATAATCATTCAATTACAAAAAAAAAGAAACTAAACATACAAGAGAAAAGTTAATTAAACTAAAAACAACCTTAATTAATGGTAATAAGAATAAACTTCGTCTACGGGTCAAAAAACGCAATTTTTTATCTTTAATACGAATCTCTATGGAGCAAGTCATTTCACGAAATGGGAAAAGTTTTGATCATTGTGCAACTAATTTTTTTACCACTGTCAAATACACGCTGACATCTTCATATTTATTAAAAAATATATAGTAGTATTTACCCGTGACTTTGGACGGCAAAATCTATACTTATAAATCTATAGAGAGCTCAATTCTGTACATGAAATATATTTAAAAAAAAAAATAACTATCAGGGCGTGATTAGTGATCGATACTGATGCCAAAAAAGTAATCGATAAAATTTCTGTCTGTCTGTATGTTTTTTATAGAAACAAAAACTACTTGACAGATTTTAACGAAACTTGGTACAATTATTCTTCATACTCCTGGGCAGGTTATAGTATACTTTTCATCACGCTACGATTAATAGGAGCAGAGTAGTGAAGGGAAATGTCGGGACAATTGGTACTAATAAGCGCAGATTATTTTTGTGTAACCGAAGGACTTACACGCGGGCGAAGTCGCGGACAAAAGCTAGTCCAAATTAAAATAATAAAATATTTCGACGAATTAAGTAAGTACCTTCCTCCTTTGAAGTTTGTTAAAAAATATTTTCGTTTTGCCTCTAAAGTGAGCCAAAAGTGTAATTTCTATGAAAGGAGTTCACGGATCAAGTAGAGTACAAATATTACAAGGTTTTCAGTTTTCAGAATTGAAAACTATAGCTGTTTCCATCAGAAGAATTAAATGAAATTCTTAAAATAACTGATAAAAGTGCCAGGTGTTTCTAGGAAAAAAATGCTACGTGGGATGGTTTGCTTAAAATACTTTTTATTCAAGTACAGACAGACTGATTATTTCTATGTATAGACTAACTTCTAGGATGAAATGTGTTCAATGTATTATTCAAGACAATAATCTACCCCTGTTTCAAATTTAATCCCAATCCCTTCAGTAATTTTGACGTGATTGAGTAACAAACATACCTACAAACACACAAACTTTTGCATTTATAATATTATAGTAAGATAACATAACTTTAATACAAATATATTTGGGCTGAGACACGAAATAATAACAAGTAATGTAATAAGAAAGTTTTCAAGTTTAAAATGAGATGGTTTAAGTTGGGATTAAGCCGCGATAACTTATAACTTTATCATAATCATTCTTTGAAGGCGTAGACAGTTATGCAATTATCATAAATACTTTTTGCAAGACAACTAGAGGCAAGACAAGTTATTTATAATATTTATATTGCAATTACATTACATATATCTTGAACAGTTTTTAAACAAGACGCCCATTTTTAACAAGAGGGATGATCATTATAAATCTATTTAGTCCGTCGGTTAGATAATGAAAAAATATTAGACATGTACTTTTTATTTCGTCCTGTGAGACATTCGCTCGGCTAAGTTAGTTCAACTGCATTAGCCGCGAAACTCAAGATTTATTAGTCCCGATGTTGCTTGAAATTAGTCGAGTGTTTCTCGAACAGTTCATTTTGGTAAACTACACTTTATATAATTTTAATAAATCTAGATTTTTAAACATTTTAAAGCTAGCAAAAGACATAATAACATAAATTTTGAATTAAAACAAAGAAAGGACAATTACACAACAAATTATTTAACATCAAATAACACTAGGCAACAAAAAAAATAATTTTTTTTTTCCCAGAGATCTGATTGTGTGATTCGGAAAGGCCATGGTATAGAGAACTTAGAACAGTAAATAAAACATCTCAGTCACGTATAGCTTTTAAGAGAAATTTATTTTTAGTTTTAACAATTTTTTGTTATTATTTTAAAGTAAAATATTATTTAGACTTGAAAAATAAACTAGTTTTTGTTCTTTTGGCCTGCCTGTTATAAGACGAGGTTGGTGTCTCTCTAATTAAAAACCAGCAGTAGTCTGCAAGCATTGAAGTGGTCCATTTTCCCTGATAACGCTTTTCCATTCAGGCAATTTCTTGGTGAAAGCGCTCACCGTGCTCATCACTCACTTGCCTAGATTTTCTTTAAAAAAATTAAGGTACGAATGCAGAAAATGTATTTTTATGACATATTGCACCCCAGTTGTTTATAAGCATGTAACAATTGGTTTCCAGGCTTTCATATTGAGGCGATCGTTTTTTCCCAAAAAATTTCCGTGACTTGAACAAATCCATTGCATTTTTCCTTAGTCTTCTAAGTCTCTAAAAAGATCGTCAAGCTCAGATTGGCTGATCAAATGTGGTGCTTTAGATGTACTTGCCACTTGAAAGTCTTCACATTCATCATCAGAACTAGAAGTGTTACTTGAGGATTCAACGTAGGTACTGGAAGATCTTCTGAATGTGGTATTGGTTTTGTTACGGAAGACACCTCTGCGTACTTTACTGTGTGCTTAGATTTCTTAGAAAATCCTTTGACATCATTCTGTGAGACAAAAATAACAGTCACATGATCCTTAGGTTCTCGCCAAATCATAGGTTGACCAAAAGGCATCTTTGTTGGTTTTCCATTAAACCAGTTTGTCAAATTCTTGTGGCATGAGAAGCAACACATGTGTGGCACCCAATATTTATCTTGGTTGGAACGTCTAAACCAAAATATGCACGATAACACTTCGTAATTACTTAACGGTGTTATGGGCTTTTTTTACTCTTCGGTGAAAATAAAACAAAATAAATCCGGAGAATTAACACAAAAGCGAGACATGGCGAAAGAAATCAATGTAACTGACACTACAAAATAAATCGTTACTAAGAAGAATTTAGAGCTAGCCTCCAAAACTAATAAAAAAAGTGATTTTTTACAAAAATGTTAAAAATTCCTATAATGAAATAAATTATTACAATTTAACATCGAATAATCCTATTGTAGCCACTTCCAATAAATTTAATCAAAGCCACTTCTAGCCAGTACCTTCAATAGCAAGCTTTATATTAACACCATAAGTTATGTGACAACTAGGGGAGTGGGCATCCCCCATTAAGTAGATGGGGGCAGCCCCAAATAAGCACTTTGTTTCCCTTATAATATGGGGGAATTATGTTCTAAGAATATTATTAAGGGCTACTTAAGTTATGGGAGGCGCTTGTGAGTTTGTTGGTCATTTTCGAGCTATTGTTTTTTTTTTGTATAAGTAACCGTGATACCTCGAATGTGTTTTTTCCTGTATCGTGGGTGCATATACAAACATACAAGTTCACATACAAATGAGACCCAGACCCGTAACAACAATTTGTAGATCACACAAAGAGTTGCTTCGTGATTCGAACCCGCTACACGTTGCGCGGCAGCGGGTTGCCCTGCCACAGGGTAGGGTTTAGGTACGTATTATGTGAGGATATAAATAATACGTACCTAAACCCTACCTAACGACAAACAAAACATAATAAAAACAAATGAAGGTAAAAACTTATTAATTAAAATTCATTGGAAACAACTAAATCCAAGTGTCAAATGCTTTTCTATCAAAACTATTTTAATAAAACTAAATACGAAGTTATACTGCACAGTGAGACGGTAGCTATAAATACTGGACACAAAACATTACAATAAAATTAAATGTTTATTCCTCAATAACTTGCAATTTGCAGGAATATCAACTATCAAGTGGCAATAAAAATAAATTTCAGGTTTACCATGAAAATACCAAGAAATTGTGCAGCACGATTTATAGAAATTAGGTAAGGTAGGATGTAATTCCCGCCTGAAGTTATTATTAAGAAGAAATATTAAATTTCTATGTAGCTATCTCCTACATTTTATTACCTAGGAAAAAGTACTTGAAAGCTTATTTTTCTGGTGGTGGGGGAATAATGACTACAAGTAATATGTTGGATTCTAAGTTTTTATGTTTTGCAATTGAAAGTAGAACAAGAAAAAGAAAGAGACAGACATGTATATGAGCCTGAATTAAAAAGTTTTTCCATCTGAAAATTCTCTTCTAGTCAAAAAATCCGTTTTCCTAACAAACACTTCGTTCTAAAAACTTCCTCAATAATTCGCCGTACACTAAACTCCCCGAAACCAAATCGAATATTGATCCTCTATAATTTATTAGTAACAAAAAAAAACTTTAACAATGCGACGCGACGTACAAAACAGCACATTTGCATACTTCCCCTATTTTTGAGGAAATATAAATTACAGGGAAAAAAACATGGTTGCTCAAAACTTTTCGAGTTATAATCGTTAATTAAAGCCCTCGGAATCCCTCTTGAGTTATTACATAAATCCCTCCCCCCTTGACATTTAAATAATGTGATCGCATACAAATTAGCGATGCATTTCATTACGGGAAGAAAACACATTCCTTTTGTGTTTTTGTTGTGGAAGTGTTTACACTGAAAATAGATGCGAAATTAAAATGTCAAGTTTTAGGAGAGGTTACCGGGGCTCCGGCTTAAAAAACAGGAGTAGGAGCGGGGTGGTTTTTAGTAAGTAAGAGTCTGACACTCGCCTTTCCCAAGACGGGAATAGACATTGAATGATTTTTCCCCTCAAAAACAAGGCTCAACTTACCTCAGTAAGTGAGGTAAGTTTAGGATTTTTTATTTGCTTCGAAGCCGGTACAAATATAAAAGGTAGATATCGCACTTTCAACTATTGGACAAGAATTTAAGACTATTATTATTAGACCTTTATTATTCCTTTTTAAGCATGTTTCATCAAATACAGATAAAACATATTTGTTAATAACAAAACCTTCATTCTATTATTACCAAGAACTTTCTCAAATTAAACTTAAACCGTATATAATACACAGAATAAGCCAGAAGACAACTTGAAGATAACTCACCCGTTATAAAATAGATTTAAAAAACAAGAGAAACAAGAAGTCTTAGTTTAGTACAACTCCCTATGTAAATTTCTACCTCAGTTTGCATTTATATTCTATGCAAATTAGGGAATTCCTTTTAAGCCATTACGAATGCAATTAACTAATATAAACTTAAAAGATAAATTCCGAACCAAATGCGAAAAACGGACTTTGTACAATTTTGCCCACAGAAATTCCACGATGAAGCACTGGGCGGATTTATTTCAGCTTAAGATTAATTTTCATTAAACGCTTTTGGTAAAATTGATATTATTGTATGCACAAATATGACGTAATTCTTATAATTAGATATTATTTTACGTGTTTTTTTTATTATGAAAATGAATTAAGAACATACCCTAAACACAATAGGAATAATGACAGGGTATGGAAATTAAAAATCTATTTAGTCCGTCAGTTAGGTAATGAAAAATGTCTAATATTTTAAAACTAAAATATAAATTAGTCTTCATCTCTATTAGACTATTAGTTGTACTATTTAGCTTGGCTTCAACAACTTACCTAAGACACTTGGACATTAGATACCTACCTAGTACCTACCAAACAGGCGAATCTATTAAGGTGACTGTGTTGACATTCGATTTGCTAGGCTTAGGATGCTCTTCCACCTGCAGAGATGTGCTATGTAGATATTCTAGCTAAGCTGTAACACTATGCGATCGTTTTCTCTAAAAATGCGTAATGAAGATACGCCACCGCAAAGTAGCTGTGCTAGGAAGATGCGAAGCACGAGAATGCGATATATCGAGAGTAGGGAAACCATTCATAGCACGCTATTATCTTTTCATAAAAAAAAAAAAATTGCTAAGTTGAACCCGTTTCCACGAGTGCTAACGCTAAGCTATGTGTACCAATGAGTATGATTGGTGGAAGCCAAACGCATCCACAGCAACGTAGCCATAGCTCGTCTCTGATGGAAAAGCACCCTTACACACAGTATCTACACTTAATTGTATGAAAACAGTCCTTGTAATTACTAGCAGTATATTCTATGAGTTTGATTGATTTGTTTTGAAGTTGGTGTTTAAAGGGTTATTGCCTCGTAGGCCAAGTGGTTGTAAATGCGACAGCCAGGTAACGGGTCTCAGGTATCCTCGGTCGGGCAAAGTATTACCTAATGGGCTTTTGTCGGATTTCTGAGGTTTTTTTTTCACAGAATTTAGTATTGTGCTGATTATATGGGAATAGGCTCACCCCCTTTTATATGGGACTTATTAAACGGTGGAAAGTGGCACTGAGCGCCGTAATGTGCACCTCTGCCCACCTTTTCGGGGATAAAATGCGTATATCTGCGCTCACGGCATACCACGATTTAAGACACATTACTTATACAAGAAAGAAACAAACACAAATTTTTCACCCACTCAACAAAACTAAATAATTTAAATTACATTCATGACATACATACTGACAACGCATTAACATTATTATCCTACCACAAAAAAATACAAGTCATTGTTACTTTTTTTTTAATCTATCAAAACTGTCAACTGTCATTCTATGAAGCCTTGAACACGTGTCATTTTTTTTGTTTTTTTTTATAGTCTGTAATATGTCTAGTTGCCATTTTGAATTTGGGTGCAGTGACCATAAAATTTTAATGGGCTAGTTCCCGCTATTAGCTTTAATAATAAAAAAAAATGTAAAAAAAACTACCCTTTGCCCTTTGCGAGTCTGTTGTAAGGTTTCTGCATGATAAACATTATCAAAATTGGTACAGTTGTTTTTGTGGTGTATGCGCAAACACATAGAAATCGGTTTCAGACTAAAATTATATTGTAAACATATGGAATTCTTTCACTCAAAAACTATTAAACGAATTTGACTTGCGCATAAAAACAAATCATAGTTTGAACATATAGACCGCTTTTATACCAGTAAATCACGCTGTCATTGCATCAGTAAGTCTCCTCTTTGAAAATAAACGTAGCTTAACTTACTCCTTAGTAAATACCAATAAAAGTCCCGTCAAAATTTGTCCAGCTATTTCAGAGATTAGCAATCAGGAACAAAGAGACAGGCAGACGTTTTGGTGAGTGTATACTACTCATAACCATCTAGTAAAAAGCAGTTATTCTAAATTACAAACAGACACTCCAATTTTATATTTATTAGTCTAGATAAATAGATACCTATAATACATAATATGGATTAGTTCACCCACTTAATAAATAAATAAATGTATGTTTGTATGTATGTGGTTTCGTGTTTATTGGTTTGTAAATTAATATGATATGACAGACACATATAAGATAAATGTCTTAGCAAAAAATATTGATATTATAAGAATATTATTATGTAACATATAAGTTCATAGACAATTGGACAGGGTCATTGTTCTAGTAAGATATGGAATATTAAAAAAAAGAAAAAAACAGGTTAGTTGGGTATGAGTTATGTATACTTATAATTTTCAGACGTTTTGAAAATATATATATAACTCGAAGTTACACTGTACTCTTAGTACGAGTTCGCTTTACATTTAACGACATCGAAACAAGAGCGCGTTCGCTCTGATTGGCCGGCTTCAATGAACGAACCAATCTGAGCGCCGATCGTGCTAAATTTCGTCAAACGTAGAACAAACTCGTACTAAGGCCCCTGATTTGTGGAATCGAAAGAATTAGCAAACGAAAAATCTTTGGTTTCAGTAACGAATGAATTAGCTAACAATTAGATACCATTGAGGTTTCCGGAGGCCCGATCCTCTCTTGTTTCCATGCCCAAACATTACATCTACCAATCGCAAAATACCTAACCCTCTAAAGACCGGTAACGCACTTACAATTGCTCCTAACTCCTATGGTATAGTGGATTTCTACGGGCGACACCGATTGCTTACCATCAGGCGATCCGTCTACTCGTTTACCGCCCTATTCAATAAAACAATAAAAAAAAGTTAAGTAAGACCATTCCGTGACTTTCTCTGTTCTCGGACAACTTATTAAAGTTTTCCTGAAAATTATCCTGTTCCCTTTAATCCTGAAACCTCATTAAAAGTCCTCTTGACCTCGGAATTTTGTTCAGAGCTCCATCTTACCTGAAAAAAGAAAAAAAATGTAATTAATATCATTGAACTTGTTAATAAGGTGTTTTTGTTAATTAATATGATGTAATGTGATGAGAGTGTTTTCACTCTAAACTGTTTGTTTGTTTGAGAGTATTAATCTTTGAAACAACTGGTCTGTTTTTGATATTATTATATGCTCTTTTTTATACTAAAACGTAACATCACGTCTTTTTAATCTTCAAAACTAGTTACGTTTATTAAGTATTCACAAGAAATAAAAACTTAAATAAGTAATATACCTACAACTTACTATAACTTAAAACCTAAGTTATGTTTTAATTTGAGTACTATTTAAAGAAGCTTAACGACAAACCGTACAAATTCCAGTAATAATAGCCCAATCCACCAATCGGACGCGAGACCCCAACAAGAATATATTAAGTATCAAAATACTACACACAAAAAAAGCTATACCAAAAGTCGGTCAAAATATCTACCCCCGAATACCACCATCTAAGAAGGCAATTAACAAAATTACTAGAACTCTAAAACATGCGGCTAATTGGCTAAAATAATTCATTATTACGTTTGTATATCAACTGAGTATATTTGAGAATAACCAAGGTTATACAAGACTAAGTTTCGTGAATTTTTAAACAACTAAATGTGGGGTAAATATCGATTTTTCTTAAGTAATTATCTAGGTAACCTAGATCAGCAATTAGTTAGTATTTAACTTTACTTTGCTCATTAGAAAAGACGGATAGCTCTTTTTTTCAAAGGGGATAATCATCCAATGACTTCTCTCGCCTTGAGCGAGGCGAGAGGGAGTGTCAGACTCTTACTGACTAAAAACCACTCCGTTCCTACTCCTGCTTTTAGAGCCGGAGCTCCGGTAAACCCGCTAGGTAGTCCGCAGAAGGTTAATATGTGGATGAGTGAGCACTTTTTGTAGCTTCATTCTCTGTGCCTCTAAGGACACTAATCACGGTTCTAGAATAAATCTAAAGGGAAATAACACTCTTTACTAGTTCTAGAATAGCGATCCAATTCTTTCAGAGATTAGCGCGTTCAAACAAACTCTCTGGCCATATTAATATAATAAGTGTTATTTATACGAATATGGTAAAGTGTGGTAGAGCCATGCTTCGTCACGAATGGGCCGGATCGACTCAGAGACGAGCCAAATACTCAGAAACGTGACGAAATCTTAACCGATTTCACTACACATAAAGAACGACAAGAAAATAACATTTCATCCAATGTAAGCTCGAAAACGATTCACTAAATCTAAACTCAACCTTTTAAATCCATTTTAATTTAATTAACTCATTCTCGACCCCTCAATTTACAACGTTAGACATAGCTATACGTCATTCGGCACGCAGCTACGTAATGTCGCTAAAAGCCCGTAGATCACACTAGATGGCGTTGCTAGTCAAAACAAACAAATCACATTCAGTCGCCCGCCGACCTCCGTCGAGCACGCACGTTATTTATGTAACGCTCTTAAATGACGATTGACACGCAAACTCCTCCCGTTTAAGATTTGTTTTTGGAACATTTTGAACCGTTTCATTCTAAAATTGGGACTCGTTCTGATGTTAATTAACTCTTCGATGATTTAATTTAACGTAAACTCTATATGTGGAGGGGTAAGGGTTGGCTCAGTAGTTAGGTGATCGGCTGGCGAAAATGTAATTATTCTTTTAAAGACTATTCAATTGTAATAAACATTATTTATATTAAATCACCACTCTTGCCCAATGCGGGTCAATGGCGATTTCAAACTTATAATCAGGAAGTATAAGCCCAGGTTTACTCACAATATTTTCCACAATTTTTTCACCGTTTGTCCGTGGTGTCTAAATAACTTTAGAAAGTACATACAACTCGGAAAAAGTCACATCAGCACTAGCCGTTGGTAGGTTTCGAATCCGCACCTTCATACAAAAAAAGCGAGCGTCTTAAACCTCCGAACCACTTTAACATTTAACACACACCTCAACTTATTTAAACATCAACCGCCAAATCCAAAACTAAGGCGCGACTAATCCCAACATCTAATATTTACTCCGATCGGATCAACTCGATACCGAAACCAATCAAGTTACATAAACAGCTATGTGCCTATGTTAAAACAACATAAATACAATACATGTAGGCACGTGTTAAACCGTGATTGGCACTTAATTAGCAAAGCTGTATTGTTCTCCGCGAAATGTAGTAACAATTGTGTTTTGTCACGACTCTGCCTGCTGTAAATGTAATACTATCCGATCCTGGGGGCCTACTCCGGTTCTCGAATGCGAAGTTTCGTTTAATCTTCGGCCGTAGGTTTTATTGATTTACTAATAAAATTACTTAAAATAACGTTTTATTTTTAATTCCATATCAAAATCTATTTATTTATCTTCATTTCATTTTTGTTCGCATTTTGTTCGCAATAAATGGAATTGTAGTATGCAATCTGCGAAGTTACGTTTTTCGTTGAATTAGAGTAGGCGTTTCGTTGAATTGGAGTGTTCTCTGCTGTTGTCGTGGTATATAATGTTGTTTGTTGCGTTTCAGTTTGTGTGTTTAACCTGATTTTCCTATAACATTGATGTACTAGTTTAAAGTTTTACACGAAAAGAAGTAATGTGTTGAGTAGGGAGTTGTTTAGAAAACATATGTTGATAAGTTTTAGGAGCGCATATGTAGATATTTGTACACTATCCTCAAATCCTCAAGGATTTGAGGATACCCCAAAAGGTTCGGCAACGCACTTGTAATTTTATTCATCTGGTGTTGCGGATGTCCATGGGCAGCTGTTTGCCATCAGGTGATCCGTCACCCAATTTCTCGTCCTATCCAATAAATAAACTAATATTTTTTGCGTTTGCAACTTAGCACTGGCCACTAAGCTCTAATTTACAAATCTGCACATTAAAATGATCAAATAATTTTAACGGATGAACTCTGCATATCTCAATAGAAATGGAGATGTGTCGTATAAACCAGATGCAAATACAAACCATGACCTAACTTAACCATAAACCAGCACTTCACGTAGCAATTTTTCCAACTACAAATACAAATTTCTTCGTCCAAAATTCCCTATTCTAAACTTGGCCTTTTCAAGAACATAATGTAATAACTACAGGCCCGTTCATAGAACAACTTTCTTACGATAACAAATCGCTAGAAATTTGTCCCACTTCACTTTAATATAACACTTAAAAAGTTTTGAGCTCTTTGAACAGACATCTTGAGTATATTATCTTTTTAGTGAACGTAAAAAAAAAGGTTCAAGCTCTCCTCGCTCATAATAAAATGATATTAGAAAGAATATTTCTGTGCATTTGGTGTAAGGCCAAGTATCTGATGAGCTTGTTGGATGAGACCAAATTGGTTTAGTTCGAAAAGTTTTTCCGCTATGATATTTGATGTGTTTTGAAAGTGCAATTGGGATACATAGTCAATTTCAGTTTGAGACAACGTTTTGTATGTAGGTGTGAAACAACTGAATACATTTGGAATAAAACAAATGACAAATACTACGTACTTGAACGCGTGAACTCGTGACAAATCGCCAAAATACCAATGTTATTTGTTTTAATTTTCCTGATCTTAGTATATTTTTGTTAAATACTGTCTTATTTAAAAACTGATCATGATATAATGTAATGTAATGTTAATGTTACGTCTACTACGCCTTTTAAGCACGTCATATCACACACAGCCTATTAAGTGGCGATTTCAAACTTATAATTAGAAATAATAAGCCCAGGATTCCTCAAGATGTTTTCCTTCGCCGTTTGTCAGTGGTGTCTAAATAATCTTTAGAAAGTACGTATAACCCGGAAAAAGTCTCATTGGTACTTGGCCGTTGGTGGGTTTCGAACCCGCATTCTCATGTATGAGAAGTGGGCATCTGAAACCTCCAGACCAACACGACTTAGTGTGTAATTCCAAAGAAAAATAAAATTTTATTAGACCCTCTCTACATAAGACAATTGAACGCCTTGTTCATTACTTTAATTTCAATACGTTTCGAAGCTTAGAAATTCAATTAGTATTAAACTTACTTTGTCAATTAACATTAAAAACAATGAATGTTTCGTAATTGTAGTCCACCAACGTATCTTGACCTCTTTGAAGTTAGGCGTTACACTGCATGAGCGGGATGGCAATATGTTTAAATAGAGCGTGCGATAGAGACAGCAGTATGTTTGTATGCTTGTTACTAACTTCACAAGGGTCAAGTTATATTAGTTGTGCTGTTCTTCTTACTACAATATTAGATAGACATTGTCTTTTTTTCTAAAGCTTTCTTCTAAAGGAACACAATATAATTACGGTTATTTCAAAGATGGTGTACCTAGACGTTTATTAAGAACTTACTTTTTATGTTTTGTCAAGACTAGTCTATTGTTAAAAATACTAATTCTGGGATTGTATTGTGAATTGATTGCAAGCACTGGCGCGGTGGCTGGGCAAGCGGGTTCGATAACCGCACGGAACAACTAACGTGTAGTGTCTATTAGTATTTGAAGATAAATAAAATACTAGGTCTATATCAATAAAAGAATAAAATATACAATACTAGTATATGTGATGAGTGGCTTTAAGACAGTAACTACGTTAAGAGCACCATACAGATTCTAATAAGCGCCAAACTCTTTGCAACAACTAAAAATAATTAGTATACAAAATCCAAACATTTAAATACACTACTCAAATGTATAATAGTAAACTATGACTTTCTTATGTTTGTCTATATATGGCATTTCAGGCTAATATTCTTACAATTGTCAACATCTAGCCTAACAACAAACAAAGGTTGAATTTCTTCCATTAATTAAAATAAAATAGAGGCTAATGAACCGTTTTAATTTAACAGAACAGACACGACAACAGCGTAATGTTAGAAGACAGAACAAGGTTGGTTAAAAAAGTTTTTAACAAGAATAAAGGTATAATGTATGCGGCGGTAAGCCTAAGCTCTCGACTTGGCGGAGGAACCCCACCTTAATGTGGTCTTTAGAACATTAAATACGAAATCAGGGGTGTGGTCCCAGTGAGGGCGGAAGAGCGATTTGCAGAAGTCTTTTTTTTAACCATCTTCAAAAAAGAAAGTAGTCTCAGTTTGTCTTGTATGTATTTTTGTCCGTAATTATCGCGTCATTAGTTAAATCAATAGTCAACTGCAAAAATGGAAATAGATCTCAGTTTGACCTGCATGTTTTGTCCGTGATAATCTCGCCATTAGCTGAATCAATTTTGATGTGGAAAAACCACATCAAAATTGTTTGTACTCTAAAAAAATCTGATTTTTATATGTCGTCTTTTGTTACATAGGCAAATTTCTTTAGATTCATTTAGTTCAGCATTCTCGTACAAACAAATATTTCTCAAACCATTCATAAAAATATGAAAGCAACAATGATTTAAATATAGTTTCCAATCACAAATATATAGATACTTTATAATACTTATTGTAACTAGAACAAAATAAAATTTATTACACTTCCAAAACATAGTAAAAAGATCGCTTATCGCTCCCGCTGTCACCACAACCAAATCTATTATGAAACAATAGCCACCCCAGGACTTATTAACGAAAATACCTTCGTGCAAACGTAATATTATTATATTTACCGTAAATTCTGCCTACCCCACGGTTCAATGATCCGTAAACTTTTATTATATTCCCTGTCTTTTCGTTAACGAATGTAAAGTAATGTTACAAAACTGTTATAGGGTCCTTTTACCAACTATCAAAGAGCGAATGACATTTTATCTTCTTTTTTCTGTATTTCTTTTTTTTTATAACAAGGCTTGTTGGTGATAATTGGCAATTATTTGTAGCTGTACTTGTATTGTTATAGGTTCTATTCCAAGTTTTCTGATAGGTATATTATTATACTCTTCTGTAAAACGCCTACTTTCGAGTTTGAAATTCGATTCGTTGATTTAGTAAATGCTTTCTTACATTTTTTCAAGTAACTTATCTTAATTATAAGGAGTACAGAATAAAATAACATCGAAAATAGTCCGGCAGTTAGATGAATTCTTTCAATTAATAAATATGTTATCGGCTTACTGCCGCACTTGACAAACAGACATTTAATGTGTTATTTTTTGGGAAAAGCCCGCTGCTACCTCCCTAACCGCAGCAACTCCTGTAAGCCAAGATTTACAATAGATTCAACCATAAAAAGACACGACCACTGAACTTTCCGGTTTAATTAATGATTACTTAAACTATTGAGACATTTCATGATACCTGAATCTATTCCTTAGTAACGATTTTGTTTCAAACACAATTGCTAAGGTTCGGATTAAGTAACCATTAAATGACTGCGTACGGCGGTTACTCGCGTAAACTGTTTGTCGAAGAATTCATAAGAAAAAGATTCAAAAGCGTCACAAAAAAAAATTCAAACATCGAACAATTAACCCTCAAGACGCCACGTGTCAAGAATGTAGACACCTAAAATTAATATGATTCTAATTATTTTATTATAAACGTTTAGACGGTGGATTGAATACGTAACGAGAGCGAGAAATTTAAGCATTTCTTGATTAAAATAGGAATTAATTTACTAAGTCGTTGAAATGTATTCTAGAAACGATTATTGCGAGACTAGAATATTCTAGATGTTCTATTCATTGTTTTTAAATAATATTGTAATTACTTTTGGTTAATGTATTTACCTAATTATTTCTTAACATAAAGTTTTAGATACTGTGATATACATGCAGCCATTAAGTTTACATCCATACATATACCTGGTTTAAATACTTACATTATTGTATTCAAATTTCTTTTGTTACCTATAAGCCGTTAATTTTGTTGTCATTATTTAAGTTATGATATATTAAGTTTAATTAATTATATATCTACCACTTTAACTACAAAGTACTAAACAACCCACAGCATGCATCACATCATCTGCCTATAAGTGCCAACTGCTAAGCAAAGGCCTCTTCTCAAAAGAGGACGCCTGCTCAAGGCGAGTAAGCGATTTCAAACCTTTAATAAGAAAGTCCACTCGATGTTTTTCCTTGTGTCAATTATGCCAATAATCTTAAAATGCATACACCACATGAATGTGAGTGCTATCTTCTAAGTAATTCGCAGCCACTCATAAACTTTCTAATTTCTAAACTCAACCCCCGAATTTCTTTCGAAAACTAGTAAACAATACCGAGTAGAACAATAAGAGCGCACTCAAGTGTGACTGTCCATTAAAAATGAGGCTATAAATCGGGGGTCTTAATGACCATTGGGTAATGGTGCGTCGTGGGCGCGCGTTTGAGGGTTGAGTTTGACGTCCCAAGTATTAAATGTTGGTTGAAAGTTTTAATATATTGTTTTTCCTTTGGTAGTAGTTTTTGGTTTATGGAATCGCGTGTCGATTTCGTGGTGAGTGAATTGAATAGGTTATTTGAAAATGTACCTACTTAAGTAGGTACCGTAGTAAAGTGATGGTTTGGTACTGATTTATGTAGCATGTAAATTGTTGAGTGATATTTTAGCATAAGTAACTACATATTTGTTTTTTGCTTTTAAAAAGGCACAGACGAGATATCTGCGGTGTTTAATGTCTATATTAACTTTAAAAAAGTAGTGAAGTGAGTAATTATGAGTGTTTCTGAGGTTTATTTTCGGGTTAGGAAGTGTATTTGTAAGGGTGTCAATCATTTCTACACAGTTATGTACGTCGAAATACTAAACAATACCAGTGTTTACACGTATATCCATTAACTCAAAATTACCTCAAACACATAATATATTATGTATTAGGAAATCTCACCAACAATTCTCTTATACTCCTACATTATGTATCCGAAACCTTACGATCTTACATAAACAGGAACATAATAATTACCTTATTGTAATTTACAATACAATAGAAATACAACAATTATTGTCAACACAATACATTTCTACTCAAACATTGTTATGTTATAATCAATGAGAATATATATCTTTCTCTATCAAACTGAATCTTGAAAATTACTAATAATAATCTTTATTATTATGAAAATTGAAAATTACCATAATAATTTGTGTTTAAGTAATTCTGTTTGTAATACATATTAAGTCATGCTTCCTTATTGGTTAAATCTTTTACACACGTCACACATCAAAAGCCTAGAAGTGGCCACTGCAAATAATATTTATTTAGATTTTCTGCAAGTCGTCTCAAATGGGCCGTAGGTATGTGGGACGAGTTGAAGAATCACCCCTGCTGACCACAACCCTGTTCTCACAAGGTTCAAGAAGGTTTGAGCATTAAAGGTTGTTGGGAAATCGGAGATTGGGAAGAATTGACGCTAATAGGGCCTCCGGCCTCCGGTAACCTCACTTACACAAAGCAAGCGTTGTTTCACGTCGGTTTTCTGTGAGGCGTTGGTATCACTCCGGTCGAACCGGATTCGTGCCAAAGCATGGGTTCTCCCACACTTACCTATTTGGGATTTTGTAGCCGTGATTGACGGACAAACATCCAAACAATCACATTTATAATATTTACTAACTCTTTTCAAATCCTTCTATTTTTCAAGAAAACTTCTTAATAGAAATTAATTTAGCTACTCGGTCTGAAAGTTTGATCAAAAAGTCATATCCTTGATTTGGAAAAACTTTTCTCAAACAAATAATTGGCCTGTTTTAATCAATGACTTCACAAGTTAGTTTCGTATTGACCTAAATTCGACCGAGTGAACAATCAGTATCAATAAACTGAAATCTTGTCTCAAAATTTGATCATCAGATCAGTGGCTGCTGATTTGTTAGCATAATTATCGTCTAGCCCATGAATAACTACTACCTAGCGGGTTTACCGGGGCTCCGACTCGGAAAGCCGGAGAAGGAACGTGGTGGTATTTAGTCAGTAAGAGGCTGAAACTCCCTCCAGCCTCACCTAAGGCGGGAGAAGTCATTGGATGACTTTCACTCACGGAAAAAAAGCCATGTGTTATTCCAGATTATTATCTATACCTGTACCAAATTTTATCCAAATCAATCTAGTAGTTTTTCTGTAGACCAACAAAAATTTTAAATTTCGCATCAATAATATTAGTACCATGTACAATTGCAACAAAAATAAGTTTAAAATATTCACAACACCCACCTACCTACATGGTGTTAAAAAAAGAAATGAATGTTACGAAAAGGGTGTAGTAAAATTCCACTGAGTCTAAGAGCCTGCAATAAAAAAGTAGATACATTAAATGTTGTACTAAACGGTGTAATGATAGCACGGCTGATATTTATACTGTCGTTCCAAGATTTTATGCTAAATGTATTCTACTTCAGACATACTTGCTACGTGAGGTGTACTCCATACAAAAATATTTTGTATGTTAACTTGGTTATAGTAGTTAACGCCACCCATATATACCCGAATCACCAGAGCAGTTACAAATGCGTTGCGTTGCCGGTCTTTTTAGGGTTAGGAATTTGATGATTGGAGATTGAGGAAGAGGTAAATTGGGCCTCCGGTCACCTTAGTTACACAACGCAAGCGTTGTTTCACTCCAGTTTTCTGTGAGGCCTTGGTATCACTCTGGTCGAGCCGGCCTATTCATGCCGAAGCATGGCTCTCCCACACTTAGGGCCGTCACACGGGGATCGCTTAAAGCAGCCAGGATCGTCGATCTGTTTTAAATTGCGACTGCATATTGAACCTGCTACTGCGAATTCGAACTTCTACGAATTCCTGCTCGTGCAGTTATCAATGGCAGCTAGAAGCTGTTGACTTTAACTGCAAGAGCGGTCCGTGTATGTGAATCACTGAGTAGCAGCTCAAATAGTTTGTGTAAGACGACTTTTAGTTTGTAACGAAATATTTGACTGCGCGGTTGGTGCGGTGACTGGGTAGCGTGTTCGATTCCTGCACCGAACAACTCTTTGTGTGATCCACAAATCGACGGCCCCTACGTAAACTATCGAAACTACAAAAAAGCCATTTTCATTTTATTGCACTAATAGTATGTGGAGATAAAGATCTATTATTATATATATAAATTATGTTCCAATTGTATACCTACAACAGAATCGTAACTGCATAAAATGAACACATTAAAACATCGAACCTGCCGTTTTCGATGATATACGCGGTCAGCGCAGCGCGAGCGAGACACGAAACTGCCTGTTTCGTCAGTGTTCCCCGAAATGTGAGTGAGGACGCACGTGTATTTTGAGGTTAGGATTACGTTAGTGTTTTTTTTTACTTTTAATTCAAAATGAATAGGAGAGGTATACACATGGTAAATATAATATACTATCGAAAGTGGTAGATTCGATACTGTTCTAGTACAAAGAGCAAATTTGTACTGTCGAATCTACCACATTCGATAGTATTCCTTGGTATTTGTACTGAGCAATTTATCGAAAGTGACACATTCGATACTTTTCTCTGCTATGAACACATCGAATGTACCACTTTCGATACTTTACTACGGCAAAGTAATAGATTGTCCTACAATTTCGATAGATATAATATGTTTGTCTTGGATTTTCAGCATCTCCTGTGCGATGTCAATTCACCGACGAATAGTGGAAATATTTAAATGATATTTACAAAGAAACTGATGCGGTTGACGGGGATTTTCTGTATAACGATTCTGAAATCGTTCCATCTCCTAAATCTGTCCAAGATTTTTAATGTCCAACAAACCAAACCTTTTTTTTTACATTTGATGGGTAGACGTTTGGCCGCTATCTCACCTGATGGTAAGTGATGATGCGGCCTACGGTGGAGCACGTCTGCCCATAAGCAACCTATTCACTCGGGCCTTGAAGACACCCAGGTTATACCCATCAGGAAACACAGACTCCGGCAAGGAGTTCCACTCCCTGGCAGTTCGCACAAGGAAGCTTGAAGCGAAGCGCTTCGTGCGAGTGGGTGGGATATCTACCATGAAGCGGTGACGCCTCGCCGATTGTTTTGTGGTTCGATGATGAAAAGGACTAGGGGGAATCAAGTTGTGCAATTCCCCCGCACACTCTCCGAAATGTATCCGGTAATAAACGGAAAGGCTGGCAACCTAACGCCTGTGTTCGAGGCTTTGAAGCCGGGCCTCCACAAGCGCATCATTGTTGATGAGCTTCTTGGCACGCCTTTCGATTTGTTCTGGCGCATCGAGCTGGTATTTAGCCGAGCCGTCCCAAAGGTGAGAACAGTACTCCATACAAGACCGAACCTGCGCTTGGTACAGGCTCAGTAGCTGTTCCGATGTGAAATACCGTCTCACCCTCCAGAGGATGCCCAACTTCCTACCAGCCAGATGCGCCTTCGACTTTATGTATACGAGCCGAAGTTTAGGGTAGGCGATAGAGTTACGCCCAGAAGCTCAAGATGATCCGATATTGGAACGGATACATCTCGGAAAGTAGGAGTCAGCGGAAATTGGCTCCGTTTGGCAGAGAATAGACACGCCTGGGTTTTGGTAGCATTGAACTTGACCAAGTTGGCGTCACCCCGATCGGAGACCGCCTTCAAGGAGGAGTTCAACCATTCGACCATGGATTCTCTTAGAGACTGGATCTGTGTTCCGCTAGTGCGCGCATCGGACACATACCTTTCAACAACTGTGCTGTCATCTGCATACCCAAATTCATCGTTGATATGCAGCAAAAAGAGCGTTGCTGAAAGTACTGTCCCCTGAGGACTCCGGCGTTGATGCTAAATTGGTCAGACGAGCAGCCATCAATGACTACTCGGATTGACCGACCCCTAAGGAAGTCAGCAATCCATCTGCACAGATCAGCGGGAAGTCCATATGCAGGAAGCTTGCCGATAAGGCTGTCGTGCCAAACCCTGTCAAAAGCCTTCGATATATCGAGTGACACCGCTAATGCCTCCCCGTGCTTCTCGATGGCCTCGCTCCAACTGTGGGTGGCATACGCAAGAAGGGGACCTTCTGTGGATCGGTTGCGGCGAAACCCTTCAAGGTATGCCAGGAGCCTGTTGTTAAGTACACGTTCCGACGTGACTGAGATTGGTCGGTAATTCTTAGGGTCGGCACGACTACCTTTTTTGGGCACAGGCTGCACGTTGGCCTACTTCCATGCAACCGGCACTTGACCAGTCTCAGGCGCACAGGTTTTTAAAACCACGGCTGAGATTCCGTCGGGTCCACTGGCCTTGTTCACGTCAAGATTACGCAACGTCTTATATACCTCCTTCTATCGGATGCGAATTTTTGACATATTCGTCTCGCAAACTCTATGGAGAGAAGGAGGCAAAGCGCCACCAGTATCAAGACGTGAAGATTCCGCAAATAGAGAAGCAAACAGGTTTGTTTTCTCTACCGCGGTGTGTGCCAGCGTCCCGTTAGGCCCCAGGAGAGGTGGGAGTGAAGGGCGGCAGAAGTTCGATTCAACTTTAGTGCAAAACCGTGCAATTACTACGATTTTAAGTTCTTTATTTTTTAATACAAATTGCTTGATTAACAATATTTGATTGATTTTCTTCATTTGTCACTAATTCCCCAGAAAAAAATAGCAGTAAAAGCTTGACATAAATAAATAGTTGGAAGGTATCTCATATCGAAACTAGTCTTATGTTACCTTGACTTGAGCAATGTAACAATGAATACAATCGAAAGTACCACATTCAATAGTTTACTAGAGATACTTGTCGTGGAAAAGTATCGAAACGGGCACATTCGATAGTAGATTAAAATTTTTTGTCATAGAACACTATCGAAACTGGCACATTCGATAAAAAAGTAACCTGAAGTAACCAAGAAAAGTATCGATTGTGTAATATTAGAAAAAGTATGATAATTATGAAAAACTACAGTAGATAGTATAAAACTCTAATATTTTCCACGTTAGATATACTGGTAATATTGAATATACGAATTTCATGTTTAACAAAAATCTAAATCGAAACTTAGAATCGCTCTCCTGTAAAGTAGAGGTTTTGTAGTTTCGATAGTTTACGTAGGGGCCGTCGAAATTGTTGTTTCGTGTCTGGGCCTCATGTATGTGTGAAATTGTATGTTTGTAAACGCCCCCACGATACAGGAGAGTATGGGGCAACGTTTTGAAAAAAAATCATAAGAAAAACTGAGTAACTGCTCAAATAGTTTGCATAAGACAACTCTTAGTTTGTAACGAAATATATTGTTTTATTCATGTTTGTATTTTGTATGGAGCTACGACAAAACGTGCCACATTTAAGCACGAGTACTAAAACTACGTATGAATAAGAAAGCAGTGAATCAAACGTTTACGGCTTACGATATTTGAAGTCGTAACGTCCACAGCTACATACTATTTTATTTTACACTCAACCGCTACGTGGGATGGTAATGTTCACTATGATCAATTTGAAATAACGTCATTTCGAAATGTCATTTATTTTTTATATGACGATTGGTAGCTACAAAACTTTGTCAGCGGTCACAGTAGCCTTACTATACCTGATGGTGCCAGATATAGGGTACGACAAATGTTTTGCGTACCATGTAACCTATAAAATTGGAGCAACATAGGGACCCCAAAAAATTGACACAATCCCACAACGGATTAAGCTATTTTACTATGTTTGAAATCAAGCTGAGGATTTGAACCAAAATATTTCCAAAAAAAACAATCAAAAGAAAACCCAATTACCAAAACAATACAGCTAAAAAATATATCATAAACTCGATTCAAATACAACATCCTAAATCGATACTTAATTCGTAAACTCGATGGCTTTCCAAACATTTCCATTTCCCGAACATTGACAGCCGAGATAAGATCGGTAAAACACTGTTACATTATGCGAATAAAAACATGTTCACTCGATACCGATATCGAGTTATCAAGTAATCGATTACCAAAGCTGGCACGTCATCGAGTCGACTTATCGGTGTGTAGCGCCTCGGGTCGTAAATGGGTACATTGGCGGCCAAAATGTGGGGTAAACACAGTTATCCAATAATATTGCTGTACAAGTTGTAACTTAAGATTCTATTTGCCTTGTTTAGGTTTTGACTTTAATCCAACTGATATTATTAATGTGGAAATAAGTTTATTTTTATGGAATAAGCCGGTAAACGAGCTGTCGGATGACCTGATGGTAAGCAATCGCTCGCATCGCATGGACACTTGAAACACCAGATGTTGTTACAAGTGCGTTGCCAGCCTTTTGGGGGTTAGGAATTTAAGTGTTGTTGGGGAATCGGGGATTGAGAAGGGGAATTTTAGTACAAAATATAATTAGGAGCACGGGGAAGTTTGCTAAGCTGCGGATAAAAACTGATGTGCCTAATAATGCTGACAATCTATTATATCTAGTATATGAATGTATAGGTACATTATCTGGTGTCTAGAAGCTAGAGCTGATTACATAAAGGCTTTTCTAAAAGTCTGAAAGGACTCAAAAGAAATTCATGTTTTTTTCTTAAAGCCTGCCAAAAACTATTTACATTGTTCATTTTCTTTGATTATTTCGTAAAATATTTGAACATTTTCAAATACTTTTAGAAAGATCTTAAAGCTAAGTAATTAAATGTAAATTGAAAAAGAAAGAATATTAAATACTTAATTAAGTATTCTTAGAAGTAAACACTAAAAAGTTAAAGTAGTTTGTAACAGTAGAGAGAGTATTTTTTTTATTTATTTAATAAAAATAACAACGTTATACGCCATTTGTGTTGTTTTAAGAAGTAAAATATTGCGTTTTTATAGTGAATAAAAAAGCAATGCAAACCTTTATATACTTATGTACGCAGTATTGTTTTATTTACATAAATATACCATTTTTATAATTACTAGCAAACCCGGCGAACTCCGTTTCACCACCAATGAATTTCCCGGATTCCCTGCTTTGCTTTTGCTCTTTTTCCTGCTATAAACCTCACGGAGCCCAAGACCTTTCCAACAAATACAAAACCTTGAAAATCGGTTCCTGCGTTCTGGAGTTATAGCGTTAGGAAGGAAAACCTGACTAATTTTTATATTATAGATTTTTGCGTCAAAAAATATATGGATACTTTACTAAAATGACACTGATACCATAAAAAACTTGTGATGGGCCAATAATTGTGTCCTCGACTGTAAAAAATACTTTATAAAATATTCACTTGATGTTGGCATACGTTTCCACGTGGCAATCGGCTCTTAATGCCTGGGGTTGCCAGCCTAGGCAGGGTTTTTAACGGCATTCCGTTGCCAAGTTGCCAGCACTTAAAATATGACGTGAGTTGAGACGTTTGCACATAATTCGTGAGTAAATATTAGTATTTGAATATGTTGAGTGCTGGAAAAAGGGAAAGTGATATGATTTACATATTTCTATGACTAGTATGTGCCTTGGTGTGTTGGTGTTGATAAAGAATATTGATGCTTAGAACATTAAAGTCCACCTAATGTGCAACTATGTATCTGCATGAAGCATAATCACTACGTAGTATAAAGCAAGGTCGCTTTATCTGTCCCTATGTAACGGATTTTGATGCGTTTCTTTTAATAGATAGAGTGATTCAAGAGGAAGGTTTATATGTATAATACATGCATAATATATCACCCTTGCACCCATGCGAAGCTGGGGCGGGTCGCTTAATTAATTTAAAAAATCAGAACAAAACTAAAGTAACTACATATTTTAATTTTTTTCCAAGTTACCTTATTCATACATAGATAACCTCACCCTCACGCCTATCTACCAAGGGGTTGGCATCGACAATGGAACACCAATTCCTACGAATCTTACATACTTCTTTCGCTTCATCAACAATCATCAGTCTTTTCATGCATATTCGTCGTTTACCTTATTCAAGTCACTTACTATGAAATATTGAATTACCTGAGTGGTATTGTACCTACATTAACTCGTAATAATCTAGTCAAAGAACAAAGCCTAAAGAAACCTAGTTAGGTAACCTATTCAGACTAGCCTACATGTGCATTAAGCCCTAGATTTCTTTGTAGTTTCGTCTCCGCTACCTTCAAACTGGGACACGTCAGTCACGACTCACGTTGCCACGTCTGTCCTCGGGAGTATTATTAAAAAAAAATATATTTTTGCCTCTAAATGGGTAAGCAGTGGTGAAGGCTTAATTTATCAAAATTGTTTATTAAAATGTCGTTCACACTCATTCAAATTAAAAGGATAGGTAAGTTGAGTTACTGGTCTATTAGGGATCTATTGATACCTATATATGCCTAGACTTTAGTGTGGGAGACCTATGCTTTGGCACAAATGAACGAGCGTAGAAATACCACAGCCTCAAAGAAAACTTTGTATGACTGAGGGTGCCGGAAGCCCGAATACTCACCTTCCCAATCTTTCCAATCCCCGATTCCCCAACAACTATAATTCCTCACCTCCAAAAAGGTTGGCTACGCACTTGTAACGCCCCTGATGTTTCGGGTGTTCACAAGTGGTAGCGATTCAACCATCAGGTGATTCCTTCTGCTCGTTTACCGGCTTATACCATAAAACAAGACTGATGACTAGGAACTATGATGTATTTTACGCAATAAAATACCAAAAACACACTTCAAAAACACACCACGTTTGATTACACTGTAAAACCACTCAAAACTAAATCGACAGGAAACAAGACTCATTGACGTAAAACATTATTCAGGCACTGAAAAAAAAAAAAACACTTACAGACTTCCGTTACGGCAGCCCACTGTATTACCCAATAGCCCTTTGAGCGGCAACATCAAAAAACAATTTCGACCAATCACAAAACAGTTAGAAATCAAAATGGTCGCTCTCCCGAAATTGAAGTAGCATTCACACCATCGAAAATTATGCCTCGTTTAATCTGTAGGCGTTTATTAATGTCATAAGTTTTAAATTGAATTATTTTACTGTCATCCAGTGGGTGGAGCAAGTTTTTACGTTTAATTGGTTAAATACAAATGACAAATGAATTCAATTCAATGGGTTTTTGAGTTATTTATGGTGTAAAAATAGTGATAAATTAATTCATTATGGAAATTAGTTGTCTTGTCTTTTAAAAGATAGTCATTTGTAACACCTATGGGGATTCGTAGCTTAATGAGATGGCATTTGTCAGTAATGTTTAGATATTTGACTGATTGTGTGTTGAAGCTTTATAAAATATAAAATGCTGGAAGTAATAGGAAAGCCAATTTACATTTCTACTGAAAAATTAAGCTTTGATTTTTTCAGTCAATAAAAAAATCCTTATTGACATATTACTATAAATACTTACTTAATAATACGCAAAAATCTTACATTTTATCTGATACAAATCATTATAGACAAGTTTACTTTCATAACTTATGAATATATCTGGAAATCAGCATCAAATTTCAATAAAAACGAATTACATTAATAATTGACAGTACTCTAAGCATTATCGAACAATTGCCACTAATAAAAACTGTCAATCCACCTTATCTTGATCGAGAGAATAAAAAAATATTTTATTTTCGGGGGCGAATGCGATCGCCTTAACGATAAGGGGGGATATAACATATAAGGGGAAATAAGTCATTAATAGAAATAACACGGTATCAGTTCGCGGGGATCGGAACAAGATGACGAAATAGATAAGGGGGTGTACTATCACCCCCTCTTGTAGTAAAATTCTCGACCCTTGTGGCGAAATTAATGATTGTTGTTTTTGAAGTATTGTTGTTAATGCAACTGTTTCTGAATTGTATTTGTATGTGTAAGGGGGGACTTGAAAAGCGTGTGACTCCCATTGATAATGCCGTGGGGAGTATAGGTTTCAATTATTTCAATGTAAGTAAAAAATGAGACGTTTGGCAAAAATATAACAATTGGAAGGCATACCTACCAAGAAGGTAAGATTTTTTACCACTAATTTCTGCCAACGGCTTCGCCCGCGTTCCCGTTGGATGAAAAGTATCGGTAAGTACTGCCTATATACACAATTTCATCAAAATCCGTTCAGTAGTTTCAGTGTGGTTGACGGTCATACATCCAAACGAACAAACTTTCACTTTTATAATATTAGTGTGTACCATTTCGGTCTAATCAAATCTATTATCAATTTATCATCAAAAATCTTATGTAATTAATTTTTATGAGAAACGAGGCAAACGAGCAGATAGGTATGTGTCACATGATGGTAAGCGATCAGCGCCGCCAATGGACACCCGCAACACCAGAGTGCGTGAGTCACAGGTGCGTAAAATGCGTAAATACACTATTTTCTTGAAAGTATTTTATTTCATGTGTAGCAATTTTATTAAAAGTACCTAACTTTTACATTTAATTTCATAACTAATGGTAATCAACGACAGAGATAAAAGATAGACTCTACCTATCTGTTATTTCAAAAAGATGGATTTATTTCTATCATCGTCACGATGTAAAACGTTAACCCCTCATTTTTGTAACCCCCTAAAATAACTAAGATTAAAAGATAACAGTTTTGTTAATTAATTAACAATAACGTTAATTCTAATTGAAGATGGTTATCTAAACTGTAAGAGTGTTATAATTGTATTTTAATTATAAGTATTACGATTTAGGGAACAGTGTGTAAAGTTCCCTAAGAAAAGGAGGATCCTCCGACCAGGCGAGGTGATGCCTGGCGGGCTTTCTGCCCAACTGTTGTTCGTTGGGATTTTCTATCTATGTTTATTCACATGTAAACTTTATATGAGCTATGTAGGATTTATAATATCATCCGATGATTTGCTCATCGATTGTCTATGTGCAACTTCTGTCTTGTGTCACCACAACAGCAACTTATAGTGGTACCTAAGTATAAGCGTCATACTTCGACTTTGTTCAATATTATTATTTGGAGGCTCAATTGCCTGCCCTCCTTAATCTCCAGATCCCTAAATCAGTTATACTCGAATACCCAACCTCCGGAAAGTAGGTAGCGCACTTGTCCTCCTCTGGTGTTACGGGTGTCCATAGGTGCCGATTATCTTACCATCATGTGAACCGACTGTTCCTTATTTGTACTATTCCATAAAAAAAATATTAATAATAAATAGCTTTTAGCATGACAGGGTTAATATCCTCGAAGGAATAGACAGAGGTGCGTATTATACACATCAAGCGACACAAACCAGTATAAACTGACCTTAGAATGTGTGGAAAGATCATACAAAGCGAGACCATGATAAACTGGTTCCGTATAGCTTCATGTACCACGATAAACGTGTCGTGTGTACACCCACGACACATTCACATATTTTTACTCCCATTGTTATAGGGGACAAGTCTATTATCCATTATGTTGTCATTATAATAGGGAGTGAGGTTATTACATTGTGTAATTAAAATAGATTCATTATTGCTTCATCATTCCCGGTAAGGGACTTATCGAGGTCAATATTTGGATGGGTGAGTGCTATTGTTCATATTTCCTGTTTTGATGTCTTCTATGTACGATAACTCTGAAGTTCTGTATAGTGTGTGTGTACAAAGGATTTGGTATAACTGTCTTACAATTTGGTCTTGACAGAAATGTGCAGATGTTTCATTCCTTGATGGTTCTATGGTACAACACAAAGGTCTTATTTTTAGAGGAGCAAATATTATGGACCTTTTTTGCTGTGTGGGGAAAATCATCTAATGACTTCTCCCGCTTTGGGCGAGGCGAGAGGGAATGTCAGACTCTTACTGACTAAAAACTACCCCGTTCGTGCCCCTGCTTTTCGAGCTTAGAGTTATGTCCTCAATATACCGGGCAGTATAATATGTATATGAACCTTAAATGCGGCTATGAGATTAAAACCAAATTCTGACCATATCAAGACCAACATCTAATCAACAAAATGAACAAACTAATTATAATTACACCAAACTAATATCCAAATTATCAAAGCAAATCCCATAACCATACGAACTTACACGAGAAAATTAGTTGGAACCACAATTCAACCCGTCACGCGCCTATACGTGACAATTAGGGACAAATTACCACCATTTCAAATATTAATCAATTCTATTACTACCACCCATTTTATCTTAACCCCCACACGCGTTCAAACTTCATATAATTTAATCAGCACGATGCGGCTCTAATTATACTGGATACGGATCCAATCGATCACTCCTGCCGCCGAATTGGTCTAATTGGCCCAACGCGATCAGAATTTGGTTTAGATTTGATTTGTTCATCAATTATGAGGTAAGGTGTACTTTTGGGGTTAAATTGAACTGTTATCTATGTCGGTCAAGGTATTGGATTGATTCGATTAATATTTAATGGTTCAATAGATGATTTAGTAGTCATTAATACAAGTGTTGAGTATGATGGATTAGAAACCATCTTATTAGATTTCCAAGAAAATTGTTGGGTTGGAGTTAAGAATTGAGATCACCTCCTAACATAATTAGACTAATAATGTAGTAGCCAAAATTTGGTGCTAAATTCTTGAAAATGAAATTATGTATTCATCCCATCCCACTACATAGATTCCTTTGTATTTAAATAGGCACGGGACCTAGGATTCTTATATAATACTATTGCACTTGAGAGCAAAGAAACTAAGCCACTTTTCTTTTTAAGAACCTTACTTACGACATACGTTACCAATTAAGAAAATACTTGTATCAGAAAATAATATTTATCAAGAAATGATAAATAGCACGCATCTTTCCATATAAAAACATAGCTTAGTTGAGTCCATTTCCACCAGTGCTAAACGTTTATAAAAATTACAAACAAAACTTACAGACAATTTAAAAGTGAGATCGACATCAATCAAATCTCGATTTTCCTGTTACAATTAAAACCTTATTCCGAAGGACCCATCGGCATTTTAAAAACGAATTACTAGAGGGTCGTACCTCCTACTTTGGTATGCATCAGGGACCACAAGCGTTCAAGATTCAACCAAAAAAATTGGGTCCCGCAAAAATTTGGCCCAAAGATGTGACAATCCTCCTGTTATTTTTGCAATGAAAATTTTAATACATAATGAGGTGTTTTTTGCTTTTTAGAATACTGAGTAGGGAATAAGGGAAAATTGGATTAATTTTTTATTTGGCACTTTTTGTCGTTCACAAATAGTGTTGATGAGGTATTAATAATAGCAGTCATTGTTAAAAATCTTTGTATTAGAAATTTTTGAAAGGCGTTTGATCACTATATCGCATGGTAGTAAGCAATGATGTGGCTTATAAAGGAGCCTACCCATCACAAACAACCTATTCACTCCAGACGTGAAGACACCCAGATTATTGAGGCTACTTCTAACACTAACACAATACGCATTGATCAACATTGCTTTGAGTACTATCTAGTCTACTAAAAGAGCCTCATCCTCCACATTCCTCAATACCGAAATCCCTAACCTTCAGAAGGCCGAACACATTTCTGATCAACAACTGATCAGGTGTTTCAAGTATCCATTGGCGGCACTATTGGCTTACCGTCTGCTCATTTGCCGCCCTATACTATCCCAGAGCTGCAGGCTGCTTAGCGGATTACCGGGGCACCGGCTCAAAAAGCAGTAGTTTTAACGTGATAGTTTTTAGTCAGTAAGAGTCTGACATTCCCTTTCGCCTCACCCAAGGCTAGAGAAGACATTGATAGTTTTACCTTCTCAAAAAAAAAAAAAAAACATGAAAACGTAGATCATAATTATTTGGAATTCAAAAAAATATCGAGCCTGGATGGGATGCTTCAAATTGAAATTAGGTATATTAATAAGTTTATATGCACTCAGGAGGGAGAAAATCCTAGTGTCACAAAAGGAAAAAGGAATTAAACTGAAAAGATACTAAAAATACATATAATGGATACAAAGGTGGTTTTACCGCTGACAGGGATATCTAGCAGACAACCACAGGTAATGCTTTACTAAGACCAGGAAAATATTATGAGGAAATTTCTGAGTTTTCTTATACCTCTTAAGATAATCTTATCGTACAAGAGTATTTTAAACAATCCTTTTATTTGATTTCAAATGCTTAAAATGTACCAACGGCAAGTACCAATGTGACTTTTGCCGAGTTATATGTACTTTCTAATATTATTTAGACACCACTAATAAATGGTGAAGGAAAATATCGTGAGGAAACCTGGGCTTATAAGCAAGCGTGGTGATTAATGCTCAAATTGTATGTTTGCCACGACACAGAAGAAAATCTTAGTGTGGAGCAACGATTTAAAAACATAAGTAAAGTTAAATGAAAAATATTATTCACCATTTTCAACATAAAATACGGAATGTAAGTAACTTCAGAATGAATACAAAAGTTATTTTAAATAACCAACTATAACCTGCAGGACCACGGCAGCTTTCCACTTCGATTTTTTTCAAAAGAATTTCCGAGTAACCCTCAACCGCCGTGTAGGGTGACAAGTTTAATTTAAACTTCGCGGGTCGGATAGGCCCGCGGTCGAGTTTGAACGATTATAACTTTGAAGTGTTATTTTTAATGAGTTTTTGTGGATTTTGATATTATTAATGCATTGGATTCCAAAGTGCTAACTTAAATAATTCAACGGCTTGACGTTTTAAGTAAACAAAAGTAATTTTTGGTTGTAAGTGGTCACCTGAGGAATGGTAGACGGAGTTATATATTTCAAAAGAATAACGAAATAAGAGGGAATGAATGTTTTATTCCTGGGGATTTGTGAAAAGGGAATTATTCGCAGAAATTTTAACGAACTGAATGAGTTTTTCTGTTGCTCTACTGAGAAATTAAAAAATAAATGTTGTTGCGCAGATAGTTTTCGTAATTTTTTTAATACTTCGATGACATTGCAATACCTTTTACGTATTCCCTGAGAGGATAAGTGTCACATCAACATTTTTCCAATTATAATAATTCTTATTACAAAAACAAAACAAGAGATAATACAGATTAGAAACATATAAATAAATTTGTGAGAGAATGATATATTTGGGTTCAGGTTTTATTTATATTATTAAAGCTTTACGCACAATCGTACATTAGGCTAAATGCTATTGGCATTATCTTCCAGTCTGACCTTTGCGTGATGCAGAGAGATATTCCGAGGGTGCAAAGAGCGAACAACATGTTTAAATGAAAATAAAAAAGAAATTACCTACATGTATTAAGTACACATAAGTTATTAAGATTTAAATTTTAATGATTCAACATAACATTTACACATTTCTTACACAATTTTTATACTTCATTAATAAACTACAAGTGTGAGCACTTAAAATGTTTAATAACATGCATAATCATTTATTTTTTATTCCATAATCTTAACAACATATTGATCAAAAACAAGCAATGGCAGTATGCAGTGGCATTAACAAACGCACAAACAAACCAATGAACACAAAAATCAAATTACACTCTCACATTAAAATATTCAAAACACGTTCAAGAAACACACAAAATATATTACTTAGGCATTATTACAAATTATTTTCAACATGTTTTTTTGAATGACAAACAATTTTAAAAACTTGTAACTCTTTATGTTAATCAGAATCGTTAAACGTACCGCATCAGCGTTGAATAATAATTAATTTCTTCTAATAAATAGGTACTTAAACTGTTATTTTACAATTTCAAATCTAATCCTCAACGTTTTAAGATCGCATTTAGTTTGTAAAGGGTGTCGCTAGTGGTGTTCTATCTAGTTAGGGTCAAATGTACCATGGGCTGGCACTGATGGGGTTAATATGATGGTAATAAAAAATCTGTTCAATTGTTTGGAAGTATGCTTTAACAGATGTCCCACTTTTGTGTGCATTTTTTAATGCTGCATCTGGTGTATTTTTGTTAGAAGAAAAAAAATGAGTGCTTAATTGTTAATATTTTTTGATTTATTACAAATTGAGGATTAAATCATAAATTTAATTGACGGCAACTATTGTGTAAGTGCTCTGATTAGTTTCGCTAACAGTACCCTTAGTACGGGTTTGCTTTATGTTGAAGGAAAACGAACAAATACATACTAAGCCCTCAGAAAATCCAAGCATTATTCGCTTGGCATGTGAAAACAGCAAAAGTATCGCAAAGCAAAGTTTAAAAGGAACTTTTATCTTGTAGTACGTATCTATGCGACATTCGCTTACTTAAGAAAGACGTTCTGTTGACAATTTGAGAGTTAAATTTAACTGCTCAAGTTAGGAGCACCAATGTGGTTAGGACAACGTTTATATTATGTCATCATGTCTCTGCCTACCCCCATGGAAGACAGGCGTGAGGTTAAGGTATGTATGTCAGTTATTATGGTATACTAGCTTCGGTCAGAGGCTTTGCTCGCGTCCCCGTGGGATAAAAAATAGTCAATATTCTTTACTTATTTTGACGTGATTGAGTGACAAACATACACACAAACTTAAACATTCATAATTTTAGTAAGAAGTATCGCTGTTTGTCCATCTATTGACGGAATTTCCTTCTTTTTCGTACACAAATTATATTCCAAAACTTTACCAAACTCCCAGTTTACTTGAAAAAGAATACACCAACAAATGGAGGTCAAAATATATGAAAAAAACTGAAAGTTTCATATCAGTTTACAGCTGAAGACGGATCGTAGTTTGATTGTTTCGAGAAAATTCGGGAAGACACGGGATACTGAACAAAAATGACACTTTGATGGAAAATCCAGCAACATTGCTTTGGAAAACAAAACAATATTTTTTTTACTTTATTCTTTGAGAATAAATAATGGTGCCTTCCTTTCATATAAGCGGGCAAAAAGGCTGTATTACGAGTATTTGTAATTGTTTTTGGGTACTCGTATAAAATAATGAGTTTTTAAAAACCTTGTAACTTTTTATAAGGTCGCAACGTATCGTCTAGGTTTGCCTAGCGGGTTTACCGGGGCTCCGGATCGAAAAGCAGGAGTAGGAACGAAGTTGTTTTTAGTCAGTAACAGATTCACACTTCCTCTCGCCTCGCCAAATGTAGGAGAAGTCATTGGATGATATTCCGCCCTTAAAAATAGGTAGTAGGTACGCGACATCGTCGCGTTTGCACATGCTGCTCATGATGAAGAGGACGTCTGTAATTCTTAACTTGTAAAGATTTTCTCAATATATTTATCACGTGAGTAAACCGTTGTTTTAAGTCAACCTTTAACTTTTCTTAATTCAGCGATTAAATGCAAAAACCTAAAAAGGGCAATAAGACGAAACACCTTTAGAAGTCTTATATGTCCATTTTCATCAAATTCCACTAATTTTAAAGAACCCCTGAACTAAAATAGGTGACACTTAACACCATTTTTGTTTACAAGACAATCGGCCTTCATGGTAGATATCCCAAGTGACACCTAACAGTACAAGTATTACTGGGTTTTTTCTGGGTGTGGTGGTGGTCACATCATTTTTGTTTTCGCCACCTTATGAGTGACACCTAACAGTACAAGTACACTAAATAACTTTTCTTTAAAAGATGATTCAGGAGTTATTTGTAAAAACTACCTCGAAACTCTTAAACTAAATCTCAACATCCATTAAAAACCAAAGCCTACCCATTATAATAACCCAACAATAGACACCAAAATCAATAGGGCTGCCACAAACCGAACCGTGTTCAATACCAACGCATATAGCCTGTTGCGGTAATGATAACCCTGTTACTGACTTTGGCGACCCTAACTAAGTTAGTTTGGAGTTCATCAATCAACCGGGAATGGATCCATTTGACTGGAACCGGGTTAGAACGGTGAAAGAGATCACAAATCTAATCAATTTCGGTTCGAAACGATTTTAGATTTTATTATAAGAGTACGATGATTGAAATTGGTAAAAGATTTTTGGAGTTTTGCTTTTAAAAAAGTCACTTAACTTTGCTACTGAAAGGGGTAGGCACAGGTGTGATTATGTAGGTATCATTACTTACCCATCAATAGTAAATGCCTTAAAAGGTCATCATAACACACTTAAAAAGCACGGCGCTCGGTTCCAGACGTTTTTTGTTATCGTTATAAAATATATCTTACGACATACTAATTAAAGTTTAAATTGAAATGATAATTCAATTACTAGATTGGAGCAATGCATGTCCTTTACTCCTACACACAAAATTTTAAACATAATCACACTCAAATTCGAAATAAAAACCTTTAATATGATACAACTATTTTATACACTACTCCTAAGGATTATTCTTACATGCTGAAAGCATATCATGAATTCCTGGCACTTCTAAACCACAAATCATAACGGCAAAACCACTGCAGACTGCAAAAACTAAGATGGAGTCTAACTTACTTGCAGCCGTACTTTCATCACAATCCCATTTGAGAAAAACCTGCAGATTTTCTTACTTTAAAAAGGGATATTAAGACTTTTAGTAGTATTTTTATTTATTTCTTTCTTTTTAGTCGTGGTCGCCCCACTGCAGGGCAACGACCTCCCTTTTAGTAGTAAAACAAAAAAAATCTAAAAGGTCTCTTAATTTTTTGTAGTCCCTATTCAAAAGACGGTCTATCATGTGAGTTCTTACTTGCAAACTGAATAAAGAATCAGCTGTTAATTTCTTCAATAACATTGCATAAAGTAACGCCTTTAAGAGGGTAGAGGTACACCAATGCAATGCCTCTATCACCTGCTTTTCATCAGCTATTTATAGAACCCGAGAACCATTACTCGGCAGTTGCATTCAGGACCATTGGACAAACGAGACAAAATCTACCTATTTCAACATGTCAGGAAAACCCTAGCACTTTAAAACACACAAATCACAAGCTCATCTGCAGCAGAATGCAAAAACTGACACCGACCAAGATAAAACGACGAACAAAAGAACCAAAATCCACACTTTCAGCTTGAGTAAAACTTAGGTATTCATTTTTCACTTCTGCAATAGTAAACTAGTTAGGAAGCCTTTGCGACCCGTAGCTAAGTTAGTCGGGGGTCTTTGTAACATCTATCTAAATCGAATTATACGGTAGGACGGTCGTGCACCCTCGGGCTAAGCGGTGCGTGGGTTATGAGAAATTAGCGGGTAGATTTGGATAGGTAATTATTATTTTATAATACCTTTTATCACAGTCTAATTATATTCTGTGCCTATCGTTTGGTTTTCGACGATCAGGGGGTGAAGACATTGGCGTTGCCAGCATTTATGTTGGCTTCGGTGTTAAACCCAATCGCATTCCTCTTTTATTAGCTAATTCGTAGCGAAGCATACCACTTTACCAAGAAATTTATGAACGAAGAAGAACAAATAATGAATAACAAATATTTTTAAAGTTTAACGGTTAATGACCGTTAAACTTTGATCGTTAGATATCCAATATTGGAGGTAGTTGTGAAAATATGCAGCAGAACCTCTTCTAATTCACAATTTTTATCTAGACAGATGGCCCATTTCTTTTAGTCTTTTTAAGTCCCCTTACTCCTCTAGAACCTATCTTATTCCCCATGTTCTGTCTTAGTCAGAAAGTTAGTTTTTTTTTCAAGTCCACATCCTGTTACTTGTACCAAAACCCAGCGGTGTTTGGAGCAACACTTGTGAAGCTATTTTCATTATATCTTCGGCAAGTGGTTACTGCGTTTCCACGTGTTTAGTCCGCCATGGTTTAGTTTAAAGTTAACTAATTTTAATTAACCCCGGACTGTGGGTAGTTTTAGTTTTGTTTCGTAATTTACTTCTGTTGACTGTGTGGCTTTTTGAAGTTGTATGTTAAAATATGTAGCGAATGATTGCTTCGTTGCGTTTGTGGGTTGAAACTAGAAACTAGAGAGGGTCTTTGTTCGATTCTGGGTCATGTAGTGTAATGGCAGGTTAAAATTTTTGTAAGTTATTTAGACCAGGCATCTACAAAGGAAAATTCTTCAAATAAATGTCTTTCAATCTCAGTCTTTCTCTCAAAATGTCAAATATGTTTCTCAGTTAATCGAAATGTCAAATAATTTTAATGCAATTCGCAGCTTCCAAAAACACAACTCCAATCTCCAAAAAAATCCTCACACCTTTAACTTCAATTTAAAAAACCAACATTGTCCTACAATTGTACCTCTCACACGTATAGCAAGATCTTGACAAGGACACGAACCTAGAACGCTCCGTATCTAACATCACAACGCCACACTCTGAATTAGAATTGCTCCTGACAGTTTAAAAAAACGTGTGATCTTAGATTAAAGTAAAGTGTAAGAATTCTCTAGAGATTTAAGCTTGGTTGTAATTTTATTTGTTTGTTTCTGAGGCCTTACTTTTAAAACTTTGTCTTAAATGAAGGACTCTTCATCATGCTTACTAAATGGATAGAGGTTCATTAGAAGCACGATTTGTTATTATTGGTATTGCCATAATCCCCACGCTTGGAAGGCGGCTTGGGGATCGCTGTTTGGTCACGATATATTTTAGGCAATACTGCTGCCCATCGGCATAGTACGTATCCCGTGTTCATGTTTTTCCAGTACAACTATACAAAGTTACAAACGACTTTACTGAAGAAAGACGGTATTTCTCATATTTTTTATTATAATAATGATTTTGAACATTTACCTAAGTGTTTTTTAAACCGATTTTCTTCAGTGAAAAGAGTTATTTCTTTTTGTAATTTTTATTTAAAAATATAATGTTTGAATGACACTTAACTCTCAGAAAAAAACATGGCAGGTGATACAAAAAATAGGCGGTATAAACACCCCGATCCGGAGCCGCGGACAACACAAAAGGTTACCGGGGCTCCGCTTCAAAGCAGGAAAAGGAACGGGGTGGTTTTTAGTCAGTAAGAGTTTGACACACCCTCCCGCCTCAACCAAGGCGGGAGAAGTCTTTGGATAATTTTCCCCCCTCAAAGGCGGTATAAACACAAAACCAAATAAATCAATCAATAGAAAGCCATTATTTCTGATGCAAAACACGTTTATATGGTCTTAAAACGTCTGACGTCCACTCTTTGGACATGAAAGTGCAATTCTAGAGCAGTTCGGTGTATTTACCGGGAGGATAGCCGTTGTGCGGAGGTTTTTCCTCTATAAACATTGACCGGGTCTTCGTAGGGTGCGGTTCAAGGTACAAGCGAGAAGCAGGTTCATAGGTGTGATGGGAAAAATAGAAACTTTACATGTGATGGGAAATTTTTATCAAATCCCGTGACTATTCACAGGATTTGATAAAAATATTGGTGCATTAAAATAGAGGTCTTTGCATATTATATGAGTATTACGTCGTCGTATCAAAAGTCCAGTAATACTTTGGTATGGGTATTATAAATTGATACAATGTGGTAAAAACAACCTTGCAGATTATTGGAATTCCAACTCGAAGCAGGAGTAAGAACGGGTTGGTTTTCAAGCAGTAAGTATCTAACACTTCCTGAAGCCTCACCCAAGGCTGAAAGAGTCATTTGAAGATTTTCCCCATCAAAAAAGTAGTCAAAAAATAATGTGTAACATTGTGTAAACATTGACAAGATTTCCCAGTGCTGATACCAACATACATCAAAAGACTAACAAGAAATATATCCCCGCTTACTCCTCTAACTTAACTGAACCTGCCATTGTATTAGAAAAGGGGGGGAGATGGTATATAAAAAAAAAAAACGGAAGCCCCCAACGGTAAGAGGAATACAAATCGAAGTATCGGATTCTGTTATTTTTAACATAAAATCCTTCTCAGGCCGTAAGGTGAAACTCTATTGAATAAGGGAAATCATTTATTTTTATGTTATTTTTACGAGGGCCCCCCTATTATATTGTTTTGTCGCAATAACAAGAGCCGCTGTTGTCTCTTCAATTTTATGTTACTACCTACAAGTAACGTATGAGTTTTTGGTTATTCATTTTCATTGCACAATTTTATTTTCTCATGGGGTTTCCTCACTTGGTTCTTTAAGTTTCCTCCATTGTAAAATGCTGCGCAGCCAGCTGCCGCGCAACGTGTAGCGAGTTCGATTCACGCACAGAGAGACTATTTGTGTGACAAGAAAAGAGCATAGTCCTTTTTAAAAGGCTGGCAACGCACCTGTGACTCCTTTAGTGTGACCATCAGGTGACTCGTCTGCTCATTTGCCACCTATTCCATAAAAAAACCCACAATTTGTTGTTTCGGGTCTTGGTGTGACATGTATGTGAACTTGTATGTTTGTAAACCACGATACCGAAGAATATCCTAGTGTGGGGCAACGCAAAATATTATACATACATTAAGAATTTAATAGAACATACCTAATCATCCTGAATATATACAATAACGAACAAAGGCGTCCTATTTTAAAAAATATTTGAAAAGCAAGAGTTCAGTAATTAAATTTCACAAAGCAATGATAATATTGGACAAACTTTTATGATCTAATTACCTAACTACCCTACTTTACAAACTAACTAACGTTCAAATTTCAAGGAAACTTTGTCTAAATAAAAACGTTTACCCGTACCCTACATTGCGCTGGATGTTTTTAGTTATTCTCTAGTATTATTTCTATGTTCTCTAAAATTAAAATAACAGATAATAATTTTCTAATAGTTCATATTCATACCTACATTTTAAGTGCCACAGTCGAATAAGACGACAAATATTACTTTTTAAAATAAAATTAAAGGCTGTTGTCTAAGGGTGATTTCAAACTTAGCTATACTAAGTAATTTTAAGTTTAAGTTTTCTCACCATATGCTAGTAGCGGTAAACAAAGTTTTTACATAGGATTACACACAAATCACTCAGTTTATTTTTTCCTTAGCAATCAAACCCTTTTTCTCAATAACATAGGCGTGGTTGTCCGCCGGACGGCGGTCAGCCGGTTTATTACCGTGTCGGGACCGGCTTACATACGGTATTAGGCAAGTAATTCTATCGGTTTTCCAGACCACTTGATGTGGGGTAGGAACGTGCTAAAATTTGTAGTTTTCCTAACCTTTTGTTCGTTTAGTTATTTGTAAATGAATGCTCGTTTCATGTTGAGGGTTGAAATGGTGGGATTTGTTCTCTTTTGCTGTTCGTTATATGCTTAACTTAACTATATGCTATGATGAATATTATTCTACACATCATTATGCAAGTGCCCACTGCTGAGCAAAGGCCTCTTCTCACACGGAGAAGGCATGAGTATTAATCACCACACTTGCTCAAGGAAATTATAAGTCCAAGTTTTCTCAAGTTTATTTTACGTAATTTGAAATTATAAGTTCATGTTGCCTTCCTCACGATGTTTTCATTCACCGTACGTCATTGTCTAAATAATCTTTAAAAAGTACACTATAGTATTAGCATACGAGAATACTGTATACCTAATTACTAGGTATAATTAACTAATAATAAACTAATTATTATAATAATTAGCAATGCAATCAATCAGAAATGCAATTAATACGGAGTTGGGTTTCGTAATCGCGATATCACAATTAGTGGCTGCCGGGAGCTTCCAATGCATAACATGATGTGATTACCGGAGGGTTAAGACGCCTGCTTCTCAGTAATGAGGAAGCGGGTTCGAAACCTAGCAACGGCAAAGGTACAATGTGACTTATTCGGGGGTATATGTACTTTTTAGAAAAACAAAAAACAAAAAGTGTTTCTCCAGTGTCGTGAGTGCGTTTAAAACATACAACAAAACAAAACATAATACAAACATACACACGACACCCAGACCCGAGACAATAATTTGTGGACGAAGAGTTCAAACATCGTGCGGGAATCTAACCCGCTACACGTTACGCGGCTGCCAGCAGCCCAGTCACCACGCCAACCATGCAGTCAAAAAACACTACTGACGAACGGTGAAGGAAAACATCAATTATAAGTTTGAAATCACCAACCCGCATTAAGCAAGCATGGTGATTAATGCTCAAACCTCCGTGCGAAAAGAGGCCTTTGGTCAGCAGTGGCCACCTATAGGCAGTTGGTGTGTGATGTGATTATCTTCAATAGAGATGAAGACAAAGAAAACTGAAGGATGATAATGAATAAATCCTTCTTCATCATTATCAACTACGAGACTTCCATTGCTGAACATAAGTCTGCCCCAATTATTTCCAGATCAGCCACGATCAAATACTTACCTGACTAACTTAGTAATACTACAGCTAAGGCTTAAGTCTTAATTGTAAGCTTTACAACGTGGGTTTCGAAGCTGCTCTCACCTGAAATAAGGAAAAGGAATATTAATAATAGGAACGTAGGTATAATAATATTGAATAGTTTAACTAATAAATAATACGAAAATCTTAAAATATTTCTTCACATAAATAAACTACCTACTTCTATTTATTTATTTAAACATTGTCCTCAATTGCACATATAACTAACTGTCTCATAAAAAGAAATAGCCATACATAAAATTAAGTCAAATTAATCGAAAAAACCAAGAAAACTCGACAACCTACTAAACTACCAACTCTAAATTACAATATAAATAAAAATCAAATTAATTAATACCATAAAATTACCATGCCATTACAATTATCGTTATAGCTAGATTCAATCTAAGACAAAAACTTAAAGAAAAACGGCGCCAGTAACACAAAAAAGGAATTTAATAACAAAAACACAATTTAAAGAAACTAATTTGTAGAAATCTAATCAAAACTGGCATTACGGCACGCCCTCTAACGGACATGGGATAAAACCCGCCCATTGTGCCACAAAATATAAGCGATAGCGTTTTTATAAATATGTACACGTCATATTTTGAACTGCTACTGTGGTCAGTTTTCACAGGTGCTATAATAGACATATATACATACATATCGTCACGCCTTTAATCCCCGAAGGGGTAGGCAGAGGTGCAGATTATGGCACGTAATGCCACTATACAATGTACACCCACTTTTCACAATTTATTTTGTAATTTATTTATAGACTAGTTTTAAAATTGAATCACGAGTCTCTAATTTAAATAAATAATAACATAGTAAACTAGACATGAAGAACGTAGAGGAGCTACGCTTCGTGCTAGGTAATGGCTGGTTCGACCGGAGTGATACCATGACCTCACATAAAACCGACGACGTGAAACAACGCTTGCGTTATGTATGACCTAATTACATCCTCCCCAAACTCCTGAAGTGCCTAAATTCCTAATCCTCAAGGTGCCCAATGCGCGGAACCGATTGCTTACCATCAAGTGATCCGTCTGTTCGATTACCGTCCTATCCTACACAAAACAAAACCTACTGTTTTTAAAGATTAGTTTTTATTAGACAGGATGCACATTTCCAATAAAAAAAACCTACAAACAACCAAAGAAATTAAACGCCAAACCTCACAACTTAAGGCAAACAGAATTTACTCTAGCATAAAATATGAACGAAAAACTCTACCCCTGGCAATTACAAGATATGTGAACCATTATATATAGATTAAAGTTTATTCTGTATACAAAAAGATTGTTTCTTTAGATAAACATGATATTAATGCTGACACCTTTGTAAAAAAAGGGATTAACTACAAGAAATTAACACATTTTTTAAGGTAACTATAAGCCAGTAAAAGTGCAGACGGATCACCGGTAAGCGATCGGCGCCGCCCATGGACACCTGAAACACCACTGGTGTTATGGTTAAGTAGGTAGGTACGCTGCCGGTCTTTTGGGAGTTAGGAATTATGACCTGATTCCAACAGATTTAGTTTTGAATATTATTTTTCTATTTTACTAACATTTTCTTTTCTAAGTTAATCAATAACCATTTTGTAGCTTCCCAATTCAACTGCTCTATTTAACTCATAATTATTTTGTTTACTGCCAAAATTGCATTATAACATGTTCAGTAATTTAGGAGGCATTCAAAACCATATAATATGTTGCTCGTTTTTCCATACAATATCTACATTTAGGTGAAAGACATGTAGGCATACATTTGTTTTATTTTTTATTTAAAAGTTTATATTTGTCCAATGGAAACCAATAACTTTGAAAAAATAAATAAAGGATCGATATAAAAGAAGTCCCTTTTTACATCGCAAACTAGTGACGTCATAGTGCAGTATCCTCTGGTGCCTTAGTACGAATTTGTTTTAACGACATCGAAAAGCACGCTTTAATTGGCTGGTACATTGGAACAGGCCAATCAGAGCGCCGAACGCATTACGTAAAACAAACTCATACTAAACCCTCTATTTTGCGCATGCTATTGAAAACAACTGTCACTTGTTTGGAAACAAGGACTTCGTTGTCTGTACATCGTCTGTCGCATGCGGAATATAATTACAGTTTGTTTATGGCTAATTAAATGTCCTGTGAGACATCTTACTAATATTAAAAATGCTAAAGTTTGTGTTTGTCTGTATGTTTGTTACTCAATCACGTCAAAACGGCTTAAGGGATCGAAGTGAAACTTTTAACACGGGTAGATTATGGTCTGGAATAACCTATAGGCTACTTTGTATCACTACGGGAGCGCAAGCAAAACCGCTGACAGAAGCAAGTTCAAGATAAACAAAAAATCTAATCTACGGAACCAGTCATAGTTTGCATTTCTAGCCAAATTTTTGCTTTAAAACCCAAATCTTGTGTAAGACTATGCTGCCTGTCATACCAGGATACATAATAGAGACAGTAAAATGCTCAATACCCACACGCGAGCATGGCGTAATAGCTGTGTTTCCCATTATTAACTCACTTTGATGACCAGAAGCCCAGTGGGACATTAAGCCATTAAAACATACAGGTTTTGAAATACATACGTACATTTGTAAAAGGTTAAAAGTTAAAATGGCGTCAGCTGTGTGGTTACCGTTATTGTCTTAAGACTTGAATAAGTCAGGAACAGAGACCCAGCAGCAGTAGGATTTTAGTCAGTAAGAGTCTGACACTCCCTTTCGCCTCACCCAAGGCGGGAGAAATCATTGGATTATTTCCCCTCCCTCAAAAAATCACCCTGATAAACCAAAATTCAGTAAAAACTAGCACTAAAGAATATATACCAATATTTTTTTTTGCATAAAAGTGTTAAACTACTGATGTCAATACTGTTATCAATATTTCATTTCATTAACCATCCATTCGTTTTTTTTTTTGCATAAAAGTGACCAACTGCTAAAGTTAATATAAGTTATCAATATTTAGAGCAACAATCCATCGTTTCAAGAAAAAAAAACGTAAGAAATTTCTAGAACGACAAAAAACAACTTATGTGATCGTACCACAGATAATATCAAAAACACCTACCAACAAAATTAGGTCTACCCACATCTCACGTGTCAAAATTAGCACACAACATACCTAAAGCTACAAAGGTCAAAAATGTTATTAGATAATTACATTTTTTTATTACACCACCATGTCTAACATCTTTATTTAGATAGAACAAAAAAAATTAATCGAAAACTAACCTATTTGGATTTTTTGTTTTATACTAATTATAATTTTAGATACATATGACTTCCGCTACACAAAATGTATGGATAAACAAAAACATTATGATTATGGTTTGAAAAAAGTGGCTAGCTCCCGGTCTAATGGCATCGTCAGGCTTTTGAATTAGTCTCGGAGACCGCATCGAGTTATTAACGTACATTTGGATTTGAAGGAATATATTAAGGGGATCTGTTTATGGAATATGAACTAAGTTATAGTAACTACGAGTAAATAACACCGAAGGAGTAGGCAGAGGTGCACATTAAGGCACGTAATGCCGCTATACAATGTACACCCACTTTTCACCATTAGTGTTATAAGTCCCGTGTAATAGGGGGTGAGCCTATTGCGAAAAAATGGGTAAATGAATAGAAAAAATACACAATTAGTGCCCACGTACGTTGACTAAATCATAATGAATAAACACCAATCATTACGCAAAAACTGTACTGTAGAAAACAGCGTTTGTCAAACAAAACAAATCTGCAACACGTCCAGTCCTTTCTGCGTCAGTTTTAAATAGACAGAAAAGGACCCTCTATGCTGTTTTCTCGAAAAAAAGAAAAGCCCTGCCGCTGCAAATACTAAAAAACTATCGCAGAGCGTCCGCTTTTGACACATTTCAACCAGAATAACGGACGTCGGATTTTTATTCCCCATTCGAAACAAAGATGCAACTAGCTGGCTTATGCATAACGCCGTCCAAAACGTACTTATACATTTTTCACGGTATCCGTCACCGTGAATGAGTAATTTGTTCGTACCAAGTTATTATTTGGACACCTCATGTGTTTTTCCCACAATTTGTACCCTATTTAAGTAATATCTACTTACGTTTTTATTTACTTAATAATAGGTTTTGAGACAATGTGTTAAGAATGCTTTTTGATTGCCACGTTGTTTATTTGAGAGCAAAAACTGTATCTTTTGAATGACAATGATAGATATGCTTGGTTCTTTGTTTCCTTTTAGGGTTGCGTTAGGTAGATGTATGAACTTCACATACCGTATAGGAAGACCTCTTATGACTTAATTTAAACCACATATTTGTCGTCATCTTGGCTGACGATATATACGAAAAATTTGCGAAATAGGCCCAGTCTCTTTGAGCACATTTGATCACTCTTCACAAATACGGCATTATGATAGCCGCGCCACATGTCTGTAACATTCTTAGACAACCTATAACATTACAGCCCTTCTGTGATCAAGGAACATGAAGCTGATTTCACAGAATGTTATAATTGATTAATTTCATTATTTATTTTGTTAGAAAATTTCAATTTTTTTTCGGTTTTCGTTGAAATATTTAGTTGTATTATACTTCTGTGGACGAGTACTACTTATAGTTTCATTTAAATCATATGAGTGATCTCCATACTGTATTTTACTGAGTTAGTTCTAATAATAGGAAATGTTGGACCTTTGTGAGAGTAGAGGGGAAATGGTTTGATATTCTAACGAATAAACTCGTGTCGTACAGTTTCAAATGGTGGCCGGAATCCGTCAGAAAGTTGAAATAGAATGTCAGAACTCACATTTGGGTCCTACGTTCAGTAGTTCCGTGTTTTTGTTCAGTATTTCTGTTGCATTGATCCTGTTTCAATTGAAATTAAATATCGATAGGTTATACGTAGCTAATAACTATCGTGAGACATACTAAATTAGGTAAAAATCACGGTTTACTCACGTACATTAATGGAGAAAAGCCTATTGAGGCTTCTGCGCGATGTCATCGCGCCTGCACAAGCTGCTCAAGATGAAGAGTCCCGACTGTTACTCCAAACTAGTAGAGCCTTTCTCCATTAATGTACGTGACTAAACCTTGCTAAAGTTATTGTAAAGCACAATAACTATTGCTGCAATTTCTTCTGACCTATACTAATACATAAAGCGGATAAGTGTTTGAACGCACTTAGTTAATTGGTGTGTACGGAACTATTTGTATTTAACGTAAGTTTTTTTGTTTAAAATCAATGTTAGTCAATCTAAGACTAATGAGTGTACATTAGGATGGTATTATGGTAATCTAGCGTGTTTTTGTAATACATCATCCTAAGTGATATTAATGAGAAATACCTAGGTAGTCTTAAACGGAGCTGCGGACTACCTAGCGGGCTTCGGCTCGGAGAGCAGGAGTATTAACGGGGTGATTTTAGTCAGAAAGAGACTAAGTTTCCCTCTCGCCTCACCCAAGGCGGGAGTAGTCATTGGATGATTTCCCCGCCCTGAAAAAAGAGCTTAGGGATTTTAGGATTGAAGGTTTGGGATTAGGGATTGGGGATTGTGAAATGGAAGAAATGGGCCTCCTCCTTGTCCTCAAAATAACGAAATTAAAGACGAAAACCAGAAGAACATCATATTTTATTTGATAGCCTAAGTATTCCTCAAATAATCCTACAAGGAATGGCAATAACAATTATTTCTAACACCAAAACTTGTTCAATTATTTTCGTTCCATCAAACATCGTCCGAGTGTTAAAATGGCAAACTTCAAACGTGTTTTTCTTTAATGTGCAAATTTGGTAAGAGTAAATAGCTCTTCTTTGTCCAAGATAGATATTTTTGGGAACAGAGAGTAAGCCATAATGCTAATTAGTTAAATCAAATTCTGCAGTCGCCTCCATTTTCATTTTAGACTAAGCTATTATTATTTTCGCACTATTTGTTCGTCTTGGCGGTAATTATATTATTTGGTTAGCGCAGCGTTTGTTATGTTTCCGTCTTAGTTAATTTTAGTAATTAGGTACCTACATTAAGCTTTTTCGTCTCATTAGAAAACATAAAGTGCTTTTGCAAATATTATCAAAACATGTCTGTCAATGTTCAGTTTTTAATTGACATCAATGTTAATGGAAAATAATACTATTTCATTCACACTCAAAGTTATTTAAAGGGTTTTATTTTTGGTGTAATTTCTTATAAAAACAAATACTTTCGAAGATATATTGATTTGAAATATCGTGTGACGTCACTTCTAGGTAAGTTTTATACGTAGTAGTGACGTATTTGCTCCCGCTTCTAAACTTTGGTTGGTTGTGTCTAAGTAACAATTGTCAAATAAAAAAATACGTATCTGATATTTTTTCATTGCCTAACTGACGGATTAAATAATAGATTTTTAATCTTCATACCCCGTAATCATTCCTAACCAGCTAAGTTATTATAAAATCACAAACAAATGGAATGACAGTATTTTCGTGATTTTTACTACTTCTGCAAATATGGAAATGGTTTTTCTTAGTTTTTATAGTTTCCAAGTTTACGATTCAACCGTATGTCGCATCGATTTCGTTTCAAAATGGCGTATCTTATTACGCTGGGGTGTAATTTGATATAATCGAAGTTTAATCCGATTATTTGTGTTATTTTACAAGCTATTGATGTAATTTTATAGTTTACTGCTCGGTTAAATGTGTGAGGTAGGAAAATGAATTGATTCGTGTTTAGTATGTAGTCTACTTGGTAGTGAATGACCGTATTAAATTAAAAGGGGTAGTCTATTTAGACAAGTATTAATTAGTTGTAGGTACCTTTGTTAGATCAAGAAAATTTAGAATTCGAAGATTATCACTAAACATACATAGACGCGTAGGTATAATATCAACAGTAACAGAAGGAAACCAGTGTTGATAAAGCTTTATAAAAAAATTGTTACAAATCTACGGGGAGTTTTCGGATAAACGAAGCTAAACCACTACCCTTAGTATGAATTTGCTTTACGTTTAAAGTAATCGAAACGGGAGCGCGTTCGGCGCTCTGATTGGCCGGCTCGAATAAACCAACCAATCAGAACGCCGAACGCGCTTTCGTTAAACGTAAAACAAACTCATACTAAGGGTACAGTTAACGAGAGCAGTCATAAAATTATATAACGTCAAAAAAATTTTACAACTCATAAAAATCTATCATTCAGTATCTTGTAGGACAATAAATTTATTTTGTCGGAATGGTTATTCCAAAATTGTTCTTATTAAGGTAAGGAATAAAATTAAGATCGTATAAGAAGATTGACTATCAAATAATTTACGATCGCATCGACTTGATTAGTATTTAGTTATTTACTAGGTACTAGCTTCTGACCGCAACTTCGGTCACGTATAATATTGATTACAGGCAACATTTTTGTTCTACTTAATTTCCAAAACAAAAACCCTATGTGTTGCTCAGCCCATGCGTGTGGCGCGTCGCGTTCCGCGTACGCCTCAAAGAGCCATCAGATCACCACAGATGGGGCCCAGTAGGGCTGATGTCCAGCACGGAGCTGCGGATTACCTAGCGGGCTTACCGAGTAGGACCGGGTTGGGTTTTTAGTCAGTAAGAGTCTGACACTCCATCTCGCCTCGCCCTGGCGAGGAAGTCATTGGGTGATTTTACACCCTTCAAAGAAAATGAGTTGCCCAGGCTTATTAAAAACGGTCTTAAACCGCGAAACGAGTGAGGAATAGGTATTTTTTACCCAGATTAAAAAATAACACAAACAGGCAATTGAGCTAAAGAAGTGAAGACAAGTCTTTCATAACACACATGGCGTCTAAATAAACAAATCGTATAAAACAAAAAGAAAAACTTCAATACTCAACAAAACGCAATCAATAGAACTGCTCTCGAAACCGTAATAAAATTAAACGTTGATATAAAAAGCATGTAAAATAAACACTGGCAACCCACAGACCGACGGTATCACAAACTAACGCGTACAGGGTTACCACTGCTAATATTTGTTTTGAAATTCATTCTGAAGTGATGATTGATGTTTTTTATTGGAATGAATACCTATAAATACTTGCATAGAGAATACGGTATTTGATAACTGGTCAAATTTAATTATTTTAGTGAAAAATGTAAAAACGATCCTTTTTCGTGAACTGACGCATACATAAAAACGATCGATAAAGCGACGACGAGACGTATGTAAGATTCCTAGCCATTGGCGTTCTATTGTCTTAGCCTACCCCCATAGGAGACAGGCATGCGATTATGTATGTAAAATACCTATGATTAGCATTAAAACATGTAACTGAAAAAAATAAAGTTAGGTAACCAGATAATTAAGACACTATATCTAACCTCTAAACGAAAAATACACAAAAATCAATACCACTTTCTATGATTTACTAATAAACAAACAAAGCTGAGGAAATTACGTTTTCTGCCAGAACTCGCAATAATTCATCTGGCAACCCTGAGCTCACGTCAATACGTCCCGTGCAAATTTACTTACCCACAGTAAACTTTGGGTGTAAAATCGCCTAAAATACTTCGACGTTGTTTGTTCCAAACGGGAAATTAGGATTTAGTGATGTCAGGATAATCTTCCTTCTAACAAAGGTATAAATAAAAGATAATTAGGTTTGTCTAGTTTGAAATAATACAGGTATCATCTTATTTTCCTACGTTATTAAGTGGATTATATTTTTTGTTTATTGTCCTTTTTTATGTCTGGCAATTATGGACGGACTTGAGTAAGTAATTGTGCGTAATTTATAGCAACATTACTTAACACGGTTTCATTTTATCCGAGAACTGTCTAAGATAAACGACGGTTACTCTATTTAATCCGTATTATGTTAAATATCTAAGTAAGTAGCTCATTCACTACACTAATTAGGCAACAAATTAGTTTTTATTAAAGAAATTATCCGTACGTACCTAGGTCTATGCCTACCTAGTACAACGCGATGTTGAAATACCTAGTTTTGGGATTAATCTCGTATCGGTAACAACAGGGTTCTTTGACCCTAGGGAGTCACTTTGACCCAAATTCCAGAACTAAAGCCGGGTCCAGACGAGTGTAACGTGTAATGTAACATTACGTGTAATTTAGCATCAACATTGTGGACGGCACACGAACTCAAAGCGAATTGTGAACGCGAAAATATTTCAAAAGCTGTGTGCCACTCAGTTGCGTCTTTGTGTTCGCGCGAAAAACCGACAGCCGATGGATCAACCCCGAGCGCCGCGCGAGCGTTACATGTAATGCTCGTACTGCCGTCCACACGTAGAATTCGTGTTACATTACATGGTGGATTACATTACACGTTACACTCGTCTGGACCCGGCTTAAGAGAAATCTAGAACGAATCGTACCTATATTAGTTTTTCATTGGTCTAAAAGTTTGGGTCAAAGAAATCTGATCTTACGGTACTAATCATAATGATAGATATCTATGTAGATACTTGGTAAAAGCATACCTATACAGTCTACTCAGCAAAGCATACAATAACTACCCCATATTTACTCTTTTGAGAACAAACAGCTAAAACCTCCCAACATTAATTAACATGTTAAGCCTGAGTACTTATTTTAAAGTCACAAGTCACCAAATTAACGTGACGTCACATGAAAAACGCAAACAACGTCACGCAATCATTTAGTCACATAAAAACGTTCCGTTTTACGAGGTCACGCCACATGTGACACGACGGTGAGACGGTGAGCATTTTAGGGTTGAAACTCTTTCAAAGTACTTTTTGATGACTTTAACTCGTGTTAAGTATCGTAGTTTATTGGGCTGAATTTTTTATGGTAATTTTTAAGGCTTTTGAGTTGAGAGAATTGATCTTTGACTTCGTGCAAAAGTTATAAATTTTTAAACTTTAAAAATCTGTATGATAGAAGCCTTAAGATATCATACTATTCAGCAGGTTTAGATTACTTGACTAACAAAGCAATGCTAGTTCATTTGTTCACTTTAGAGTCTAATAATCACTTGTAGGTACTCAAAATCTTAAATAATCACATATTTATTTATGTAAACGTATTTTGCCCAAAACAGAATGTTTGTTGAATCTATTTCCTAAATAAACAACAGTAGCAATACTGCACTTAAAAAGTGCAACACACGTATTTTCTTTTGACAGCATTTTAAGCGGGAAAGTTAAAATATCCGCCATCTTAAGGTGAGAAAATACAAAAACCACAGAATAAAAATTCTATGATTTTTCACACCATATTTCCAAAGTTATGAAACGAAGATTCCTAAAATAAATTCCGAGACGCGTCTTCTTTCATTCCATCACTTTGAAGCCAGGGTTTTCAGGTAAACTGATTACTTCATTGTAAAAGCTGAAGCTGTTCCAATAGCCTCCCAAATTGCCCTTTCATTCTTGAATGTCATCCTTGAAACGTTTTTAGAACATTTTTTTGCACTCTTAACGTAGACAGAGGTAAATACCGACGGATATTTTTACTTTTTTATGCTATGTAAGTCTTCTGCAAAAATCAAGTTGATTTGGTGACGAATTGACTAACAAATGTTTTAGTTATTGTGCAAATTTTAACGGGAATATACAAAGATTTCCAAGTAATAAACCTAAAACAAGAAACAAACTCTTCACCTCTAGATTTAAAGACTACGGTAGAAACACCCGCAGCTATAATTCTGTAATAAAATCAACTAGGATTAGACTCACAGTATATTCACAACATTTCAAGCTTCAGACTGCACATAAGGATTACTGTGAACTAGTGTGGACATTTGTTTATCAGAAGGAACCAAAGGCTTTATTAATATACGTATTCACTGGAGTGCGGAGTAGATTCTGTCAAAACAGTACCTAAGGTTTGTGGCACACGATAAGCAAAATAATGTTCAGAAAAACATTAAATAAAACACATGCAAATGATGACCAGTCCGAAAAAAAGTTTATAAACCAGCTAATTTTCCGGAGCTGCGGACTACCTAGCGAGTTTACCGGGGCTCCAGCTCGACAGGCAGGAGTAGGAATGGGGTGGTTTTTAGTCAGTAAGAGTCTGACACTCCCTCTCGCCTCTGTTTTTCCCCCTCAAAAAAAAAGCTTCTAATTTTCAAAGTACCTACAGAAGGTAGTATGAAACACGAGTAGATTAAATAGTAAACCGTTGAACCAATTTCCACGAAACTCAATCAACAAAACATAATTAGCTGATAGCTAAAACCAGTATCCATAGCTAGCCATAGCAATAATCTTTCAACAAACGCCATTCTCAACGAAACACCATGGAAATTACATAATAATTATTCCTATCTCCAGCATGCATCTGACCACTTTGTTTGAGGCACCCAAGCGATACATTGTGAGTATACATGACTGTACATTAACCTACACATAACCAGTTTATCATAGTCTTGCTTTGTATGATCTTTTGAAATATTCGAAGGTCAGTTTATACTGGTTTTGTGTAGCTTGATTAGTGAGTACATATTTATACAAAAGGAAGGAATAGCGGTCGCCTAATGATCGCCTCGCAGTCGCTTTTAGATACAACTTTTGTGTTTTTGAAGTTTAAACGGTGGCAATCATTTGGAATTGTTCCGTGTAATGACATGTTTGTGTAGGACAGTTTAGAGGCAAATTGTTGAGCTTTAGAACATCTCAATTATGGCGACAAAATGTAAGTATTTTATGTCTTATTTTGTAGGTCTAATGAACTACTACATACCTAGTTTAGTAATAAGTCCAATGGCGGCTTCATTACCTAGGTCTTAAGTGTTTATTTGTATCTAGTGTGTGGTAAGTAGCTTAGGTATCTACTATTATAGACACATTTTAATATAATTGCTAGTGTAATGTCGTTGCAGATAAAGAGCAGAAGTTGTCTTTAAAACGACTTTAAAACAAGTAAGAACAACAAATTCACGCTAAAATATTTCTTGGAAAATTGTATCAGCAGTACTAGTACATAATTACATAATAAAGGCATAATTTTGGATTGTTCCTCCACACCTTACATTTTTAATGAACCCACTCGTATGATCTTATAATTTATTATTTATTTCGCCATTTTCTGTGATAATATGCCTCATACAGAGTACTCGGCGTGTTTCTCATCAGTTTTGAAATGTATAATCCTCGCCTAAGGATTAGCTGGATTTGTCCAAAGGAAGATTAAATTCAGGGTTAGGAAAGGGAAATAATATTGTTCATTACAGGGTAAATTCTTTTGACTTTTTAAATCTTTTTATTATTACATGAAATTTTGTTATTACCTATTTTCCAGATAGTTTTGTTTAGATAATGTACCGAATATAAGACAATCACTTTTTTTTAAAAACAGCTTATTTTTACAAGAATCTTCGAAGATTTTTTTTTTCATGTCTTATCTGAGAAAAGATATATTAGGTACCTATGATTTTTAGAGGGGGAAAATCATCCAATGACTTCTCCCGCCTTGGACGAGGCGAGAGGGAGTATCAGACTCTTAGTGCCCAAAAATCTACTCCTGCTTTTTGAGCCGAAGCTACTACCTATCTACTAGGGATTCGGCTCCGCAGGGCTCCGCTACCCGCTAGGTAGTCCGCTGCTTCGGAAATTACCTAGGTACCTACTCAAATCAATAACCAATAACCAATTTAAAATAATTCTACAAATACCTACCTAAGTAAATAACTAATATCTCCTAACTATACAGTAACTAACATATTCGACCACATAACACGTTCCACCTGATTTAGCCGATGACAACAGGCCAAAAGATACCTAATTAACCGTATCAGATCACGGCGGACGCGCCATGACAGACGTACGTCACAGGTGCATGCCCAATGAATCTATTTGAGCGGGCAAATACACGCGGCGTATCTGTTACTGCATTGACAGTTGGTAAGTCAGTTGTCAGATGAATTATTAGGGACAATTGTGGCAATTTTAGTCGATAAATTGACCATTTCGACGATTTTGAGGACAAAAAAGTCTGCAGAAGCTACCAGCATTAGTACTAAGTAGCCTATACAAAATAAGCTAATAAGTAATGTAAGGTGAAGAATAAGAACTACAACATAAGTTAGGAACTTTCTGCATACTAAGTACCTATAACATATCCCAATTTGATGAAAAACTCGTCACCAGAAAATAAAACACGCAGAAAGCCGATGAAGTTCACAATTTCAATTAGGCAAACAAAACAAATAAAGCCTACATTCAATTCACAACAAAAGCTCTTAAATCAGACTTCTAAAAATTAAAGTCTCCATTACACAGAAATATATTTAAAGGTAACTTCAGAAACACACACGCGATCGCGCGTGCGTGAGCGCTCAACGCATTACACGCTATAACAACTCCTGCAGCCATTTTGTTGTTAAATTCATTGCTTAAACTTCAAACCATATGCAAAATTATTCATCCATAAGAAAAACTTTAAGACAAATCGTTTAAACACATGTTATTTTTATGATTTTCATCATCATATCAGCCACACGCATCATAATAATCACTTTGGTCCTTGCCATTTGCTTGCTTGGTTTCGAAACCGTCGAACCCGTGCGGGCATAAGAAGCGGGCGTCTTAAAGTGGACCAACCATAACACACATATCCGATTCAGTTATAGGTACTCATTTATCCCATACTAAATTCATTAGTGTTAGTCCTTTTAAGTCATACAAACACAGTTCCTATACTTAGCTTTCCCCCCAGCCTAGACTGCTACCAATCCATCATTCACAAAAATACGAATAACGTCTAGATATAAAAATAAGGATATGTGTCTGATATAATATTTCGTATCTCATACCTTCGTCGTATCGTGACATCTTATTTGAGGCTGTATCTTACGCTTCATAACACCAAGTGACATATTTGAAATAAAATAGCTTTCAGAATTGTTACCTAACGGTTCTATTTGATCTTGGGGCGATAAAAGGCCTTATAGAAATTTTGGACATCTAGGTAGGGCAGAAGATATGTCCTTTTGTATGTGTCATCACGACATCTCAAGAGAAGAAAAATTTTTAAGATGTTATCAAGATTAACTACTGCAATAGTAAGATCCAGTACGAATCTGAAATTAAACTTCCAACCGAAGTTTTTGAAAAAGTAGAAACTTTCAACAGATTATTTAAACACCACTGACAAAAGTAGGAAAACATCGTTAGTAATAGCGTATAGTGTCAATTATTATTTGAAATCACCAACCCGCGTTGACAAACGGTGAAGCTCATTCCTTCTCCGTGTGAGAAGAGGCCTTTGGTCAGCAGTGGCTACTTATAGGCTGATGATGAAGTGATGTGATGTACTTGAAAAGTGGATCAAACCGAACTGTCTTTAATTGTATCATCGAACGAACCACAAAATATCTGAACTATGTAATGTAACTACCTTAATTCAACAATATTGTTAGCAAATTGCCCTGAAGTGAATTCTCCTGATACAAGCGAAATCATGTAGTGTTAAAACCGTTCATATTTTGTATTTCAACACAGCAATTTGATGATCCAAATAATCGTATAACACTTAACATATGAATGTAAAGCGTATCGTGTTGCGAATACGAAATTGTGAAAATTAATTCAATTTGTAGACTGAATCACGAAATTAGCCAAGCGAGCTTCGGTAACAGGAAATATTATGTAATATGTAGTGTATACATGCATGTACATATCTACATTAAAATTAAAATTTACGGCGAGAAGATACACTTATCGCTTTATATAGAAATTGCGTTAGATATTAGAGTCAATTATGATATTGCATGATATCTAGGATCTTTACAGTTACTAAACTTTTTAAAGACTTGACGATGTGACATATTACCAATTGTAAGCAGGATTCACAAAAGATATGTTCGCCATTAGCTTCAATTTGTAAATCAAAACTAACTATGTATATCATAGAAAGCACGTTAAAATTACATCGTAAAATTGAAGTACACAGGTGAATTCCGAGCACGTTTTGCATAACAATATCTGCTAGCCTAGTGCCCGACACTCATAACAACACACCATGTAACATTTAATCAGGCTAAAACTTCAACTAAACATAAACAGTCGACTCGGTACACCATCTTGACCTCAAAACCATCGCAAATTGGTCCCAAAGCTAACTAAATCATACGTGCTATGTTCCCGTAAACCCCTCAAGCCACTGGAGGACTGTGGACATGTCTGCCAGCATAATTGGAGCACGCCGGAGTCACTTATGTCGTGACAAGTTGACAGAACGTGCCCAGCTTGCTACTAAAATTTACCTAAAGTTGGCTTATAAGAATTTAGGGAGTTTCTGGTTTCTGTTTTTCGAGCGGAAAAAGAAAAAGTTTATACGACTTTTCGTCAGGCATTAACTTGGCACGTTTCAGATGAACTGCTTCCTTCAATAACCTGAATTCTTGGAATGGCTATTCATGCTGACACTATAGGTAGAAATGTACAGAGTTAGGCGCTAAAAGATTCTAGGTAATATTTATCCATTTGAATTCAATGACGTTACATACCAACACACGCTAAGCAATCAAAATTACATTCCCAAACATCGCATTATCATAATAACATCGTAAGAATAACTTGATACAAAATATTGAAGCATCAACACATGAGCATCACTCTAAACTTCACCTTAAATTGTCAAAACAAACACCAACAACTTTTCACTTCGTAAATTAAACAAACAAAACACTCAAAATAACTTCAAAAATTACCCACACTTCAAAACGGAAATCGAAATTGTAACTCAAACAAAACGATAAACAATTTTGTACAGAATGTTTGTGTTTCGAGTGCGTTTTCGACTTACGCGCTTAAGCACCGACGCGTTAAATATTCCATTCGTGATTAGCTTCGTAAACAAAAGAAAGTATTGTCACAACACACGCTTTGCAGGAGAGGAGCGGCGTCTGGATTATTTCCGGCACCAGGAACTTGTGTTCGGGAGGCTGCCTACCTCATTTGATGTAAATGAGTGCTTTGATGCATTCAGAAACCTTTTGTTAGATTAAAACTTTAATATCCTTTAAGAATCGATAACCTGTGGATTGCTTTTTACTGTTACTTATAATAATGCAGAGCTATCTTTAGTATTAAATAATGTGTCAAGCTTTGGGTACCAACAGGCTTTTTTATTGTAGTAGGTACGTAGTAAAGAGTTCGCTCTTCGAGATACATTAATTATTTCTAAATTGTGCTATTAAATTCTTATTCCCAAAGCTTCCCTCGATCACCTGCGTCTCTTAGTCGAACATTTAATCCCCTCTGTGCCAAACGGAATTGGAGCACGCGCAGCGATTTACAATTAGGAATTAAACATTCGCGTAGAATGAAGATTTTAACGTCGTGAGCGGCGCTAGTTTAGTATAATGTCCCTAGAGACTTAAATTAATGAGCAGGACTAACTATCCATTGATTTATCTTAGACATCGATACTGATGCAAGAAGAGAATAAATACTTAAGAAACACCTACTTATTACACCCCACACACATTCCGTGATCAAATACCAATTATTCATAAATGCTATCTAATCATTTTCTGCTTGTTCCCATACAAACTAATCATACATTTCCTATTCAAAAATGTAATTACAGAAATGTGAAAATAAATGTTTGTATATAATTTCTCTGTTAATCAGCTGCCCCTGGTTCTAATTACAACAGCCTTGTGACCTTTTTGGAGAGAGACAAAATGAAAACAAAAAGCGATATTAAAACACCTTGACATTAAACCCTCTTATTCTCTTTCCTCATTTGCCGGCTATTCAGATGAAAGTACTGTCTAACATCCACGCGACGCATATTTCGTGATTATGCAAAGCAGTTTTAATTGCGTTAAGAGACGCCAGCGCGGCCATTACCAGCTCAAAATGTGTTTGACGAATAATTAAATTATTTTATTGCGCTACAATTCAATTAGTTTATGGCGCACGACATTCTAAATTCGGTTATGTTTGAAAGTCACGTCAGGGCGGTAGTTTATGGTTTTATATACTTGAGAATTGATTTGGGGACTTACTTGTAGTTCTGTGTCTTGTTTTGCACCCACGCATGTAATCAACGCATACCAAAAAGATTATATTGAACTAAATTCTATTTTAGAGAATCTATCCTGTAGATGAGCAAACTAAATTAAGACAAGAAGACAACTGGTTATTACGACTACGCTGACAAGAACTACAGAGAACAACTTTTATCCCTTTCATTAACACCCTAAATTTCATCTTAATATGTGTTCCGAAGTGATAATAAGGATTGAAATCATACTCAAGTCGAACACATAATAATATTAATGCGAGAGGGCCACTCCCTAGAAATGTGGGGCAGGAAGCATTAGCATAATGTCGAAAAAGTAGCTTCAGCAAAATCACATTTCCTCGATATAGCTGAAAGTTGGCTTTTTATTGAACTTTTGTGCTTATGGAGAAGATCTCAGGCTTTTTTATGGAATAGGGGGGAAACGAGCAGACGGATCTCCTGACGCCATGCGATCAGCGCCGCCCATGGACACCCGCAACACCAGAGGAGTCACAGGTACGTTGCCGACCTTTTCTTGTAGGTTTGAAGGTAAAAGGATCACCGTAATAACAAGCTTCGGAAGTTCGTTATAGAATTAATTCTATCTAACTAGTCTAACTAAAATCTAGAGTTAGTTAAGCTCTATTTATTGGAAAGTCATAGGACTTATCGTCAGCTCAAAGGCTACTTACTTAGGTACATAAGGTAGTATGTACTTGCTTAAATAAATGTAAGGTACTTGTCCCGTTTGAAAACTTCAACGGGACAAGTACCTTACCTAAGTACCTAAGTACTGACTAAATAACATACTCGAACGAAGTCACAAGTCTGCATTTAGAGTTAAAATGAATATGCATGCAGTTTCTTACTAAGCAGCGAGTGAAATGTAACAGCTACAGAGATAAACAAGTAAATTACATAATGAATAATAGACTTATTTAATACCGTGAGACAAACTGTACATTATTATTCTCCTTTTGTCCGGATATTTAGGAGAACTAAGTTTCTGTAACAAAGCCTTTATGAAACTTACAAGCAGAAATACGTAGGCGGCATTATTACTTCGGGGGCACTTCGTAAATAAACTTAATTAGATCCAAACACATCAGAGAATTGGTTCTGAGGTACGATATTCCTCTCAGTACTTATTACAGCATCTGTCGTTTGGGATATTAGATACCACTTAGGACGACCTACTATTAGTAGTTGAAGTATTATTATTTTGGAATCTTCGGTATAAGAGCATAGGGTCTGGATTTGTGTTTGATGAGTACAATAAGTTTGTCTTTGGTCTTAGTGGTGGGAGATATTACGGTTGATATTTCTGGGAAATAGAACGTAGTTTAATTCTCAAATAGATAGACAAGTCCAAAAAACGTCACACACATCACACAAAGTATAAAAATAACATCACACACACATTTAAAAGGCAAATATTAAATTAAAACGAGATCTCATCAAGTGTTCATAAGCAGACAAAATTATTATCAAAGAAATTACCGAGTCTTTAATTAAACTCGAGACTACTCATATAGGCCAAAAATTAATTAAGAATCTAGCAATATCTGTGCCTAACTGTGCCGCGTAGGCGTACCTTAGTAATATGAAAATAACAAAGAAAAAGATGAAGAAAAACACTTATTAAACGTAGGTAAGTAGTACTTATTGTATAGGAGTCTTCGGTTTTTTGTTAAAACGACTTTAAGAACCGTCTTAAGTACCGTTAGCAGTCCAATTTTGCCGCGTCAGCAACAAAATTGACGATATTTGAAGAGGCCGTGGGTGGAATCGTCTAAAATGTCTGTTTATGTCTTCTTACTAAGTGAGGGTATTATGAAATTGTAACAGTATTGGAACATTGTTGTTTGTATTGTGATTGCTTTTGTCTTACAAGTATATTTTTTCTTTGCCGTAGGAAAGCTAAATAGTTATATCTGATATAATTGTAGGTGGCTTTTCACATTCTCATCACTTATTTCATAATTAAGACTTTGACTGCCAACAAAAATCTGTTGAAGGCAAATCCTCCGCTAGCGCCGGTCACTTTTGCCCCCATGGCGTTTAATGTGTTAACACATTAACTAGTTATGCCAACTTTTAAGTACAAACAAGCAAGTTACATAATATAGTAAAGAACCATGACTTTTAATTTAGAAGTCTCTGGCTCCTGTTACTGCTGAGCAAAGGCCAAATATCTTTTCGGCAGGAATGTGCAATACTGCAATACGAACAATAATCAGGTAGGTATTTAGTATCTTACTGACAATTATGTTACCATATCTCTCCAATCTACACATGGATATTTTGAATAAAAACTTCGGACCATCACTTCACTGGCACTTACCAGGTTTTCAACCTGCGCCCACATGCCACAAAACAGGGACCCTTTTTATTCACACCGTCACGACTTTCAAGTTACAATGTTTGAAAGTCTGTCCCAAGGTTTCTGAACTCATTAAAATATTAACTTTTGTCTGCAAAGGTATCAGAATAAGAAGAGAGCAATTAAACAAATTGTGTCATAGTTAACTACAGGGCTTGAACATTTAATTGTTGAGACGTTGAAATGTTAACCTATGGAGTTTCTTGCTCGTTCTTCTCCATAGGAATCTACACTTTGGAACGAGCAAATAGCTTCACTAGAGGACTGACCGACGGACAGACGTTATTAATATTATTATATTTGCTTTGACGTTCAAAAGTGCCTTCCTGGTCTATTTGAAATAAATGATTTTGACTTTGACTTTGTTATATTTGCTCAAGGGATGCTTTTAGGGGGGGGGGGGGGCTGGGAATGGAAAACTCATTTTCCCACTTGTGTAATAGGTAAATTTTACAAGTTTTAACCCTTCGTGTGCCAGAACGTGGTTCCACGCGAAACACAACGTGTTTTTTATTGTTATCTTATATACGGCATAATAATATGAGAGGTAATTAAAGGGTAACACAAGGAAATTGACCAGTATGCGCTGATGATTGTTTTGTTTAGTCATTAAAGAACAAAGAGATTAAACACAGCACCCTTTATATTAGATTTAGCAGTTAGGTTAGGTTAGCTTATACGGATGCTTACCTATTATTATATAGGTAAATTCTACAGAACTTCAAAACTTAGTTTTAAGCTAAAATATCACTCACCGAGCACGGTGGTCCAAAATGGTCTGTTTAAAGTAAAAATAGTTTTATTTTTTAACTGCCAGCTAACCGTTGAGTTAAGGAAGTGTGGTGAGCTTTTATTGAGCAGTAAAACTAAGTTGCTGACTATAAAAGTGCGGGCACTTTGTAGTTTGAATTCAGTTCATGTATTGTCAATCGATCGTTTTGCAAAATAGTTCTAAATGTGTAAGTATGGGACGTTATTTTAAATTTAGTGGCAACTATTCTTACCTTTAACTTTTAACAGGCTCTTATTTAAACCTTGTTTACTGTACCTACGTATGTATGAATGAATGTATTTGTGTGTGTGCAAGAGTCAATTCTTGCAACTAAGTTTTGAACGAGATACCTTCGATGGATTTTTTTGCATGACCATTATTGTTGCTTGAAATGTTGTCGCAAGAATTTGACTTACCTAAGTTGATGTCTGTTATTCTTATTAATGTCTTTATTAAGACAACGAAACTTTTGCAGTACCTACCTACTTAAGTAATAAATCCTGGATAAAATTTTTGGTCGCAGACATCTTAGTCGTGACAAAATAACTAATAAAAACGTAGCTTCCTTATTTTAGAGTCACGTATAACAAAACCAACAGGTTCTGAAATCAGATAATTACGTAAGTTGTCAGCATTGCTTAACTTTATAACAGTTATTCTTAGTATTACTGTTATAGCGTTGGTTTATTGTTGTAGGAGATGGGCAGTTGATATGGATCAACGGACAAATGATACTCGTATATTATTATGGCGATGTAAGACACAGCGGGGGAGTGCCGACTTTTTTTAGCAAACGGATGATAATAATAGAATATAATAGGAAGAAATGCGTTGTTAAGCGCTTTATTGAGGATCTATTTTTAATGTGAACTTATTATTAAATATGTTTAGCAGTATTTTTTACGTACTTATTTAATTATGATGTATAAAGTTGTGACCTAATATTAGTAAACCACTACAACCAAATTAAGAGTTACCAAAACACCCTGAATTATGTAATAAAGATAATAACAAAAAATTCAAATTAACTATGGCCTAAAATACTTTATATGAAAATAAGATAATATTTTATAAATTAACTGCGTATTATCTAAAATTACACACGAAAATCCTAACACCTATCATGTACCACATATATCGGAAAACTTTCAAACTATGATCTCTTTATACTCTATTTGTTTCCAAGTCCAAATAGCATTTTAGATGCAAATATTATACAAATTTAAAGTTACTTTTCGGGTCAAGATCAGCAAAAGACTAAAAGTTTCCAGCAAGAATCCTTAATAGTTATTTATTCCAGAATATTTTGTTTACGTTCTCAGCTTACCAAGAATCTACGACCTTTTGGAAAAAAATATCAAAATACGCATAACCGTTAAAAGGATCTGTCCCGTGTATTGAATGAATAGTTATCTGGGGATCGCTATTTTTATGGACCCTGTAGTAAATAGGATAAAAAATACCTGCAGAATACTTACTGATGTAAAGTTATTGCAATACTAGTTAAGGAACCATTATACTATTTTTTATTGTCGGTGAAGAAGATTTTTGTAGAGGGCCATGCTCGATCGAAGTGATACCACGGCCTCACAGAAAATCGCTTGCTTTTACGTTTTACAGCGTGATGTCACCGGATGCCCAATTCTTTTCCTCCTCTAACCCCAATATTTAACCCCCAAAAGGACGGCAACGCACTTTTAACTTATCTGGTGTTGCGAGTGTCTATGGGCGGCGCAGATTACTTACCATCAGTCCGTAATCCGTCTGTATACCGGCCTATCCCATAAAAAAGACTTCTAAAACCGAAACTTTGAATTATCATTGCAATTTTTTCAATTCGAAACTATCAACGTTCATTGCTCTTGCGTGATAGAGAATGATGAGGCAATTTCCACTTGATGAAAGTGAATAACCGATCAAATTGCCAGAAATATTAGTTTGCTAACTCATCTTTTTGAAGAATTAAAGAAAAAACTAAATTGATATTTGGTGTTTGACTCAGACTGCTTGATCCTCTATTATCCGTCTGCGATTCTTTTAATCCTTGTCATAAAGAAAAGTCTTTTCAATTCAATAACTTTTAATGGTTTTCGTAAATAATTAATTAAATCCATTGCCCCTTTCTCAGCCCTGCTTTTAACGTTGCATTCCAAATAAATACGTATCGAATCACGCTATACTTAACATTCAAGTAGAATATTTTATGTATTCCAAATTACACTCCAATAATTACGAATATTAATGAGCGTGGAATGTCAAACACGTCGTTAATTATAGCTCTAGTAAGGCTATAATTACATTATCAAGTCTTAGAAGTGAGCGTCCGATGACATAAAAGGAATGAAGCGGTAGGTACTTACTCGAATTAAATTAATTTGCTGTGTCGTCAGAATTATAAAAAAAAAAACAGATTGCGTAGCATTTATAATTATAACTGTTCTATTTTGGGTATGGGATCAGTATAAAAATACAGTTCTACTGTTATATGAGACACCCATACTGCACGTAATGAAAAATAACCGTACAAAAAGTATGGATGATTTCATATCAAGATAGCTAAATTCACTACAAAACCGAAGACAATGACAACATGAGCCTATTTTTATAAAACACTCATTCACTCATTCATAACAAGTCAAAATTACGAGTAACAACAAATACAAACAATTTATCAATGACACCTATCCATAATAAGCCAGCTACTTGACATTACTTCCTGGAAATCTTAAAAAATAAATAATGTATCGATATCTGTCTTACAAAAAGAAACTGAGAGCGTCGAGCCACGAAATCTACTTCAAAAACGCGACTACCCGCAACCACACGAACCAGTAAAATATTCATATCACAAAGCTTTGACATGCAAATTTTCTTGAAACATTAAAAATACATCATATTATGTCGGTTTATACTCAACCGAGTTATTTTTCTATGGGAATATACACGTGTTGGAAAATCCTTATTTCCGCTTACATTTTTAACTAGGTAATGAATACGTTATCGAGTAATTATAGGGTTTAAAACGTTTAAAGACTGTTTTATGTTAAGCTATGAGGTGGTGTCCAATATAAATTTAATGGGGAAAAACTATGCCTTTGATATGTTAATCGAGTTGTTAGTTTCAGAACAGTTTTATTAACTTGATTATAAATACTGTGTGCGGTATTAAATACTTGTTTAATGACCGACGTTTTTACAAACGCCAAGGAAGAAAGTTCACTTCAAAAGCTAGAGGAATCAATAATAGGAGGATAGGATACCAATGTTTTAACACTTAACGTTAAAATCTTCGGCAGAAAACCGTCTGTTACACTGCTTTATTGCCTCTACTTACCATTTTTGTACATTTAGAGTACAACGGAGACTCATTTAAAACGATTTGGCGCCCAACATTTCATTCTGGTCCACAGAAAAAACTTCATTCTCGATGGCCATTCTTCAAAACGGTCGATAAGCGATTCACTGTATAAAAAAGGAGCACCTTATACCTTGAAAGACCCTCACCTTTCTCGCCTCCCTATTATTAGGAAACACATGTTCCACAAGCCTTGTAATTTTCTGCCCGATACTCTTCATTATTCGGTTCATTTTACGCCTTTGTAGGGGCACGTATTGATACCACTTTTGAGACATTTATTTGTGGTAAGATTTTTATGTTCCCATGGAGGGAATTTTTTGATTAACAGTTTAATGTCGGCATTAATTTAGGTTCGAGCATTTAGGTTAAGCATTTATTAATTTAGGTTCTTTCTGATGTATGTGTATGTAAATGTAGGCGGCAAATCTTGTAGCGATCCTCTTCAATTGTGTTACTTCTTTTTGCAATACAACTTTAATCAAGTAAGTAACAATGTGAATGTTAAGTAGAGCATCTAACTACAGAAGAAACTATAAGAACTTAATCCAGCAGCCATTAATCCTGTAAAAGTTATATTTGAAAAACAAATTAACCTCTAGTCTAAAGGTGTTATGAATAGTAAAATCTAAAATGATTCTTATTCAAAGGAAACCATTACTCCTTTGACAAAACTTATGAAAATAAGCGAGTAGTTTTAGTGTAATAACTGCGTGACTTACACACAGCGGGCGCTTAAGTCTTCATGAATAGTGTAGTCCGTAGATTTTAGTTTTAGTTTTTGAAGTGGAGTTGTTCTTTGCGGGACTTGAAGACGAATAAATATTTTTGGGATGAAGGTGCGTTAAACCTCGAGGGCTTGAATATATTAAAGAATTCTTAGGGACTCTCAACTTTCTTTTAAGGTTAGGTCAAGACAGTAATACGCTATTTTGTCCCGATTTGCTACAGCAAATATGGTATTAGCGTTTGATGTGCTCGTGTGCCAGTAATTTAATTCGATTTCAAAGTTTTAAGTGAAAAGAATCAAGAATGTGCATAAAAAAGTTTACGCTTCGCCACAAAATTGAACGTTCCCGCCACACGCAACGTGAATCAGGCGGTATACCGTTGTTGTGGCACTTTATCACGGCCAATAAAATCTAAACGTCCCGCGAAACGGGACTGTTACTGCACAACACTATTCCAATGAATGAATAAAGTTGATAGTGGGTTTCATAGCATAAAGTCACTCAAGTACCCAGAAACTAATATTAGACATAAGCTTACTTTATGAGCTTCGTCTTTTGAACATTTCTATTGGTAAATTAGTTTAAATACTCTACAGTCTGGGCCGCAGTTATTGAAATTTCACCTTGGGGAGTTGAATTCGTAATTTGGAATGAAGTTTTATTAAATCTGAACGATTTCGGTTGAATGTTTGCAGTTCTGAAGTGCTTGGAACATCTGGAGCTAAGTAAATTCTGAATAACGAATATATTTTTGTATGTTAATGAAATTTCACATAACTATTACGTCACACGCTGATAATTCTGCTAATGAAGTAAAAAACATTAGTTACTCCTAAATTTATCTACTACTTCATACAAATCTAGTGTAATTAATCGTTTCCGAAAAGCAAAACAACGACTAGATACTTCAAACACTACAAGGCTATGTCACTAACCTGCAAACAAGACTAACAGGCAAAGAGGATAATAATATTTCATCCAAAATTCTAGTGAGATGAAAACTAATGATGAATGTGACGACTCGAGTATGATGCATGGGCAAGAGTTTATAAATTCTGAACAGCTGTCAAACTTGTCTGACAACAAATCCATCGGACGAAGGGTCCCAAAACTTGAGATTTACGACAGAGGTTTTAGTCAAACCGATACTGATAAGTCCGTAATCGATCTTAATGTCAGGGATAAAATCGGCATTCATACTTTCTGATCAACTCCAAGAGATATCAACTGAGAGATTAATATGATTAGTATAAGTGTGAGTAATAAATAAGTACTAAAACTGCAACAGTCTCTTAAAATATTGTTGAATATCCGAATAGGGACCAAAAAATTCTCAACGAATTTTAAACAACAAAAGGAAGTGGGCATTAGGTGATTAAAGGAAATTATTCCGGTTCAAAAGATAAAGGCAGCATGATTTTTGGAGCCAGTAGATAAGACAATAACTACTTAAGCAACAATTTTGGAAAGTAGTCAAACTAGTTTATCAAAAACACTGCTCAGCAGGTGACGTTATGGTACTTATGGTCATAAAAACATTAGAAGACTGATACAAGAAAGCGTTAAAGGTAATGTCGTGGTGGCCCGATGGAGTGCGGGTTAGAATCCTACCAACGGCAAGTACCAATGTGACTTTTTCTAAGATTATTTAGACACCTGATAAATGGTGAAGGAAAACATTGTGAGAAAATCTGGGCTTATAATTTCTAATTATGAGTTTGAAATCGCCAACCCGCATTAAACAAGCGTGGTGATTAATGCTCAAACCTTCTCCGTGTGAGAATAGGCATTTGGTCAACAGTGGCCATTTATAAGCTGTTGATTTATGCAGTAGCCACTTATAGGCTGATGATGATGATGATATTAAAGCTAAAACAGATAGGGGTAGTGATACGGAGACGATAACTATGGATAATTCAAAAAATAGTGAAAACGTTATAGCATCAACTTTATAATATTCTACATAGTTTGCCATCAAAATGAAGCTTAAGAAATAATGGGAAAGCTTTATGAGGAATGAGGAGATTAGTGCCTAAGATAGGAGTTCTTATCTCAATATTGTCTAACTACTTTGGCTATAAAACTAAACGATTCTAATATCTTTGAAATGATGTCGATGTAACAATGAGGTGACAATGACATTGTGGCAGAAAGGGGTGATTAGGTGCATTAAGATGAATCAGTTTGAGACAATTAAGTTGGTATTTGTTTTATGAAAAACATTGGAATTTGACTTCTACTTCTATCAAGTTCTACATTTTACACATCGACGATTGAGAGGCCAATTGATCAAGTTAAGAGACATTTTTTGTGGAGAATGATGGAGAAAAATTCCGTGATTCCGAATATGTATACAAATTAATATCGCAAAATAATGTCGCTTAAAACAATAAGCCTTTCTACCATCGATATTTTTGCTGTACAAACTACTAACTACTAAAAAACTACAATCAAGTTATTCCGTGTCCATTGAGCTTCAAATCATGCATTAAACGTCGGTAGTAAGTTCGAGCTCTGTAAAATAAAAAACAAGAACAATTAAAATCATGCACTTGGAAGAAACATTCAATGAGAATGTAAATTTTTCAACAATACACTTAACGAATAAAAACAAATAACCTACGACTTAAATTGAAGAACAAAATCTTTTAGACATTAAATAATATTAGATACGAATATCAAGGTTCAAGGCTTGAAATGTAAAAGGTCCGACACACATGTTGACACGCTAGAATGAACGTCAAAGCTCGTCTGTTACACCCCTATGAATGTTTAAAATCTTAGACCTAGATACGATAAGACCTTAAGTTACCTAATTGTAGGTCAGAAGATATAAAAATAGTTTTGTATCTACATATAAAACACTTTTTGGAGACTGAATGACAACGGACAACGAACAGCCGAATTTACTGGTTAGCGGAGCAGTTGAAAAATACTGAAATTCCTTAGGAACTGTAACTATGGAACACTATTGTAGAAAACTGAGGGCTTCTCATGAAACTTTCTGCCTCGCACAGCAAAACTGTGGAAGGCGACGGTATTTTCAAACCAATACGACGGAGAGTATTCCTTCCTAAAAGGTCAGAAACGCACCTGTGACTCATCTGGTGTTGCGGGTATCCATGGACGCCGCTGATCCATCCATCAGGTGACCCATCTGGTCGTTTGCCCAATAGTTATTCGAAAAAGACGGAAAAAGAAAGAAGTCACGATAACTATACTGTTACTCTGTTTAAAAAACATAGTCCAGTCATTTGGTAGTTTTACCTGTTATAACCCCCTTTTATTTACCAAATGACTGGACTAACAGGCGTATATTTTATTAAAGTACCCTATATGATCGTCAGTAGTTACTTAATTGCAGATAGAAGTAAACACGCCTGACAGCACTTTATAAACTAGGTACCCGAAATTAAATTCTTAATTAATTTACAGCTTAAACTAGGTTACACCGCAAAAGCTAGACTGAATATAATTACTAAATAGTTACTATAAGAGCTAACTAGTTTGAAATTTCATTAAAGTAGCCTTTCCTGGAATTATTAATATCCTTTTCAGATTATTACTTTTGGGGTGCAAAAGGCTAGATTAAAAATGAAATATTTTAAATGTGTGTATTCGCATGTCTAAGTACATTTCCGGAGCTGCTGAATGCCTAGAGTGGGTTCCCAGGAGTAGGAACGGGGTGGTTTTTAGTTAGTAAGAGTCTGACACTCTCTCTCGCTTCGCCTAAGGAAGTCATTGGATGATTTTCCCCCTCAAAAAAAATATATATCTAAGCACATTTAACTTTTTAATTTGTAGAGCTTTTCATCTACTTAGCAAATCTTCTTTCTTGAAGTAAACTAAACGAAATCCCATAAAAAACTGAAGAAACATATTAAAACAAAGATTCAATAAAACTGAGTGAAAATGAGACCCATCTTTAAAGTCAAAGAGACTAAAATATTGGAATGTTTGTGTACTACAAATAACAATGTCCTACTCAATGGAATGGAAGAATTTCTTGAAGTAAATACAAGATAAGTTGGCAAGATAAAAATACCGCGGCAGCCATTTAAAATATCAATAAAACTTATGACTAATGCTGTTTGGTATTGACTCTGGGAAATAACTCTTTGTTTTGAAAATGTTTTAAGTGATCGTTGTTTCGAATAGGCTTGTGTGAAGTCAAATGAATTCTTTTAGAAAATCTTTGTTTTGATTTTGAGCAACATGATTTTAAACTTGTTCAAATGCTTTTCAATTTACGAAAGAATTTGGCTCTAGAAGTTTATAAAGCTTGTTTTATTTAACAATATTTTGCTTAGTAACTAATGCCCTTAACCTGAAAAATATACTTATGGATAAAAAGGTAAGTTTAGTATAATTTGTATAAAAACAAACATTTTAAAGTTATGCAACATAAATAATTTCTCAAAGAAAGCAGTTTTATAAAATCCACAGCACATATAAACTTCAGAGCAAGAATATAAAAAGCTTTCTAGGAAATCCTTTTATACGTACTCAATGTCTAAAACACAAATAAAATGTAAACAGTGTAAAAACTAAGGAAATAAACACATTACGAGAGCTCAACACGACAGAAGTAAAACAAGTAAAATCCCGTATTACGCCGGTTTACATACAAAAAAACGTCATTCCACGACAAAAAAAAATCCCACAAATAAACATTTAGCTGTCAAGGGACACAGTTACGTTATATTTAGAAGCTTAGGGGCGTCCAAAGTAGATATTTTAATGGATGAGAGCCATTATTCAACGATGCAAGACGGATGTGTCAAATGGTAGGCTTAAAAAACCAAAAACATACCTTGTATCACGAAGATTAACTCCTCGTCTTAGTCGAGTGAAAATGGACTTAATGGCTCGTATAATGAACAGTCGGGTTACAAAGTTTCCTCCTTTTATCTCTGTCCATTGTGCTTTTAGACGAGTTTCAGAGTAAATTCATTTTTAATTTCCACAGTCTAAGAAGCATTTTTTAACTCGGTAAAGCGCCCCAGTGCTCGTTTTCACGTTCAGATTTTGAGCAACAAAGGGAACGTCGCGTCCTTAATTTCTGGCCGAAGAAAAAAAGCAATATTTGTCTTTAAAGAAATTAAGTCGTGTTCTTGAGGATATTATGCAAACGAGGACAAAAGCCGGGGGAGAGGAACAAGCTAATTGTCCGAACAAACGGATGTGACAGGCGAAAAAAACGGTAAGGAAATACTCGACGTTACAGCTGAAGCTATTGTTATGTCAAGTATTAGTTTCCTAAAATTACTGAATCTAAATCAAGCTTGCCAGTCACAGCACGTCATAACTGACTACCTACTAGATTAATATGTGAGGAGTTTGGAACGAGATTTCGGCGAAAAGACTGATGACTGTTGATGAAACGAAAGAGGTATGTATGTAAGATTCGTAGCAATTGGCGTTCCATTGTCTCTGCCTACACCCATGGCAGACAGTCGTGAGGTTTTATATACGTATGTATGTACTTACTTTTGAAGTGAATGATGGCACAATTTATTTTGTTAGTGGCTAAAAAGATTACATGTCTAGTAGTTAATATCCTTAAGACGGTGATAAGAAATGCTCGGAAATACCTACTCCACTTACTATTCAAGCCCAGAACTCCACGTTTTAGAGGCAAACTCTAGCAATTGAGCTAACTAGGTCAGAATTTACTTATCTCTTGAGAATTTCCTGGTTCTTGTCTTAATGTGTAGAGCTACATTTAATTTTCTTCCAAAATATGCTACCAGTATGCAGCTGCAGCTATACATAACAATACCAAATAGCTCAATACAAAACATTCTGTTAAGCTGTATTTCAAGCGCGATAAGATTCAAAATGGTTGCTCAATCTGATAAAATGAGGGGTTGAAATCATCAATCACATTCAGAAATAGGTCGAACTCTGTATTGAAGTTCTTTAAAAAGTACGACTCAACGAAATGCGGCATGTTGGAAACTCTGACGTGGATTTCCAAGCCTCTCATTGGAAAATTAACCTTAGTTTGATACTTTTACGTCGCACTATCGCTGGAAGGCATTTGGCGTACGACTTACGGTATCTGCTGGCCTATGACCCGAGATAGCAACTGTACAGATTAGGTAAGTACTCAGAACGGCTCTCAGTACATCCGATGGCTTAGATAAAGGGCTTCGTGTTCTAATAACTTTATGGATAACATCGGTATGTCAGTTCGAAAATGTTATTAAAGTTGCTTTAGAACTAACGTAGAAACAACCGTACCTAGACCCGCTTTTGATTGAAGTCACATCTGTTCTGAATGTGACGCTCTTGTCTGAATACGTGTCGGTTTAATAATACTGTGTTGACATGTTTCTTTTTACGATTCGTTGAATAAAAAGCAATTTATCGCCAAATGCAAACCCAAATAGATAATTTACGGCCTCAACGACAAAAGGGTTCAACAGGGGTCCAACAAAGCACTATTACACACATTGGATTTTTTTCTCGAATAGTTCCTGCGACTATAGTAATAAAGTTGCAAATTGCATTTTTCATTTGATACGTGTTCATTTCACGCGTGTAAAATGTAATAAGCAACATAAATCTACGACGTTGAAACTTAAGAAATTGTGGAAACAATTCCCGGCCCAAAAACCAGTGGCGTAAAGTTTGTTTTACTATGATATATTTGTTCGCAATTTCTGGCCATATTATGAATAGAAACGACCCCTGCACAGGAGCAGGGGATTGTGAGTTAGCAAATAACATGTTGTAGCCCCATTGCATACAATATTTATTGCACACTTACGCCGAACATTGGGGATAGGAGATTATGAAAATTTTAGATATATGGATACAGAATTCGGAGTTATAAATTTTGGATTACAAATTCGACCTCCAGATTCGGAAGATTTTAATATATTCCCAGGAGAAAGCATGCGTAATTAAGAAGTTAGGAAAACATCATGAATAATGCTCAATTAAAACTCAAGCATGCTTGTTCAGCTAATGAAGTTAATAATCCAGACTTCAAAGGAGATAAGAAGGATGTAGCAAAACTTATTTTTCAACAAGTTCCAACAGTGACTGGTAAAATACTATAACTTCTGCAATTTATTATTGTCTGAGGAGACCTTGCAGAATTCTTATCAAAGAACTTAGTAGACGTTATTGATGGAACTTTTTAATACGTGCTCTTCTATCTATAGAGATGGACTTATAAATGGAAAAAAAATGTAAGAAAGTGGGCGAGGCACTCTAAAAAATCGTAACGTATCGTAATCGTAACTACTTAATTTCTTTTTTTTTTTATAAATGTTGTCGCACACTAGGATTTTCTCCTGTGTCGTGGGTGCGTTTACAAACATACAAGTTCACATACACATGACGCCCAGACCCGAAACATAAATTTGTGGATCACACAAAGAGAATCGTGTGGGAATCGAACCCGCTACACGTTGCACGGCAGACGGTTGCCCGCACAAACCATCCTTATACTTAACTTGTTTTACCCGACTGTAGGAAGGGTATTGTATTTATAAAATAAGGTATGAATACGAATTATTTAGTCATAAAACATTATTTATTGTTTACTAAACTGTCAGTAGCTTTTGAGTTTTTTCCTGAAAGAAGTAACAAAACAACCCAAGATAAACTCTAATCATCTTTAACCTATTTCTGTTCAATGTTTAAGAAATACCGATCTACCGTTACCACGCACATTTTTTAATTATCTTCAAATATAGTACAAAGATCATTGTGACGATGATTTTTATTGAACACTGACGGGAGAGTTTAGAAGACAAACACAAGATTCATTGCATCCACTTGTTATATGTAAGCATGGTCCAATTGAGTTTAATGATCACAATATGAGTGTTAGGTACCTAAGTAGTTGATGCTTGTCATGCTAGTCTTTCCCAGGCCATGTTAGATTCGCTCAGTGTATTGTATTCTTTCTAGAACATGACTCATCATTCGTAAGTGATTTGCGTGGCCTGATTTATGTTGAAAAAACTGTTCATGTAATTTTGATCGTGATTGGTGTTTAAAAGACAATGTTCGTATTGTTCCCATTTTGTTTTATTTTTTAGAATATGGTTTACCAATGAGAATGTGCTATCTTTTCTCTTAGGATCTTTCTAGGGATTTGCAGCATAAGAATCAATAGTAGTTACTTACCTATTTTTTAAAGATTTTCCCTTAATGTATACGGAAGCATATTTATTATAGTTACGTAATTCTAGTAAGTAGACACACTTAAAGAAAGAAAATCATCAACAATAAGTTTCACTTTGTCGACCCATTTGAATATTATGTTAGAGAAAACGTTTTAGTAGCAAAGCTTGCACGATGTGTTAAAGTAATTAGATCCTCAAGAGGTTCACTATAAGTAATTAATGCTATTAAATGCCACCGCTACTGGAAACCACCGTAGCTTCTCTAATTGCGGTGTGGAATCTGGACTAAGTGACACGTCTTTGATATATGCAGACAGTACCTCGTACCTAGTACCTGGAGGAGTAGTAACTACTAATCCTTGCGCAGGATATACGGTGTGACAGCAGAACATCACTGTCAAAGAGAATTGTGTTAGGTGCAGCTTAGGAAACACGTAGGTAGTCGTGTAAAACTAATCTAGAAGTGCCATTAGTTACATACAATTTTAATGAAATAAATCTGTAGGTAAAACTCTTAATTCTTCCAGCAAGCAGATATAAAATGTATAACCCATGCCCAAGACCATACAAGTTCAGCATTCGTCTATCAAAAATGTAGCCAATAGAAAGATCCACATATAAGGCTAGCAAAAAGGAGGTTCTATCCTCAGATTTTATCACATATTTCGTTCCAGGTCGACCTAATAAAAACGTGTCAAAAAATCAAAAAGAAAAACCAACTCTCAATTCCGATAGACCTCATCAATTTTTGATCAAAAGTCTTGGTTTGATGTCGTCAAACGTCTTGAGTGTCGCCAGAAGAATAACTTTCAGTTATTCAGTGCCATTATACTGTCAGGTCACGATTCGCTTCTGTATTGGATTTTTCATGATGTGGCACCGTTCAAGACTTCCAGACAAACGCTACATATAGTGCCATTGACTTTTATATGGGTTATCTAAAAGTTTAAGAGTAAACATTTATTGGAGTTTCGATTTTGAGGATCTTTTAGTACCTACTGGCATTTCCGAAATGTTGAGTAGTAAACTTTTGGGAGATTAAGATTTTACCGTGAAATGAAAACTGGTTTAGTGCAGCATAGGTTGGAAATAACAGTGTTATTTTAGCATTTATATTTAATCAATGATAGTTACTGCTATTGTAGTACTGTAAACAATCTCATAACAGTCAACAAATTCATAATAACTAAGTACCTACCTAACTATCTATAGTTAGTTGAATCGTGGGAAAAGGAAATACTTAGTGAGCAGAGCATGATAATAAACCACGATATCTTATACAAACTAAAGACAAATAGTTATATAAATATATCATAGACTTTAAAAGTTCCCGTGCGGACGGCGCGTCGTGTTCCGCACGCGCCTCAAAGAGCCATAAGACCTCCACAGATGGGGCCCAGTAGGGCTGATGCCTGATCCGGAGCTGCGGACTACCTAGCGGGTTCACTGTGGGTCCAGCTCGAAAAGCGGGAGTAGGAACGGGTAGGTTTTAGTCAGTACGAGTCTGACACTCCCTCTCGCCTCGCCCAAGGCGAGAGAAGTCATTCGATGATTTTACCCACATAAAAAAAAACCTCAGAACATTTCAACTACCTCCCAAGTTACCTTGTTATTAACGAATACATTATCACCAGTCCATTTTATGACCCTACTCACAACTTTAACAGAGCAACAAACAGAACCTAACTAGTTACCAAATCAGTACAAAGTCCGAGCAAAGCAAAGTTTATCTTGTAACAAATCAGTTTTCAAACACAAATGACGTGATGTTAGTGTGTTGGACATAAAGAGTGGTTCTAATGACATAGCTGATGCAAACACAGAGGAGTGAACAAACGGAGTGCTCTTGGCATTCACATTTGAGATGGGATTTGGAGATTTTTGTGATGTCCAGAAAACAATGAATTGTTTTGATTCATTGATAAGTATTTGTATTGCAGACAAAATACGTACATTGCCATAATTTTGCTGTACCTACTTGTAATCGCTTTTTATTTTTTTTATTTTTTGTGTTGAAATAAATGTTTTTTCTTTCTTTCTATCTTATCGTTCTTTTTTCACAGATAATTAATTCGATTAACATTCTTTCTATCAATACTTAACTTAAACAACTGTTATAACGTCACGTTACTCCATAAATGAGCGCTATTTTAAAACAATATCGACTTGCCTACTCTTGTTTACATAACTACCTAACATAAACTTATCAATACTAAATTAATGCAATGTGTGGTAATAATTATGGAAATTTGAGGCAAAATCTGTAGAAACAATGATAATAACCACTCCATTTACTAACTACTCTGCGCAAACAAGACTAAATGTCTGGCCAGAGTAAATGTTGACGAGGCGCGCAAACATGGAATGAATGCAGTTCAGTCTGTCTTTACACTGTTTTATTTAAAGTTCTCTGGTTCAAGCTACTTTGTTACTGCAAATATGAGCTTGATACGTTTGCTACGAAGAATGGGAATTGGATTTGAATGTTTTGGTGAAGTATAATTGGGTGTTTGTTTTATTCTAATTTCATTGTATTAAGTCTAAAAACCTGTAAGAGGTTCAAATAATGACTCATTTATCCATTTTTTATTAGTGACGAATTGTCTGAAACTGTAGATGTAATTGAGGTAACTAATTAAGTTAATAACTATGAAAATCTATAGAATCTACGTTGGTCTTATAGACAAAAGTACGCCTTCAAAGCACAGTGTTTCGATGGATAATATACCTAGTACGATTCTGAGAATAATAAGAATATGCAGTATCTATGTACCTCCTAGCTGTATAAGTAGGTAGTAGGTATGTGTTCTCCCGTATACTGTTTATGTATTATGCATAACTGTTTGTGTGTTATGTATACTGTTTGTGTGTTGTAGTTACATACATTTATAAATAAAAATAAATAGCATTTACTTTACGAAATCAAGTCGCTCTAAAAATACTCTTTAATACATTTCAATAGTTATTATCCCTACGTTCCCCCACATTCATAGTCAAGCAGTTCCGATAACATTTGCCCTTTTCTCAAGTGGTATAATATTATCATTCCGATCATATTCCTCGTCTCAGTACATTCAGATGTCACTGAATTAGTTTTTTCCACCCACACTGTCTTGAAAGGCAAGAGAATTCGCAAAAACAATTCTAGACTAATATATCGTTGGTACTTAGACTTACAAGTAAATCTGAGGTAAGAGTTGGAAAAGCAATATTAGGTGGAACGGATCGACACTTGAATTAATTATTTATACTACCCACTTTCTTTGCTTTATTAGCGTTCTTATCTGTGTTTGCTTACGGACTCCATTTTTTCTCTCTCTTAAATTAGCAAAAACTGGAGGAGGTTTATCTCTTTTTTAGGCCCTGGGATAGACTTTTTTTGTGGGGGGAAAATCATCATGAAGACTTAACGCCATATGATATAAACAAAACATTATTTATACATAGACATGTAGATCAGCATGAGAAATACTCAAAAACATATATATGAGTAGTACAATAACTGTATGAACCTTAAAATTCTAACCAAATGCATTTAAAAGTCCGGAAAGTCATAAGTTTTATCTGTCAGCAGTTCAACGCGCCCCTGCATCCCTAGAGTGCATACAACCCCTTCTTACAATCTTGAACTTGACCCTTACAAACAAAAATGGGGTCAGCATTAAAAGGGTTTTAATGTTTACGTTTCGTAAAAGCGATCCCTTCTTCAAGTTATGAGTAACTATGATAAATTTAAGTGGAAAGGAAACAATTTAAAATGAATGTAACTAACAAGCATAAAAGACTCTCTCCAACTATCTATGTATGCTGCAGAGTGATAATAGTTAGGTACTCTAAAAGTGGCTGACAATGATTGGATACAAGTTCCAAAGATGAAGCTCAGTGACGTGCTATTGGGAAGATCACTTCATTTATAGTTAGTAGGTTTTCAATCCTTAATTCTATTCTAACTCTACTGCAACATATAGGTTTTTTTCGAGGGCGAAAATTATCCAATGTCTTCTCCTCCCGCCTTGGGTTAGGCGTGAGGGAGTGTCAGACTCTTAGTAACCAAAAACCACCCCGTTCCTTGCCCTGCTTTAAGCCGGAACCCGGTAACCTGTTACTAGAGATAGATTAAGATTGCAAGTATTTATATAGAGATATATTTAACTAGATCTTATTTAACACGCAAATATTTACCAACACTATTATTAGTTACCTTAGTGACAAGAATTCTGCTTTTAAAAAGGGTATAACTAGTTACCTAAAGACAACGCGACTTATTAGTTATTCAGTTCATAACTTGCACGTATTTCAATTTGGGACTATCGCCTCAAAATAGGACAAGTATTGATACTGAAAATATTTTCCTACAAAGTGTACATTGATCTTAATATTTATTCAGAATTTTGTTTGGAAAACACTTCATTAAGAATTCGACAAGCAATCAAATTCTCCAATATCCTATTTCTACCAGAAATAAACATTAATAGGAAGAAGCGTATCTATTTTTGGCTTTTAGGAAGAGGTAAATATACCTATATAATTTAAATATAAAGGGAAATGGCGAGGCAGTAGTTATGGATAAATTGGAATTCTTTCCATTTTTACGATTTCAAGCTGTAGAATTTATTAATAATTAGTTAATAACTAGTTATTACGTAGTAAATATTCTCAGATGGTCTTATTTTTTCTTCCATCCATTAATTGCAATCGCGATTCTGCGATTGAAGGCTCATAATAACAGTTAACCAACCAACTAAGTCACATTAATGGAAGTGGTGTGTTTAACATAATATTGACTAGAGGTACTTAACACACCATCTACATGTAATACGGAACCCAACCAGCTTCAGAAGTGAGTGACATTACGAGACCGCACATTTGCATACGCCGGAAAAGTGAGCCGAGAGCAAACAAGGAGCTTTATCGAAGAATTTATGGAAAATATTGTTAAACACTCTCCAGACAGTCAACAAACATGCGAACAAACATAAAAGTACAGACAGAAACCATGTAAAACGACAATCCAGATATATATTACCTTATATTAGTACCTAATAAGTATATCGTCAGCTTATTGCAAGAAATCATTAACTGCAAAAAAATCACTCAATACGTTTTTAACTAGTTAAACTTAAAATGCAAAAACTCACTTATTTCTATCTGGTATATTTTGTAGAATGTGTCAAAATAAGTCCACTGTAGTTAGTTAGTTAAAAATGTATTTAACTAGTAATTTTTTGATTACGCCGGCGATATTAACTAGTTACGTTACGCTAATCTCCGGAACTACTGGTTTTTGTATTGAATACCTAATCATTTATTTCTGTGCTGGATAGTGCTGTCTATTTATCGATGAAGGCTATATAAAAACACGCTAACTACGATCCATAGGAATTGAGCAGTGAGTGAACGCGCGGTAATAGCTAGTTTTAGAGAAATTATCTCCTGAAGAACATTGGTATCGCTGTCAACAGTCGGTATTTTGTCTTCCATTGGAAATAAGTGCGCAATCAAGTGGATAATAAAGCTATGATGATGGGTGTAAACGTTTTAGCTCGTCATTTGAATCCTTATTGCTGTTTTGTATTGTCCCCTTTATAGGATCGAATGAATGATTTCGGTACCTATAAACATTTAAACAAGAATCCGGAAAGGAGTATTAGGTTATAGGCATCGAAAATTACTTTTGAGTAAACTTATTTTTGTTTTTCTACATTTTAGGTTTGATTTGAAAAAATATTTGTATGTTAGTCTATTCATCGAGGAAGGCTATATATAGGCTAAAACATCAGACTAGCTACGATGGATAGGAGTAGCAGTAACTAGCTAGTTTATTAAATAATATTAACTACTTAGGACCCTCCCTTACGGCTTTCACCATTGAACCACAGGTAACGCGTGAGAAACCGACTTCACTAACAGGTATGCATAATATTCATTACTACTAATTGTTTAATTGCCGCCTAACTACCATTAGTAACGCAATCCTGATAGCTTTGATCACAAAAAGCGAACCGTGATGTGGACTTTAGGATAGCCGTGGTTAATGACTGTAACGGACGGTTGCAATTAACCTAAGTTTGTTTTTTTTAAGGTTTCAATCACCATTGCTATTCATTTTCTAGGTAAACAGGTAATAATATGCTACCTAATATCATACACTCACATCCAACTCAGAATATGCAAACAAGGCTTAATTTTTTCATTAGATGTTTAAGCGCCGTTCTCAGAGTCATTTAATGGATACTTAACCCAGTCCTTAGCAATTGTTGTCGGAACAAAATCGTTACTAAGGACTAGTTTAAGTTATCATTCAATGTGTCTGAGTACGACAGTTAAGTATACAACTTAGCTAATATGAGGTGTGAGTAGTTCTATGATTATCTATATTGCTAACCAGAGCGGCTGATTGTCGATCTAAAGGCTTCTAACGTCTAACTACCCGTGTCGACTGCCATAGATGTTCATATGTGTCGTTGGCACGAGAAACAATGTCCAATTTTTCGCTCAATGCTTCCCCAAATTCGCGGAAATAAAGGGTGTCCCAACAAGAACGCAAGATTTAAATTTTAAATAAAACGCAGATATTTTAAAAAAAATCGTGAAAGCTTTATAATATCGTAAAGTAGAGAGGATGAGGTTATCTATGGAACAATACATCGGGCAGATGGCTGCCGCTGGTTTGCTGAAACATACGCGATCTTTTAATGAAATTTTCAATGACCGTTTTGCATAAATGCTGCGGTATTTCATTAATACAGCGTCCAATTTCCTTTTAAAGGCTTGAGTCGTCGTCGGCTTATTCGCATAAACCATCGACTTTAAGAAACCCCAAAGAAAAAAGTCTAATGGTGATAAATCACATGATCTAGGCGGCCAATTCTGGCCTCCAAAACGTGAAATAACACGACCGGGACATGACTGATGCAGCAATTCTATTGTTTCTCTGGCTGTATGACATGTGGCGCCATCTTGTTGAAACCACATGTCCTCAAAATTCATTTCTTCAATTCGAGGTACGAAAAAACTGGTTATCATTTTACGATACCGAACACCATGATTGACTGTTTGCGCTTGACCTGCCTCATTTTCCATCGTGTAGCGCACCATTTTTACTAACCTCGTACCTTATACTAACACACAATAACACTTGTTCAAATGTCAAACAATGACACTCCGAATGCCGCCAAATTTAAATCTTGCGTTCTTGTTGGGACACCCGTTATGTAGTTTATACCTACTTAGTTATTTTGATACAGCTTATGTTTAATTTAGCGAAATAGTAAGTCTGAAATGTGTGTTCTATCTGTTCTATTAATCTTTCAGTAAGAATTCTTAAAAAAATTAACAAGAAATCTTAACACCACAAAGATCTCAAAGATCTTTAATGAAAGTAAGAATTTTATCATTAAGTAAGATGGACTTTTCTTTGTAACTATGTATTATTTAAACCAACTAGTTAGTTATACGAAACCACGTACACAATTAGAATTCGACACACAAACAGAATAAAATGAGCAAATATCTTTTTAATCAAATTTAAATGCAATAAAAAGCCTATTTAAAATTCTCCTCTTGTCCCACGACCATTTTTACACAACAAAGACAATTGTCATGGTGCAGTTTTGCATAAAAATTAACCAATCAATGAATGCATGCATGCATGGTGAATTATTATGAAATACGCCAACGAATACTGATGACCAACGCAACTATCACGCATGAGTGGGTACTTCGATATTTTGTATTAAATAACACGAATGTATTGATGATTTTATATTATTTAGTTTTAATTATGGTCTTTGTTTATTATTGTATGTTAATAAATTACTTTGGTGGTCTATATAATATGGTAGACTCGATCACACCGAATTAAATCTTTCGAAATTTTCTTTTTTTATATTATGCACAGTATTCGGTCCGGAGCTGCGGTCTACCTAGCGGGTTTACCGGAGCTCCGGCTCGAAAAGCAGGAGTAAGAACGGGGTGGTTTTTAGTCAGTAAGAGTCTGATACTAGTTACCTCTCGCCTCTCCCAAGACGGGAGAAGTCATTGCATGCCCATCTCAAAAAAATCCAGGATTCGGTACCTAGTTATTGAATTAAAAATTACTAATTCTTCTCGTAACTTGAGTAGGTACATATGCTTGGCAAAGCATCTCTTAGTTAAGAGATGGATAAGGAGTGGTCGGTAAAAACGGTCAGTTTCTGAGTAAAAGATAGCCATATATTTTTTAATAGTTATTTTTAATAAAGGAGATCGTCCAACCGTAAATTGTATTAATTAATGAACACAAAGTATCCTTTAAATAAAAGTGGGTTCAAATTAAACATTTAATAGTTAAAATGGTCGTTTTAAATGAATGGTTTCGCAAACATTATCTCTGTTTGAGCGTGAATCTTGTTTTATTCGTTAATTGGCGATGTTTTTAAATGTAAAACGTTGGTAAATCGATACTTTATATAAATTGGTTACTTTTTGTCTTAAAATAAGGTTCATGATGACGTAAAAAGTTTTGATTACTCACATCTAGAAACGCGCTTAGCTTTTTGGGGAAAAAAACTAGGGAGTGATGGCACAGAATGACCAGGCATTCTTAACTGACTAAATACACCCCAGTGGCCATCACTATCAGCACCTATATAGGTTAATATACACAGAATCTTCTTGTTAGATCAATCCGAAGGTACATAATCGTAAACACAAATACCAAGGTAAGTAGGTACCTATTTGACGCGGGAATGTTTGATAAGTGAAATATGTATTACGTTGAAAAGAAAAATAAATACTGCAACGTCACGCCTTTTATCCCCGATGGCGTAGGCAGAGGTGCACATTACGGCACGTAATGCCGCTATACAATGTTGAATGTACATCCACTTTTAACCACTTGTGTTATAACATAAGTGCCATTTAATAGGGGGTGAGCCTATTGCAATATAGAAAAATAAATAAGCAAGCAATAATTTCGATAGCTAGAAAAGACAGAAAGACATAAGTAGGTAAGTTCTTACGTATAATATCACTCATGTTAAAACAAATAAAAATCTATCTTTATCTTAGGTACCTAACAAACAAAAGAAGAACAAAACGATGTGCGAAGTTAGGAAATAACCTATCAACTCATACACAAATAATAATGTACCTACTAGAAAGAAGGCAGGTATTGATAATTAAGTTCATAATCTGTTTTAGGTATGGAGTTAGGTAGATAGATAGTAAGGTAAGCAGCTACGTAAAGTTTATGTGCAGTAAAAGCTAGTTAACAATTTTAATGGTCTAATTATGTATCAACCTCGCCATAAATCCGGCTCTTAACACATTTAAACAGTGATTTTGTAGACGATTACGACATCAGTATAAGATAGTTACCTAGTCTAGAATATTTACACCGTATCGAGCTTAATTACTGTAATTTCCATCATAAGTTGTATTAATTAAATAAATAGGTAACTTATAAAAGAAACAACAGTGAATAATACAAACTTACGCATAAATAAGACCTAACTAATAAACTTCTAACAAGAATAGTGAATAACTAATAAGTACCAACCTCTTTGGTGTTATAAAAAAAATAGCATGGCATTCTATAGGTCAGATTCAAATCATAAAAAGAACTACCTATGTATTTCTAAACCATAGAGGCTTTATTGTCGGTAACACGAACATCGGTTCAATGACCAGTAAGAAAAAATGTTAAGCTTGTGCATGAAGGTTCTATAGCTAGGACGCTTAGAAACTGGGTTTCAATTTGATAAACTTATCACAAAGGAAGGTTATTAAGTCTGGTACAGAGACAAAAAACCGGATTGGAATGCCTAATAGGTAAAACTATAATAAGTTCAAGGAAGCTTAGTCAACGGTCGTAAATGAAATGATGAACAATGTAGATATTAATAAACTCAAGCAAAACGAGCTCGATTGTTTCATTAACAGAAATAAAATAAGAGGTTGTGATAGAATTAAACCAAGAAAAAGTTTGTTCTTCGAAAATCGTGAACTATTCCGAAGAAACTTTGGCATTGAACTGAACATGCGCGGTAGCGCTTTCCGATGTAAACAAACCTAAACTTTCTAAAAGTTTTCAAAACTTGACATTACCCACCTTTAGGGCTAAATGCGGCTGTAACAAGTCCAAACTCCAATAATATAGACACAATCCACTTGGATTCACAACATTCCTAAAAACACTGGCTCAAAACTAGTTGCTTCACTCACACTACTGATGCCGCACTTTTTAACAGAAATTTATCATAAAACACTGTAAAACCACTTTAAATAACACTTATAAGGTCAATTATACAACTTTTTCACTTATTCTAGGGTCAATTGAAAGTATTCGTAATATAAAAACTTAAAAAATCGTAATAAACAATCGGAGCAACACTCGGCACGCGACGGCCATCTTCCGCCAACGCGAAGTTTAAGGTTAATTTCACTAGAGGGAGCTACAGGTATGATTCATCAACTTCAAAAAGTTTTAAACAGTACTTCTGTGAGTTTGAAAATATTAAAATAATACGAAGAAAATGCTACAAATAGAAACTATGCAATCTAGTCTTTAATCCTGAACTTAAGATGGGTAATATTTGAGATTATTGTATTATGAGTAACCTTTTGTTTTGTTTTGCCGGTTAGCATTCTAGTACAATAAGCTTCAAGTTTCGTGATTTTATCTTGTTACAACACTGTTGAACACTGTTCGCGGCGGTGATGTCACATCAGAAAATTATAGTAAATTGTACATTTCGGCTCACGAAATGTATTTCACTGAGTTGATAGTTAAACAGAGTATTTTTATAGATATCTAGGTGATGATATTTTCATGCACAAACCGAGTTCGGAAGATTATGCAGTTTTTATTACTGACAGTTTAAACAAATAGAATAGATTTTATTTCTAGTGTTTATTCTAGAATTCTATTACCTCAGAGCATGAAAATGTAGTTATTATTTAATGTAATATCTTTTCACCAATTAGATTAAATATCATGTTATTACCATCACATTGGTTGTACCTACTCTACTCATGTTTTCCCTACTAAATAAAAAGCTATATTATTTTATCTTACTAGGAAAATGTAAAAATCCGAAAACTATAATAATTTAACCATATTTGTTTTGACTTCAACATTGAATCCGAAATTAAATTACTTTACCCAGCAATCCGACTTGAAACTTAAACTTCAATGCAATTTTGCTGAATAAGTACTGGCTATTTAATGAATACGTACAATGCGTTACACTGATATTATTAAATAAAACTTATTCGTGAAGTTATATTTTAATAGTTACCACTATAAGAAACTGATAATAATAAAATTAAGTAGTGTACGTACATCTTAATTGAAATAAACGAAGTTTCATAAAAACAAATAGGAAAAGTATTATTGTTTGTATATGATTTTTATTTTGTATTAATTTATTTACAGAAATAGTAGCTTTCTTAACAACTGCTGGTAACACCAAATAAACAATGTCAACCAAATTGAAAACAAACAAAGCACTATTTATTTCGTACGTATTTTCGTCAATTTCTTGTACTTTGCAGATATTAAAATAATTTCTGTTGTATAGAAAACACAAAAATAGTATGAAAACTATCTACGTAAGTCCTGTTTGCAGTAACATAAAGTCAGGTTAATATGGGACCTGTTTAGCTGCAATAAACAGCGTGCAACGTTAAAATGTTTAGTTCTTTTGTTTATTTTTAGCATTTACGTTAAAGTGTTCGTTTTGACTAGTTTAGTGACAAAATAAGAATAGCTGGGTGCCTTCTCTATATGAAAGTAGCTTTTATTTCTTAATTGAATCTGCTGAGCACCACGTATTTGTAATCAAGCACTTGTATCTAGTTAATCTAATACTCTCCCTCGGATTTACCCGTTGCTCGGCCCCGATTTATCATAGGGTCATCTTTGATAGCCCTTCATTAATTGTACTACCCAACATAGAATAATTTTCTTATTCAAACCTATAGCTCTGGAGAATAGGACATTTAAACAAACAAACAAATGAACGTTTTAACTTTATTTATTTCATCATTTGCTCAGGTATTGACTGTAGTCTGTCTGTACCCTTAGGATGACTTTGTTTTACGTTTAAAGTAATCAAAATGGTAGCATATTTGGCACTCTGATTGGTCGAATATTAAGGACAAGCTATAGCTAATTCAAATAAGATAAAACTACAAGTATAGCAATACAAAACCAACTATAGGTTCACACTGACAAAAACAGATAGTGACAGAAAAAATTGTATAACTATACGTGATAACTATAAGCAAACACTAGTTTACTAGGGTCATTATGCTGTTGACTGCTGAGCGGGTTACCGGGGCTCCAGCTCGAAAAGCAGTCAGTAAGAGTCCAACAAATGTAGTTTTGAAAAGAAATCTCATAATTATGACTACAACTACAATTATTAGTTAGTAATCAAAATGTTTAACTACTTTTTACAATTATTTATTGTAATCTGTAATCATAATTATATAGTAATATATAACTACTTAAAGTAGTCTTAGTTATCAGTAGTTAGATTGCAAATTACCCAACACTGGTTACTTGTATAGTCAGATTTAATACAATTGATAATCATCAAACACGCCAACCATAACTTAAATGTCATGTATGTATGTTAAGTAAAAATTCACAGTTAATAATCATGTAAATTATCATGTTGATTTTTAAGACTGTATGTTGGTCTATAAGACTAGTATGTGTAATTTTATTGTCATCATCAACAGTCCTAGGTAGACCACATGAATAAAAATAATGGCAAGAAGTTCACACTATATTTTAACATGGTCCCACACTAGGATACCCTGTGTCGTGAGGCCTAAGTGTTCCATAATGAGTACCATAAGAGAATATGCCGTTAACTTGCCTTGCCGAGGTTAGAAGGTAGCTATTTTAAAGGATTTGCTGCTCTTTGCCCAAGTCCTTGAGGAGACCTAGAGAGTTCAAATACTTGATTCATAATTTCAAATGACACCTTCTTACCTTGCCAGAATACCAAATAACTTAGTTAGTTACTTATATAGATTTACAATCAAACAATTTTTCTTATAAATATTATTGTAGCAAAAAGTACAATCACAGTATATCACCCATAACTCATTGGCAAACTAAACTTCTAAAAAGCAATATCTAAAGTTGTATCCAGTGGCTACTGCAATTGGAAAATAGTATTAAAACTGAAATGGACTTTGAAACCACTTTCCGAGTGTTAAACCCCTTGGGGGTTGTTATTGGGGCCTGCTGAAGAGTTCGGCTTTGTTAGTATTAAGTTTCACACTTTTGATAAGTACTAAGACATTGTATTTTGTCACGCCTTTTAATATCTGAAGGACTGGGTTTTATTGTAATAAAGCCTTAACCGCCTTTTTTATTGTATAAACCGGTGAACGAGGATAAATTTCACGTAAGCAATCGCCGCCGCCCATGCACACGGTAGTATGGTAGTTGCACTTTTGTTTTTACACTGTGTCATTTTGGTGCGAACAGTGGCCACGTTACACTTCAAAAAATTAATTAAAAGCTAACTTTTATTGTTGCGCTAACTAAACGTGTACGTGTACCTACCCAAATACAATTTCAGTTCGATCGCTTGACATATACACAACTTCACGCCTTTTATCCCCGAAGGGGTAGGCAGAGGTGCACATTACGGCACGTAATGCCGCTATACAATGTACACCCATTTTGTGTTAGAGTCCCATGTAATAGGGAGTGAGCTTATTGCCATATCCTGGACACAATTCCAGACTCCGTGCTACTACCGAGATTTTTTTGCGAAAATCCGAAAAAAGCCCAGTAATACTTTGCCCGACCCGGGAATCGAACCCGAGACCCCTTGTTCGGTAGTCGCACTTGCGACCACTCGACCAACGAGGCAAGCGAGTGCCTACTCGCTTGAAGATTGCCATTTTTCACTTCACACACGTAGGTACTTATTATCTAGGTAAATTGTAAGTTGGGTAAATAAAAGCTTCTAAAAACTGTAGGTATAAAAATAAAAAAAACCAAATGTGTAACTACCAACTTTTATCACATTGAATTACTCTTTTTGTAAGTAATTTTTCCCTCGGCATGCTGAAATGATGAATTTCGCGGAAGGGTCGACGGATAAAACAAGAGATTACCTCCAGAATCGGCCATTAGGTGACTCTGCGGTATTTTTAAAACATTTATTCAAGACTAATGTGTAACGTCAGCAGGTAATTTTTAGGGTAATTTGGGTTGATCCATTTTATAGTCTAACGTTCTGGGTGAATTTATTTACTCAGATTTGTTACCTGCTACATAAATACATATAATTCAATTAAATTAAATGTGTTGCTTAGCGCAAATCTCAACACTACCGATTTCGCATATTATTTTTATACTTATTGAAAATAAGAATACTTATAAGAAAAAAATAAATAAATGATGCTCAGTAAAATTTCCACGTCGAAACAAAGATCGCGGTGTCCGCTAGTGTATAAAATTAATAATCATTGGGTCATGATTTAAATTTGTTAATTGTACCTACCCGGATGTCCATAACGCGACTATTATAATTATTATAGTTTACTGAATAAAATACAGGTAATATTCAATTGTATGTGATTTTGTTACCAAATAATAGTTAGTTGTTGCTTATTATTATTAGGTTATTAAATTAAAATAAGTGAATAATTTTTAACAAGTTGTTGTTAAAACTTATCCTCGATACTGTAATGAAAACAGCGAACATTTGTGGTAAAGCGACATCTATATATTTATGTACGAATTACGTTGTAAAACGAAGGCTTTGGCGTTAACTTAGGAAAAAAATACCTTACAAATTACACTGCTATACAGTCATTTTGCGGAAGGCATACTTGAAGTCGATTTTGTATAAGACGAGTGTGCTGATAACGGGAAAAATACCAGAATGTTCAAATTGACTCCAGTTTTTGAGATAAATGCTTCTAACATTTTCCATAAAATGCTTCAATAAATGAGCCAAAAGATGTATTTAAATTCTATTTTTGTTGTTTATCTTTACAAAAATACACAAAAAATAATAGTTTGGGGTACCTTTAACTAGAAAAATAAATTAAGATCATGAAAAACTTATTTTTAAACTAAAAAAAAAAAATTTTTTTTTTGCTTTTGTAAACTAAACTTGCCACAAATAAAGCAAAAACTGTTAGGATCGTTTAAACAAGGTTTACGTGGAATGTTTTTGAAACGAAAAATTCACTATAACACAAAACAACCAATTTATAACTGATAACTTTAGGGTCTGATAGTTATAAAGTAAGTTGTTGCAAATAAATCCGTGAAAAGATAACAAACGTAAGTGAAAACAAATCAATGAACCATAATGTTTAAAATTTTCAATTATTTCTTAGTTCCGTTTATCTCAATAACCAGAGTGAATCAAAAATAAATAAGCATGCAGCGTGAACGTCTAATATGAGTAGTAACAAAAACCATTAACAAAATCCCTGTTGCAGATTTTTTTTTTTTTTTTGTAAAGCAGTTTTATTAATTGGATAGATTATTCTAATAATTCATTTAATCATTTAGTAATGTCAAGAATTTCTCATCAATGGAAAACTTCATTTTCAACAAAAATCGGTGAACTGATTCGCAATAAAGAAAAGTATAGTTGAAAATAGACATAACATAGACCCTCAATAAAGCGACTAAAAGGTACTTAATAATTGACTTAAAAATAATTAATAGCAAAACGAAAATCAATTCAGACTGCAGACGGTAACCTAATAGGAACCTATACCTAGGTATGTCAAGTTTTATCGAAAGGTGGAAGTTTAAAAATGTGTCTAATTGGAATGCGGCAGGCTGTGTAGTCGCGGGACGGCGGGACTGTGGGCAGATCTGAATTTTTTACTAACTCCTGCGTTCCGACTCGGAGCAAAGCCACGCAAAGCGTTTTGAATAAATTTGTATTTAGCGAACTAACTTTTCCGACGGGGCGGCGCGTCGGCACAGAATACGCGTCGGCCGTCGCGACTTTTTCTTTTTTTTCTAGAGTTTTTGACGGCTCGGCTGGAAGTTATTATTGTTTAAATTGTGTATTGATTTTGAATGTTTTGGGGTGGTTGACACTTTCGCAGATGATTATTATTTATGGCAATTATCTGTGGCAAGCTGGACACTTATAAGAGTGAAAAGTATTTCATGATCTTATTTTGTTTTATGAAATTTATTGAGTGTGCTTCTGACATATATAATACTTAAATTTTATTATTCCAACAATATATAATAGTTTTCGTCAGTTTAAAACTTGTTTTATGGGTTTTCATCGTAGGAACATAGGTAAGTTTAGTTCAAGACAATAAAAGATTAGCAAGCAATCGCCGCCGCCCATAGACACCCGAAACACCAGAGAGCCTTTTGGGAGATAGGAATTTAAGGATTCGGGGATTGGAAAGGGGGGGGGGTTATTAAGCCTCTGGTAACTTCACCCACACAACGAAACCCAACGCAAGCGTTGTTTCACGTCGGTTTTCTGCGACACATCTCCGGTCGAGCCGACCCGTTCGTGCCGAAGCATGGCTCTCCCACACTCAAATTGAAGGTACCTGTATATCAAGGGAAACAGTACGAAACACTCAACGTTTAATTAAAATTCGTGCAACGTACGTAAAATTAGGACTATAGAAAAATGCAGTGTACAGCCAACCAGTTGATTTAATTTTCTAGCGAGCGACCAAATTTAATTTCACTTTGTCGCCATTTTTTTTTGTATATTTTCCTCTTTCCTAATTGGCTGAGGGTTGCTTTTTATGGAAATTTGGTTAACTTTTGCTATGTGTTGTGATGTCTGGTTGCATTGTTGTTATAGGTACCTTAGAGAAAAATATTTCAGTTGTTATTTACATTTAAGTAAGTAACTTTGTTGAAGTGGTCTTGAAAAAGATTTTATAATTAATATTAGAGTGTCGTTTATTAGAATCTTACAGTTATTGAATACTATAGGTATTAATAATTGGCTACTGATGACCAGTTGAACGTTATACTGATGACTATAATTATCTCTTTTGGATTTCAATTTGCGCCTGCCAAGAAACGTATAGCAATGTCATTGATGACTCACTTATGTTGGACTCTTTGTTTCTAGGCGTTAAAATAACCGCAAGTTTTGAAAGTGTTATAAAACTATTACTTTACACTTCTAGTACTAGTTCTAGGGGTACAAGAATTAATTAATTACATAACCTAGTTTAACAAATTAAATTACGGACAGCGGTTTACGTTTAATGTAAAGTTTCGTACAACAGCATTTTCGAAAAGTACTCAAAACTATACAGACGTTTAGAAAATAGCTATTAAACCTTAGACCTTAAAGTTTTAGGATTATTTCGGCACTTAATTAATGAATTTTCTAGATACTTACTATGAAACTGAATGAGAAATTCTGAGCTATTATTTAAGAGGTTTTTAATGAAGAGCTCTCAAAGATACACAATTATTTAATTTGGAAGGACTTCGAAATAGTTTGTTCAGAAAGTTCGGGTTTAGTTTGCTTTTCCACCAGAGATGTGCTATGTAGCCATGCTGCGATATAAAAGTTAAGCTGTGAAATTATGTGACCGTTTCCACTGATAAGCTATGTAGCTGTGCGAGGAAAATTTAGATCGAGTATGCGATGTATCGATAGAAGGGAAGCCATCCGTATCACGCATCTTTCCATATAAAAAACAGCTTAGCTGAGACCGTGTCAACAAGTGCTAAGCTATGTGTACCAATGAATACCTACCTATAATTAGCGGAACAGCAACGCAACGTAGCATAGCACATTTCTGGTGAAAATGCACCCTCAAGTCATTTACTGCCAATGGTAACTGTTGATGGTAAATCCTCCACTAATGTCGGTCACCGGTGACTCCAGCTGCGTTTAAAGTGTTTTTTTTTAGGGGTGAAAATCGTCCAATCACATCTCCCGCCTTGGGTGAGGCGGAAGGGAGTGTCAGACTCTTACTGACTAAAAACCACCCCGTTCCTTCTCCTGCTTTGAGCCGGAGCCCCGGTAACCTTTTACGTTGTCCGCAGCTCCTAATCGGGCATCAGCCCTTCTAGGCCCCATCTGTGGTAGTCTGGCACTTTGAGGCGCACGCGTAAGGGTCTCAGCACACATATGGGATCGGAAAGGGATCGTCACCGTATCGCCTCGAGCCGTTCAGAATGGTTTGTATTAAACTCCCTACTGCAACGCAAACTAATCGGAATAATAACGTAATCGCCTCGCCTCGGAACAGGCTCCGAACTTGAATTCCCGCGCTTACGGCTCATCGTCCCCGCGCTTACGTTTCTCCGTCCCCGCGCTTACGTCTCGCCGTACCGACTAACTATCGTGTTAGTCTAGTCGGTGTCGCCTAGCCGTAGCCGAGTTGACGTACAGGCGCTGCTGATACGCTTTCGTTACGTGCATACGGTAGGTTGACGCCTGGTTGACAGCGAGGCGAAAGGTGTTACGGTTACGATCCCTTTCCGATCCCATATGTGTGCTGAGACCTTAACGCGACGCGCCGTACGCACGGGTGGCGTTTAAAGTGTTAAGGTCGTTATTTATGTTAAACGCACCCATGACACACAAGGAAATCAAAATGCGGGGTATAGTTGCTTAGAAAAAGCCACAGCAGGTTTTTTTATAATAACAAATATTTATTCATTCTAACAAAACCGGTTTGTAACATTTAACCGTACTTTAAGAGAATCCGTTTGTAGTTCAACAAGATTAATCAATTTATAACATGATTACACTTTATTTACAACTTAAAAATATCTAAAAAGGAATAAAAACTAACTTAAAACTAAAATAAAGAACAAAAAAATCTCGTTAGGCGTCGAAGTACTCGTCCGCATCGCTGTCACTGGGGAACGTTCCCAGAAGACTGGCCGCATTGCCACGTTTATAATACGCGAAGTCTATTTCGCCTTCACATATTCTCTCCAAAGCGTTCTATTACTCTTCACAATGATTATATAAATACTTATCACAATAGTATTTAAATATTCCCCTATTTCCCCGATCACATCAACTATCAAAATTCTCACACTCAATATATCTATTATAGCAGCTAACACTATTAAGTTACTCAGTATAAATATTAACGTTGATACATAGAGCCGACCCCATTTCTTCCTCGAGGTCCAGGAGCCAGAATCTCCTTCATTGAAAAGGTAGTATACAACAGTCACATAAATTACCAAACTCATAGAAACAGGTATTAAAAACAAGAACTCAATAATTTCAATACGTAATAACGCTAAGTAGTTATCAGGATTAAGTAGGCTTTTAATGAGGAAGTATAGAAACGTTGTAACGAACGGAATACCCCAAGCAAAGAGGCTACTTTTGAGATATCTCCTGTGAATGTCGAGACGGAAAACTTTGACGAAATCAACGTAAAATATGTAGCACAACACTAATAACCAGCAATGGAAGGATAGAGAGAAATACACAAAATCTGCGAATATAAATATGTACACTTCGACAGGGAGGGGGAAGTGAGTGAACGCTAGTCTGAAGATTAAGTAACAGGACAAGCGTAAGGTGTTCACAGTGATAGCACTGAGCATCACATAGTTCCTGAAGTGTCGGAACTTCTTGATGAGGCACCACGAGGTAACGCCGTAGAAGAACGCGATCAAGGACAATATGAATAACATTCCACAAATGATATCCATTGCTGTTTCCCCAACGATATAAGTGAACTTTTCTGTGTTTTCCTCTGTCTCATTGTCCGCCATATTGCCGTCGCACGCGCGGAACACAGCCGTAGCATGTAACACAACAGCCTCCACGCGTGTCTTGCGGTGTACTAATCACATTTAGTAGGCTATTCGACTTAAGCCTTTGACTGCCAATAGAAAACTGTTAAGAGTAAAACCTCCGCTAACATCGGTCACCGGTGACTCCCCCCTACCATGGTATTTAACGTGATGAGTGGTTTCGCATAATGAGACTTGTTTTTTTATTGGATAACTGATGTGGATAATTATTTTTTATTTAAGTTACGTGGAGGACTCACAGCTAAAAGACAACAAATTGGGAACAGAAAGGTAACATTTTTGTAACACAACATTGCGATCCGGAGGTTCGCAGAAGGTTCGGAGGATCTAGGCTAGGCTAGGCTAGTTAGGTAGTCCGCAGAATTACCTACCTAGCGGGGTTATCGGGGCTCCGGCTTGAAAAGCAGGAGTAGGAACGGGGTGGTTTTTAGTCAGTAACTCAATAGTCTGACACTCTTTTTCGCCTCGCCTAAGGTGAGAGAAGTCATTGGATGATTTTCTACTTATTTCGTTCGTACGTCTAAAAATTACATATTTTTTTGAAACCAAAGCAGTTGGCTCAAAATTTATTATTCCATATTACTGAAGCACTATTGAAGATAACGTAAGCAAAAATACAAACGAAAAAATAAAGATTTGTAACAACAAGAGTCAAAAGACTGGCATGGGGTGTAGTTTATCGTGGATTTTATTTCACATTGATAAGTCTGCGTTTGGCTACCAACCCGCTTACTGCCAGGACGGCGAAGCGAAGATGTGGCTGAAGATGGAGATTTAGAAAGTACCTATTCACTCTGACATTGAAAAGACTCGGGTTGTATTTCTCAGGTAAATCTTCTATTTAGATGCAGATTGTGCAGATTGTTGTTTGGGAGAAAATGATCCAATGACGTCCCTCGTCCTGGACGAGGTGAGAGGGAGTGTCAGATTCTTACTGACTAAAAACCACCCCGTTCCTACTCCTGCTTTTCTAATCGAAGCCCCGGTATACCCATTAGGTAGTCCGCAGCTCCGGATCAGGCATCAGCCCTACTGGGCCCCATCTATGGTGGTTGTTCCATGCCCTGGCTGCACGGCTTAGGAACGTGGATTCGAACCGTTTCGTAACAAAAGTCACTGTAATTTAAAAACTGTTGGACTTAGATTTTTTTTATATTTTTCTGATAACAGTTGGAACCGCACTGATGACCTGGTACCACTTAGACATTGACTTCAGGGACAACCTGTGTTAACAAAGCAATTGACATTTTAACCTCTTTACGTAGTCATGATATAGGCGGACTCTTAGCGATAATATATATTTAGATACCTAATTAGAAACCTAAAGAGTTTGTTCGTTGTTTTTTTAAAAGCAGGGCATGGAACATATGAGACTTAAATGTTTTTGAAATACGTTGGCTTCACACTTTTTTGATGGGGGAAAATAATCCAATGACTTCTCCCGCCGTGGGCGCGGCGAGAGTGAGTGTCAGACTCTTACTGACTAAAAGTAGTCTGTTCCTACTCCTGCTTTTTGAGCCGGAGCGCCGGTAACCCGCTAGGCCACGGTAATATTTATAGATAATATTACTGTAGTTTTTCTGCTTTTCTGAAATTTTTCCTGAATTTTCTTTGCTATAAACCTCGCGGAGCCCGAGACCTTTCCAACGAATGCGATGGAAATCGGTTCGTGCGTTCTGGAGTTATATCGTCAGGAAGGAAAACCCGAATTATTTTTATAGATTGGTCACGGACAAAGCAGTAAGTAAACTATAGTTAATAATTCTTAGAACACATACATAGAGAATATATAACCGAAGCTTATCATGTAAGTTATCATTATTGTTTTAGTTTAGCACATAACTGTATTACCAATTTACTTACATATTTATATAATTCCAAAATATTGTTTGCACTGAATTTATTTGTGCTAATTAATCAGTGAGTTGAGACGTGTTTTTAATCGACTTACCAAAGAAGATATTCTTAATACGGCCGGTATCTTTTAATAGTACGTAAATTAGCTAAAGCTGAACGAGTTGTGTATAAAGCGGGCAGTAAAGAAGAAACAATGTCCACAGTGCCAATATCCAGAATAATATCACAGACGATCGTTTGGAGTGCTACTGTGACATCAGTTATCGCGTTCATCTACGCCGTGATATCATGGTGTCTCATCAAGAAGTTCAGGAACTTGAGAAACTATGTACTCTCCAGTGTGATCTCAGCATCTATGCTGCGTTTCCTAGCGTTACACACACAGATCTTCGCATTTGCCTTAGCTGAACACATTCAAGAAGCAATAGCCTTCGATTTAATTTACGGACTCCTGTTATTCTTTTCACTAGCATTCAATTGTTGGTTAATAGTATTAACTTACATATATTACGTTGATTATGTTAAAGTATTCGATCTAGATTTCAGTAAGAAGTATCTCAAAAGTAATTTGTTTGGGTGGTGTTTACCATTATTGGAAACGGTAGCATTCTTTTTGATTAAGTCTGTTGTTAATCCCGATTTGTTTTTAACTATAACTATCTTGTGTTTCATGTTGACACCTTTAATTATAAGTTTGATTAATTATTTAATAGTTGTATATTCTGTGTTTCGTGGTAGGAAAAGCGAGTTGTGGACATCAAAGAAGAAATGGGGTCGTTTTGCTGTATCCACATTAATATTTTTAGTCGGTAGTTTGTATGTGATAACGAATTTGTTTAAAGCAAGCAGGGCGGATCTTTTTGTACTATATATGGTGGGAGAAATGGAAGAATATTTACTGTCTGTATTCGTATGTATTTATATTGTGTTTGTGAAGAGTAATAGGATTTTGTGGGGGGAGTTTGTGATTAAGAGATCGGCACAGAACTCGCTAGATTTGATGTGATTTGTTTAAGCTGTATCTATGCACTTAATTAAATAATGCCATTAAAACACATGTAAGACATTAACTAAAAAAACACGGATTACGAGTACTCAAATATGTTATGACGCACGCTGCTCATGATGAAGAGTCCCTCTGTGACTCGAGACTAATAGACCTTTTCTCCACTAATATACGCAAGTAAACCGTGACTTTTTTTAGTTTAAGTAGTATGTCTTACGAAAGTTATTATAAATATACATAAAAGAGTTGTGTGTCCATCTGCAGAGATATCATAAGATGGTTAAATAAAGTTCACAATCATTTGTTTTTGTTGTAAGTATACATTGCATAATGCTCCTTGCGCCCGCTGGTAGCTCTTCTCTGCATCAGCCAATGGTCAGTCTGGTAGAAAATACCTACGGCATTATGTCCTTTCACATTGTTCTTTTTTATATGTTTATTTATATTTGTTCTCCACGTACTCTTGGTCCGTGCCCTTGTCATACAAATTGTTTTTCTTTTTACAATAAATCTTATCAATATGGTTTCACAATGTTCTTTACGTGCATAAAGTTTTTATAATTATGTAAATAAATAAATAAATTATTTCTATTATTTTTCTTGTATTTTTTTGACCCAATACCACAAGGTTTGTATCACCTTTACGTCTAATAGACTGAATGGCTGAGTGCTATTTTGTAGGCAAGATTTTTTTATTTATTTTAATAATTACTTATAGAATATAAAATACTTATTCTATAACTCCATCGAGGTTCCAGCAGTCGCGAGTGTGCGATGCCATGTGCGACTTTCCTATAAACACTTAGATTAAAGTTGGCCCAATGTATATTGTTTTTTGTTCCCTTCTATCTAAATCCACCTTCTAAGAAACTCATCATAATTAATAGTAGGTATCTGTACTGTACTATTGCTGTAGGTCGAAAAAAATCATTACAATTTTTTTTTCTTAAATTCTTAACTTTTTAATAGCATGCAGTGTATATGCCTATTGGCTTACTACCCTCTTAAGTGAGATTCATAATACAGCTGGTAATTACAAAAAAATAAACCGACTTCACTAAAAAAGTTAAAAATTACTTTAATTTCGGAAGTCGGTGTTTCTCGGTATTATTTGTTTGTTACACAGTTATTTTTAACTTTTTTAGTGAAGTCGGTTTATTTTTTTGTAAAAAGTATTTTATTTCACACGATACTGATGACGTTTGCGATACTGAGTATCGCAACTAAAAAAGTCGGTTAAAATTCTCTCAATAACTACTTTATTTATTTGTATTGTCACAGTCACTTAATTAACTTTATATGTAGTTCCATTGGCCATTTCTGGTCTTCTTCATCAATTCCACCTCTTCAAATGCTCCTAATTATGTATCATCTTAATGGGGATGAAAGTTTGAGTTTGATATTATGTATGTATTATTCTAGTAATATATTACTATATAGTTCCCTATAAGTTGAAGTTCCTCGATTTCTCTAAGATTGTTCAGATCCTAACGGGTGACAATGGCACCACTCAGCTTATCTACTTTTGAACCAAATAAGAATGTTGAAAATCCGTCGACAATTGACGGAGTATTCGATGAATAAACATACAAAAAAAAAAAACATACAAACAGCCGAACCTAGTACCTCCTCCTTTTTGTGAAGTCGGTAAAAAGTAAGCCGTTAGATGAGCAACCAAGATTGCCCACTCTACACACCCGTGGATCCAAACCCCAACAGTACCTAAGGATCCTTAAACTTCTGCCTACGCCTTTGGATATTAAGCAGCGTCGTGTTATAATGTATTATTATGTTATGTTAATTAACAAGTATAAGTTCGCGTTAAAATTGTTAGTCACGGGTTCCTCCCACTACTTATCTACGTATTTATACATTAAAATACATAATAATTATGTTTTATCAGCCGTGGTGACCTTCTGACAAACTTAGGTTCTTATTATTGCGACATTGATATTTAAGACTAAGAATAAAAAAGGGGAAAAATCAATTTAATGTTCATCAACGCATGCACTGCTGGGCCGGCTCGACCGGAGTGTTACTACTGCCTCACAGAAAACCGACGTGAAACAACGCTTGCGTTGTGTTTCGTTGTGTGAGTGAGGTTACTGAAGGCCCAATTACCCTCCTTCCCAATCTTCCCAATCCCCGATTCCCCAACAACCCTTAAATTCCTTACCCCCAAAAGGCCGGCAACGGACTCGCATCACCTCTGGTGTTTCAAGTGTCCATGGGCGGCGGCGATTGCTTATCATCAGGTAATCCGTCTGCTCGTTTACGTGCTTATACCATAAAAACATGTATTTTATTTATTTATTTACTAAATTTTTAATATCCACAATACAATTAAATAGTGAAGTGGTACATAAGGCGATTTTTATGCCATATGACATTCTCTACAAGTCAATCTTTGGGTTTAAAGAGAAAGTCTGCGAAAATAAGGTATGGAGAATAAAAAATAAACATCAAAGAGTAAAATATATTAATCGTATAATATAAATTTGGTATACATATTAAATATTACAATACATATCAGTCCTAAAATAGTAAACAATCAACTCATATCTGTTGAGGTCTGTATCGGTTTCTTATTCAGAAACTCCCCCCACAACATTCTATTCCTCCTCACAACTATTAAATAAATACATATAAATAAAGCTACCATGTAATGCTGTATTTGTCCAACCATTAAAAGTATAAAATCATCTCTATCCAACACTCTAGATAAATGTACTATTATAGAGAAATTACTGAATGCAAATATAAACGTGGCTATACCAAAGTGGCCCAATCTTTTAATTGATGTCCACGACTCTGATTTGTGACCACAGAATACAGAATACACAACTAGGAAATAACAAATCACACTCAATAACAACGGTAAAACCCAGATATATAAAACATCAAAACTTAAAAACAATTGGGGAAACAGATAAGTATTTGTCAAAAAACGTGTTAGGAAAAATACAAAAATTTCAACGAACGGGAAACACCAGACAAATAGGCTACAAATAAGATATTTGTTATTGATTTTCAAATGTAAAACTTTAACGTAATCAACATAGAAGATGTAACAAAGCACAATCAAAAAACAATAGAAGACTAAGGCGAAGTATAAAAGGAAGGCGTATATGGCGGTAAAGATAATAGTTTCTGCAAGGTGTGGCTTCGAGGCAAGTATGAAGACTTGTACATGTGCAGCCAAACAGCACATCGTGATCGCCAAGATAGGCCCGAGAAGCACATAGTTTCTAAAGTTCCTGAACTTCTTGATGAGACACCATGACACCACTCCGTAGATGAACGTAATCACTGATGATACAGTTCCGACCCACAGCGTTATTTTTAAAATATACATACAAATATCCATTGTCGACATGGTTGGATCTTCTTCAACAATCTTCATCTCCATTTTATTTTATACTTCTCGTACTTTAAATTCGACTGTGATGTAGAATAATTATTATCAAACACGTCTGAATGTTCTGATCAATTAACACAAATGATCTCAGTCGGGACGATGTTGTGATATCTGTATACATCTATTCAAATACATATGTAATAAATTCGTATATGTACATAAAGTGTTCTAGGAATGATACGGTTCCTAGAATATAACATGTGCAATTTATGTCTTATGTCTGTTCCTATGTCTAGAAGTCTAAATACGTACCTGTATTGCCTAAAACTGCGAGATAGATTTAATTAATCGAATTTGTATGAGTGTTTACCCAATGCGAGTGTAGGCATTGTTTATTCGGTTTTATTTTTGATACATATTATCATATTGTTGATATTAAGACGTAAGATATGGAGCAACTTGGGTGTCTTCAATTCCAGAGTGAACATTTTGCTCATATTTTTTTTATGGAATAGGTGGCAAACGAGCAGACGTGTCACCTGATTGTAAGCGATCAGCGCCGCCCATGGACACCTGCAACACCAGAGGAGTTACAGGTGCGTTGCCGGCCTTTTAAAAAGGAGTAAGTACGCTCTTTTCTTGAAGGTTTATAGGTTTCAAAGGCGTGCTACATGGTCTGCCATATCATCGCTTACCACCAGGCGAAATGGCGGCCAAAAGCCATCCGATTCTTTCCGCCTAGGTATTTTAACTTTTTTCTTCTCCTCTAATAATATCTTTTAATTTATTTTGTTACAGGATAACATCTAAGATAGTCCTTGGGACGCGCTGTTTTTTAGTGTTCCGGTGTAGTCATGGTTGTATCTACTGTAGATCCTGGCTTATAGGAGTTGTAACAAATTTAGGAGGAATAACGGACGTGACGAGAGAAGCCATTGGATGATGAAACAGAAGACTGTAATGATGTCTTTATGTAGTAAGTAATTTAGATAGAAAGTGAGGTATTTATATTGTACTAGCGACCCACCCTAGGTTCGCATAGATGCAATGGTGATATATTATTCATGTATTATACATCTCCTCAATACTCAATTCTTTATTGCATTCCACAATGTGGGCTTAGGTGGTAAACATTTGATAGGTCACAATACTAGAAATAAATAAAAAACACACATAAACCTTCCTCTTGAATCACTCTTTTTATTAAAAAAACCGCATCAAAATCCGTTTTGTAGTTTTAAAGATTTAAGCCTATAAACTTTGTTTTATACTATGTGGTGATTTTGCGCGAGTGAAGCCTCGGGCGCATCTTGTAGCTAATTATTCATTCATTATTTAATCAAAACAAAAATGATAACTTGTAATTTTATCAGTTTTGTTTATAATATGAATGAATGGCTTCTCAGAATTATTTATTTCTCCTTTACTTTAAATCCGCACTGCTGTTTTACACCATGATTTGTCTGCTTCTATTTGTCTAGATAACATAATAATTTTCAATAAAATACTAAATACAATGAATCAAAAGCAAGCCGTTTATGTAAAGAAATAACACAATAACGATAATGTTTATTATGTTGTAAAACCACATCAACACATATCAATAGCCTATAAGTGGCCGCTGCTGACCAAAAGCCTCTTCTCACGCGGATAAGATTTGAGCATCAATCCCATGTTTTCCTTTAACCGAATTTGATGAAACACAAACAAAGTTTAGACAATGCTCCTAATTATATATAATCCAACTGTGAAAGCCGCGTTTAAATCCGTTGAGTAGTTTCGAAGTTATAATGGGCCAGACAGAAAGACAGACAGACAGACAAACATTCCAAAAAATGTTTTTTTGGTTTCTTCTTTAGTTGTCTCCTATCGGTTTTTCGAAAAGTATTTAATGTACAGACATTCGATTTTTACAGTCTTATTATATGTATTGACTTGTTCTGGTTTATACCCACGTTAATGAAAACCAAATCAGAATTATGGATTGACTTTATTATGATCATTATAACAATCTCTTATTTGCTATAAAACACACTTATTATAGTGTCACCATTAATCAATACAATTTGAACAATCCAGTTGATTGTTCAAATTGCTCTCGGGCTCTCTACCGGACTCTTATTCAGGTACTCCCTCCACAAAGTTCTGTTACTCTTTACACAAATAAAATATATCAATACCAATAACGCTATCAAGAATTCTACGACGACTCCAACCACAAAATATATAAGAGACTCACCCAAAGTAATTTCTTTACATAAATGGACTAATACAAATAAATTACTGACTAAGAATATTAGTGTGGATAAACCGAAGTGACCCCACTTCTTTCCAGACGTCCACACCTCAGTTTTTCTACCAAAAAACACAGAATATACCGCCGCTAAATAATTAACTATACCTACCAGAGTTGGTATCAAAAAAACATATAAAACAGACAGTTTGAAAAATCCATCTGAACCTAGAAGAAGATAAGTTATTACAAATCCAGAAATTTCCACTAACGATATACACCACGCAAATAAATTTGTTATAAGATACTTCCCGTTGAAATCAAGATGGAAAACTTTGACGTAATCAACGTATAATATGTAGCAGAACACAGCAATCCAGCAATGGAATGCTAAAGCGAAGAATAGTATCGCTGCATGACTGATGACAACACCAAACATGTCCATATACTCCTGCATGTAGACCATTGCAAAAGGCTGAAGATGTATTGCCAAAAACCGGAGAAGAGATGCCAGGACTGCGCTGAGGAGGACGTGGTTTCTGAAGCTCCGGAACTCCTTGATGAGGCACCATGATACCAGGCCGTATATGAACGTGACGAAGGTCAACAAACCTAGTATCAAGGCAATTATCCGTAGAATGCCACTTATGAATGCTAGAGACATCATTGCGTCTTCTAGTATTACTATCCTTTTTTTTAAACTGTTGCACGTAACTTTAACTGTTTCTCGCAATAAAATTGTTAATGTACGTCTCAATACACTGTTTTATTAAGACAAATAAACTGAGTACAGATTATGTTTTGACACATATGATGAAATACGTAAAGCGTAGTGATAAATTCTGTAAAATAATATCTAGACTAATAAATAATATTGGGATGTCTGTTTGTAATGCAACGTCACGCCTTTTATCCCCTAAGGGGTAGGCAGAGGTGGACATTACGACACGTAATGCTGCTATACAATGTACACCTACTTTTCACCATTTGTGTTATAAGTCCCATGTAATAGAGGGTGAGCCTATTGCCATATACTGGACACAATTCCAGACTCCGTGCTACTACTGAGAAATTTTCGAAAAACCGAAAACACTCCAGTAATACTTTGCCCGACCCGGGAATCGAACCCGAGACCCCTTGTTCGGCAGTCGCATTTGCGACTACTCGACCAACGAGGATGTCTATTGGTAATATTGAAATAACTAATCTAAAAAAATTATATTGTATTGTCATCAAGATTATATGATTGTGTACGAGTATAAGATAGGTGTAGCGTCGGGAAGAGGACTAAATTTTAATTACTAGACAAAACAAACGGGTGAGCTAATGCAATTATTATCGTTATGGGAGTGAGTTCGAGCATATTATGACAACATATAAAAAAGGTCAAATTGATAATGTCTATCAAAATACCGAAAACAAACATATGAGTAAAGATTGTATTACCCTTGCAAAAGTAAAAAAAGATAAAAAGCTTAAGAAGCGTCAATCATACTATAATATCTACTAGTTGCTACTAGCTAAACATAGCTTGATCAATAAGCAATCGCCGCCGCAATGGGCACCCGAAACACCAGAAGCGTTACAAGTGCGTTGCCGGCCTTTTGGGAGTTAGGGTTGTTGGGAAATCGGGGATAGGGAAGATTGAGGAGTAATTGGGCCTCCGGTAACCTCACTCACACAACGAAACACAACGCAACCGTTGTGTCACGTCGGTTTTCTGTGAAGCCGTGGTAACACTCCGGTCGAGCCGGCCCATTCGTGCTGAAGCATGACTCTCCCACACTTCATGCCCCTCTAGCGACGTAACCACAATTTTCACAAAAACATTAAATCATTTAGAACAGATACGTAAGTATTAGAAAAACTAGTTTATAAAAATGTGTGTTTTATCCTTATAGCTACAGTACTTATCATCGTTAGTGACGTAGGAAACACACAATCTTGTTATAATACTGAACGGACGGCTTTCATTCCTTGAGGCTTTATTTAAATCTCGGTATCCTCATATAATATTTCAAAGGCCTTTACAAGTTCTGTCGGAGTGATTGTGTGGATACAAGTTTGTGATCTTCTTTAGTAATAAAATCATGGGGAACCATACTATAGAGTACAGCACCGACGATCCACGTTCTCTGGTGGACTTTGTGGGTTTATACGCCATGGTCATCATCGGCTGGGTGATCTTCGTGCCAACTATGATCGCGTTCAGCTACGGAGTGATATCCTGGTGCCTCCTCAAGAAGTTCAGGCACTTCAGAAACTACGTCATTATCAGTGCTATCACCGCGAATTTACTTCGTCTGGGATTGTTTGAGGTATCAATGGCGATCGCGTTTAATGGAATAGCGGTGAATTTGACCTCAGTGCGCGCTTTCCTTCTGACGGTGGTAGCTTACTGCTCCTTAATATTTAACTGTTGGTTACTGGTGCTGTGTTACATATTTTATATGGATTTTGTGAAAGTGTTCCGTACGGAGATAAGGCGACGCTACCTCAAGAGTAGTCTGTTTGCGTGGGGACTACCCATTGTTGTATCCCTTTTGTATTATGGTGCGGGTTACTATTATTTTTATGATAGAACCGTTGTGACTCTTGATATGATGTTAACTATATCCTTAATGGTATTTTCGATACCCATCTTTTCAAATTTAGTTATTTATATTTTAGTGTTGGTTTCCCTGTTTCGTAGTAAAGACACCAGTGCAGGTACATCAACAAACAAATGGCGTCGATTCTACATATCAGCTTTGATTTTTGTATTGAGTGGTGTCATGATGCTGCCGACATTGGTGCAATTGCTTGAAATAAATTTGTATTATATTAGTTTGATGGGAGAAATGGGAGATTACATCAATTTGTTGGCAGTAAATGTTTATATTATTATAGTGAAGAGCAACCGTGATTTGTGGAGGGAATATTTCGATAAGAGATCGAAGAGAAATAAAAATACTTTAGGAATGAAAGGGGTTTGAGGCAAAGTCAATTTAAGTTAAGATTTTGGGTTTTTACGATTTTATCCTCTGGTTTTTTCCTTATCTCTATTATACCTAATGTTACTGAACTATAAAACATGCGTATGACGTAACAATAAGAGCATATATAATTTGTTATGACGTGGTTTAAAATGATGACGTAGGCAATCATATAAACATGTGCGTCAAGGTTAAGAAAAATTAAACAGGTTATACAATTTAAACTTATTATATGGTTGAGGGAAAAAGTTTGACCATAATCATTATGATGATCATTTTTTTATGGAATAGGTGGCAAACGAGCAAACGAGTCACCTGATGGTAAGCGATCAGCGCTGCCCATGGACACCCACAACACCAGAGGAGTCACAGGTGCGTTGCCGGCCTTTTAAAAAGAAGTATGTTCTTTTCTTGAAGGTTTGAAGGTCGTATCGGTTCGGAAATACCGCCGATGACAGCTCATTCCACTATTTTATTTACATTAGATTTTAGAATATAGTATAAAGTGAGGAAAAATTGTGTTTATGTATTCATTCAGTTTTATTAAACTGAGGTGTATATGTAGATTGTAAATGGTAAATTATAATTAGGTATTTTTTGTAATTTTAACTTACCAAGTTCATTAAGTTGTTAATCAGTAGCATCAAGATTGAACCGACTGTGATACATTAGTGAATAAGTATCCTAGTTTAATTATTGTAATTGTACTAAATGATAAGAATGGACAGTAAATTAACCAAAAATCACGGTTTATGCCCGGTTTCTGAAGGTATCAGTTATACTGTCACTAACTATCGATTCAATAAAGTTATGGAAAAGATAAACCTCGGTTAACTATTCTTGCGTTTCTGAATGCGCGAAGAGCCGTTCTATAACTATGAAACCGATAGTTAGTTCCTTATTACGCCACTAGGTGGGTCTCATAAAAAAGTATCAACTAAAATTAATTTTATCAATTAAATTAGTTGTACATTATTATTAAATATTTTATAATAATTTAATTAATATTAGATGTGTGGCCACAAATAGTTTTATTTATTATTTACAATAATTATATATACAGCGGCTGCATGAACAACATCACTGACAGTTCTTTAAAAAATATACTATCAAACTCATTAGGAGTTAGAGCAATGAGGTTTTACCAATTATCTTTACATATAATAAATCTGTAGAAGGGTCAATTCTGTACATTGAAAATATTGAAAAAATAAATAGCAGGGGGTGTTACTGGATCGATACCAAACCCAAATATGTGTTTTTTTTTGTCTGTCTGTCTGTATGTTCAGGCATCACGTGAAAACTAACGGTTCGATTTCGATGAAACTTGGTATACCTATCTATATCATATACCTTACTATCTTGGGCATAAAATTGGATACTTTTTATCCTTGAAAAATACGTAGAAAAAAATCTTTATTTTTCAGTTTTATTCTACAGAACGCGAGCTCAACAGCAGTACCTCTAATAGAGGGATCTCCTTAATTATTATGGGCCTCGACGTATTTGGTTCCAATCAATAGATAGTTATAAGATGTCATTGTCAGAGTTACTCAAAATGGAGAAATAAAACTTCCACGCGAGACCGACATCCGCGCGGACGGAGTCGCGGGCGGAAGCTAGTATATAATATCATTGGGTTAGAGTTAGAGCAGGGCTGATGATTTCACTGAGGTGTATTACAGTGTTCTTCTCAAAACGATATCTCAATTTAAATTCTTCATTAAAAAATATTTCGAAAGGATTTCTCCTACTTCGTAAGTTTCGGGGTACTGATATATTCGAAATTAACTCCAGTACTTCCACATCAGATTTTGATGAACTGCCGGTATTCATGATGCTAATATATTGTTAAAATATTTAGTTTTCACTGATAATAGTTTTAAATAATACGTATAAACAAAAAGTTTATGTAGCTTATGTCACAGAATGAAACGTCAAATAGTTATGGAACCGATAAACGGCGAGCATTGGCCAGTTAAGTTAATCGAAGTTTAGGCCCATAGCACACGGCGTATTTTATACGCACAGGCGACGCGCAGATGACGCGCGTATACGCGCTTCATACGAGATTTGAACGCAACCTTGTATCTTAAGCACACAATGCGGCCGTGAAACGCGCTTCTACTGCGCGTATACGCACTTCTACTGCGTGTATACGTGCTGTAGTCGCTCGTAGCCTTTGCGTTTTGATCAGAGACTCCTCTCTCCACTTGTACAATGGCGTCCGTTGATATAACACTGGGTACACTGGCTTTAGTACTTCTTTTAAAAAGAAAAAAACACAAAAATAAACGAATCTTTTGGATAGACCCATTTACGAGTGAAAGAAGATTGAGTGGTCATTATCATACAACGTTTAAAAAATTGGTAATACATAGAAGATGGAAGAAATTTTATAAATGTTATCGAATGTCATATTCGTCATTCCAAGAACTTCTTTTAATTGTAAAATCGGACTTAACTCATCAAAATACAGTAATGAGATCATCTCTCTATTCTCTACCCCGCTCATTTGTACGCGCTTCTACTGCGCGTATACGCGCTTCATGCGCGCGCTTGTATCATCAATGCAAACGCAAGAATCGGCGTCTACGGCGCCGAAGACGCGCGTTCCTAATACGCGCGTCGCCTGCGCGTTTAAAATACGCCATGTGCTATGGGCCTTATTCGGAGTTTAACTGACATTACGTTGTTCAGAAACGCACATTCGTAGGTTATCAAATCAATAGTGCAAACGAATAGATAAACTGTCGATAAAAGTAACTCAGAAACTGGGCATTACTCTCTTACATTAATGGAGAAATGCTCTACTAGTTTCGAGTCACATCGGGACTTTACATCATAAGTAGTATGCGTAGACGTAACTGAACCGTGACTTTTAGTTAATTTAGTATGTCTCACGATAGTTTTTATAAAAATATGTACAGTAAACCAGAAAATAGTATGTTTAAGATCCTTGGGAAATAGAACAGACTGATGTATATATATATATGGTTTTCAAATACATTAATTCTCACCACATTTGTAAAGGCAATAAAAATGATGTTAATGAAAATTGATCTTTTGATCCTTTTACAAAAAGTTCTTTATCCATTGAAACGTGGGCTGGCTAGAGTGAAAGTTGTTAAAACTTCCCTTTTTTTTTGGGATACGAGTAGTAGACGGATCACCTGATGGTAAGCCCCCTGGCCTGGTCTCCCCCATCCATTGATACCCGAAACTAGCCCCTTCCCTTGCTTTCCCTTCCATAAAAGTAAATCGTATTACGACTTTTCATTAATTTACAACGTTTGAGTAGAATTACCCAAAAAAAAATGTGGAGTAAACTTGTTTTTATTATTGTGCAATAACCCGGTAAACGAGTAGACGGATTGCCTGATGGTAAGCAATCGCCGCCGCCCTTGAAACACCAGGGGCTTTACAAGTGCTTTGCCGGCCTTTTCGGGGTTAGGAATTTAAGGGTTGTTGGCTAATCGGGGATTGGGAAGATTGGGAACTTTTTATAGTTAAATTATCAGCAAAATTCACATTGGAAAAAATTGGAATGGATCAGCATTCAAACTAACAAACAAACAACCACACGAACTGACATTCATATATTTATAATACAACTATAATAGTTTCCATAAAAACGGCCGTCAGCTGTCATATTTTCCTTGTATCTATACCATAACTAAGTAATAGAAACTGCACGATCTCAGTAACACACTCGTCAGCATGTCAACATGTTGAGTTACAAAACAGATTTACTCGTAACCTCAATCTTCAATTGGAGTTTAATCGTAGTGTCTCTTCTGATCCTCATCTACGGAGTGACATCCTGGTGCCTTATCAAGAAGTTCAGGACCTTCAAAAACTATGCGTACATCAACGCAATACTGGCTGCCTGGCTGCGAATCCTGGTTACGACCGTTGACAAACTCTCCCAGTTTTCAAAAGAAAATGCCTTCAATAACACTATTTTTGACTTCATATTCGGTTATTTAATGACCGTGCAGTGGTCCTGGCTAGTCGTGATATGTTACATATTTTACATGGAAATTGTGAAAGTTTTTAATATGGAGATACGAAGGAAATTTTTAAAGAGTACGATTGTAACTTGGGTCTTGGCTTTATTTACAACCGCGTATGTAACAGTTCAATTGCTTTATTTCTGGGATAGTGTGTTCTTATTCAGTTTAAGCATCATCATTGTAGCTTTACCTTTGATTATAAATGTTGTCTTGTACTTTTTTATAATTGGTTCACTGTGTTGTTGTTCAAGAGGTAACGCTAGTACTACTGGGAATTGTCGACGGTTCTATATCGCTACTCTGATATTTATTTTCAGTGATTTGATTATATTTTTCGGTATAGCATTGACAGAAGTTGTGAATACTTTATATATTGTAGACGCGTTGTTATCTTGTAGCCAAATAATTATATTGGACGTATTCCTACCGTTACTTCGGTCTAATCGAGAATTGTGGCGAGAATATTTCCGTAGGAGATCGGCGAATGAATTTTAAATGATCTTCTCACAATTAGTCTACTCAGATGACTGATTAATTTAAGTCCAAATTATTGAAAGAACTTAAAGAAATAAAAGTAATTATAACAAGAAATAAATGTTATACTGTCAATAAAGTGATACCAATACATTAAAAAAAAAACCCTCTGTTTTTTTCTTATCCTTCTAAGAACATAAAACAGGAAACACTAATACCTGTCACAGTTTAGATTTCCACACAGTAAATTATTTAATTTCAATGAGTTTTTCCTGGTCTAAGCTTAATAGTGATGTAATATAAGAAACATAACAATAGGCATGTCTTTACTCACTTGGAAAAGATCAGTGGTACGTTCTTAGTAGTACGTTAGTAGTTAAAAATTACTTTATAAAATATTCTTGTGTTAAAAGAACTTTATTCTCATAAAAATACATAGTTCTTCTTTTGTCGAATATGTATTTCTTTCAAATAAATTAATTAGAATTTGAATAAGGGTACTAAGAACACAGAAAGAAAAATAAGTACAATTCAAGATAAATTAAATATTGATGGATATGCAGAAATATTTGAGGTGAGCCTAATATACTACCTTGAGGTACACCCATAGCAATAAAACAGGAAATGTTTTGTATAGAAGTAGTAAATGTACTTTTGCAATAGATAACGATTAATTACATCCTTATGTAAAGGAAATAATAATTGCATTTCCTCATTTGTATATATTCTTCTCTTTACACAATGGAGTCATAACAATTCACGATGTCCAACGCTTTGTTAAAATCCAAACATTGTATGTTAAAACGATAAATCTGACTATTCTGTTTTAAACTAAACTATTTAAGAAATAAAGTTTATTTATTAATTAGGATTTTTTTATTATTATATCGTCACGTCTTTTATCCCCGAAGGGGTAGTCAGAGGTACACATTAAGGCACGTAATGCCGCTCTACAATGTACACCCACTTTTCACCAATTGTGTTATAAGTCCCATGTGGTGGTGGTATGCCTATTGCCATATAACGGGTACATTTCCAGATTCCGTGCTACTACTGAGATATTTATGAAATACCGAAGAAAGCCCAGCAACACTTCACCCGACCTGGAAATCGGGCCCCAGACCACTTGCCCAACAGTTGCACTTGCAACCACTCGGCCAACGAAGCAGTCTATTAATTACTATTCATTCAATTAGTTAATTCTTTGCACCTAATATCAGATATCTTTGGTCAAGTGCAAACATCGTTCGATTATCGGTTCGATCGGGTAATGATTATCCAATTTGATTTTCAAAATTTTCAGTCAAGATCAAACTGGAATTAATACTTGTGATTTAGTTTTAAAATGTATTTTGTCTGTGGATTTTAACAATAAAATATTCCTATTCTTATTTATTCCAATACTAGCGCCTGATTGTTATTCGAAGCATTGAAACGCAAGAACCAAAATGTAAAACTACTTTATGTTTTAACTGAAATAGTTATTTTTTTAACTTAACTAGCTCTTAGTACTTTGTGACCAGTTTAGTTTAAATATATTCAGTAATTTGTGTGTAAAAGAATGACGAAGATACCTAACCTGTGGCCTAATGTGTGTATGTGTGTATTTACAAGTGTATTTCCATCTATCCATATAATAATATAAGGAGCTTTAAAAGTATATCTGCCACGCCTAAAATAATTGATAGCAATTGTGCATCGTGCGTATTTGTGAACCACTTTATGCAGAGTAGGGCCAATGTTTATTTGACTTCTTTATGAACACTGGTCCAGGGTACGAAATTTCTTCACTATTGTTATCTTCAAACACAAGACTACCTTCCATTAAAACCGTGGCAGATAATTTTAGGGCAATAAACTAAAAATCACGCTTTACTCACGTATTATTAATGGAGAAAACCTCTACTAATTTCGAGTCACAGAGGGACTCTGCATCATGAGTAGCGTGCGCATAAGTAAACCGTGCTTTTAGTTAATTGAGTATATCTGACGATAATTATTATAAAAAAATATCACACGTTATAAATCTACAAATATCTTTACAAATGTTTAGCCTGTTCACATTTCCACGTTGATTTACGTGAGTTAATGTCCTGTGTCTCCTAGGTGGGGCAGAGAGCATCTACTGAAATTCTCCATCGCGATCTGTCTTAAGCTTCACGCTTCAGCTCCACTTCATCCGTCATCTCGCTCCTCACTCGTCTTCGTCTCCACGTCACGACTTACTTAACTAATGTTATTTGTTTTTTTTTTTATGGGACTTGCCGGTAATCGAGCAGACGTATTACCTGATGGTAAGCAATCGCCGCCGCCCATGGACACTTGGAACACCAGAGGCGTTACAAGTGCGTTGCCGGCCTTTTGAGGGTTGGAATTTAAGGGTTGTTGGGTAATTGGGGACTGGGAAGGGGGGAATTAGGCCTTCGGTAACCTCACTCACACAACGAAACACAACGCAAGCGTAGTTTCACGTCGATTTTCAATGAGGCCGTGGTATCACTCCAGTCGAGCCGGCTCATTCGTGGCGAAGCATAGCTCTCCCACACATAAACTTAATTTCTCTATTAATTTGGGACTCCCTTTATTATTTTGATTGTTTTTCGAAGCATTAATACACAATAGTACAAATACTTCCCTGCGTCCCTACTTCTTATGTGTTAAACAAAAACAGTTAAAGTTTTGTAAGTAGACTTAACTTTTTCCGACAGTTTCGTGGTGCTATTACAATTAGAAAACACATAAACTAAATTCATATAATTCATATGTGTATGTGAAATTGCATGCTTGTAAACACACTCACGACACAGGTGAAAACCCTAAAAATCATAGTGTGGTGCAATTAAAAAAAAACATAAACAACATATTAAAAATCGTTTATTAAAATAGTACAATTGGTTATTTTAATTATATTAATATCAGGTAAAATAAAAATATTATAATATACAATACAATATACAATTCCTCTTCACATTATACCTATGTATACAATACTTACTTGTAGACTAGATTGTAGAAGAAAAAGACGAAAATTGTGGGAAAAGAATGCATTATAAAATAAATGACGTTGCATACATCAGAGGTATGCATCAGGATATCCCCACCCATATAAATAAAAGATTATATGATTATATACATGTTCATTCCTAAAGTAATAACAAAGTTGTATTACATGAAGAATCTTACATAATATATATCTTAATAAAATAATGCTTACAATATTTTTAACAATGGTTACAAGATACTTCAAGAAATAGTTCTCAGTTTTCGTTTCTGAAAATATTCGTACCAAACATTTCTATTGATTTTCAGCAAGGGAACAAATACAGCGATCGCAATTATTTGAACACTTAACGTGACAGCTCGAGCTAGGATCGAAAAGTCCAGCAAATCCCACAAAATAAACGTCAAAACGACAACATTACTTAAAATAAAAATGGCGGACGCTGTCAAAAAACGCCGAAAGTTATCTATTCTCCTTTCCCTATCCGAAATAACAGAAGCATCAGATTGTTTACTAAAAAACAAAACGTAAATTAACTTTATAAACAATATTAAGTTAATTACTGAAGGTAAATAGTTGCAAGCAACAGCAGCTGAAGCCGCAACGAAAACTAGCAACAATCTTTCTTTGTCTCCTTCCACAGAATATTTAATAATCAAGGATATCAATAAACATACAATTCCTACAATGATTGGCACACCCCATGCGAAGAGGGTACTCTTCAGAAACTTCCTCTCCACATTATTCTCAAACACTTTTACAATATCAACATAAAACATGTAAGTCATGATTAACAGCCAATAGTTATAAACTGTGGTTAAAAAAATTAATGAATACAGAGAATATTTGTCCATACAAGTTCCTTTTAGATATCTCTCATCGCAATGTATTAGAGTTATTGACACCACTGATAGTCTGAGTATGTTGACAAATATAGCACTGAGGTAAACGTAATTGTTGAATGTTCGGAACTTCTTCAGGACGTACCATGATGCTAGTCCGTAGATGAAGGTTGAAATGCACAGGATGACTTGGCAATAATGAGCAATCACATAAAACGGGGTAGCCGTTACATCGACATAGTCGTAGTTTAACAAAACATTGAATTGTTTAATCATATCGTATTCAAAACAACTGTTCACAATATATATTTTAAAAAACAAGAAAATAAAAATTCTGCTACGTAATTAGTAGATCAGAAAGTTTTGTATCAAACACCACTGGTCCATTGATATCGGTCAACTAATGGGTGTTAAATAGTATTCATAGCGGCTTTTGCATTAATCGATGGTGTTTACCTTTTTTATCATAATCCTTATGATAACACCAATTTTATGGAGGTTTAGTCATTGATTTACATGATACGCGTCATAATATAATAGGGTAGATGACTAATTTTTATTTTATAGTCCGTCTTGTAGATTATTTTCAAATATTAAACACGATATTTTTTATTTTCTTACGGCTACAAATACTTTCGAAGATAGATGTTACTTCTAGGTACATTTTATCAGATGGGGCCCAGCAGGGCTGATGCCTGATCCGGAGCTGCGGACTACCTCGCGGGTTTACCGGGGCTCCGGCTCGAAAAACAGGAGAAGGAACGGGGTGGTTTTTAGTCACTAAGAGTCTGACACTCCCTCTCGCCTCGCCCAAGGCGGGAGAAGTCATTGGATGATTTTCCCCCTCAAAAAAAAAGGTACATTTTATACGTAGAAACGACAAATTTGCTGCCACTTCTAAACTTTCATTAGTTTTATCTAAGCATTGTTTTCTTATACTACAATGTAACATTTTTTCATACCCTAACTGACGGACTCAATAGATTTTTAAATTTCATACCCCGTCATCATCCTTATTTTGGTGGCCCGCACATTATTATTAAACGTGTCTAATATTTTTTCATTATCTAAATTCATCATCATCATCATTTCAGCGCTATCCCGGTTGATTCCTTTCGAGGACCAGGGTCTACTTCCCTGCTTCTTTCTTTCTACTATGCGCGGGTTTTCACATAATTAGCATAACTGCCATATATACAATGTGATAGGGGTGGGACTTCTAAACCCGTTAAGGCTGAGTACTAAGTACATCTAATTTTATCGACTAAAAAAATAACATGGGGGCTGAACCCCCTCCCCCTAAAAATTATGTCTATTTTAATATTTTTTTTACTTTATGTGATATCAAAAGTTGTATGCGTCGTAGAAACAAAAAAAAAAACGACAAACGGTTGCTAATAACCTTGGCTAACTAATTCATTACTTTTTTCATATGTTTAATAATGTTTTGGGGAGAAAAAAAATCATTTGTGACTTATTTTCAATTGGAGGTTCAACCCCCATATTTTTTTTGTCGATAAAATTAGATGTAGTACTCAGCCTTAACGGGTTAGAAGTCCCACCCCTATCACATTGTATACGAATGTCATTGGCCAGGATATCAAGACTTCTTAAGCTATCCTCTCTTGTCTTGCCTGTCGGTAGCGGCATAGCCAGGCTTCTGCTTCGCACATACATTGCCGGTTTCCGTAAAACGTGCCCGTACCAACGTAGGCAGCACTTGTGCATTTTTTCCGCTGTGTCACCAATGGTCAATTGCGCGATTTTCATTATCTAACCTTTTTATGGTATAAGCCGGTAAACGAGCAGACGGTTTATCTGATGGTAAGCAATCACCGCCGCCCATGGACACCGAAACACCAGAGGCGTTACAAGTGCGTTGCCGGCCTTTTGGGGGTTAGGAATTCAAGGGTAGTTGGAGAATCGGGGATTTGGAAGATTGGGAAAGGGGGTAACTGACGGACTAAATAGAATTTTTAATCACCATCTCTAGTATTTTAACTAAATAAACTAAATACCGAGCCTGATTGTTAGTGAATAATTAAAATGAATCACGAACGTAATGATTATTCTTGCGGTTTTGTTATGAGACATAATCGTGTGGTTGAGTACCGATCGTGAGGTGTCAAGTGCAATCCCTGTGTCGGTCAAAGTATCATTGGATGATTCCATTGAAAAATTCTCCCTGACTAACTATGAAGCCGTGGGCAGAAACAAAAATATGTCAATGATGGAGCACATTGAAATTGACTCTAGTTACTTCTAATATCTAAATACTGACAATAGTTGCAAAAGTCAAAATTATTTATTTCAAACAGACCAGGAAGGCACTTTTGAACGTCAAAGCAAATATAATAATATTATTAACGGTCGTTATTAATAACGGTCAGTCCTCTAGTTGCTCTATTTGCTCGTTCCAAAGTGTAGATTCCTATGGAGAAGAACGAGCAAGAAACTCCATAGGTTACTCTTTTTCAATCAGATTCACAATACAATTCTTGGTTATATTGTTGCGTAGTTCAAATTCGTCGAATGATGATTCAACTCCATAATTTCATTGTCGCACTGCCATAACGTTACCGTAAACTCAACCAACCTCATCACTCTGTCATCCAACTCCTGAACCGGAGTTATTATTACTCCGGAGTTAATACCACAGCCTCACAGAAAATCGACCTGAAACGACGCTTGGGTTGTGAGTGAGGTTACTGATGGCCCAATTATTCCTCTTTCCAATTCTTGATTCCCCAACAACCCTTAAATTCCTAACCTCACAGCGAACGAACAGACGGATTACCTAATGGTAAGCAATGTCCACCGTAGACACCCGAAACACCAGAGGTGTTACAAGTGCGTTGCTGGCATTTTGGGGGTTAGGAATTTAAGGGTTGTTGGGGAGTCGGAGATCAGACAATAATTGGGCCTCTGGCAACCTCACTCACACAACGCAAGCTTTGTTTCACGTCGGTTTTCTGTATCAGTCCGTTCGAGCCGGTCCATTCGTGCCGAAGCATAACTCTCAATCACTTAATATTCATAACATCTATACTATTTACAAGTATATTTATATACGGCATCTTTAAAGTTTTTACTGTCGTTATAAAATCTGTTGGCACCGCTATTGCGCAGTTTGATCATTTACCTCCTTACTTGTTCCAACTTGTCCATTTAGAAACCAGTACTTTAGTGGCGGTTATAATATTCACTGCTGCCGTAAGTAATCAACTACACATTTATTTATTTCATATATTTCTTTGAAAGCATCTAAATTTTTAACTTAAAACTTTAACTTAAAAATATTTTTTACTTATACATTCACAAAAAACAAAAATAGGAGCCGACCAGTAGCGGGAGCATGGTTCAAGCTACCGGTGGTTAGGGCTTCAGAGACAGAAACCTCTTCACAATACGTGCCGTTTCTAGAACTGCCTTCTGCATCAGGTTCTTGATCCATCCGTCTAATGCCAGCCTCCTGATAAGATGGGTGTTATGAAGACTTTTAGGGATCAGTCAATGGGTTTCGTTTCGTCTTTGTGCCGTTAGTCGTGTCGGCCAATAGGCACAATAAAGTAAATTCTCGGTTAAGAAATCTATTATGTGATATATGTGTCGAGCAAATAATTAAACATATTAAAAATTATCTTGTCACATACGAAGATTTTCTTTTGTATCGTGAGTGCATTTACTACAAACAACATTAAAAAAACACATATCACAATATACCCGGAATAACAATTCGTGGATCACACAAAGAGTTGCTCTATACGGGAAATGAAGGCAGTTGACTGCATTTTTAATGCAAAGGCAAAAAGATTGGATGCGCAATAAAATATCAAATTGTCTGCTCAAAAAACTGGTTTAAAAACTGGTTCTGTAACATACGTATATTTACACATAAAATCTACATTTTTGCTACATGACACATATACCTGTTTTATAATTTACCTCTTTTTATTTGGCCTCTAACTTTTTCTACACGTGACTAAACTCATCGAATTAGGTCGATATTATTTAACTGCTGTATGTTAACCAGTTAGGGTTCGGCAGCGAAGAACATACTGAACCCACATTGGTTATTCCCCTGCTTAACAAGTCAAGCGAGTGTGGTTTTTCCTGCGTTTGTATATATATATACAAAAATGTATTCACAAACCTCCATTTGCCGGCGTCGCTAAGTCGATGCGGTCGTGTTGTTCTGTTGTCTTGCGTTTTAATAACAACAATGTCTGACAGTGATGTTCATTACAGTCGCATCCCCATACCAAACACCACGGCCTTCAAACCTACACTGGTGTCAGTGGTGGTGGAATACCTCGTCCTTGCGATGACTCTAACAGCGTTCATCTACGGCGTCATCTCATGGTGTCTCATCGAGAAATTCCGGCACTTCAGAAACTTTGTCTACATCAACGCTGTCGTCTCCAGCTTGCTGCGGCTCTTGACAGTGTCCATCATCATACCGTGCGTGATGCAAGTCATTGTGATCGACGACAAAGACATCCTGGACATCTGCCGCTACATCTGCACCTACTTCTCCGCCGTGCAGAACTATTGGATGCTGGTGATCTGTTACATATTCTACGTGGACATTGTGAAAGTGTTTCGTGGACATGTGAAGAGAAAATACTTGAAGTGTTATCTGTTTGCGTGGGGCATACCGTTTGTGACATTTCTAACTTATTATGTGTTTCTATATTTCAATGAGAAGGCCCAGTTTTACTCGAGTGGTTCCACGTTGGATTATTTTGCTAATTCCGTTGAAGTATTTATTATTGTGTCACCTTTGATGATTAATTGTGGGTTGTACGCCGCTGTGTTGATTGCTCTGTGTCATTGTTTTAAGCCGAAAGCTCCAACAGCTACAGACAATTGGCGTCGTTTCTATATCGCCACGTTGTTGTTTCTCCTGAGTGATGTTTTAGTGCTGTCTTCTTTAATTTGGGACGCAATGAGTGTTACTTTTGTGTTAAGAGCAGTAATGTCTAAATTACAGCAGGTTGCTATAGCTATATTTTTTCCGTTGCTAAGAAATAATCGGGAATTGTGGCAACAGTATTTTGCAAAGAAAGTGGCGAGTAAGAACATACCTTGAGAGTGAACTATAAAGTCTCATTCGACTTGAAGGGATTTAGTTACAAAATTCAAAATTATAATCTGTATAATTTTGAATGAACGAATGAATTGATTCCGTGAACGAATGATTGGCATGATACCATTATTTTTGTGCCAATAATTCTGAATCTGACGGGAGGTTTTATTCGTGTTGTGGGTTTAAGAACCAAGATGAATGAATGAGGAAGTAGGTATATGAAGACACGTTTGTTTATTGTTATAAATACAACTGTGTAGCTATAGACTTTAGCTCTGAATCACTAGCAGGTAAAACCCTATAAAATACTTAATTAACATATATTTACATTATGTGATGAAACATACGATCTGTGTTTGTATCTATGTGTTAATCTTTATATGGCCTGAATGTCAATTTTGTTTTATCAATACACCTCTACACTTTACCTATATGGAATTAAATTCTTATTTAGTATTATATTGATGTAACTCATCTGTGATTGGCTACTAGTCAAAATTAATTTTATTATAAAAACTGCATCCATATTAATGCAATATTGTAAATGTGAGCTTATTTAAAAGTATTATTCTGTGTCTCTCAATTTTCTGAAATTATGAATTCTTATTGTAAATTGTGATACTAGTATTGTCAAATAGTCTTAAGCATTGATTTATTTACTAATGGACTGAATAATAGTTTTTTTATGGTAAAAGCCGGTAAACGAGCAGACGGATCACCTGATGGTAAGCAATCGCCCATGGACACTCGAAACACCAGAGGCGTTACAAGTGCGTTGCCGGCTTATTGGGGGTTAGGAATTTTAAGGTTGTTAGGGAATCGGGGTTTGGGAAAAAGGGGAATTTCTGGGTGTTCGGTAACCTCACTTACACAACGCCAGCGTTGTTTCACGTCGGTTTTCTGTGAGGCCGTGGTATCACTCCGGTCGAGCCGGCCCATTCGCGGCGAAGCATGACCACACTTAGTGAGACTGATTTACATATTATGTATAAAATATTCATGGAATTGTTACATAAATGTATAATATATTAAAACTCTGTATTGTGACTCTGATCTTGAGCTTAAGGTAAATAATACGTAACTACTTTTTAACCAACTGCATCTATCATACTATATGTGATGTTATAATACGCAGTTCAACGTCTCCGGGGGTCACCCGGGCCTGGTGTTCTGTAACACAGGTTCAACCTTTAACAGACACCAGTCTCATAGCTGTAGAACTATATAAATGTTAAATGGTAAAAAACTTGAGAAAATAAAGATTTTTTATTATTATTATTATCTAAGACGAGGGCAAAGAAGATATAATTTAATGTAGAATCAACCAAGTTACTTAGTAATAAAGTTTGATTCAGTATAGAGACAGCAACTTGTCTAATACAGATAATACCTAGGTTAGTATTTCAACTAGTCAAATTCAATACTTTTATAGAAATGTGCAAAACGTTTTTTCTTACAAATATAAGCTAGACAAATGAGAACATTTAGTCCATTTCTGAATACGATTTTTATTGTATTGAATAATTTATTTGTAACACAGGCAACTATCCAATTATTATACTTTTTTAACGAGATCAAATCTTTGTAAGCTTATTAAAGAAAAATACTTTCATGTCTTCTCGTTCTTACTCTTGTTGTTTCATTTTAAAATAAATATGTTATGTCTAAAATATTGTTTTTGTTTATTTATCATCAACACCACTACCATCACCATCATCATCGTCATCATCATCATCATTACCATCACCAGCAAACTGCTGTCTACAACTGGACTGGACGAAGGCCTCTCCAATGAAATGCTCATGAGACGCTCACACTCATACAGCAGAGGTGGCGAACCTGGGGCCTTAGTTTGCTATTACAATTGTGTCACCATTTTATGAGCAGTGCAAAGAACTAAGGTGTATTTTCGCACTGAGGTCGACCATTCTGACACAATTGTAATAGCAGACTAAGGCCCCTGTACGTACTAATGCGCCATTTTTATTTAAAGAACTGCCTCGTTGGCCGAGTGGTTGTAAGTGCAACTGCCGGGCAAGGGGTCTCGGGTTCGATTCCCGGGTCGGGCGAAGCATTACTAGGCTTTTTCGGTTTTTAGAAAATTTCTCAGTGGTAGCACGGAGTCTGGAAATGTGCCCGGTATATGGAAATAGGCTCACCACCTATTACATGGGACTTACAACATAAATTGTGAAAGTACGTACACAGTGGCATTACGTGCCATAATGAGCACCTCTGCGTACCCCTTCGGGGATTAAAAGCGTGACGATATGTATGTATGTATGTTATTTTAAAGAAATATTTTTTGAGGTGCTACATGTGCCATCAAAACATAATTTTATTGGTAGTTCGTTAAGCCATAAGGTATCATTAAGCTATGTTAAGCTCCGTTCTCACATACGGTATTACTCGATGGAGCTAAGCTGTCGAGTAAAACCCATGGCTTGGGCTTTCGTCCACACATTCAGCATTGATCTATCGAGTGAGTTCCACCGTTCAGTATTCGCCGAACAATTTGAGCCAAAGGATGACGGCTCTTCGAGTAGGCTCGAAGGAAATTGGAAGTGTGGGAGAGCCATGCTTCGGCACGAATGGGTCACAACGCTTGCGTTGTGTTTCGTTGTGTGAGTGAGGTTACCGGAGAGGCCCAATTTTCCAATCTTTCCCATCCCGAACAACAACTTAAATTAATTACGCACTTGTAAGGCCGCTGGTGTTTCAAGTGCCCATGGGCGGCGGCGATTGCTTACCATCAGGTAATACGTCTGCTCGATTACCGGCGTGTTTCATAAAAAAAAAACAAAAAAAAATACTTTCATTTAATTCCATCGAGCAGGCTCGGTGCGAGCCTTCGAACCATGAGTATTATTCACGTTGATTTTTACTCGTCTTCGAGTAAAACTATCGAGTAATACCAAATGTGAGTACGGAGCTTTATTCAGATCTGAAAATAACAACAGGCGTAGATTTGGTGATCAATGAATGACGCACAAAATATTAAGCTGCGTGCCATCCATGGCACGTGTCACGTGTGACAATGGTTCGCCTATCTTCCCATAGAGTGACACCGGCGCCCAAATTAGGGGCGCCTATGAGGTGCTTGCCTAGGGCGCTCTCTAGTTTATTCTGCTTTTGCCTTTAATTACAAATCGGCAAATGAGGTGTCATTGAAAGCGTGTACATTGCTCACTTCGGATGACTTAAACATTTATGCCTTAAACATTTTCTACCCGAATGTAGATTTTGTACTCGGTCGAGATGACAAATAAAAAAAAACACAAAAATTAGCCGGGTCAACTCGACCGCATAGTGAATGTTCCTACGGTCGAGATGCACAATGAAATAATAGGTAGATATAAATCTTCCCAACTCGACCTCGAGGACGAGTTTATTGCGGCCGAGTTGACGAATAAGTCCTTAGGATATGATATAAGCAACCTCACTCAACGAAACAACGTTAGCGTTGTCTCACGCTGCTATCACTTCGGTCAATCGAACCTCGAACTGAGACAGTTTTAATAAAACATCTATAATTTTGTGAACGTCCTCTAGAGAGCACAAGGACACACAAAATGTTTTTATTTATAATCGTGTTTACTATAGTGATAAAGTATATCTATTCCAGTACAGTTACATACGCGTATAACAAACCTGTTAGGGTTCGGTTACTTAGATATTAGAGACTTGTTCTGTAGCCCGCACCCTCATTGGTTGTATTCCTGCTTAGCCAGTTATACGAGTGGTTTTTCCCGCGACTCTAAATAGGTACACTTAATATTTTGCTCATTCATAAAACTCAATTCGTCTGGATCGCTCAGACGGTGAGGTCGTGTGATTCGCGTCTTCATCATCATCATCAAAATGTCTGACAGTGATGTTCATTACAGTCGCATCCCCATACCAAACACCACGGCCTTCAAACCTCCACTCGTGTCAGTGGTGGTGGAATACCTCGTCCTTGCGATGACTCTAACAGCGTTCATCTACGGCGTCATCTCATGGTGTCTCATCGAGAAATTCCGGCACTTCAGAAACTTTGTCTACATCAACGCTGTCGTTTCCAGTTTGTTGCGGCTCTTGACAGTGTCCATCATCATACCGTGCGTGATGCAAGTCATTGTGATCGACGACAAAGACATCCTGGACATCTGCCGCTACATCTGCACCTACTTCTCCGCCGTGCAGAACTATTGGATGCTGGTGATCTGTTACATATTCTACGTGGACATTGTGAAAGTGTTTCGTGGACATGTGAAGAGAAAATACTTGAAGTGTTGTCTGTTTGCGTGGGGCATACCGTTTGTGACATTTCTAACTTATTATGTGTTTCTATATGTCAATAGGAAGGCCAAGTTTTATGCGAGCCGTTCCACGTTAGATTATTTTGCTGATTCTGTTGAAGTGTTTATTATTGTGTCGCCTTTGATGATTAATTGTGGGTTGTACGCCGCTGTGTTGATTGCTCTGTGTCATTGTTTTAAGCCGAAAGCTCCGACAGCTACAGAAAATTGGCGTCGTTTCTATATCGCCACGTTGTTGTTCCTCCTGAGTGATGTTATAGTGCTGTCGTCGTTCATTTGGGATGTGATGAGTGTCACTTTCGTTTTGCGAGCAGTTATGTCAAAATTGCAGCAGTTTGCGATAGCTTTATTTCTGCCGTTATTAAGGAGTAACAGGGATTTGTGGCAAAAGTATTTTGCAAAGAAACTGTCCAATAAAAACATACCTTGAGAATCTTAAGAGTGAACATTGAAGCCACATTCGTCTTGAGAGGATTTTGTCACAAAATTTTAAATTATTCAAAGTGATCTGAATGTAACTATGAGTTGAATTGAAAGTGTATGATATAAAAATAAGAGTGAAATTAAAAATGTTGCAAAACTGTTTGTTGTGTGACCTTGATCTTGTGTTTCATTTGACTGTGTCAAGGTCTGGTACCAGACAAGGGGCAAAATAGAATATAATAATGATTTAATGTTAACTCAACAAAGTAATATATTCGATATACCGGTCGAATCAGTGGGACATTAACAGACGACCGATGATATTGACGATAAAAAAATTAATGATCGTGGAGTGGACAGACATATTACCCAAAACGTGATGAATAAGGAAATAAAAGACATGAATATAAAAATGAAAGGCTTAAGCCAATGACGTCTTCACAGCCCTAGCAACCTAAGTACTGGTAATATCAAATCTAAAAATAGCCAACACGGGTAAAACCGCGATTGGAAATTGGCATTCGAAACAGGTAGGTTCACAAGATACAGATCAAGCTATGCAAACCAGTATAAACTGACCGTCGAATGTGCTTTAAGGTCATACAAAGCAAGATCATGATGAAGTAGTTTTGTATAGCTCGATGTGCAGCTGTGTATGTTCACAAGTCTAACCCTTTGCAACCGAGACTAAAAAAGAGGTCCTAGAAAAAAATAATCAAAAAGACAAACTCACAATCATTTTAAATTGGTTGGAAAGGGCTAATCCAATCTGTTAAATTTTGTTTATTGGATTTACGACTTTATATGCAAAATTATAAAATTGACAATCTAATAGATACAAGTAAAGACGGAAAGGATTAAGTAAGTTGACCTGCTGATGCTGGTCGCTGTACCAATTACAGTACCCTTAGTATGAATTTACTTTACGTTCAAAGTAGTTGATCCGAGCTAGCCAATCAGAGCGCCGAATGCGCTATCGTTTCGATTACGTTAAACGGAAAGCAGACTCGTACTAGGGGTCAGGTCGATTACTGCATAAGTACGAGTGTACCTTACTTAGGTATCAAGTCTAGTATTCATTAAGTCTAGTACTCATTAAGTCTGGCTATTAAATTAAGGAAGTATGCGAATGCACTGGGACTGAAAATCCTGTCCAGTAGGTACACAACTAGGTGCCAGCGAAATCCTACTACATAATTATAAATGCAAAAGCTTGTATATTTGTTTCTTTTTTACTCCTTCACGTCGAAACGGCTGAAGGGATCGAGTTGAAATTTGGAACAGGTCGATTATGGTCTGCAATAAGACATAGACCACTTTTTATCCCACAAGAACGCGGGCAAAGCCGTTGGCAGAATAATATTCAATCTCCTCTAATTTTATAACGTTGTAGTTTGTTTGTGTATAGCCTTTTAAATCCTTTCCGGAGCTGCGGACTAACTAGCGGGTTTACCGGGGCTCCGGCTCGAAAAGCAGGAGTAGGAACGGGGTGATTTTTAGTCAGTAAGAGTCTCCCTCTCGCCTCGCTCGCCCAGGACGGGAGAAGACATTGGATGATTTTCCTCCCTTAAAAAAAGCCTTTTTAATCCAATGTTAACAGATCCTTAAGGATCTGTTCATATCTGACGCAACATGCGTCGCGTATAATTTATCGTAACGCCAGAACAGACAAATGTATAGAAAAACAGTTGACTGTTCACACTCAACCGATGATACGTCAGTACGACCGATGATACGCTCGACGTGGTGTTTTACGTCAGATATAAACCGATCCTAATTAGTTTTATTCACGACTAGTCCAGATAAAATATTGACTTTAGTTTTTAAACGTAACAGTATCTATACATTCAAACTAGTTGTTACTGAGGAAAAAATAGAAACTAATAAACTACTTAATAAGGAAAAACATTTGAAAAACCGGTTTATCTGATAATCTTAGTGAAGCATAGCATCTAATAAAACTAAAATGTTTGTTTACTTATTTGATCTTGGGAAATATTTAGTCATATTTGGAAAAGCATGATGATACTTATCTTGCTTCGAGAGCCATACTTCGGCACATGTAGTCAGCGGGATGTGGTATCCCTAGGTAGGCTGTGGTAGGCCTATTAAAAAATCTGGCTTAAAAAACAACACTTACATTAGAACTTAAGACGGAATATTTACCATGTTTATATATATGTATATGCCGAAATATTGAAACTGGACGTGGTAAATATCGAAGATATATATTGAAGTTGCATTATGTTACATACTTCAAGTAAAAAAAAATATCTTTGTGTTCAATGCATCTTTGTTGGTGATCCTAAATAAATAAAATAAAAATATCCAAGATTTTAACATAACAAAGTTTGGTTTCAACAGAAAGTGTAGTAGGCTGACGTGTTTTCTTAAGTGTTTAAGTACTTCATCATTTATATAATCAGTCCCATTATTATAGGAAGTAAATAATGTATTATAAAATGCTTGTCAATATTTCGTTAAATGTTCATGAACTTTTAATTCAATAATGGTTTTTTTAACCTCAACGTTTGCACTTAACCCTTTCTGGCTTCATCAACAGGGTTGGACACGTAATTATATGTTACTAGCAAACCCCGGCGAACTCCGTTTCGCCACCAATGATTTTAACTGTATTCCTTTTCTTTAGATTTTTTCCTGAATTTTATTTGCTATAAACCTCACGGAGCCTAAGACCTTTCCAACGAATGCAAAAACGTGGAAATCGGTTAGTGCGTTCTGGAGTTATAGCGTCAGGAAGGAAAACCCAACTTATTTTTATAAAATAGATTGTTTTAGTCGTACCTAAACTAAACAGGTTTTTCCTTCATCTTGTACGAATTTCATAACATTGCTCAGTAGTAAGAAATATTAACAACAACAAAGTATTGTGAAATCACAACAATCATCTTAAGAATTGCTTTTGAAAAGGGAGTTCCCCAAGGTACATTATTGGGGCCAATTCTGCAATAACTTTCTATTTCAATTTGATTACCCTAGATTTCAATTTATCCATTTATTTATTTTGAAATTATTGGTACTCGTTTACTCATTTATCATTTTTAACATATTTTATTTGTACCGTACACTTGATGGCAGAAGTGTGTTCAAATACTAAAATATTTGTCACACATTTTTACTAAATGTAAGTGTATTTTTCTCTTAATACCTTTACGAGTTATATTTTGATTTCAAAACGACGAATTGAATGGAGGCATGAAGATTGTCCTTAACCGAGACCTGATTAAGTATGTCAACGAACTTTTGCGCCCTGTTGTGTTGTGACATGTTCTTGATAATTCAAAAGAGGTGTGTCTAAAGGCGTCAAATGAGGCCGTTGACTCAACTGAATGATACAATCATAATAATATTATGACGCCTTTTTACTCACAGACTCACAACTCAAGTTATGCATTGTTAGTCTTGAAAGTTTTCCACAATTAATTTCTACTTAGTCAGTAACTGATGCTGAAATAGCCTTGAACTTAAATGTTAAACGAGAAGATAAAATAAGGGCAAAAGGGTAGCGGTTTTGATCATCATAAACTATCACAATTGTTATTGTAATTATGTTTTTTTTGTAATACCTTTTGTTCTTACTGACTAAAAGCCACCCCGTTCTTACCCCTGCTTTTCGAGCCGGAGTCCCGGTAACCCGCTAGGCAGTCCGCAGCTCCGGGTCGGCATCAGCCCTACTGGTCCCCATCTGTAGTGGTCTGATAGCTTTAGAAGGCGACGCGTCGTTGCATTATACCTTATGAACCTGTTTTACACAAATAAATGATTTGTATTTGTATAAGATATCATAATTGTTATTATGATGCATAATTGAATTCAGAAGCAGCGTGGAATTCCCATTGTAGTAAGCCAGTCTTGCTACAATACATACGTATTTTATATAATTAATTCAGGATTAAGTCGTCGTTAAAATGACGTCACATAAAACTAATGAATAATTAAGTTACAAACCTGTTTTCTTAGTAAACAAGTGACATTTGGCTCCAAAGGTTCTGTTTCCGCGTATCATTATCTTCTCTCTACGAAATGCATTACTACCTACTTAATGAAGTCATCTCTCTTTAAAAAACATAATTTTTAAAGGTTGAAGTTAAGAACCAAAGAACAAAGGACTAAGTGTGGGAGAGCCATGCTTCGGTACGAATCGACCGGAGTAATACCACGGCCTCACAGAAAACCGACGTAAAACAACGTTTGCGATGTGTTTCGTTGTGTGAGTTAGGTTACCGGAGGTCTAATTACTCCCCATCCCATGGGCGGCGGCGATTGCTTACCATCAGGTGAATCATCGAGGTATTCCTCGAAGCGCAACTGTTTTGAAGCGCACCTCTCCAAGCGCACCTATTTTATTCCTCGAAGCGCACCCGTTAGTTGCGCTTCAAGGAACTATTAAAAATATTAATTTTTATTTCCTCGAAGCGCACCTATGTTTTATTTTCGACTAGAGAGGGGATGCTAACTGAAACTATCGATAATAAGATATCGATAATCTGATACACGTAGCGCTGTCTATGAGCAAATAAGGTTAAACCTTTAAAAATAGTATCTTGTCGATGTATGACATCGCAAAATGAAATTTTCCGCTTGAAACCGCCAATCAACGACTTTTATTAGTTATTTTATACAATATTCAAGAACTCTGTGCTCGTCGACCATAGATTGTTATTTTTTTACCCGAATCATCGGCTCGTTTACCGCCTCATACCATAAAAAAACAATTTCAATCCAGAATCTTTGGATTAGGGTCGATTTTTTACAGTAGTTGTATTGTAATTTCTGTCTTTTATGTTACTTTTGTTAAGCTAATACCAACTGACTTGAAGCTCATTGTGTCATTGGTAATTATGTATGTTGCTGTGCCTTAACCGGGTTTCATGTTGAAACTAATCTGCTAATGTAATATCTATATAGGTACCTACACATGCATGTAATAAATGATTCGAGTTTGAGTTTGAGTTTTACCTAGACCGGCTTTAGGAGCTCGAGTAAAATAAAACAAGTATGTTAGAAAATAAAATTATATTAAGGAGTTTCTTCGAAATAATTTAGACTGCTTCTGAGAATATGAGCACAAATATGTAATGATTAGTGTATTGCGCACTAGGATGATCCACTTTTTTGGTGTAGTAGTAATCAGGTGTTTATGCGACCTGTTCATGAGAGCTACGAATTGAAAAACTTAATAGTAATTCTTACCTAGACCAGTACCCTTTTTTTAAGGGGGGGAAATCAATCAATGACTTTTCTCACCAGGTCAAAGCGAGTTGGAGTGTCAGACTCTTACTGACTAAAAACCACCCCGTTCCTTCTCCTATTTATCGAGCCGAAGCCCCGGTAAACCCGCTTGTTAGTCCGCAGCTCCGGCATCAGCCCTACTGGGCCCCATCTGTGGTGGTCTGATGGCTCTTTGACTTTACGCGCCGCACGCAACCAGTACCTTTTGAGTTTGTTTTACGTTTAAAGTAATCGAGACGAGAGATAATTAGCCGGCTTGAATAAACCAACCATTCAGAGCGATGAATGTCGTTTGTCGCACTGTCGTTTCGATTACTTTAAACCTAAAGCTAACTTATACTAAGGGTACAGGGATGGCACCAAAATCTCTCATTTTTTTATAAACCATCAATAGGCTAGTATCCACTATGAATAAATCGGATGGATTAGCGTTTACAATTAATGTTTATGATATATAGCTACAAAAAAATAGAACTATTTAGAAAAATAAATAAAGATTGATAATATTTTTAGAAAAGAAAATCGAAAAAAATAGGCATTTAGTCACGTGACAGTAAACGCCAATCAGAGAATGTTACGTCACGCCGTGTCAAACATGGTTGTTGTTGACGTTTTCATTGAAAAGGACGCGTTGACTACTTCACATTTTATTCGTTTTTAGCATTATTCTCAAGTTGATAGTTATCATGGAACCAGGTTTTGTTAAAGCAGACAGTAATAACTTGCCTAGAATCGACGCAATTATGCTTGGCCGATTTTTCGCGTCAAACAATGACTTTTGCTCATCGGAATTTCGCAATGTCAAAACTTCGATGTAAGTATACCCAAGTGTAAAAATATTAAAGCTTAAATTAAAGCAATATACAGTTTCAGTATAAACTAACATATCTATTATGTAAATTTATTTAGTAGACCAATTTTTGTTAATTTTGAGGTTAGAATTACGAGGTGTAAACAAGTGATAAATTAATGTGAAATAATTTAATTTCAGGTCATCACGAGCTTCTTACGGAGATGACGCCGTTAGCTATGTGCAGCTTAAGCGAGAAAACAAATTTTGTACTGTAAAGTGCAAAATATGTCCAGAACACAAAGTTCATGCCAAATTATATGGATGTACATTGGTGGTTGATGAAGAAGATGACATTATTCTGTCTGTCCAGTGTCAAGACTGTGTAGCATCACAGGGTGGCTGTAAGCACGCTATAGCGTTCCTTATGTGGGTTCATCGTCGAAGTGAGGAACCATCATGCACTTCTGTGGAGTGCTATTGGAAGAAATCCAAACTGTCTCAAGTTGGTACTACAATTAAATATATGACAGCGAAGGAATTGTCCAAAGGAAATCCCATATTACCAGCAAATCCATCTGTTTTTAATAATTTTTTAGAAGAGGCAAGAAAGAGAAAAGTTGAGGACTGTCAACTTTTAAAATACCAACCTACTTATAGTGAAAGTGAAACATGGGCTATCTCAATGCATCAACTTACTTATAAGTTTAAAGAAAGATGCGTTGAAGATTTTTTGAAGAAAATTGAAATAACAGCATCTTTAATCAAGAAAGTGGAAGAGGAAACAAGAGAACAGTCTAATAGCGCTCTGTGGTTTGAACTGAGATATGGTCGAATAACTGCTTCCAAAGCATTTGAAGTAAGCCGATGCAAAACAAGTGACGGCACACTCATTTCCCTCATACTAGGTGGTAAAATTCCTGATACTCCGGCCATGAAACGTGGCCGTGTTCTAGAAAATGAAGTGAGAAAAACAGTTGAGAGCAAAATAAAAAAAAAAGTTAGTAAGTGTGGCCTCTTGTTAAATTCTAAGTACCCAATGATTGCTGGTTCACCAGACGGAATTTTCGAAGATGGGATAGTTGAAATTAAGTGTCCTATTAGTAAAATAACATATAAAAATTATATAAAAAATGCACTGGCTACAGAAAAATATTATGCCCAAATGCAGCTTCAGATGTATTTATCACAAAAGAAAAACTGTTGCTTTTGTATAGCTGACCCAGACTTTAGTCAAAATAAAAAAGTGGATATAATAAATATAGAATTTGATCCTCAATATGTTGAGAATTTTATCAATAAGTTATTAAACTTTTGGAAAATTAATATATATCCTTTATTATATCAGAGTGTAGAGTGAGTATGTTTGGGTTTTAAAGAAAAGTTACATTTTAAATTAGTTATATATATAGTTGATGATACTCATAAACTGCATAACTAACAGTGATTCAAATTTAGACTGAACAGAAAGATTCAAATTTATGAGTGAGTCTATGAGTATCACCGACAATATATTTCTTGTATTTTTATGTATGTCCGCTAGTATTTTATAAAATAATCTTACACTTTATTCATCATAGTGTAGACTTAGACTAAGTGTGTGTATGTAGGTTCATAATATATGTTTTGAATAAAAAAGAAATAATTTTGAAATTTTGTTTTATTTTACTAAAGAATCTTGCAAATTAATTAAAGCACAGGCTATGATTACTATGTCATCGAGTATTTTTACATGTTTTAAATTAACACATGCATGTGGTTTAAGCATATAAAATTCACGTAAGCGCCGAATAACTCTTTCTACATGTATTCTCAAGCTGGCTATCTGTTTGGTTAGCTTTGCTTGACTTTTGCTCATTTTCACTCCTGTTTCAACGCTTGGAGGCCTTACTAATGTAATATTTGATTTTTTGAGATACTGCTCTACATGCTTAAAGCCCCTGTCTGCCATAACAACCATACCACTTTTTAATGATTTCACAAAGTCACATGATTCCACTACACATGTGTCAGTTGTCCTGCCTCCAAATCCAGGAGAAATATAATTAACCAATCCATTTGGTGTGCATGATATTAAATATTTTATGGTATTTGTTTTTTTATATTCAGACCATGTCAGAGCTTGGTTTATTGCCTTAGATGGCTTTTGGATCTCAATTTCAAGGCAGTCGATAATGCAACTTACATTATAATATTTGTGCCTGAATGCCATAGGTAAGGTCCTTTTAATTATATCCCTGTCTAGCTCCACAATAAAAGGACGCATAAAGCTAGCTATCAGAGGTATATTTTTTAAAAATATCTTGCTTAAACCTGCTGGAGTCATTCCATAATCATCTGTGAGCTGATTAAATTTAACATCCAAACGTATCTTATTTAAACATAGCAATATATGATGTTTAGGAATATTTAATTCAGCTTTTAGTATGTCAATTAAGTAGTAACAACTGCTCGGAACACCAATGTATATTCGAGGTTTCTTTTCAATTTTTCCAATTGTGTGCAACAGTGTCTTATCAACTTCTAGTCTTCTGTCTTCTGCAATTAATTCACTACAGTCAGAAGATGATTGAACTTGTAATGATTGCACAGATGACGAACAACTGTGGATGGCAACAGATGGTGTATATAAAGATATATCACTATCAGAGTGCTCTTCTTTATTCAATACAGTTCTTGTAACTTTGTTTAGATTGGAGACAGAAGGATATGTTTTTTTGATGATCTCAGCTTTAAACGGGGATGTGGAACTAGATATTATTGATGGCTTCAAGGGTGATGATGCCTGGTCTTTTGTTTTGATATTGATCTGGACAGCTTTACTTCTGAATTTCTGCGTTATACATGCTTGAACTGATTTTTCTACTTTATGCTCACATGTAACTTCTGGCTCATTTTGTTCAACTGTTTGGAAATCTGCAAAAAGTAAAGTAATTAATTTCATAATGATGATTAACTACTTACTTATTGAATAAAATTATTTGTTTTGTTTATTACTCATACACACCTGAACTTGTTTGAGGAGTATCTTCGAGAGACGAACTTGGAATACAACTTTTATCTAATTCATTAAGACACTCTGCTATTGTCGTAATTCTTTGTTTTTTTACTATGTATGGTCGTTCTGTGCTGCTACATGTTCGTTTTCTTCTATCTTCTTGACATTCAAATTTACTTGGAGTACAACCTGGTTTCATGCGCACTTGTGATACTCTTCCCATAACACGATACTCGGTATAATTAAGCATATCATTCGGCAACTAGAACAATAAAACGTGTATGTTAAAACAATGAATATAAATAACAGATTCTAGATCATAAAATCAAAACAAAAGAACTAACCCCAACCACTATTGAGTAAATTCATTTGTTTTCTTTTACATTTATATTGCTTACATTATGTTGTGAATAATACTTACATCGAAATGATCTTCACAAAAATACATTCTCGATTTTGTTGATAAAGAATGAGCATCATCCCTTCTTGCTAGAGTTAGCCACTTTCTTCGTATTTTTACATCGTTTGGAACATATATAAATAATTTGTTTGGCGTATTTATGCTTGTGCTTGTACACTGGGGCACTACACAGTTCTTGTAATACGAGGGATTCATTTTTCAATAAATAAAACACTGATACTCTCCGTTCTCTGTATACAAACACACTTGTTTGCCAAGGCGTGACGTCATCCAAGACGCCATGACAGTCTTAAGCGTTTTAGAGGATAATTTGAATTGGTTTTTTTAAATGCAAAATACTTATTGTGAATAACGCTATTTTTCAAAAATATAGGGTTTTTGGGGTAAAATAAACATCAAAGTATATTTTAAACCAATTTTTCAAATTTAGTTAATTAGCCTATTATAGATAAGTAAACCTACGAAGAAGTGAATTAACCTGTTTCAACAAGTAGCAGTTTGGTTTTACCTTAAAGTTGTGGTTGGAAAAACACATAATTTTGTATTATATTGTAAGGCTTCTACTTACCTTCCTTTGGAACTAGTATTCATGCAAAACCACAAACCGTTTGAAATTATTTTATCTCTTCATTTTCCATTGAAACATCTAATCCTTCGACTTAGTCTACTTCAACATCAGTTACTAGGAAAGTAGAAATTAATTGTAGATATCTTTATAAAACCACCAGACGGTTATATTACTTAGATGTGTCGTTACAATTGTCATATCACCATAGTTCACCCACTGTTGGGCCTTCCCCTTCATACTCATCATCATTACGTCATCAAAAAGGTTATTTTTGGAAAAACTAATTGAAATCCAATAAACAATTAACTTACCCGTATTAATATTACGTCACCTACACACAAAACGAGGAAAATCAGGAAATTCGACCACTTGACTCCAAGGAACGGAGAAGTGTGCGCGATTCTTTTGCCATGTCCGACAGCATACAGATTCTCAACTTTACGAGAACAAACTTCACTAGTACCAGTGGAGTTTCACCAAAAAGATGTATACTCTACACAGTGGTCACCGTCTCTTTAATCACCTTCATCATTGGCCTCGTCTCCTGGATCTTAATCAAGAAGTTCAGGCACTTCAGGAACTACATATTCCTGAGCATCATATTCAACAACATCATCAACCTTGTGATGACAGATTTGATCAAAGTTTTGAAGAAAAGTGATAGTGCTATATTAAGAGTGACTGGTGGTCTATCGTTTCTGTATTTCAGAATGTGTGCTCATTGTTGGTTAACGATATTGTGTTGGCTCTTCTATGTGGATTTAGTGAAAGTTTTTAACAGTGCAGTGTCTAAGAAGTATCTTAAAATATCTCTCTTTGCTTGGGGAGTGCCAATAGTAATCATTGTATGCAACGTTGTGGTCATGACTATCCTTGATGAACCTGGTGATACAATAATCATCTTATATTCTACAGCTACTTTCTTTTCTCTGTTTGTCAACCTTTTGATTTATTTAAAAGTGTTGTACACTTTATTTAACGTTCGCTGTTCAAACGATAGATGGCGCCGTGTTCGAGTAGCGACGGCCATATTTTTAGTGAGTGGGAATTTGTTTCTTTTGCTACCATTTAGCTTATTGGGTCAATTCCGTTCGTTTATGACTCCTATACTGATTTACTTGCCTCACATCGCCCTGGATGTTTATTTCTTCGTTGTAAGAATAAATCGTGATACCTGGAAAAAATATTATAAACGTAGTACCACCTTAGGTGGTTCTACACAAGTACTATGTTAATTTTTTACCAGCAACCGAAAATAGGAGGTTTGACTTATATGTGTATTGTGTATACATACTGTGTATGTTTTTGCACGATTATCTCAAGATTGAGTGAACCGATTTTGATGCGGTTTTCTGTATAGTATTTTTCAGACTTAGGAGAAGGATTTATTTATTCTGACTTAAAAAATGGAGGTTCGCAGTTTAACACATGTTTTACGTACTATCAGCGATTAGTTCGCGTTTAAGGTCGATATTTTTAAACGTACTTTTAGAATTATATGATCAGTAAAGGAGATGGCTAAATGACTGACCCAGGCATAATAACAAGAATACGAATTTCACGCTAACCCGTATCATTTAAATATTCACTTATGAATTATTTTGTGTTTAACTAATTCTTATAACTTGGTGAACAAAAATTAACAAAAAATAAGTTTCATAATTGATTTTTTTCTGTTGTTGTTTGACATGACAACACGGAAGTAGGTACTGCAAGCTATTATTAGGACATTAGTTTCCCTTTCCCATCCCATCAAATCGAAATAATTAAACGAACATCAATTTTTAATAACGGTAATATAATGACTTTTTTCTGAAACCAAATAATTGTAAATGTTTTGATCGACACAAAAGATATATTTTGTATAAGATTGCACAATCTTACTATATATTTTGTGTCTGTCCTTGGTTACTTTGTGTTCATTATCTAGTATAAGCAGAATTGTTTACCTATCTACCTCATATATAAATAACTTTCGGCTCAGGTACATCAAAACGCTTTGGTAAAAGTTCACAGCAATGTGACAGTTTGAAGTTTTTGTAACGTTGTTTGACGTAGGAGCGCTACTTTATTTTCAGGATTGCGCAGATATGCCAAGTTTCTGGACCTTCTTAATTACAAAATATCAATTTTTAATTATGCGGCTTTATTTATTGCTAGGTACCATATTTATACAATATTTATTTGTACGGGTTACGACGTCCATACTTTGGTTTAGCCATGTCCTTTTAATAATATACCAAGTAAATGTATCTGTCATGTTCAATATATACGTTATTTGTAACTTCATTTGCGTTTATTATTAATAATAATTTATCTGCGATATATGTACTTTATTAATAACATATAATACGAATTGATGACACACGTATCGATTGCACGCGCAGTTAAGTCTGACACTTAATGGTTCTTCATCTATTAGTTGCCACGCTTGCAGCTCATTACTAAGAGTACTTCCTTAAAGAAAAGGTAGCTTTTGGGTAAGTTCTGAATGAACAGACTGTTTTTAGTTAGTCTTGTGCTACCGTTGGCCACATCATCATCATCATCAATTTTGCATACACATGGCACTCAGACCCGGAACAACAATCTGTAATTGAAGAGTAGTTCCGAGCGGGAATCGAACCCGCGACAGGTTGCTCGCCAGCCAGTTGCTCAGCCAACCGCGCTAACTCTGTTAATAGACTGGACTCAGATTTTGGGAGCTTCAACTAACGTCAACGACACAGCGCGTATATAAAAATGGCGTTGGTCCTAAAACATTGCCTTGTGGTACTCCACAAGAGAGCAATTCTTGACTGCTAATACAGTTTTCCATCTGAAGAACTTTCTTGTGCGTTGTCTAATAACCAGGGAATAAATATTGACCGTAACATGAATCCTCGGGACATCTTTTATTTAATTTTTTTAAACTCATCCATTGACTTCTCCCATCTTGGGCGAAGCGGGAGGGTGTGTCAGACTCTTAATTAATGTAAACCATCCCGTTAAAGCCGCTAGGTAGTCTACAGGTAGGGTTTAGTAGAATAGAGGTAGTACCTACCAAAGGCTTTGGAAAGGTATAATAAAGGAATACGCAAATAAATTTTGTGTATTATTTGGTCATCGTTACTTAAGTTAAGGTCAAAGGCATTGATGAGTAATTTTGTATTTTTAAGACATTTAGCAACCACACAACACTGTGATTTATTTATACTGGTTTTGCATTTAAAAGAGCATTTTATGCATTCTCCGTATTTACTGTTTACGTAGGACCGGATTCTTGTTGAGTAAGGTCAAACACACACACACAGACACATACAGAGATGTAGTTGTTGGGGTCAAAGACCTTTTGTATTTGCATTATTTATAAAATGAATGTGCAGGTATTTGTAGGTATTTAAAGAGTTATAGGTTTAATTTAAGATTATTATGTATATATGAAGAATATAGAAATATGTACTCACAAATATGAGTAATACGTATAATATATGATGTTTGCCGGTCTTGGTAAGATATATGGAAGGTTTTTGCAGGCATTTGTTAATGGGATTTGATGGAGAAATTTTAATGTAGGCTAGTAAAGCGTAAATGGAACAGAGAAATATATGCGATTAATTCAATCGGCGTAGATCAGTGTCGAAACGGGTCTACAGTTTGTTATTCCTGCAGTGTTAAGTTTAATGGACTTGCAACTCGGTGATTATTTTTTAACCGATTATTTTCTACATTGTAAAGAAAGAAATAAAACAGAAAGTTCTGCGCAGAGAGGAATGGAAGGAGGGTAGCGAGGCATTTGCCCTGCAGTGGGACGACCATGACTAAAATAAAAAATAAATAATAACATACATTTACATATATTAGACTGCCTCGTTGGCAGAGTGGTTGCAAGTGCGACTGCCGGGCAAGGGGTCTCGGGTTCGATTCCCGGGTCGGGCGAAGTATTACTGGACTTTTTTCGGGTTTCGAAAATTTCTCAGTGGTAGCACGAAGTCTAGAAATGTGCTCGGTATATGGCAATAGGCTCACCACCTATTACATGGGACTTACAACATACATTGTGAAAAGTGGGTGTACACAGTGGCATTACGTGCCATAATGTGCACCTCTGCCTACCCCTTCGGGGATTAAAGGCGTGACGATATGTATGTATGTACATTTACATACGTAGGTACACATACATAACACATCCCGGAACATCAAAATGTCCTACCTACGTCATAATGGTGTGAAAATTGACTAGGCAGCTCTGTATACCTCAACAATACGTGTAGTACGTCATTGCGGTAAGAAAATGTGACGTCATATTGATAAATTCAATAAACAATCATAATTATTTAAAACCCGGTTTTGCCTCCTACGTACAGTCAATTACAAAAACGTAAGAGTCAGTTTATAATTTTATTATAATTATCGTGAGATATACTTAATTAATTATTATGTTATCGGCTTACTCACGTAACTGCGTCGTATGTCGCGGAATGCTGCTCATGAATATGAGCCTCTAGCTTGGCTTGTAACTAGTTGAGTTCCTCGTCAAACAGTTACATGAGTAAGCTGATAACAAAATAATAATAAAGTCAGTTTATGCAGACGCAGGCTCGAAGTGCATTGAAACTAAATACCAATAGCTACTTAGCTAACATATACTTGCATTATAAATGTAATAATGAAACTAATAGAACATATAATTCTATACAAACACTTACATTGTATTGTATGTTCATATACCCATATTTATTTAAAATTCTCTAAAATATAAAAATAGGAGCCGACCGGTAGCGGGAGCATGGTCCAAGCTACCGGTGGTTAGGGCTTCAGAGACAGAAACCTCCTCACAATACGTGCTGTTGCCGTGCCGACATTATTTGACCATGAATGTACCAAGATTCTCTGAAAGTCAAGGTTATGTGAAAGTTGTTTTCAATTATTTTTAACAGGTCCATATTTGTAGGTAATATCTGAACCATCATTATACTTTATCTTTCCTGGAGAACTATACCGAGGTGTATATATGTTGTGTATGTATGTTTGACTGTACGGTTGGCGCGGTGGTTGGGCAACTGGCTGCCGCGCGACGTGTAGCAGTTTCTATTCCCGGAGCAATTCTTTGTGTGATCCACAAATTGTTGTTTCGGGTCTGGGTGTCATGTGCACGTGAACTTGTATGTTTGTAAACGTACCTACGACACAGGAGAAAATCCAAGTGTAGGGCAACGTTTTACAATAAAAATACTTAAATAATTTTCTATATCATAGGGATAGACGTGCCGACAGATTAAGGAATGGTCATTGATGAACACCAGCCATGGACACCTCCGCCTACAACACCATTGGTGTGAATGTTAGAAGCCTGAAACGTTCCTCACAAGACAAACGTCACACTATTTATTCAGTAATTTAAGTGTGGGAGAGCCATGTTTCGGCACGATTGAACCAGTGGCGTAGCGTAGTGGGGGCGGCAGGGGCGGCCCGCCCCGGGCGGCACTTTTTAGGGGCGGCAAAATTAAACAATAAATAATATTTTTTTTTGTAAATATTTCAACCATTTTATATTTTTTTCGCAACTAGAGATCGGAGAAAGTAGTGATAGTGGGGATGGAACCTTAAACGAGTGGTCCTGCCCCGAGAACTTCTAGACAGAGTCGAGCCTTGGTTCCTAAAAAGGCGATCGAACAAATCCGATAGCCATAACTTCCCTCTTCTCGAAAATAATGGAGTCCATTATCAACTGCCAGCTCTTGCGGTACCTAGAGGATCACCAGCTACTCAGTGACCAACAACACGGTTTTCGTAAAGGTCGGTGGGCTGGGGATCTTCTGGTTTACCTGACACACCGTTGGGCACAGGCGATCGAATCTAAGGGGGAAGCGTTGGTAGTTAGCTTGGACGTGGCGAAAGCCTTCGCCCGGGTTTGGCATAAAGCGTTTCTTTCGAAGCTTTCTTCCTATGGGCTTACCGAGAAATTGTGCGAATGGGTCTACTGCTTCCTAGCAAACAGAAGCATTTAGGTCGTTGTCGACGGGGACTGCTCCGACTCTCTGTCTGTAAACGCAGGTGTCCCTCAAGGCTGCGTGCTATCACCTACGTTGTTCCTCCTCCATATCAATGATATGTTGCAAATCAGCGGCATTCATTGTTATGCGGATGACAGTACAGGTGATGCCTATTATACCGGCCGCGCTAACATTTCTTGAGAAAAAGTCAACGAGAACCGAAACAGACTTGTGTCTGAAATCGAGACTTCTTTGCGGAGAATCTCAGATTGGGGTAAACTACTAAGAAACAGGTCTGCGTGTTTACCGTTAAGACTGCCGTTGGTCGTCTCACGTCAGTTTCAAAGTACCCCCCTGACTGCCTAAGCCGGTATTGGAAATCGTCCTATGATTTTTCCCGCCTTTGGCGAGGCGAGAGGGAGTGTCAGACTCTTACCTACTGACTAAAAACCACCCCGTTTCTACTCCTGCTTTTCGAGCCGGATATTTGGGATACTTGGCATCAACATTTAGAGCGACGCGACGTCCAGTTCCGTGGCCATCTAGCGGATAAGGTTAAATTAGCCTCGAAAAAGCTTGGTGTGCTCAACAGATCAAGGCAGTATTTCACTCCAACCCATCGCCTGCTTCTATATAAGGCGCAGGTTCGGCCCCATATGGAATACTACTCTTATCTGTGGGCGTGGGCACCCCAGTACCAGGTTCATCCTCTGGACCGCGTTCAGCGGCGTGCAAATCGGATTGTTGAGTGTCAGGAAATTTAAAACCGACTTAACACCTTGGCAATGCGTAGATCTGTAGCTTCGTTGTGCATTTTCTATCACCTATACCACGGGGAGTGCTCTGATTTATGACTGTTCTTGCCGAAATGGTCTCTATTATGAATCCGTATCCGACTCCAGGAAGAGACTACGAGGCCAATCCAGTTGCTCTCTCCGAAACTGTTCACGAACGCACTGGAGGACGTTTTTAAGCTCTTGGACTGGAGCGGACGCGGCATCAACATTAATGGCGAATACATCACTCATCTCCGTTTCGCCGATGACATAGTCGTAATGGCAGAGTCGCTGGAAGACCACCATGCTCAGCGACCTCAATACCGTTTCCCAACAGGTGGGCCTTAAAATGAACATAGACAAGACAAAAATCATGTCAACACCTGTCCGGTTATCGTTGGGAACGATATACTCGAAGTTGTAGACCACTATACATACCTGGGTCAGATCATCCAGCTAGGTAGGTCCAACTTCGAGAAAGAAGTCGCCCGAAGAATCCAACTCGGATGGGCAGCGTTTGGGAAGTTACATGAAGTCTTCTCATTAAAAATCCCGCAGTGTCTGAAGACCAGGATGTACAACCAGTGTGTGTTACCAGTGATGACGTACGGTATCGAGACATGGTCCCTAACTGCTGGACTTTTAGAATGGCTCAGAGTCGCCCAGCGTGCGATGGAGTATCTTTGCGCGACAAAATCCGAAATATGGAAATTCGCCAAAGAACAAGAGTTTCAGACATAGCTCTCAAAATATGCAGGCTGAAGTGGCAATGGGCAGGCCACGTCGTTCAGAGGACTGATGGCCGCTGGGCCAGGAAGGTGACTGAGTGGCGACCGCGGACCGGAAGACGCAGCGTGGGCAGACCTCCCACTAGGTGGACCGACGACATCGTCAGAGTGGCGGGGAGCCAGTGGATGCAGGTGGCGGCTTGTCGTTCTACGTGGAGGACTAAGGGGAGGCCTTCGTTCAGCAGTGGACGTCTCTCGGCTGATGATGATGAATGTATAGTATACATTAAATTAAAATACCTGAATAAGGGGGCGGCAAAATTGTCTTCCGCCCCGGGCGGCCGACACTCACGCTACGCCACTGGATTGAACCGACTCGATCGGAGTGAAACCACGGCCTCGCAGAAATCCGACGTGAAACAACGCTTGTGTTGTATTTCATTGTGGAGTGAGGTTACCGGACTCCAACCTACAAGGTGGGCCGATGTACTGATCTGTAGTGTAAACAGGTTTAAGACATACAAAATTAAGTATGTAACTATTAATATTCACAACACAAATCTAGATAGGTACTTCGAACCTCAACTAATAAGGAAAAATCCATAAACATAGGCAAGAAAACGTTATAAACAATACTATAAATATTCAAGCAAAACAAACGATTCATTGAAAAGAATTTATTAATCACGTAAACAGGTAATTACATACATTAAAATATTGTCATATAATGAGTAAAATCCGTAAAGTTGATCACTCGTGCGCAGCGTACGGCGGAGGGAGCGCGATACGTGCGCTAGCGACTGGACCGCCATGATCGACAACGACACACACATTGTCAACTTTACGGGAACAAACTCTACAAGTACCAGTGGAGTTTCTGCAAAGAGATGTATACTCTACGCAGTGGTCACCATCTGTTCCATTACCTTCATCATTGGCCTCGTCTCCTGGACCTTAATCAAGAAGTTCAGGCACTTCAGGAACTACATATTCCTGAGCATCATATTCAACAACATCATCAACCTTGTGATGACGGATTTGCTTCAAGTTATAAGGAAAAGTGACAGTTTAGAAATAAACATGACTGGTCTTTTTTTGTTCCTGTATTTCAGAATGAGTGCATATTTTTGGCTGTCAATCTTGTGCTGGCTCTTCTATATTGATCTAGTGAAAGTTTTTAGTGAACTGTCTAAGAAATATCTTAAAATATCCCTCTTTGCTTGGGGAGTGCCAATAGTGATCACTGTGTTCAATACGTTTGTTATGCCCCATATTGAAGAAACTGGTTACGTCGCTAATATCTTGTACAATTCAACTCTTTTTCTTCCTTTGCTAGTCAACATTTTGATATATTTGAGAGTTTTGTACGCTTTATTCAATAATGCAGCGGATTCGAGCGATAGATGGCGCCGTGTTCGAGTTGCGTCTGCCATATTTTTAGTGAGTGGTATCTTATTTCTTATATTGCCGTTTAGATTATTGATTGAATTTTCACCATTCATAACTTGTATACTGGTATATTTGCCAATCATTGCGATGGATGTTTATTTCTTTGTGGTAAGATTAAATCGTGAGGTCTGGGTAAAGTATTATAAATATCATGTTAAGGGTGAATCTAGACACGATATGTGCTAATTTTAAGGTTTGTCGTAATAAGTTATTTAAGTTCAAGTCAAAGTAGGTAGATTCCAAATAGCTTTACTACAGAAATATCAAAAACTTTAAAAAAGTCTATGGACTTTCAAAATGGATCGGACATAGTTATGATTTTATGTATATAAAATATATAGTGAAAAAGTATTGATATGTATTATGTAAGAACATAATTCCCTATTATTTATCTCCACATATTATACATACCGCGTCATATTTATAAATATTTATAGGAAAAATATTAATTAAAATAATGTACATGTATATTCTCTTTGTAGCATTTATTGCGTAAATGTGTAAGAAAATAAATTGTTTATTTAAAAAACGTGTTTTTATTTTTAAGCTTTCGTACCCAGAGGTGAGATCGTGAGATCTTCACGCCTTTTGTCCCTGAAGGGGTAGGCAGAGATGCACATTACGGCACGTAATGCTGTACAATGTACACCAACTTTTCACCATATGTGTGATAAGTCCCATGTAATAGGGGGCTAGCTTATTGCTATATACTGGACTCTGTTCCAGACTGCGTGCTACAACTGTGAACTTTTCGAAAAGCCGGAAAAAAGCTCAGCTGTAGTTTGCCCGGCCCAGGAATTTAACCCAAGACCAATTGCACGGCAGTCACATTTGCAACCATATCATATATCGGTATAAACTAATATCGAAATCATATAAATCAACTAAACCCATCACTCAACAATAACAACTATCATTTAGACACTATCACTTGACACGATACAACACACGTAGATAACCATAGCCTCAATGAAAGCTATCGCAGTGGGCGGACACCGATCGTATTACTCTGTGAGCCAAACAATTGTCAACACTGACGAGCAGTGCTGCACAAACCATGGCCCTGTTTACATATCTCCTCCTGGCAACCCTACACGCAACCCTTGCCGAGGACTGCATCATCAACAACATACCAGAACGCATGGCATTCGAGAAACAACTACGGAAAGACCTAAAATGCAATTACAAAATCTTCGATCCCCCACCACATAACGGCTCCAGCTTCCCAGTCAACGTCAAGTTCGTGATGAAGAGATTCAACTTCAACAGCGAAGAAGACACTTTCTCTGTTCAGACGAGAATGTTTGTCTCTTGGAACGACCCCCGCCTCCAATGGAACCCGGAGAAATACTACGGGATTGATGCAACAGAAATGACAGTGCTGAACATTTGGGCTCCTACGCTGACTCTGGTCAACTCCGTATCTTCTGATGACTTCGATGACAGGTTCTACTTTGCTCGCTGCAACATTTATAGTGATGGCGACGTGCGTTGTGTGCGCAGGGTGACCCACGATGCTGCCTGTGACGTCAACCTTACAGATTGGCCTTATGATCAGCAAGAGTGCAGTCTCATCTTCGAGGCTGCGGATGTCAGATCGATGAAGATACACATTAACGCGTCTTCACGTGTTTTCAGCATGTGGGGGGCTGAATATGGCGCTGAGTGGATCATAACAGATTACAAGCAAGAGACAAACTACAGTAGTAATAAACAGTTGAAGTTGACGTTTGTAGTGGAGCGGGAGGCGCGAGGTTTAGCAGCGATTGTGGTGTATCCAGCGATGATATTGACAGTTATGAGTGTGACGGTTCTTTTTATGGATGTGAGGCGTGCTGTGCGGTTGGGTCTGGCCAGTTTCTGTCTCCTGTGTCATCACTACTTCTTGTGTGAGTTAGCAGGGAATATACCGACGAAGAATACAAAACCTCCAAATTTGCTGTTGTACTACCGCGCCTCGGTGGTGCTATCGTTGGTATCAATGCTACTCACGTGTGTGTTGGGCAAAATATGTGGACTCAAGTCTGCTCCTCAGAATTACATTATATCTTTCAACAATTTTGTGTTCGAAAGTTTTGGGAGATATTTGATATTTCCTCAATGGGAGCTCGAGTGTGACTCCGATGGTAAGCCGTTTAGTCAAGATTGGACAAAGTTTGCGAATATTATTAATACTGCTTTTATCATAGTGGTAATTATCACGTATGTTTGTTTGTATTTTATTTTGATGCCGCAACCTATACCTATTACATATTGATTACACATTGGTTTGTAATTAAAGTGTTTTTTTTAAATTAATAGTTATAAAGATTTTTTACAATAACTGTCGTAAGACCTAGTAAATTAAACTAAAAATCAATGTTAACTCTCATAAATTAATGGTAATATTACAGTATGAATATATGATGAAGAGTCCCTCTGTGACTCGACACTAGTAGAGCTTTTCTCCATTGATTTACATGAGTAAACCATGATTTTTAATTAATTTAATAGTGTTTTGTAGACAAATAAGTATAACATTACACATAGCATGTGTCACCAATAAAATGGACAAGAATTTTCTGAAAGTAGTCAGCGTTGGAGAGGTATTTTTCTACGCACCATGTGAGTAGGGCTGCCATTACAATGTAGGTGAGCCAATCTCCAAAACAAAAACTTACTATTTGAATATCATTATTTTCAATGAGATACATAATTACCATTAAATGATGTTCATTAAGTGATGTTTAGAGTGATCACACGAATACGCCCGTTTTGGAGATTGACGCAGGTATAAATAAATAGGATAAAGCGTTAAGCATTGTTGATTTTCAATGTAAGGCATCATAGGCAAATGAATAGTAACTGAATTCCCAAATTCATCGTTTTAGGTGTACGTCCATACCATGTTGAAAGCACGTTTTAGTCCGATCACCGAAGTTAAGCAACATCGTGCGAGGTTTATACTAGGATGGGTGACCGCCTGGGAATATCGCATGACGTTAGTCTTTCTGATCCGAACCTAGTGGGTTTACCGGGGCTCCAGCTCGAAAAGCAGGAGTAGCAACGGAGTAGTTTTTAGTCAGTAAGACTCTGACACTTCCTCTCGTCCAAGGCGAGAGAAGTAATTGGATGATATTCCCCTCTTATTAAAAAAAAAATAGTGCTTAGATGGATCAAGAAACATGAGTGTGTAGCAGCCCTACGTAGAAACGTCAGCGTTTATACGGACACACTGATAAATGGCCTGAACGGGGAAAAAAATAACATTTGTTATACCTTCGTTTGGCTTGACACCCCTTGAAAACACCTGCAAGGTCCCGCGGATGTTTTGATGAGGAGAAAACACGTTTTTATAAATATCTACCTAGGTAGTCGGTAGTACATACTTAAAATTACTAAATCATCGTTTTAATGACAAACACATTTTTTTATAAAAAACATAGCCCCATACTAGGATTTTTTCTTGTGTCATAGGAGCAATTTACAATTTTACATGAACGTGGCACCCAGACCCGAAACAATAATTTGTGGATTACACAGAGTTGCTCCGTACAGGAATCAAACCCGTTACACGTTGCACGGCAGCCAGTTGCCCAGCTACTGCGCCCACCGTGCAGGCAAAGTCAGTGAGTTTAAGTTATTTTTAAAATGTTACAATTTACAATATTTTCTTTATATTTCGTGTAGTATAATCTCAGAAGGTGCACATAAGAATATACTATTTTAGAAACAATCAGTATATCTTACATCTTACTAGTATTGTAAATGCGAAAGTTTGTTAGTTTGTGTGTGTGTTTGTTAACCAATCACGTCAAAATGGCTGAAGGAATCGGGATGAAATTCGGAACAAGGGTAGATTATGGTATAGAATAACAGATATAGGCTATAATTATATTACAACTTTCGTGAGACATACTAAAGTAATTATTATATTATCGACTTACTCACGTTTAGCAGCGCGACAGTCGCCGCGTTCTGTGTCACGGAATGCTGCTCATGAATATGAGCCTCTAGCATGGCTTGAAACTAGTCAAGTTCCTCGTCAAACAGTGACGTGAGAAAGCCGATAACATAGCAATTAAAATATAGGCTACTTGGTAGGTATTACACGGGAATGCGGGCGAAGCTACTGGCAGAAACTATTTATAAATATCATAACCCTATATATTTCAGTGGTTTAAATGAATCCGTTTCAGTAGAACCCTGTAAACGGAGGCTAGCATAACGGAATAATTGAAAACCGTTCTCGATGCCCGGACACCGGAAGTGCAACGGGAAATTGACGCAACTTCCTGCCATAAAATTTTGACCGGCTCTCGATAGCCTCTCTGCTCGGCTGATGGTTTTGAAAACGTATTTATTATTTCAGCGACGAATTTCAGGATTCTATGAAGTTAGTTGGCTGAAAAATTGCTTTAAGCTACCATATTTTTTGAACATATAAGACCATATATGTTTTTATGAGAAAGGGAGGCAAACCATAAGAAAACCCATCAGGCGAATCACTTGGTTCGGGCCATCGGCACGAATCAATCGGTACCGTCCATGAAAACCCAGAGGAGTTACAAGTGCATTACGGCATGGCAGGCAGACGGATCACCCGATGGTAAGCAATCCGCACCGTCCGTGGACACCCCAAACATTAGAGGCGTTACTAGTGCGTTGCCGGCCTTTTGGGGGTTAGGAATTTAAGGGTTGAATGAGGATCAGGGATTGGGATAGGATTGGGTAATTGGGCCTCCGGTAATCTCACTCACATAACGAAACACAACACAACAGTACTTTGAGGCCGTGGTATCACTCCGGTCGAGCCGGCCCATTCGTACCGAAGCTTGGTTTTGCACACTTAAAATGTTAAGTACATCTAGTACTGATGTCCTTAAACACAATTATACACATAATATTATATCTTGAGTACTTAACATTAGATAATTTAGCCGTTATGATAAGATAAAATGTTATGTTATACAGATATATGCAAATACGTCCACAAGTTAGACTAATCAATAAAATTGGAGTGTTTCTTTGTAATATAGCCGCTTTTCACTACAAGCATATGCAACGCAATGAAACGTCACGCCTTTTATCCCCGAAGTTGTAGGCAGAGGTGTACATTACGGCACGTAATGCCGTTATACAATGTACTTCTACATTTCACCATTAGTGTTATAAGTCCCATGTAGTCGGGGGTGAGCCGATTACCATAAACTGGGCACAATTCCAGACTCCGTGCTATTACTGAGAAATTTTCGATAAACCGAAAAAATCTTTAGTAATACTTTGTCCGACCCGGGAATAGACCATTCGACTAAGGAGCATATTTTTTATATTATACCTACATATCTTTTATCTACATATATAAAGAAGTACAGGCGTGAAGAAACGAGTGGATAATAAAATAACAGCGGCACACTGCCCTCACAAGCCCAGTGTATGGCTTTAAAAGCAGATAAAGGTTTTAGAAATTCTTCCCCAAAAATAGTAAAGTTGTACCCAGATTGAAAGCTTTGATGCGGTCTTTTTACTCTCGTTGCACGTTTTTATTAAAAACTGGAGTTTGTATGTAGTTGTTGGCTTTTAGAGATCTGCGGGCTGCCTAGCGGGTTACTGCAGCTTCGGCTCGAAAAGCAGGAGTAGGAACGGGGTGGTTTTTAGTAAGTAAGAGTTTGACATTCGTTCTCGCCTCGTCCAAGGCGGGAGAAATCATTGGATGATTTTGCCCCTATAAACAAAGGCTTTTAGAAAGCCGATAGAATTTAAAAATATTCTAAAATAACCGCAGAAGATGGTGTGGGTACGATATTTTTTATAAAATATTTTGGGCAAACAAGTAGACTGATCATCTGATACGAATTACCAGAAGCGTACATCTAAGCCGGCAACAGAAAAATCCTAGTGACAACCAATATTTGTACTTTTATTAACCCACCCAATCTTCAAACAGGTACAATATTATCCAGAATCCTTATCACTTCAACATATTCACGCTTGACCGGTTTTTCGCTTCAGAATTCGATATGTCCGGATATTTTCCGTCGGTACGTGTATGAAATATGTCAGTTTGCACCGCGACTGCGGGCGGCAGGCCGGTTCAAAAACATAACCTTTTTTCCTCCAAAACGCTTAGACAACACTCAATGTACAGGATCTGACGGACGGAATTGTGTCAATGTTATTTAGACCACTAGGTATATTAAAAAAAAGGAGAATAGAAAAAGTTTTCTAGAATCCAAATTAACTATGTATTATTTTAAATCTACACTAATGTATAACACTGAAGAGTTTGTTTGTTTGAGTGCCCTAATTTCCGGAACTACTGGTCCCATTTGACATACATTAATAACTACACGCCTGTCTCCCATGAAGGTAAACAGAGACCATGGACCGTCAATTGCTACGAATCTTACACACCTGTTTTGCTTCATCAACAGTCATCTTTTTATGCATGCTCGTCGGTTAAGGGTACTTTTAATTTGGTTGCAATTGATTAATTATTTTTGTGTTGGATAGTGCAGCTTTTCAAAACTCCTAATATCTACCTACTGCAATTACATAAGCCCTTAGTCGGCACATACGATACCCGATGGTGACACAGCAGACAAACATTCTCAGGGGTAGAAACGGGGTGGTTTTATGACAGTAACGCCTGAATACTGAAACGCTATTCAATTTTAAGTTGTACCTAAATATCTTGCTATCTCTGTCATTTTATAAAGAATTGATAGGCACAGAACTAGACTTGAGGGCGTCTTAAAATTGAGTAGCGTTTGTGTAATCGGACATAAGAGTCTGACACTCCATCTCGACACTCACAAGGCGGGAGAAGGCATTGGATGATTTTACCCCATCAAATACAAAGGCAAATTACTCTTAATACGGTAAAACGGGGTGAATAGGGATCGAGAGGTCAATAGAGACAGAATAAGAGTGAATAAATACTATGAAGAATTTCCTTGTACCTATTCACCCCCTTTTTATCGTTATATACCTAATATATTAAAATAAACCATAGAATATAACAGAACCAGAGTGTTTCACCCTGTTTGCGAATGCAAAGATATCTAATGCACAGCGAGAACGTTAGTGGTCCGCAGTGAGTGACTCGCGAACAGATAAATCGCATTTGTGCCTCTCTGACCGCTTCCTCAACTACACTCAATTAGGTTAGACGGCGGTTTTAGTCATAAGCTGTAGCGGGTAAAACAAGAGCTGGTATATTAAAGGTAAGCGTTCACAGGCCCGCATCGTACGCATACGCATCGCACGCATCGTAAGCATTCCGTATGACGTCATCTGTACGCGTCGTATGTAGGTATTGCTGATGAGATGATGCGGTCCGTACGATGCGGATCTACGGACGCAGTTGTATGAGTTTCTATACAAGACAAACTAAAATCCGTTGCGTGCGGTGCGTACGGTGCGTACGATGCGGGCCTGTGGCGCGTGTCTTAAGTCAGATTTAAATTATTTGCTCCTTCCTTAAAGGTATATTGTACATACATAGATACATATGTAGTAAGTATGTAATGTTTATTAATTAGGCTATTAGGTAGGTAGATAATGAAATAGTTTTAAGGTTAAATGCAATAGGCGTGGTTAGGTTAAATTATTATATAAATAAAGTAAATGTAATAATAAACGAGTAAATAATAATTTATTGAATAAACAAAAATAACACGCGAGTTTTTAGAGTGTACAATGTACCCACTATTTGTGTGATCCACAAATTGTTATACTGGGTCTGGGCGTGATGTGTATGTGAACTCACGACACTGGAAATCCTGGTGTGGGGTTTAAACGAAAATGATTGAAGACCGAAAACCTTAAATAATACTTTACCCGACCGAATAAGCCGGCTGTTGTTCACGACTCCATTCCAATCTAAAACCACGTACCGATGCTTATATAAAAAAGCTACATCTTATGACTTGCACCAAACACCACGCTCAAACGAAGGCGGCAAATAGTTCGCCATCCATTGCGGGCGAAAAGAGAAAACTGGTATAAATGAATTAAGATTTTAACTCGGCCCGCGACCAGCTGAATTAGCCTTATTCAGTACGGACTCACGAAATAGTTTATTTTTAGTTAAAATTCAGTTTACGTTCAAATTCTGTTTTAGTTGTTAGTTAAAAATTATTATTCGGAATAATGAAAGGTTTTTGTTGGGATCTTGCTTTGAAAGATGAATTTAAATGCTAGGTAGGAAGTAGACTACAATGAAATTATTGATTACGGTCTAAGAACTAGATTTTTATTATAAAAACTGGCTGGCCCGGCAAACTTCGTACCGCCTTAATCATTTTTTCTCACCTTTTTAATCTTCTTCCCTGCGTCGCGCAACGTGTAGCGGGTTCGATTCCCGCAGAGCAACACTTTGTGTGATCCACAAATTGTTGTTTCGCAGGTGGGAGTCATGTGTATGTGAAATTGTATGTTTGTAACCACAGACAACATACCCACGACAAAGGAGATAATCCTAATGTGGAGCAACATTTTTGAAAAGAGAAAAAAAACATACAACACACTTTCTATATAGTACTATTTATTTTTCTAATATCTTACAGAATAAACACTTCTAAAGGTTTATTATAATTATAAAGATTGTTTATTATTTCATAAACTATCATAACTCCACATATGTCGCCAGGTTTGTGACACCACATCTGTTTAAGCCTCTTCGGATCCTGAAATTAAACAATTAAATAAATCATGAATGGCTATAAACTCTATCTGAATGCAACTTCAATAGATCAGGTGAACTCAAAGTACATTTGCTCATAGAACAACATAGCCTCAGTGCTAGAAGTGCGTTACGTGCACTAGAACACAAGTACGTTGTCGGTCTTTTGGTCACTGGAAGCTATTAGAGGATAAAACATTTTTTTTACATTTGATGTCGACGTTTGGCCGCTATCTCGCCTAATGATAAGTGATGATACGGCCTACGGTGGAGCACGTCTGCCCATAAGCAACCTATTCACTCAGGATTTGAAAACACCCAGGTTATACCCATCAGGAAACACAGACTTCGGCAAAGAGTTCCACTCCCTAGCAGTTTGCACAAGAAAGCTTGAAGCTAAGCGCTTCGTGCGAGTGGGTGAGATATCTACCATAAAGCGGTGACACTTTGTTGATTGTCTAGTGGTTCGATGATGGAAAGGACTCAAGGGGAATCAAGTTGTAGAATTCTCAAAACTCTCCTCTCTCTCTTACCTCATATATCCATTCTCCCCCCAGTTCTTGCCCCACCAGTTGAGCAGGATCCAGTAGTCCGGGGTATACCCCACCAGCAACATCGCATGGTTCAGTTGCCAGGATGTGCAGAACAGATCGTCGTAGATACCACTCCTGGATAAAGGAAGTATTTTAATTTGCAAAGTATTACTGGGCTTTTTTTGGCGTTACAAAAATTTATCAGTAGTAGCACGGAGTCTGGATTTGTGCTCAGTATATGGCAATAGGCTCACCCCCTATTACATGGGACTTATAACAGAAATGGTGAAAATTGGGTGTAATGTACACCCAATTTTCTATTAATGTGCACTAGAATTACGTGCCGTAATGTGCACCTCTGCCTACCCCTTCGGGGATAAAAGGCGTGACGCAATATGATAATATATATTGATTTCCCTGTACAGTTGTGCAAATACGCATAAAAATTAGAGAATATTGTTCACCAAAGCGTAAAATGGCTAGCACTCAGCTTTATGCTGTGTCCTGGGCACTTAATAGATATAATAAGTTCACATATTTTTGTCTCCAAAACTGCTACTAACCTGTATAGTTGGAAGGTGAAAGGAGCAGCGTTGACAGCCACGGCTACAGGTCCGATAGTGGCCAGGGTCCGTTCCACTGCCTCCTCATCCCCAAAGGGGAGTGTTGCCCATCTCCGAGCACGCACTCTTACGAGGAACTTATTGTATTTGCACGTACTATCCTAAAATATATTAAAATTATTTGATTATTCTTCACTGCAATCCTTTATATCAGGTAAAATATAAAGTCAAAGTTAAAGCATTTATTTCAATTAATCCTAAATAAGACACTTTTGAAACTTCAAATTGAATTGTCCGTCAGTTTGTCTGTGTCAGTGAAGCTAGGCGCTTGTTCCAAAGTGTAGCTTCGAATGGAGAAGAACGAGAAAAAACTCCATCATGTTTGTGAGTCTACTGCAGGATTATTAACATAATATATAGGAGGGGTTTGACATAATATCAGCGCTTGGCAGGAGGTTTGGAGATCGAAATTTTAAAAGTTCAGATTCATCAGAGCGATAAAGCTCGGTCTCTGTAAAATATTTGGGATTGTCCATTGCTACAATGTATTAGTGAGAAATCATTCGTCCACTAATCAATCTTCCCAATCCCCGATTACCCAACAAACCTTAAATTCCTAACCCCCAAAAGGCCGGCAACGCACTTGTAACGCTTCAAGGTGCTTTTTCTCTGGTGCTCCAAGTGTCCATGGGCGGCGGCGATAGCTTACCATCAGGTGATACGTTTGTTTGATTACCGTGTTCCATAAAAGAAACAAGTCTCATTATGCGAAACCACTCATCACGTTAAATACCATGGGAGGGGAGTCACCGGTGACCGATGTTAGCGAAGGTTTTGCTTTTAACAGTTTTCTATTGGCAGTCATAGTAAGGTTTTGCTTCTTACCTTACCAACGTACGGATACTGTGACTCCGTGATGAGACCTTCTCTAGCGGCGTACCGCAGCGCACCACGCAGGGAGCCCCCGTCGCAACCGGCGTTACCATCCTTCGAGCTACAGTCTATTATCTGCTGAGGACTGGCGAAGAGTTTCATTGTCAGTAGGTGTATTGTGTTTTTGTTTTATAGGGTTATTTATTTGTAACTCAGTAGCAACTTCGCAGGACCATAATAATATTACTAACATCGTTGTTAATATTATATTATAACAATTTTTGTGCTACAAGCTTTCGAATTTCGTCAGATTTCAAGTCAAACATCATCATCATCATCATCATCATCGATAGACGTCCACTGTTGAACAAAGACCTCCCCCTTAGTCGTCCACGTAGAACGACAAGCCGCCGCAAGTCAAACATATATTTTCATTGAACGCTTTAAAATGTATATCTTAGGAACCCTACGTAATGTGCCTTCATTCAATAGACCCTTCAAACCTTCAAGAAAAGAGCATACTCCTTTTTAAGGGCCGGCAACGCACCTGTGACTCCTCTGGTGTTGCGGGCATCCATGGGCGGCGCTGATCGCTTACCATCAGGTGACTCATTTGGTCGTTTGCCACCTAATCCATAAAAAAGACCCGTCGTCGAAAGTAATAAGTATGTGTTTTATATTTTACCTAAGTTCTCCCCAGAAACCGTGCCGTCTATACAGCTGGGCTTGCAACGCGTGCGCAACAGCGAACGCGTAACATGCGCCGCAGTCATGCTGCTGTTCCAATTTAGGCTTGAAGCCTTTACTGCGCCAGTCAAACTGTGAACACCAATCATTAAAGATCTTAGAAAAAGAAATCGGAGAGTTCTGCATTGAAAAAATTGGAGATTGTCATTGGAAAGAGTCGTCATAAATTTCGTAATACCTTGCAGATTGAGCGTGTTTTTCCACCAGAGATGTGAAATAGAAATAGAAATATATTTATTTGCTCCAAAACATGGTATATAAAGGTCTTACAATTTAAATGGGATTCACATGTTTTGCTTAACTTATAAGCATGCAAATATTTCAAATTATCACAGAAATGTGAGTTTGTATCTACAGTAATACAACATGCAAAATACTGCCTAATTAAAAAAACTTAAACTTATAATCTAAATATTCCTTAAGACTGATAAGGCTCTGATAAGTTGCTGGGGATGCGTTTGGCTTCCTCTAATCATATTAATTGGTACACATAGCTTAACACTGGTGGAAACGGACTCAGCTAATCTATTTTTATATAGAAAGATTCGTGCTTTGAATGGCTTCCCAACTATCGATACATTGCATACTCGAGCTGCGCATCTTCCTCGCACAGCTTCATAGCTTAGTATCAGTAGAAACAGTCATATAGTTTGATAGCTTAGCTATCACATCTTCAAAGCAAAGCTACATAGCACATATCTGGTGGAAAAGCATTCACTTGGAACCAGATAAGTACATTGATTAATTATCCTTCTTACGTGTGAATATTAAATAAAGAACTCCCCTTTCGCGTCTGCTTGTATGACTGGACGGATTTTGTAGGTATAGCTTTTATCAAGACAGTTTGATCCTTGAGAAAAGTTTAGGTGTATAATTTAATGGGGCTTTGACCAAGCTAGAGTTTGAATAAATAGCCGAGTATGTACTTACAGATTTAGGTACAGCATTATGCAAACTGTTGCGGTACGCAGTCTTGTGAGTGTCTTCTGCAGGGTCGAAGAGAGGGATCGTGCGAAACAACTTCAAGAATTTATCGAAGTACTCTTTCACATCCTAAAACATTGATAATACCTTTGTACTACTTATTATGTTATCGGCTTACTCACGTAACTGTTTGACGAGGAACTCGACTAGTTTTAAGCCATTTTTTTTTAATGGAGATAATCGTGCAATTGCTTGTCACGCCTTCTGTGAAGAGTGACACTCTCTAGTGTCACTCTTTCTGACTAAAAACCAACCCGTTCCTATTTCTGCTTGTCGACCCGAAGCCCCGGTAAACCCGCTAGGTAGTCCGCAGCTCATTGTGATGAAACCTGGGCTTATAATTTATAATTATAAGTTTGAAATCCGCATTGAGCAAGCATAGTGATTACGTAATGCTCAAACCTTCTCCGTGTGAGAAGACGCTTTGGTTAGCAGTGGCCACTTATAGGCTGAAGATGTGATGCGATGTATGTCACACTCTGATACACCATCACAGCATCAAACATTGATTAACTGAGAACATATCTGTTATAAAATTCATAGTGTTATACCATAGTAATTACCCCTTTAATGTGAGTATTAGCCTCATTAATACAGAGTGTCACGGTTATAATTACTTGTGGTGTAGGTACGTAAATAGGCGTTTAACTGAAGATGTGTATGTACCAGTTAAATTCGAGATTATTAAGCGAAGTAGTCTACTAATCGTTACATTATGAAGGTAGGTACATACCTATATATCGTATATACACGTTCATTTGCAAACGGATTAAATCATAGATATATTATTTATATTTCTGTGGATTATATATACATGATTGCATGACACCAGGCCCGATCCGGCTGTTTCGACGCTTCGGGCAAAACAATATTTGCCGCCTTTACGTTATCCCATTTTTTTATCGCGATAGTAATCCTTATGGACCTTTTGGATTATCCTTCCTACGTCGTGGAGACGACGGGGGTAAGGCGTGCCTCTTACTGGCAAAACCACCGCAGTGGTTCTCTACTGCCTGTAACCGTGACCCTGGTTATCCCTTACGGGATCACCACACTCGGCAAGCTTCAACCTACCGCTATGTTTGCGACAGGTCCCGCCACGTTAGCAGTAGGATGGAAGCGGCCCTGCGAGGCTGCATCCCTACCTCGAGTGGCCCGTGTGGAACACTACGGAAACGCCTACACAGCAGGCGTCTGACTCCCCCACAGTCAGTCCGTCTCCCGCAGGCCTCTCTTATGGAGGTCGTAGATTGGCTGCCGCCTCACGGCGCTGACAACCGGCGCGTCAATGGTAAGAGGGGAAAGAAATTGAAAAAATCCCACGAGAATGGGGGATGTAAACGGTCCACCCAGGCAGTGCCCCCTGGGAAGTGTACTCCTCGACGCCTTCTACGTACAGGATCGGCCTTCTCGCGATCCCGCTCAGCCTTTTGGATCAAAGATACTAATAAAATGCAAATTACCAAATCTCCAAATAAGTTAAGATGCAGAGAATATGACTGTTTCCCCAACAGGAAGTCTCGGTTGTGTTGAGCCACTAGGTAGAGATTGTCACGCCATTTTGTGAGAGCCTCTAATTCATGGTGAAGCGTCGCATACGTCTTTTGATGAATCGACTGAAAATTACATTTGGAATTAATTTTAGATTGGTAGCAACAACTGGCCTTAAGCTGTAAAATAGGGTAGATGTTAAAGTCCGTCTAAAAGATTATTATTTTAAAACATTACACATGCACCTATTTTTTTTTATACATAAACAAACTTTCGAAGTTATATCGATTTGAAATATCGCGTGACGTCACTTCTAGGTACATTTTACACGTAGAAATGACAAAAAACCTCTTATCGATATCGAAGGCCCATTTCATGCCCTCCCCAATCGCCCCAATTCCCAATTCCCTAAACCCCAAAAGGCCGGCAACGCACGTGTAACTCCTTTGGTATTGCGGGTTTCCATGAGCGGCGCCGCTTGCTTACCATCAGGTGTGCCCGTTTCCGACCTATTCCTTAACACGTTCAGTGCACATGATGCGTATGTGCGTTTTTTAAAACGTGTTAAAAAATAGTGGAGTGGAAGAAAATTAAATAAAAAATTAAACCACTTACCTTATACTGGTGCCAATGCCAATCAGGTAAATCGGGATGAACGATTAATCCATTTAGTATATGCCTTCGAACATATTCGTCACTTTTTTTAATAGAACACTTAGTACCATTCAGTTCTTTCATTCTACCACTATTATTGTCAATATTCTTCACTGTTCTTTCAAAAAAACTTTGTTTAGAAAAATCTATACACCTTGGCCTTACATTATTGTTAAATTTTATTTTATTTAAAGTGTTATTTCTACAATAACTTAGAGTATAAAGTTGTAGTATTAAAATGATTTTAGTTAAATTCATTTTCGTGTTAAATTTCACTGAATTTGTTGAAACACTTCATTCAGTTATATTTCACTTTTTAATAACTTTATAACACCTACTTGTAATCTTATGTTCTTTACACTAAAGATTACACAATATAATGAATTGAATATTATATATTGCTGACCAAACAAAACGTTATAGCTATATAACAGTTGAGTTAGCTTATTTACCAAATATGTATGTATCAACAAAATAATTGATTAGTTAGGGCTAATTTGGTACCAATGTACGATTGTACATACTTAGAATATATTGTACTTTTGACCCAAATCTTTTTTTATGGTTTACCGCCTGTATATGAGCAGACTGATCACCAGATGGTAAGCAATCAACGCCGCCCATGGATACCCAAACGCGAAAGGTGTTGCCGGAATTTAAGGGTTGTTGAGGAATCGGGGATTAGGGAGGGTGGTATTTGGGTCTCTAGTAACCTCACTCGTACAACTAATTATTTATTAATAAAGCGTTTTATTTTTATATCGCACTTGTTATACCTAATGAAACTGTAATTGATATGTTTTAATTTAAATCGCTAAGTGCGTCGACGTAAAATCTCTTTTAGCCACTTTCCAACCACCCCTAAACTATATCGTCATCGTCCTATAGGCGAGACTATAGTCTCGCCTTTTGTCACGCCTTTTATCCCCGAAGGGGTAGGCAGAGGTGCACGTAACGCCCCAGTACAATGTACACTTACTTATCACCATTTGTGTTTAAGTCCCATGTAATAGGGGGTGAGATATTCAAATGTTTATTAATTAGCTAAAGTAAATAGGTTTTTATGGGATAAAAATAAAACAAGTACGACTCAGTTGGTATAAATAATAAAGCAACATATCTACTACACAAAAAAGCAAAAACAAAACAAAATTTGTTTCGTCTAGAGAACTGTTTCCTCTGCCACAACAATATACATTCACTGTTATTCATAATTTACAATATATCTTTTATACTATATGTATATATCAATCGCTCATACGCTACATAACTTGGTTCCCTATATAAATACAAAAATATTTAATAAAAAAATATACATGTAGAAAGAAGCGATCCAATTGGTTGATAAATTTACCAATCACAACACCACATACATAGTACAAATTTGAATGTAACCGTCAACGAATTCCAAATGCTGTGATTGGTCAACGATAATATAACCGTTTAATTTGAATATTTTGCTTATTCTAAAACTTTGGTTTACTGAAAATAAGTCAAATCTGTGATAATGTTATTATTTTATATAAGACCCTATATTTTGTATGATATATAGGAAACCAAGCTATATGTTCCAATCCACCAATATACAATAGACACTATGTTAAACCGTAAAGGCGCTTCTGTTTACATCTAACGTGCTCCTACAGAAAAAACATCTTAATAAGTTAATAAACGTCAAGTTATAGTAAATTATAATGGCTTGTACCTTTGTTCATTATAAACAAATACTTTTTTTTAAAAACAATAGTAATACAGATGGTTGAAATTCAATCTTATTACCAAGAAAATAGAATACATTTTTCAAAAACCGACTTCGAATTGAATGTGATGTATGAAAATAAACTCGACTTTTGAAAAACATATTTACCTAATTAACTAAAAACTTTGGTAAGAAAATAAAGAACTTAATACAAAGCAAATAAGAACGATATTGGATTGGCAGGATAATGAAAAAATAATGAATGATGAAAAAAATAAGTAGTCAGGTGAATGATGTATGAATGAACTAAGGGCTTAGTGCGAATTTGTTTTACGTCTAACGTTAGCACTCTGCGTGCGTTCAGCCCTCTGATTGGCCGGCTCGAATTAACCAACCAATCAGAGCGCATGTTTCGATTTCATTAAATGTAAAGCAAACTCGTACTAAGGGTACTTATATATCGTTTCCTGAACCAACCCAAACCGAACCATTTACTTAAACAGATAATTTACGCGACAAAAAAAGATATTTGCTTACAATGAACCTTATCACCACAACTGTAGAGTGCATTATACGTAAAAAATTGTAGAAACGTGCACATTGGACCTTTTAAAAATAATATTCCATAAAAAAATGGATGTCATCCGTGGTGTATGTTTTAAAAGACCATAGTGCTGTGTACGAGTAGAACTATAAAGTAGAATAACCGGGCAACACTGACATTACACACTCATAGCCTATAAACCCGGTCATTGGTACAGAGAGAGAGAAAAACAAGCTTTTATGTAACATATAATAAATAATGGGAATGCATTCATAAAAAAAAAAACTAAATCCGCAGAGATGTTCTTCAACATAACTATTAGGTACTGAATGCAAATATCCAATTTGAGCATTGAGCAAGCATGGTGATTAATGCTCAAACCTTCTCCATGTGAGAAGAGGCCTTTGGTCAGCAGTGGCCATTAATAGACTGTTCATGTGTTGATGTGTGCAAACTGCCTTACATTTCGACATTTATGCTATGAGTCTTTATTGCTTAACGGTCAACAGCAGGTCAAGCTATCCATTTCTGTCTCTCTATTACATTTGCAACCTTATTACATTGTAATAAAATCGTAAATCCAATGAATAAAATTGACAGATTAAGAGTAGGATGATCTGCAAGTGACTGTACTTAGGATTTATAGTTAACAAGTTATCATCATCATATCAGTCATAAGACATCCACTGCTGAACATAGGCCTCCCCTAATGACTTTCAGATAGGCCGGTTGGAAGGGACTTGCATTCAGATCTACTGAGACAATTGTATGTAAAAAAGTACAATGTACGTTTTTAATTTGAATTCTATCATAGTTAATCCTTAGTATGCCAGGAGCGCTCTTGTGTTTCATATACCAGCAAACTAGAGGTAAATACATATTTAAATAATTATTATTATATGTTACATAAAAACGATGCACATTGAAAATATATGGACGTCTCACACAAACGCGGCACTTCTATGAAATATAAAATATTATATGAAAAACACACCCTGTTTTTTTTTTGCAAATGAGAACGAAGCGTTTTTATAATACAGACGCAAAATTTATTTTTGTGTGCAATAAAATTATGTGTCCTTTTAAAATATAATATGAGACTTTGTTACCTAAAGAGATTTAAGAGGTCCTTATTGATCCATAATATTATCCTACACAATTTTGGAAATAATGCTTCATTACATATATTATGTATATGTAGTACAGGGGTTTCCAAGTTTTGCCTGATAAAGAACCTAAGTTAGGGACCATTACTATTAAACTTTTCTCACTAACTTCACTCATAAATACATTATATTTATGAGAAATCATCAAATCTATGAATGAGAACTGTTTATTTTTTAATATTTTACTGTATTGAAAGGTCAAAATAATGTATTTTTGACCGAGGTAACTACCCAATTACTTATATAATAAAGAATGCGATCAGTTTGTTTAGCCTAAATAAAAAAAATATTAATAGTTTTTGAAAAAACATATTCGAAATATTACGTTTGTTTTAGAAACATTACAGTTTATATTGCATTTGTTTACAAGAAATTATAACATGAATGAAAGTTTTACTTCAGTATAATTTTATTGCACTTTTTTTTAAATAGAAATATAATTATAATTTTGCGCCTTATTAATTTCTGATACAACAAAATAACATGGAAAACACGATCTTATGTACTATTATCACTAAAAAAACAATAACAAAAATGTCCATAAGTAGCTAAAGCAATATTTTTTCTTTTTTATAATTTTTTTTTTTTTCATTTTTTCAATTCATTTTTATATACACATTTAATATTCGGTGGTTGTTTTTACATAAATATTTTTTAATGAAAAATAATGTCTTTTTTAATAATAAATTTTTCTAATGCATTTTTTATAATTCGATAATTTTCAAGTTGTGTTATTATTTTAAAAAGAAAAGTCGAAAATGTCGAGTATTAATAGAATATTTTAGAAAACAATAAACAATTACTAGAATGCTTCGAAAAGTCAGATAATTAATAATTTATAGACAAAAAGAAATAGACAAACAACTTCAAAATCAGATCTTACACAAATGTTAGATAGATGGAGCCTCTTTTGACAATTTTAATACGTTTTTCTTTGCTCGAATCATTACGTATGTGTGTGGGGTAGGCAGAGGTGCACATATTAACCGAGGCGTAGTACTCTTCGACGAATAACGAGTCATGGTCGTCAGCAAGCTAAGCATAGCTACATAATTAAACATTCGAGTCAAATAATCCTAATTACAAATCCCGTGACGAGCTAAACACAACCGTATTAAAATTACCATAAGAGATACTTTCCATCTATCTAAAAATACAGTGTGATATCAATCCCAAGCCTATTGATTGAGAAAAATACGCTTTAACTCTATTGTTATAAAATATAAAATCACATTTTTAACCTGTGTGCACGTGAGCCGTGTACATACTGATAAACATTACATACTTACACATTTTTATTTCTTTCACAAATAAAAAAATGTAACACCATTTGTCTACTTAATTTTAAAAGAAACATATGTTATAAAGTGAGACAAGAAAATAATCAAATAAAAAGTCAAATTATTTTAGTTATAAAATGTCAACATAGAAAATGTCAGTCAGTCTGTCAACATGGCTACATAGGCACAGAATATAACATTTTTTTAAACAGGGGCCTTAGGCTATTACAATTGTGTACGATCAGAGCACGAGAGAAGCTATAGGTTGTATAGCTTTTTGCATAGTAACAAATATGGTGTAGCAAATTGTTTATCAGTATGTTCACGACTCAAATATGAGAGTAGCTCATCACTGGTTATTCTGAATCAAGATAATATTTGTTAATATATCAGGTGGAAAAATACTAATTAAAAATAAAAAAGTCATTATATCTAATTTAATTTTCGCTTTACATACTTTTCAAACACTGTAGATATGCGGGGATTAAAAAAACACTTGACCGTTCACACTCGACCGATGATACGTCAGTACATTGAGAGTGAATGGTCAATTGTTTTTCTATACATTTGTCTGTTCTGGCGTTACGCGACGTATGTTCCGTCAAATGTGAACTCACCCTAAAGCCTCGTATTCACTCAAACATTTTCTTAGCAACAGTTGATCAACGTTGTTGATGAATAGCGAGAATGCTGCTGGAAACTTTGTTTAAACTAATAATATATAAAGTGATGTTTTCGCTCGCCGGGCGTCAACTCTGCAGCATGGCGCGATCAACTCCGCAACACAAGTGTTGCCCGCAACATGTTTATGCAACCATGTTGCTAAACAAAATGTTTACCATGAATACAAGGCTTTACACGGTGATAGCCGAATAGAATCAATTCGTCACCTTTTAATACTCGTATCATATCGCCTGGTGCGATTACCAAAGCGTCTTTACCGTAATTTGTAAGCCATACATTTGTATGTATAGCCACACAATGATCATATTAATAGAGTTACGATTATAAAAATCGATGATTAGTACAAAGTTTTGATGTGTTTTGTGCGTTCAGTTTTCTTGGGACCTATTTTTTAATAATTTAACGAATAGACTACGACATTATACATTCCATATATAAATCTAATGTTTCTATGTGAACAGGCGTGTCTGTATTTGGATAATTTTATTGGGACACAATACTAAGTAGTGCAGAATCGTCCGCCATCTTACCGTATAAGTGTCAATAGTACAGTACTTACCTTTAGTACCAGTTTGCTTTACGTTAAATAAAAACGAAACGACAGCGCGTTGGCCCTCTGATTTGTCGATGTGAAAAAATCAACCAATCAGAGCGCCGAACGTTAAAGCAAACTCGTAACTCGAACTCTAAAGGTACTGATTGGGTGGTTTCGTGCCGGCCAATCAGAGCCGAACGCGTTCTCTTTCCAATCTCATTAAACGTAAAACACTCGTATTTAGCCCTCTGACATTTATGCCAATTTGCGTCGTAGTCTATTCGTATCTTCAACACTTTTAAATAAAAAGCTTAGGTATATGTTCCTAGATTTGATTTTAATGGGAATAAACTACTCTATCGAATTACCTTAGGTATAAAAATGGACATTCTAGGATTCTAGGCAAACAGTTCAGTTTTAGAAACCGAACTGCACAGAGCTACCTACGTTGAAATCAAAGTATTTAATTTATTTCCACCTGGTATATAACTATAATAATTAACAAAAACATTGCACCATTTATATATCTTCTAGTTTTATGAAAAATCACGGGTTACTGCAGCCTACTGAACCCTTAGTATCGTTTACTTTACGTTCAAGAAAAACGAAATGAACGCGCTTTCGGCGTTCTGATTGGCCGGCGCGAATGAACCAACCAATCAGAGTGCCGAATGCGCTCTCGTTTCGTTTAGTAAAGCAAACTCATACTAAGCGTACTGTAGGCTGCGCGATGTCGCCGCATCTGCGCACTACTTATGATGAAGAGTCCCTCTGTAATCGAAACTAGTAGAGATTTTCACCATTAACGTACGCGAGTAAATCGTGATTTTTAGTTAATTTAATATGTCTCACGAATTTTCTAGCTTTTTTGTGTAGATTGCATATTATGTCAATTACATATTGAAATTAGTTGTATTATGCATTTTAAATAAAGATCTTGTTTCTCAAAGCACAGACAACAAAATGGAAACTTTCTTTGATTAATTTATTAGCTAAATATAATACATAAGTATATAAATAATGCAATATTTTTCTTTTTTAAAATCGCTTAATAAGATCCATAGTCATCATTCGACCTCGACACGCATTGGTCCGTGCTTATATACAATACATATATAAAATATACATCTACTTACGTCCGTCTGTCACGCGTAATCTAATAAACTAATTAGTTATAATTAATATATCATTTTGTGTATTTTAAGGATTTTACCGAGACGCTGCTTCGCTGTCTTCATACCTTTCTTCAGTCTTGCATCTGAAAATATTGTTTTGTTTTATTATACTTGAACTAAAAAATGGGTTAAAGGCAGGGTTGGCAATGTTTAAAACATTTGTTTTAAACATACGTTTAAAACACTGATTAAAACACTACAAAAGTATGTATCACGTTTAAAACATGATTAAAACTAATTTGTTTTAAACATGTTGAAAACACAAAAAAAAACTCTATACTTTTACACTCAAGGAATTAAAAACCTAATGGTATATTTTTTTACTAAAGAGTTGGCAACATGGATATTACTAGATGGGATTCCCCTGACTGACAAGCGGTAATGCGGTGAATGAATGTTCATAAAACGCGGGGATTTCCCGGTTCGCTTTTGTTCAGTTAGATAGAAAGAAAGCCAAACGAAATCGATCAATTCATGTTTTGCATGTGTAATGTGGTGGACACGTATTTTTTTACGTAATTGTTTTTGTTCCGTGTTATTAATAAACTATTACAGTGCGTGTATGTGTGATGTGTTATTTGGGAAAAAAATATGATAACAGGGCGGAAGAAAGACCCGCTTTGGCGGAACTTTATAGAAATTCCAGCCTTTTTTTCATTTTATACATATTTACGTGTTTAAAACAAGATTAAAACATGTTTAAAACAAGTCAATTAAAACAGCAGTGAAACATTAATAAAAAACATGTTTTTTTTGTTTTTCAATTAAAACATGATGTTTTTTTCTTTATAAAAAAAACATGTTTTTTTTCCAACCCTGGTTAAAGGTAAGTGTTCATGATGACTTGCAGACGTGGCTCATGATTATGAGTCCCAATTTGGGTCAAAAGCGATCGAGTACGTATTATGCAAGTGGATAATATTCCATCTGAACAGGTCTGCTAACACCGTTGTGGTTCTTTCCTCAAAAGACCACTACAGAATCAACTTGCACGGTTCTCTGACATCTTTAATTGATTTTGTCTGAACTTTAAAAGAGACTATGACCTCTGAGTTTGTTTCGGCATTTCTTCTCAGAGTAGTCCGATAGGAAATGCCGGCCTCATCTAGTTATTTAAGAGATTGACGTGTAAGAGAGTTACATTGTAACCTATTTGCAAAATAAATATAATTTATTATTAATCATTTGTTATTATTTGGTTAAATGGACGTGTGTACTCACTCTTATTATTTGGCGTATTGTGTACAGGCGGGGGAGGCCGTTTGCTTTTTGTCGCTATCACTGCTCGCTTTGCATTTGGCTGTAACAATAACACATCATATTATAACAGTTGTGTGTTAAATATTGAGTTAAACTTGGGTTTTATTTTACTATATTCTCCCACAATCGGTGAAGTTGAATCGGGTTGCCAGACATTTATTGATTAAAAACCACTTTGTTCTTGTTTTGAGCCGAAGCCGCGGTAATCCGCTCCTGATCTGGAGCTGCGGACTACCTAGCGGGTTTACCGGAGCTCCGGGTCGAAAAGCAGGAGAAGGAACAGGGTGGTTTTTAGTCTGACACTCCGTCTCGCCTTGCCCAAGGCGGGAGAAGTCATTGGATGATTTTCCCCCCTCAAAAAAAGGCATTCGCTCAAGTAGCTTTAATTGGGATGTTTAATGGTAGGTTGTTTGGGAGTAGGATGTACCTGCGAGTGTGGTTTGTCAGGTACCTGTTGGTGCGGCGCGTCGTGTCGGTGCGCGGCGGCGTGCAGCGCGGCGCGCACACACTCGCGGCGGACGCCGGCGCGCGCCGCCGTGTAGGATGTACCTGTGAGTGTGGTTTGTCAGGTACCTGTTGGTGCGGCGCGTCGTGCCTGTGCGCGGCGGCGTGCAGCGCGGCGCGCACACTCGCGGCGGACGCCGGCGCGCGCCGCCGTGTAGGATGTACCTGTGAGTGTGGTTTGTCAGGTACCTGTTGGTGCGGCGCGTCGTGCCTGTGCGCGGCGGCGTGCAGCGCGGCGCGCACACACTCGCGGCGGACGCCGGCGCGCGCCGCCGTGTAGGATGTACCTGTGAGTGTGGTTTGTCAGGTACCTGTTGGTGCGGCGCGTCGTGCCTGTGCGCGGCGGCGTGCAGCGCGGCGCGCACACACTCGCGGCGGACGCCGGCGCGCGCCGCCGTGTAGGATGTACCTGTGAGTGTGGTTTGTCAGGTACCTGTTGGTGCGGCGCGTCGTGCCTGTGCGCGGCGGCGTGCAGCGCGGCGCGCACACTCGCGGCGGACGCCGGCGCGCGCCGCCGTGTAGGATGTACCTGTGAGTGTGGTTTGTCAGGTACCTGTTGGTGCGGCGCGTCGTGCCTGTGCGCGGCGGCGTGCAGCGCGGCGCGCACACACTCGCGGCGGACGCCGGCGCGCGCCGCCGTGTAGGATGTACCTGTGAGTGTGGTTTGTCAGGTACCTGTTGGTGCGGCGCGTCGTGCCTGTGCGCGGCGGCGTGCAGCGCGGCGCGCACACACTCGCGGCGGACGCCGGCGCGCGCCGCCGTGTAGGATGTACCTGTGAGTGTGGTTTGTCAGGTACCTGTTGGTGCGGCGCGTCGTGCCTGTGCGCGGCGGCGTGCAGCGCGGCGCGCACACACTCGCGGCGGACGCCGGCGCGCGCCGCCGTGTAGGATGTACCTGTGAGTGTGGTTTGTCAGGTACCTGTTGGTGCGGCGCGTCGTGCCTGTGCGCGGCGGCGTGCAGCGCGGCGCGCACACACTCGCGGCGGACGCCGGCGCGCGCCGCCGTGTAGGATGTACCTGTGAGTGTGGTTTGTCAGGTACCTGTTGGTGCGGCGCGTCGTGCCTGTGCGCGGCGGCGTGCAGCGCGGCGCGCACACACTCGCGGCGGACGCCGGCGCGCGCCGCCGTGTAGGATGTACCTGTGAGTGTGGTTTGTCAGGTACCTGTTGGTGCGGCGCGTCGTGCCTGTGCGCGGCGGCGTGCAGCGCGGCGCGCACACACTCGCGGCGGACGCCGGCGCGCGCCGCCGTGTAGGATGTACCTGTGAGTGTGGTTTGTCAGGTACCTGTTGGTGCGGCGCGTCGTGCCTGTGCGCGGCGGCGTGCAGCGCGGCGCGCACACTCGCGGCGGACGCCGGCGCGCGCCGCCGTGTAGGATGTACCTGTGAGTGTGGTTTGTCAGGTACCTGTTGGTGCGGCGCGTCGTGCCTGTGCGCGGCGGCGTGCAGCGCGGCGCGCACACACTCGCGGCGGACGCCGGCGCGCGCCGCCGTGTAGGATGTACCTGTGAGTGTGGTTTGTCAGGTACCTGTTGGTGCGGCGCGTCGTGCCTGTGCGCGGCGGCGTGCAGCGCGGCGCGCACACACTCGCGGCGGACGCCGGCGCGCGCCGCCGTGTAGGATGTACCTGTGAGTGTGGTTTGTCAGGTACCTGTTGGTGCGGCGCGTCGTGCCTGTGCGCGGCGGCGTGCAGCGCGGCGCGCACACACTCGCGGCGGACGCCGGCGCGCGCCGCCGTGTAGGATGTACCTGTGAGTGTGGTTTGTCAGGTACCTGTTGGTGCGGCGCGTCGTGCCTGTGCGCGGCGGCGTGCAGCGCGGCGCGCACACACTCGCGGCGGACGCCGGCGCGCGCCGCCGTGTAGGATGTACCTGTGAGTGTGGTTTGTCAGGTACCTGTTGGTGCGGCGCGTCGTGCCTGTGCGCGGCGGCGTGCAGCGCGGCGCGCACACACTCGCGGCGGACGCCGGCGCGCGCCGCCGTGTAGGATGTACCTGTGAGTGTGGTTTGTCAGGTACCTGTTGGTGCGGCGCGTCGTGCCTGTGCGCGGCGGCGTGCAGCGCGGCGCGCACACACTCGCGGCGGACGCCGGCGCGCGCCGCCGTGTAGGATGTACCTGTGAGTGTGGTTTGTCAGGTACCTGTTGGTGCGGCGCGTCGTGCCTGTGCGCGGCGGCGTGCAGCGCGGCGCGCACACACTCGCGGCGGACGCCGGCGCGCGCCGCCGTGTAGGATGTACCTGTGAGTGTGGTTTGTCAGGTACCTGTTGGTGCGGCGCGTCGTGCCTGTGCGCGGCGGCGTGCAGCGCGGCGCGCACACACTCGCGGCGGACGCCGGCGCGCGCCGCCGTGTAGGATGTACCTGTGAGTGTGGTTTGTCAGGTACCTGTTGGTGCGGCGCGTCGTGCCTGTGCGCGGCGGCGTGCAGCGCGGCGCGCACACTCGCGGCGGACGCCGGCGCGCGCCGCCGTGTAGGATGTACCTGTGAGTGTGGTTTGTCAGGTACCTGTTGGTGCGGCGCGTCGTGCCTGTGCGCGGCGGCGTGCAGCGCGGCGCGCACACACTCGCGGCGGACGCCGGCGCGCGCCGCCGTGTAGGATGTACCTGTGAGTGTGGTTTGTCAGGTACCTGTTGGTGCGGCGCGTCGTGCCTGTGCGCGGCGGCGTGCAGCGCGGCGCGCACACACTCGCGGCGGACGCCGGCGCGCGCCGCCGTGTAGGATGTACCTGTGAGTGTGGTTTGTCAGGTACCTGTTGGTGCGGCGCGTCGTGCCTGTGCGCGGCGGCGTGCAGCGCGGCGCGCACACACTCGCGGCGGACGCCGGCGCGCGCCGCCGTGTAGGATGTACCTGTGAGTGTGGTTTGTCAGGTACCTGTTGGTGCGGCGCGTCGTGCCTGTGCGCGGCGGCGTGCAGCGCGGCGCGCACACACTCGCGGCGGACGCCGGCGCGCGCCGCCGTGTAGGATGTACCTGTGAGTGTGGTTTGTCAGGTACCTGTTGGTGCGGCGCGTCGTGCCTGTGCGCGGCGGCGTGCAGCGCGGCGCGCACACACTCGCGGCGGACGCCGGCGCGCGCCGCCGTGTAGGATGTACCTGTGAGTGTGGTTTGTCAGGTACCTGTTGGTGCGGCGCGTCGTGCCTGTGCGCGGCGGCGTGCAGCGCGGCGCGCACACACTCGCGGCGGACGCCGGCGCGCGCCGCCGTGTAGGATGTACCTGTGAGTGTGGTTTGTCAGGTACCTGTTGGTGCGGCGCGTCGTGCCTGTGCGCGGCGGCGTGCAGCGCGGCGCGCACACACTCGCGGCGGACGCCGGCGCGCGCCGCCGTGTAGGATGTACCTGTGAGTGTGGTTTGTCAGGTACCTGTTGGTGCGGCGCGTCGTGCCTGTGCGCGGCGGCGTGCAGCGCGGCGCGCACACACTCGCGGCGGACGCCGGCGCGCGCCGCCGTGTAGGATGTACCTGTGAGTGTGGTTTGTCAGGTACCTGTTGGTGCGGCGCGTCGTGCCTGTGCGCGGCGGCGTGCAGCGCGGCGCGCACACTCGCGGCGGACGCCGGCGCGCGCCGCCGTGTAGGATGTACCTGTGAGTGTGGTTTGTCAGGTACCTGTTGGTGCGGCGCGTCGTGCCTGTGCGCGGCGGCGTGCAGCGCGGCGCGCACACACTCGCGGCGGACGCCGGCGCGCGCCGCCGTGTAGGATGTACCTGTGAGTGTGGTTTGTCAGGTACCTGTTGGTGCGGCGCGTCGTGCCTGTGCGCGGCGGCGTGCAGCGCGGCGCGCACACACTCGCGGCGGACGCCGGCGCGCGCCGCCGTGTAGGATGTACCTGTGAGTGTGGTTTGTCAGGTACCTGTTGGTGCGGCGCGTCGTGCCTGTGCGCGGCGGCGTGCAGCGCGGCGCGCACACACTCGCGGCGGACGCCGGCGCGCGCCGCCGTGTAGGATGTACCTGTGAGTGTGGTTTGTCAGGTACCTGTTGGTGCGGCGCGTCGTGCCTGTGCGCGGCGGCGTGCAGCGCGGCGCGCACACACTCGCGGCGGACGCCGGCGCGCGCCGCCGTGTAGGATGTACCTGTGAGTGTGGTTTGTCAGGTACCTGTTGGTGCGGCGCGTCGTGCCTGTGCGCGGCGGCGTGCAGCGCGGCGCGCACACACTCGCGGCGGACGCCGGCGCGCGCCGCCGTGTAGGATGTACCTGTGAGTGTGGTTTGTCAGGTACCTGTTGGTGCGGCGCGTCGTGCCTGTGCGCGGCGGCGTGCAGCGCGGCGCGCACACACTCGCGGCGGACGCCGGCGCGCGCCGCCGTGTAGGATGTACCTGTGAGTGTGGTTTGTCAGGTACCTGTTGGTGCGGCGCGTCGTGCCTGTGCGCGGCGGCGTGCAGCGCGGCGCGCACACACTCGCGGCGGACGCCGGCGCGCGCCGCCGTGTAGGATGTACCTGTGAGTGTGGTTTGTCAGGTACCTGTTGGTGCGGCGCGTCGTGCCTGTGCGCGGCGGCGTGCAGCGCGGCGCGCACACACTCGCGGCGGACGCCGGCGCGCGCCGCCGTGTAGGATGTACCTGTGAGTGTGGTTTGTCAGGTACCTGTTGGTGCGGCGCGTCGTGCCTGTGCGCGGCGGCGTGCAGCGCGGCGCGCACACACTCGCGGCGGACGCCGGCGCGCGCCGCCGTGTAGGATGTACCTGTGAGTGTGGTTTGTCAGGTACCTGTTGGTGCGGCGCGTCGTGCCTGTGCGCGGCGGCGTGCAGCGCGGCGCGCACACACTCGCGGCGGACGCCGGCGCGCGCCGCCGTGTAGGATGTACCTGTGAGTGTGGTTTGTCAGGTACCTGTTGGTGCGGCGCGTCGTGCCTGTGCGCGGCGGCGTGCAGCGCGGCGCGCACACACTCGCGGCGGACGCCGGCGCGCGCCGCCGTGTAGGATGTACCTGTGAGTGTGGTTTGTCAGGTACCTGTTGGTGCGGCGCGTCGTGCCTGTGCGCGGCGGCGTGCAGCGCGGCGCGCACACACTCGCGGCGGACGCCGGCGCGCGCCGCCGTGTAGGATGTACCTGTGAGTGTGGTTTGTCAGGTACCTGTTGGTGCGGCGCGTCGTGCCTGTGCGCGGCGGCGTGCAGCGCGGCGCGCACACACTCGCGGCGGACGCCGGCGCGCGCCGCCGTGTAGGATGTACCTGTGAGTGTGGTTTGTCAGGTACCTGTTGGTGCGGCGCGTCGTGCCTGTGCGCGGCGGCGTGCAGCGCGGCGCGCACACACTCGCGGCGGACGCCGGCGCGCGCCGCCGTGTAGGATGTACCTGTGAGTGTGGTTTGTCAGGTACCTGTTGGTGCGGCGCGTCGTGCCTGTGCGCGGCGGCGTGCAGCGCGGCGCGCACACACTCGCGGCGGACGCCGGCGCGCGCCGCCGTGTAGGATGTACCTGTGAGTGTGGTTTGTCAGGTACCTGTTGGTGCGGCGCGTCGTGCCTGTGCGCGGCGGCGTGCAGCGCGGCGCGCACACACTCGCGGCGGACGCCGGCGCGCGCCGCCGTGTAGGATGTACCTGTGAGTGTGGTTTGTCAGGTACCTGTTGGTGCGGCGCGTCGTGCCTGTGCGCGGCGGCGTGCAGCGCGGCGCGCACACACTCGCGGCGGACGCCGGCGCGCGCCGCCGTGTAGGATGTACCTGTGAGTGTGGTTTGTCAGGTACCTGTTGGTGCGGCGCGTCGTGCCTGTGCGCGGCGGCGTGCAGCGCGGCGCGCACACACTCGCGGCGGACGCCGGCGCGCGCCGCCGTGTAGGATGTACCTGTGAGTGTGGTTTGTCAGGTACCTGTTGGTGCGGCGCGTCGTGCCTGTGCGCGGCGGCGTGCAGCGCGGCGCGCACACACTCGCGGCGGACGCCGGCGCGCGCCGCCGTGCGCAGCCGCGGCACCAGCCGGCCCAGCCGCGCGCGGGGGGACCACGCCTCGTCTCTGGGGGGACACTCACTTTGGTAACACGATCACAATATACACGTGGCCCTAAACTCTGAAAAACGCTTAACACTATCACTATAAAACTTTATAATCCATCAAAGAGTTTTAGCAATCTCTCTATAAACTATTGAATGGTTAGATTACAACACTACATCTCAACACACTAAAAACCTCTAACACAGTACAACGCGTTTCTACTGCTACGCAAAGTCCTTTCACGTCGGTCAACTATCACCGAAACGTGGCACAACGCAATGCGACGATACTAAAAGAGGCATAAGACGTCACACTGCGGCACGCTGCATCATCATTGAAATGTGTATCTTATAGTGTAAAAATAAAATAATTTTTGAGTCGCCCTATGAAAGTGTGCGCGCAGCGATACGTCGTACCTTGTTGTGAGCTGACCCTAACGCAATACTGTGGTCTAAATACATCCATGGATTTTTGAAAAAAGTTTAATAAACTCCCCTAAATCAACGAGTGCATATTGGGAAGTTTGGAAAAAATATATTAAAATTTTATTTGAATATTCACTCACTTTTCTCCTTTGGACCTGGAATCTACCCTGTTCCTCGCATTTCTCCGTCGCTTCGAGGCCGTCCACTCCTCGTCCTCATCCGAACTCATTTCTAACGATGGATAAACTGAAACAAATACAAACATTCACATTAGAACAAATACAAACATTCTTACATACCTATATAAAACAGGGATGTTAGATGAAGTTTGTTTTACGTTAACAAGATCGACACGTTTATGATGTTCAACTAACCAATCTAATTAAAGCCTTAACTTGGTAGATTGGCTAAACAGTAACATTTTGATCACGTTAACGTAATACAAACTCGCACATCATTTAGCGCAACATCGCACAGTCATTTAGGAGATTCGTCTTTTTACAAACGGGTTAGCCGGTTTTAACCGGCTCTATCAGAGGAGTTACAAGTGCGTTACCGGCTTTTTGAGGCTTGAGAAAGGAAGCAATGCGGCCTCACTCATACTCTGAGTGTCAAGGACTTACCATACTCCTCATCTCGATGTACTTCCTTGATGACGTCCTCCTCATCAGCCAGGTCCTCTTCAGGCGGTGGTTTCCTGGCGCGGCGCGGTACGGGGGAGTCACTGGCCAGACCGAACGTACGCTGCGGCGCCGTGAACCTGGAGCTGATGCTCAGCATCCCTGCTACCGCCGCGTCTTCTGGCTCACTGGGAAACAAGAAGGAATTTACATGCATACAGAATTTACATGCATACAGACATACATAACCTCACGTCCTTTGGGGATATGCAGAGGCAATGGAACGCCAATACCTACGATTCTTATACACCTCTTTCGCTTCATCAAGAAGGTATATCAACTTACTTATTCCATTGACTCAACAATAACAAAGTGGATCTTGGCTTCCGATATGAGACTTCTCTATTTCTTGAAACCAATTTACATAACCTAATCTTGCAATAGGGCTGTTGTAAGTTATATTTAGCGCTATTGTTTATCTATGCGAATAATGCATCTATATCTATGCTATTATTTTTTTCACTGTGGCATCGTTTATGAAATCAATAGGAAAATTGAAAATAAATAAGACACAAAGGAAAATACTAGCTTGGGACAACGATTTTTTTGAAATATGTATTACACAGATAACTCAAGTGGTGATCTATCATGCTCCATGCACCCACTTGTTATGTTCTCTGCACCACCCAAGGGTCAGACAGGCAGAAAATGCCAACGCCATAATGTCTAGCGCTGTATTAATGTGCATAAAGTTTTGAAATAAGTAAAATAAAAATACATACGTCTCATTGGCAGGCTGTTCTTCCTCGGCCAAGACGGAGGCCTGTATGAGGGACTCGATGCCGTTGGCGGGCGCCGGCCGAGAGCCCTGCTTGTAGCTCGACACGTTCGATGTTGCTGGAACATTGTATCCCATATAATTATGTACATAACTTGGCTGACTGTACGGTTGGTGCGGTGGCTGGGCAAATGCCTGCCGCACAACATGTTGCGGGTGCGATTCCCGCACGGAGCAACTCTGTGTCCCACAAATAAATTGTTGTTTCGGGTCTGAGTGTGATGTGTATGTGAAGTGAATTTGTATACAGTAGAAGCTCTTTATTCGCGGGGTATGCGTTCCGTAAATATGCCGCGAATACAGAAACCGTGAATATGGAATGGTGATTTGTATGGGGTTATAGGGGATACGTTCCTAGATGACAAAATCAAGAAGCAAATAGTAGATAAAAAAATGTTTAATTGAACTTTCTGATACACGACATACAGATTGCCTGATGATAATATTATTATCATCAGGTTTAGGTCACACTAGGTTAAGGCAGAAGTCACAATCTAGACGTAGTTGTAATGAGGTCTATTTTATTTTTTTATCCTTCTACAGACGCGTTAACAAAGAATAGCGAATGTATTTTTTTAGAATTGGGTCGCATTTTTTCAATCCGCGAATAGTGAAAACGCGAATGAAGGAACCGCGAATAAGGAGCTTCTACTGTATTTGTAAACGTACCCACGACACAGGAGAAAATCCTAGCGTTTGGTAATATTGGTTAAAAAAACTAATAAGATATTATAACTCATGATCTGTTTAAGTGTGTAATACAAAATCAACAGTAAAAATAGTATGTTTGATTAGCTTACTCATAATGTAACTGGATCCACAATCTTTTGTCCCGTCAAGCATTAAAAGAAGAAATAATTAGTTACCACGAATACAATTTAGACAGTTATCTAAATCCATACAGCTAGTTTGCAGTTTTAAATGAAAATACATCGATAGCATCACTTAAAGCAATTTTTTTAAAGGAAATGTCGAAAATATTCCTTTTTCAACAGCACGAAGCGACATTAATCGGTTGAAATTAAACCTTTAACTGCCATTAGAAAACGTAGGTCACCGGTGACCTATCACCGGTGACCTACGTGGCGGTTAAAGTGTTAATATTATAAGCAAGACACTTTTAGTATCACAAAACGAAATTATTTATTTTGTCTCTTTTCAAAAGTCAATGAGCAACAATTATCTCCAGACTACCTTTAAATCATCGCTTTTCGACCTTTTGGCTAAGATCAAAGTGTAGTATCTGTTCTTTTCACCTTTAAATCGACCGAAGCGCCATCTACTAGTGCAAAAAATTAAAAAAGAAGCCTCACCATTAGGTTCGGTGCGTCGGTAGTGCTTGTTGTGCTTGGTCTTGCGCGGGCGCGGCGCGGGCGTGTCGTCGATGTACAGGTCGGAGTCCTCGTAGTCGTACGTGTTGGACACGCGCCGCCGGACCGGACGCTCCGACCGCCGCGGGGCCGGCGCCGCCGGGGGGGACCGGGCGGACGATGCGCCTGGCTTTGATTCTTCTACCACCTGGGGCAAAGTTAAGTCAATATTATATTCCAAGGCACTTTTGGATGTCAAACAAAATAAAAAGTGTCTGTCTGTCGGTCAGTCCTCTAGTGAAGCTATTTGTTTGTTCCAAAATGCAGATTCCAATGGAGACGTATGATTAAATATTGCCAGATTCAGTCGTTTATTCTACTTAATACTAATATAATAATGGAGACAATTTGTAAAGATGTAGGGATGATTATTGCTCTTTCGAAAAAACTACTGCAACTATGAATCACGGAGACACCATCCCCAAAAGGCCAGTAACAAATTTTATAAGTCTCTTGGATGTGGATGTGGAATGTGCATTGACGGTGCCGATTGGTGGCCATCAAGTAGTGCGTGTGACCATTTAGCGGCCTATTGCCTATACCATATAGAAAATGATGCAATATTTAAACAACTTACATAGTTAGTAGTAGCGGTATACTGGTGAGCTATGGCCGCATCGTACGAGGGGAGCTGGTTCTGATGGTAGTCTCCATTCACCGTCTCTTCCACCGCCACGTTGTTATAACTTGCCGTTTGCTGAAAACAATGTTTTTAGTGTTATTAAACGTTTAAAACAAACATTTAATATTAAAGAATCCAAATGAATTTTTGAAAATATGCTGCCTCACACTAGAATTTTCTCCTGGGTCGTGTGTGCGTTTACAAGCATACAATTCCACATAGACAATGACACCTAAACCCGGAAGCAGCCGGTTACCCAGCCACTTTGGCAACCATGCAGTCAAATACTTATAAATCTTACTAACATTATAAATGCGACAGTTTGTGTGTATGTTTGTAGTGATGGCATTTAGAACAAGAGCAGATGATGATCTGACTACATTTTATTTCACAGAAACGCTGGCAGAAGCTACTCTCTATTTAACACAAATCAATTGCTGTTCATTAGTCCCGCTAAAACTCGAAATCGGCTGGACCAATTTGGCTAATATTGACTTGAATTATTTGCGATAGTCCGGAAGGTTTAAAAGGTAAGAACAAAATGTTAGAGACGGCACAAAGTCTGCCGGGTTAACTATACCTAATGCGCTCTAACAAGGTACGGCTGACAGATTCAGTAACGTTTCGTATCACTCTTGAAAGTTGCTGCGATTTAAAAATTATGCCTTAATATTTTAGCTGTATCACATTCGTATTATGTTAAATCATTCGGATGCGTAGTTAATTAAATTAAAACCAACCGGAATGTTCTAGTATTCAATTAAAATCTAATGAAATGAAAAATAAAGTAAAGTGTTATGCGTATAACGTAAATCCATAGTCGTGTTTAGTGATGGGATGTACGGCTACGATGGATAGGTAGTCGATGTTTTTTAGAATAAAAAACGAAAATCGTGCGTCGTTCAATTATCATTCTTAAAAAACCTTTAATTATGTGGGTAAATCCACTGTAGACGCGGCTCTCTCTGCCCAAACCACAGTGACATTATCTGAGCAGAAATATGTAGTAGGCATTTTTCTAGACATTTCCGGCGCCATTGATAATGCGTGGTGGTACTATTCCAACATATACAAACTAATATATCCTTGTTTTCTTCACGGTTGTAAAACTGTAACTCTGAAACACCTCAGGGCTCGGTCATAAAATATTTATTTTGACAAGTATATACACGTAGTTAGACTGCACAACTAAATAACACACACATTTAATAAAAAAAATTCAAGATAATTAAATGTATGCTGCGAGTATCGATAGCGATAAAAAAAGATTTTTCTAATGTCCATCCCTAAAGAGAGACGTCAACGTCATACTGGCATCTGTCAGCCGCACCTTGTTAGAGCGCATTAGGTATAGTAATCAAATATTTTCATTGCCATACCTGATGAACACTGGGCACTTCTTCGTATCTCTGGTAGTTATCGACGGTAGTGTACGCTATGTGCTGAGGTTGTTGGTAGTTGTACACGGGCTGATATGATCCAGGCTTCGCAGACTCGGAGTACTGGTAGTCTTGCTGTATGTCCTCTGCTGAATACATGCCTGGAGAGATGAAGGTATGGTTTAGATATAGTAAACTTAACTTTGTCAGTTAAGTATGCGTTTATGATGTTTGGCGCTTTGTCCCCTAAGAGAAGAGTACAGATTTAGCTTATCAGTCTTTGTTTTTCAAACGTCGCTCAACACTAGGATTATTCTCCTGTGTCGTGGGTACGTTTACAAACCTACAAGTTCACATACAAACAAAGAGTTACTCCGTGCGGTAATCGAACCGGCTATACGTTACGCGGCAGCCGCGGCAGTCGCGCCAACCGGGCAGTCAAACCTTAAATAGGCAACCGTTTTTTCTAATAAATAGAAACGTACAATGGAAAGTTTTACGTTATTATTGCGTGCGAAGTCACATATAAAAACAAGTATCACCAAAATTAATAAAATATAATGCAATTAACTCACCAGGTCCATAATTCATTTCCTGTCCATCAATTCTGACGTTAGTTTGCAGATTTTCATTGGTAAATAGGATCTGTTCCTCTTGGTAGTCTCCGATGTCCTTCTTGGAGATGGTCCATTGATGTATAGGCTTCAGGGTGGGTCGGTCTGATCGGATGAGGTGGGACTTCAGAATGGAATGCTCCGGTAAAGAATATGGAGGTGGTGCGTCGTCGCGTGATGATGATGGCGAATTGCTGTGGAGAGATTGTGAATTTAATAAGTATGTGTCTTAGTTTTGTTGATTATTTAAGCAATTATAGGGATATATGATGCAACGTCACGCCTTTATCCGCAAAGAGGTAGGCAGAGGGGCACATTACGGCACATTATGCTGGTATACAATGTACACCCACTTTCCATTTGTGTTATAAGTCCCATGTAATAAGGGGTGACCCTATTACCATAATATAATGGGTACACTCCGTGCTACTAATGAGAAATTTTCGAAAATCCGAAAAACCCAGTTATTCTTTACTCGACACGGGAATCGAACCCGAGACCCATTGTCCGGCAATCGCACTTGCGACCACTTGACTATAACGAGACAGGTATATACATATAGGTAGTTTTTTTTTTAATATTATTTTTTAGGTAGCCTGGTACAAAAACCATTGTCATTGAATGATTCTGTCAATTGTTTCTCCACATTTAGCAGGTAAGTAATAATCAAAATGACTAATTGCTGTATCTAGAGGCCTACATCAAAACTAATTATATTAGATAATTAAACCTAAACAACTTTTCTATACTAACAAACAACTAATTCAAACAATTCAAACTAATAAAACTCACTTCATCTTAATCTTTAAAGTGGTCTTCTTGTCGGGCCGGTCGACGTACCCATTACCATCTGGATATGAGACCTCCTCGTACGTCTGGTAGGCGTACCCTTTGTCCGCGATCACCATCTCCTTGCCTTCCACCACGTACTTGGTGTCCGGGACCCCGTTGCCGTACTTGCCGTCTTGTGTTGTCACGTAACGCTCTTGGTATACTACCTCCTGAAAAAGATGATATGAATGATGAACAATTATTATACTTCGATCTGTACTAGGGATAATATTTGTAAACATGTATTTTGTTTTTCGTTAATTACGGTAAAAGCCCCTTCCCAATCCCGATTGCCCAACAACCCTTAAATTCCTAACCCCCAAAAGGCTACGCACTTGTAACACTTCTGGTGTTTCGGGTGTCCATGGGCGGCGGCGATTGCTTACCATCAGGTGATCCGTCTGCTCGTTTACCGGCTTATACCACATAAAATAATAAAACTAAATTAACGCCCGAATACTGAAACTTTTATGGAAGATGACATTGTGTCAATTTACAAAAGATTTATAGTAACAGAACTACTTTTGAAAGTGTTTTAAGATTGAGTGGCATTGGAGCATTTGACATAAAGTCCTGAAGTGAGATATAAATACGGACAAACTTACCTTATTATCAATATAAAACTTATCATTGTAATTCTTCTCCTCGACAAACTCTCCATTTTGTCCCATGTGCATTATTGGCTTTGGTAACGTCAACTTTAGAGATTTCTTCGAACTGCTCTGTGATTTCTTTGAATGAGATTTGGTTGGAGACGAGTGGTTCTTCACTTTGAAGTCCTGAAAAGGGGTTTATTTGTGTTAGACCCATTTAATCAATGAACATTACCTCTACCATGAGTTTGAAGTCTCGATAGTCGCTAGCGACAACGTAAATATTTTGTATGGATCTGTTTGACATTTATCTTGCAGGGCTGTCTATTATATTTTTATATTTAATTTTGTAGTATGACAGGTGTCAGGTGTGGACAACAATAAAAAATTACTTCCAACTTCAATAATAACTCATAGCAATGAAAGCCATATATTGCGATTTCTCAAGCACGTTTTTTTAAAATATATGTCAAGTCCCATTAACACTTTAACTGCCAAGTTTAGAATTGTGAAGGTCAAACCTCCACTAGCATCAGGCCTTGGTGAAGGACGAGGCGCTCTAAGTGTTAATGGTTAGACTCCATAAACACAAACATGACAGTGTGAGTTTATCTGTATGTTTGTTACTTTATCACGTCAAAATAGCTGAAGGGATCGTAATAGCGCCTATTCAGACAATGTGAAACAGGCCCTTAAACAAGTAAAAATTCTATAAATTGTAATAAGATATATGAAATACTGGGTTGTTTTATTCACCTTATCTTTACTGGCGGTGGTAGTGGTCCGTTTCTCCAGCGTCCTGAGTTCCTTGCAGAGCTCCCTCACCAGCTGGCCGGAGTTGAGGCATTTAGGCACGTTGTCGCGTTTCGCTGTGTCTGTCTGTAAACATAGAATAAACAATTAAGATAAATTTCATATTCAATACAGTAAGCACCCTTAGTACGAGTTAGCTTTGCGTTTAAAGTAATCGTAACGAAAGCACGTTCGGCGCTTTGATTGGTCGAATCGGATAAACCAACCAATCACAGCGCCAATCGCCGATCGTAAAGGGAATTCGTACTAAGCGTACTGAAAGAATTTATCACCAGTCTAATATTTTCTAGGCATTATATACCTACACTATTTTTATAGATAGATTACTCACCACACACAAACACCGGTTTAAAAAACAAAGTTACAATTTTCATGCTATATCATTTTTTGTAAAGAAGCTCTATGAAAGCGAAAATTAATTTTTTTTTTGTGTTTATGTAGTTTACAATGTACAACAAAGTGTATAACTGTATAGTAAATAAATAACTTACGCTTTTAAGTGCATGCCACTCCTTGAGCGCGTTGGCGAGTATTTTGATCCCGCGCAGTAGGAGGGGGGGAATTGCAACCGGCGTCGGACGGGTGCTACTCTCACTCAGCGTGAACTCCTCATCCTAACAAAGAAAAATCATTTAAATTATTAATTCAATTAATTATACACATAGCTACCTTATTAAAAATGATAGAAAACCTTCGGGTGGTTGACAACAACTAGTCAAATACGATACTTTCATCATCATCATCATCATTATCATTATATCAGCACAAGACGTCCACAGCTGAACATAGGCCTCCCCCAATGACTTCCACATCGGCCGGTTGGAGGAGTCCTACGTCCAGCGGTTCCCTATAATCTAACTTTAATACTAAAGAAGCAGTAAGGAACCTTGGACTTCATTATTTTATAACTGACTTAACAAAAAGAAGGAGGTTCTCAGTTTAGCCTGTGTGTATGTATGTTTTTCCGCGATTATTTCTCGATTGACAAATGGTGAATATAATACAAATGGTGAAAAGTGGGTGTTCATAGTATAGCCGCATAACGTGCCGTAATGTACACCTCTGTCTAGCCCTTCGGAGATAAAAGGCGCGACGTTGCCGCGTTGCGTATATCTCGATTGACCGAACCGATTTTGCTGTGGTTTTCAGATGTGTATACTAAAACCTGCTCCTAAGTGTTACACTTATGCCCGAATACTCAAACGCTACTCAATTTTAAGACGCTCTCAAATGTAGTTCTGAACCTCATTCTATTTTAAGTAGTAATTATTTATACAAAGTTTTTGGTGTAAATATATTTTATTTTACTTGTATCTCCTCATTATGGCGGCGCAGCATGGTGAGTAGATGTGCGCCGGCGTACCAGTGCATCGCCTCGAACAACGGGTACCGGAACATTGTCGGCGTCTCCACGCGACGCTCTATTTCATAGATCCTGTAATGTGGAACGATTGTGAGTTAGGTTCATCTTCTTTATGAGTATTTCTATTAAATATGTAGTTCAGTAGTAAATAAGTAAAGGAAGATTGAGAAAATACATTTATAACCGCCTCTACTCCGGCCACAAGTTTAATAGGAACCGACTAATGGATTACACAATAAATTATGGTTACAGCAATACTTTTTATAGAAAATAGAAAGATTAGAATTCGCTATACCTTATAAAAGTTGCGAATTCTAATCTCGCTAGGCGTAAAAATTATAGAGATGTAATAAGATTTTTTATGTTAAGCAAGCAAATTTTGTCAACAACTCAAAAGTTTCTAGTATCACCCCCACAAATAAGATTCCAATGCCAAAAACACATCAAAATACTCACTGTAATTGCATTTCAATGGCGTAGGAGTGGAGGAAGTTGCCTCCGAAGACCAGAGAGTCACACGGAGTTAGCACTGCATGGATCCACCCGCTGGGTATGAAGAGGGTCTGCCCCGCAGATACTTCAGCCGTCCCGTACCATTCCACCATGTCTCCGAAGAACCTCTCGTTCTGATTGTTGGCCGCACTCCATTGCTGGTACAACGCGAGGTTGGTCGCTGTCGGCGGGATTAGGTAGAATATCTGTAATTGAATATAAGAGTTATTACAGTTTATGTTTATGCATATAACTAGTTAACTGCAGCTTTCTTAGCTTACAAGGTGTCTCAGTATAGTCTGTATCTCTATATATGAGCTACGATGGGGCTGACATTGTTATTTAATCATTATAAGCCACTAAATAAGTAAAAATACTGCAATATTAATTCAAGATTTGATTGTGGTATTAAAGTTTAATAACTGCATTGTAATATTGCAAAGTAATTTAAGCATGGCAGTCGTGCTTCTCTCGACTTCACTGGAGTGATACCACAGCCTCACAGAAAACCAGATTGAAACAATGTTTATGTTGTTTTGTCCCATGATTGAGGTTACTGGTGACCCGCTTTTTTAATCTCTAATTTTCAAATCCTCAACGTTCTAACTTCAAAAGGCCGGCAACACACTTGTAATTCCTATAGTGTTGCGGGTGTCCATAGAAGGCACCGATTGATTATAATCAGGTGACTCAACTGCTCGTTTGCCAGACTAAACGGTATAGTAAAATTTTCAAGTTTACTGAGCAAAAGTAATTAAACCGAGTATGGTGTTTACCTTCCGTCCGTGCAGCACGTGGTACCAGACGGTGGTGCCGCCGAAGTCGACGTGGAAGTCGGTGTATGCGCCGGCGGCCGACATGAGGCAGTACTTGCGCACGTGCGGCGCGGGCGGGCCGGCGGCGGGCTGCCCACCCGCGGGCCCCTCGCGGGCGCCGCCCCACACGCGCTCCGCCCAGTCCAGGCACACCGCCACGCCCGGCGGCTCCACCACGCGGGACATGCTGCGCACAACGTGTTAGCTATCATTTGCAATCAATATAATAAATCTTGCTAAATGACAGCCATGACAATGGGCGCCAGATGACGCAAATCTAACAACAGAGTCATTTGTAACTAAGTAGCGACTACAACGCAAAACGGTATTACTATCATCGTACACAAAAACTTTCATTCTACAATGTATGTTAAAATGTGTCATCTGACAAAAATCTAATAAATTTTGAAAAGAGGAGGTGTTTTCGCTTATTATAAGCAGAATTAGGAGCTATTGGCTTTCTACAATTTTTTTCTTATGTATGTCTATATGTTATAGGTGTCTACAGTTTACTGATAGACAAGTCTTGACTAACTTGACTTAATTTCCTATGTTCCCCAGTTGGGGCAGAGAGCGTTCACAGAAGCCCTCAATCGCGACCAGTCTTGATAGATAAGTCTAACAGGGTTCAAACTAATAGAAATAAACTATCAACTCACTTAGTCTCACTGAACTCCAGGCTGAGGACATTGAGCACCTTCTCATCTCTGTGCTCAGGCGGGGTCTCGAAGTAGTCCACGAAGTCACCCAGCGGCATGCGAAGCGTCGACTGCTTCCGTACGTCTATCACTTCCACCTATAACAAAGGTTCATTAATATGGAGTTTCCAACTAGACAAACTGATTAATGGCTGGATAATGGATGAATACTATTGTGTTACGTAATAATATTCAAACGTCAAATAGCATACTTATGTCTTAAAAGTTATTAGGAAAATACAAATATTGCGTATACCAATTACCCCAAATCTTCCCAATCCCCGATTCCCTAACAACCCTTAAATTCCTAATCCCCAAAAGGCCGGCAACGCACCTATAACGCCTCTAGTATTTCGGGGTCCATGTGCTACTATTGCTTACCATCAGGTTATACCATAAAAAATAATACGAAAATGCGAATGTATAACGTGAAATCAATTAAAGAAAGTGTGATTTACGTATCATTTACACGACATACCTCAAGCTGTGCTCCACAGTACCTGAGCACGGATCTGACTGTGAAGGTGCCAGGGTTGGGCGTCTTCATGTCCAAGCCGTCTGACGTGGTAAACGTTACCGGTCGCGTGAAACCTGTACAAATAGATACAATACTAAATATGAACAAGTTTTCAGTAAAACTTTGGTCTTGAACTTGAATGATTTTTGTTACTTTACATTAGTATATATCTTTACGCCTTTTATCCTTGAAGAGGTAGGTAGAGGTGCACATTACGGCATGTAATGATACTGTACAATGTACCTACACCCACTTTTTACCAATTGTGTTATAAGTCCCATGTAATATGAGATGAGTCTATTGCCGTATACTGGGCAGAATTTCCAGACTCCGTGCTACTACTGAGAAATTTTCGAAAACCCGGAAAAAGCCCAGCAATACTTCGCCCGACCCGGGAATCTAACCCGAGACCCTTTGCCCGGCAGTCGCACTTGCAACCACTCGGCCAACGAGGCAGTCTAGGCAGGCACTTTAAGTTAGGCTTGGTAAAATGTAATATTACAACATAATACATGTATTTCAGGGTTTTCCAAACTATAGGTCGCGACCCATTGGTGGGTCTGTATTTTATTTTTCATATTGGTGTCAGTTTAATTCCCTAAAGGTGAGTTTGGGAACTTGATTTACATGGGTCGTAGTCCATACAACTATGGAAACCACAAGTTAATTAATTATAATTAAGAAAGCTCAGAATGAAATGGTTCCTACCAAAATATTAAAAAAACTGTTCGAACCTGTACCATGTTTCGTAGCAGGGCGTATAGAATAGAAGGTAATTTGTATCAGCTGAAGACTTACCATTATCTCTGATGAACTCCTCAGTGAACTGATGTGGGCTCATGCGCTGTAGGGCTGCAGGGGCCGGCCGGAGAGGCCGAGCGGCCAGCGCCCGCACCCACGCCGGAGTCCCGACCTGTGAGGGCCGAGTCTCCGCTCCCAGCTCGTAGCGATCCGCCCGATGATTGTTTGTTGGTATTTTTACTGCAATTAAACGGAAAATTAATAAAATAGTTTGGGGTTCACATTAGATAATATAAATGTGAATATGTATGTGTTAATTTGGTACTCAATCACGTCAAAACGACAACATGGATCGTGATATAATTTAGACCATTTTTTATCTCACGGAAACGCGGGTTAAGACCCTATTTAGTAGAACAATAAGTATTTATACAATTAAATAAACTAACAATGTATAGTAGTAAGATGTAGAGTCTACATTTTAAATTAAATCAGACCTGTTAAGGGATCTTTATACTTTGAGGGGAAAATAATTTGTCTACCTGCCTTAACCTAAATCTTATAGAACCATGGTAAAAATAATATAAATATTCAAAATGTTAAATCTAAACTATCTACAAATAGGCAATAAGTTTAATGTGTACTACTTACATACTGACGGTCCGTATGTCTGTGCACATTTTGGGCAGTGATACTTGTCTATGTCGTCCGAATGATATATTTTGACATCAACGCAACTGAAACAAAAACATAAATATTATTGTTAACAGCCAATTTCTCAAAACAGTAACAATGGAGTTTCTAGCCCTATTTTTATAATAATTATCGTATTTTTACTTATTTTTATATATATTTTTTTATAATAATATACTAAATTGCTGCTAAAGCTGGTCATGATGAAGAGTCCCTCTGTGACTCGAAACTAGTAGAGCTTTTCTCCATTAATGTATGTGAGTAAACTGTGTGTGCTTTTTTTTTAATTCTAGCTTGTCCATATGAATTTACATTTTCGAATAAGCACCTAGCTTCACTGAAGGACAGACTTCTGTTTTGATGTTTCAAAGTACTTGTATTAGGATTTGAATAAATACTTTCTGTATTATAAATTGACTAACTTAACATAGTTAATGTATTTGTAGATTAGTAGGGTAACTTTTTCATTATTTACAATGTTGTTATTCAACCTTGATCAGAAATAAAATAATCAATATACTCATTTGTACTCTTGTTGTGGTAACAATCAATATTTTGACTGTCCATATTGTCATTTGGAAAATTATATTATTGCGCAAAGGTTTATTGTTATTGTATGAATTAACATTTGGGATAACTAGTGTGTATGTGAAATTATGTCTTTTTTTATATACAATACATGGGATATCATAGTCTGCTTACGTACTAGTAAAGAAAAGAAAATCATTCAGTCCAAACATTCAAATTCAATACTTTTTTCGAAACATCAAAAACTATATTTTCTATGAATTTTCGATAAAATAGTGCGTTATGACTACTTTATGACGCCATCAGTTTTTTATGTCAAATAGCAGACTAGATTATTTCTAAAAAAATTGCAGTTTACCAATTCTATGAATGATTACTTTTTGAATATTTTATTGTTTTGGAAAGCCAAAATAATTAATATTCGACTAAATATTATTGGTTAATGTATGTAACTTAAAACCTTTTAGCCTGTGCTATTTTTTGTTACATAACATCACACTTTTTTTTAATTTTCACTTGGTATAACGATGTCCTACCTACTCCGTCCTACCTAATGTACACAACTATACATTAAGTATGTATTACAATTAACAAAAGAAAATAATCAATAGAATCTGAATAAATAAAATAAAATGGGACAGATCTATTTTACTGATTAAGTTACTGTAGAGTCCACAACAGCATATGTTGTCCACAATACATTTTGTATAAAAAAAATACAATAATACTTTGTGTAAATCAAAATAACTAATAAGGCAATCATAAGAATCAACTTAGAATATTACAATCAATAGTACCAATGACCATCAGAAATAATATATTAATAGTCATTTTTGTATGCAAAGCTTACATTACTGAACAAAACAAGTTATTCAAAGTGTATGCATTTTTATTAATTTAATATTCTCAGCTCACATCTTAATAGTATTACAAGAATGTCTTATTAGTGTAGACTAATAAATAAAATTATAGTCTGTTTGTAATATTGAAATAACCACTTTTTACTACATATATACATACAAAATAATATTTTTGTTTGTCTGTTGCAGCTAATTTCTGAAATGGTTACACCGATTTTGACAGGCCTTCTATTGGTAGCTGATGTACTAAGGAGTAAATTAGGCTACATTTAACAAAATATTTTTATTTATATAAAAGTTGGAATCCTAATATCTATCTGATGTCATTATTGTGTGCGGATGAAGTTGTGAACAACAGCTAGTTTATAGAATAAATGTTAATTGGTTTTATTTGAATGGCAATATGAACTTCTATAAATAAATATCTTGATTATAGAAAAAATAACTAAAAACACTTCTGGTTTGCAAGAATTTGGCGGGAAAATAAAAATGTTCAGTTGTTCACAGACTATAACATAATACTTTTTTCTTGACAGATAAAGTGGCATCCGTGGAATACTGTCTGATGTCACATTGAGATTTTTGTGTAAAACAAACACAGTACCTATATCACAAATTATGTAAATGGAAATATATTAGTTTTTGGACTATTTTGAAAATTCCCTTTGTAGATATATTCATTATACACAACATATTTTTGTATTAAAGATATTTGATGAATTAATTATCATGTCTATACTCAAGGTCAAGACGTAAGCCCTACAAATCACTACAAAATAAAACATAAGTAATAATATTAGCGATAAACATTACAAATAGCTAGTATTTTAAGAATGTTGTAAAGTATGTAACACATAATGTAGTTTATGACAATTTGTAGCAAGAACATAATTATAAAAATACAAAGTAAATTGATTGCTATACAGCTCATAATAATTGTTCAAAGTGGCCATAAAATGTTAATTAATTTGTATAAAGTTCATCAAATCTGATTGTTATGTGTTTAGTACACTAAAGACTACTGGAAAAGGTGGTTAAATCCTTCTTAGCAACATTTCTTGAGCCATGCCTTCAACAGCATAAAATTAAAGAGATTTCACAACAGTTGTAAAGGATTGTCGAATTCTAATAAGATTTTCTTATTAGCACAAAATTATATACAAAATTAAAATAATATAAAATTACACACGTCGGCTTTCAACAACACGTTATCAGGCATAAAATAATATAAATAAACACAAAGAATGTACGGAAGCAAAGCGCATCCTGATAAACCCATGACGACCAGCGATGTAAACAAACAAGAACTATCTCAAACTGCCGAATTAAGCTCAGATAATTAAATATACACCGCATAATAGTTACAGAAAGCTGAAAATCACAAAATTGAACGTAATAATACGAAATATTGAGTAAAACATTCTCATACAAGTGATGGCCGAACGCGCATACACTGTCAAACTTCGATGCATTTTTTTTAACACACAACGTAACTTTCACTGGGAAATTTATATATTTTTCACATTACCTGCCATGAAACCACTCACGACAGCAATCACATTCTATCATAAATTGTCCAATATTATAAGGTTGACCACACAAACAATAGGTTTCCTTAGATGACGCCATTTTAATGGCGAATAGACAATTTGCTTCTTTTTTCTCTCCACGTAGATTTAGGGTGGCCATGTGAAAATAATGAATTACGATGATATGATTTGCTTTATATAGAATCATGCGCAGAAAAATTTTAATATATTTTTTGTAATAAATAAAATATATTTCAACTCTATAAAATTGTTAAATAACAAAATCATCTCACAATATATTTTTACGTGAACCATAGACACCTCGACAAATAAATGACGTCACGCCTGTTAGTTTATTAATAGCAACAAGTGGAAGATTGTTGCACAAAGCGATGATTTTTATACAATGGACTCTCTATTGCCACAATAGCATCAAATAACTGCATAAACGTAGGTGTATCCCGTTTGGAAGGACCGTACCTATAATAAAATTGAGACATGTAGCAGTTATTATTATCCACATTGTCATAAAATAGAGAACTGGTTATTGAATATGTATTTGCTATAGAACTTTACATTAAATGTTGTAACCACAGAATACCTATAACTCCTAACGAGTACAAGCCTATGATAATACCTCGTTTATTTGTTTAACATTCTCTAGATTTACATTTTTAAATACTACACATATAAAATAAAATAATATTTAAAAATATAAAAATAGGAGCCGACCAGTAGCGGGAGCATGGTCCAAGCCACCGGTGGTTAGGGCTCCAGAGACAGAAACCTCCTCACAATACGTGCCATAAATGTATGTAGTAAGGAGAGGATACTTTTTTTTCAATAGAATTAATACGAAGCAATAAAATAAAAATACGTACCAAACGCTACAAACGGAGTTACCTAATTTTGTTAATACAATTTGTAAAACCTGCGCAAGTACCTACCTACAGAAATGACGTCGCGTCTGTATTCCACCAAAGACAACAAATCATTGCATTGATAATAAAATAAAATTTAATTTTATTAGTATTCATGAATGCGTTATAGGGTCGCCTGGCTAGTTTCGAGCTTACCTACCAATGTTACACGACATCTACGAGTTCTGATTGGACTCGAAATTGGTCGAGCTTTCTCGTAAGTAAATAAGACATTGTGAATAATTGTTCCTATAATTTTTATCTAAGTATAACTTATTCGATTTTAGATTATCCTGTAATAAATAGATGAGTTAAGTAGGTAATTAATTAGGCACTTCTGAATGTACTTACCTACTCAGAATTCAATTGAAATATCAAATCAATAAAACATAAATATAGGTATAAAGGTATACAATGGAACAAAGCGTGATAAATTAAATTGCATGTTAATTGATAAATAATAAAACGCGATGTTATGAACTGATAACTTAGATTTATTACAAATAATAACTGGTTGTTACGTTGACTTGAATAAACGTGATTATTTAGTTCCGCTGCTCACTGGGTTGCAGTGATTCCATTATGGCGACCCGAGCACACCCGAGTCGCAGCGTGGTCTTGTCTGTACCACAGAATAATAGGTACAAGCATCTGTACGTCTAGTTCACAGTAATGAATATAATATGTATGGTCTCTAGTAGTTTATTTTTTTTTAAAGCGGAACATCATCCTATGACTTCTTTCGCCATGGGCGAGGCGAGAGGGCATGTCAGACTCTTACTGACTAAAAACCACCCCGTTCCTACTTCTGCTGGATAGTCTAGCTAGACTCTAACTAGACTACTAAAAAGGTGCGGGTTCCCAAATCTGGCAAGTACCTACGGTTTTTTTTTTATTGAAAGTAAAAGTCATCCAATGACACTTTTCCCGTCCTGGGTGATGCGTGAGGGAGTGTCAGACTCTTACTGACTAAAAATACCCCGTTCCTACTCCTGTTTTTTAGAGTCGGAGCCCCGGTAATCCGTTACGTTTTGCGACCTACCTACCAATGTGATTTAAATGTCTGCAAATCTAACTGTCAGTGTTTTACAAGTTCAGATTTTATCTGCATAGGGTCAAGGGCATATAATGCCTGGAGCTGCAGTGTACCTCGGAGCCGTATTCCCGGGCTCCCGCTCGAAAGGCAGGAGTGGGAATGGGGTGGTCTGACACTCCCTCTCGCCTCACCCAAGGCGTGAGATGCCATTGATCCACATTCATTCACTGTCAGATCTTTAACGACACAAATAACAAATGTTTAATATGACAACCGTCCAAGTATTATAAATTCGTCGAAATACTTACCTACATCAAAATAACTTTGCCCAAAAAGCATAACAGAGTCAGACACTCATATTCGCTTTTTGTATTGATAGAATAGTACCTATTAGATAAGATCTGTATCGTAACCAAACAAACAGATATTAACATGATAAAAAAGCTAACATTCAATAATAAAAATATTAAATATCAAAATAACTTTATCTATTTAAAGACTAACAGTGCTCAAACAATTAAACTCTAGAATTTAATTTGAGTGAATGACCCATTCTTTTGACAAAAACCAATTATTATTGTTACTTATAAAATAAAATAACTCGTGTAACCTTGAAAGAAGTATGTAAGTCGATTCAGAAAACACTTCCTAGATACAGAATCGTTATTTTTTTCGATTTCTTTACCTTTTCGTTGAATCAGTTTTTTTAATATCGGAACAAATTGATTCTTATTGACGTTGACGCATCCATGTTTAGGATTCCGTGGTAGATCTGTTAAACTGATCGGTACTGTAGAGCCGCGAGGCTGGTACGGATTTCCGTTTAAAAAAAAAATATGAGGATAGTTTCATCTTTTTTATGACTACTTAATAGAAATAGAATAAACTTGTATATAGACAAAGACTCTAGAACAAAATCAGTCACTCAGAATTGCAATTAGGGGCATCGAAAAAGGAAAAATAACAATCAGCAACCTCACAGATAATAACGGAACAAAACAGACCGATAAAGAAAAAATTTTAGACATTTGTACAGAATACTATAAATCCCTTTACGCAACCGATGACAGCTTCCAAATCCATCTAAATACATACTCATATTCAGAAAGCATCCCACCAATAAGTGGTTATGAAGTCCATCGAGCGCTAACCAGTATGAAATACAGCAAAACACCTGGTGAGGATGGCATTACCACCGAAGCTCTAAAGATAGGAGAACCAATTCTGTTGCCCCACATCACAAATCTATTCAACTGCATATTAAAAACTGGTACACTACCCGAGAAGTTCTGCCACTCCAATATTATAATACTGCATAAGAAAGGGGACAAGTCAAACCTCACAAATTATCGCCCGATTAGCCTAGTATCTCATTTGTACAAAACATTCATCAAAGTAATAGAAAACAGAATATCCGACCAACTGGACCAACACCAGCCAGCCGAGCAAGCAGGTTTCCGACGCGGCCTCTCTACCACAGACCATTTACATACCCTCAACCAAATTATAGAAAAATACTGTGAATTTAAGCTTCCATTATACATTGCGTTCATTGATTACTCCAAAGCCTTCGACAGTCTCACTCATTCCTCCATATTCACAGCCCTACAGAACCAAGACATTGACCTCACATATATTGACCTGCTAAAAAATATATATCACAAAAGCACCGCAGCCATCAAGCTACACAGGTTAGGCCAATCCTTTCCTATCCACAAGGGAGTCAAACAGGGTGACCCGCTATCTCCTAAACTCTTCACAGCGACTCTGGAAGAGGTATTTAAAAAGCTTGCGCCATGCTGGAGCACGAGAGGCGTGGTCGTCGGGGAGAAGAGATTAACAAACCTTCGATTCGCTGACGACATAGTGCTCTTTTCCTCTTCAGCATCAGAACTAGGCAGTATGATCAACGAACTCAGCAGAGCGAGCCTTGAGGTTGGACTGAAGATGAACATGTCGAAGACCAAGGTAATGACCAACAGCTCAAAACATAGGCTAGAAGTAGATGGAGTAGAAATTGCATACGTCCAGGAATACATCTACCTGGGCCAATTAGTCTCTTTCCAGGCGAGACAAGAAAAAGAGGTTGCTCGACGCACCGAGAACGCCTGGAAAAGCTATTGGTCCATGGGAGACCTAATGAAAGGCAACCTCCCATTAACATTAAAAAGGAAGCTCATGGACGTATGTATTCTACCCATCCTCACCTATGGTGCACAGACCTGGTCTTTGACAAAACATCAGAAGTCCACACTCAAGGTTTGCCAGCGAGCCATGGAGCGCAGTATATTAGGAGTCCGATTATCGGATAGAATAAGGAACTCTACACTGCGCTCCAAAACTCAAATCGCTGACGTTGGTCAGAAAGCCGCAAGTTTGAAATGGAACTGGGCTGGACATGTCTGCCGCATGTCCGACGAGCAGTGGGCAAAACTCACCACTGAGTGGAGCCCACTAAACGTCAATAGACGTCGCGGCAGGCCCAGAAGGAGATGGCGGGATGAACTCGACGCCTATGAAAAGGATTGGCCACAGAAAGCTCTGGATAGAGACGAGTGGAAGGAGGGTAGGGAGGCCTTTGCCCTGCAGTGGGACGACCATGGCTGAAAATAAAAAATAAAATAAAATAGACAAAGAACTTATTTGTGTTGGTCAATGATGATTGTTCTACGAGGAAACCTTTTTATTTAAATAGTTTTATTTAGCATGACATGTTTATTTGTTTGGGTCAAAGAAGGGTGCCAGAGTTTCTATGAGGTCTGCTCCCACCTTCCAATATAACCAAATATTATATCCAATGATGTAACTCACATAGAACGGTCGATTTAATATTTGGTGCGTACTCTTAATCTTGATAGCCATACCTACAAGTCCATTAAAACCGTTTAACAAAAATAATATTTTTATGAATTCCTTGCATTCGAGTTACGTAGAATAGGTATTACGTGGTATTACCCACAAGTATTACCTTCTTGTTTCCGCTTACGTAGGGCAACTGGGCAAAGGAGATAGTGTGTGCCTGACACTAATTTCCTAACGGGTCACCGGGGCTTTAGCTCGAAACAGAAGTAGGAACGGAGAGGTTTGTAAGTCAGTACTTAAGAGTCTGATGCTCCCTATCACCCCACCCATGGTGGGAATCATTGGATGATTTTCCCCGATCAAAAAAAGGGTGGCAGTGTATTCGGTAACACAGATAGGGTCTAGTAGGGCTGATGCCCGATTCGGAGCTGCGGACAACCGTAACAGATTATTGGGACTCAGGCTCTAAACAGGAGAAGGAACGGGGTGGTTTCTAGTCAGTAAGAGTCTGACATTCTTTGTCGCCTCAGTGTATGTCTACTTAATTGTTGTTGGGTAGAGGACCATGAATCATTATTCCTCATCTAAATTTTTCTTTTATTTAATAATTTTGACGTCTAAATCTAAATGTGGCCTTTTGCAGCCTAAGTATTTAGATACAAAGATAAATTCATTGTCTCATAGTTTTTTAGTTATTTTTTTAAGAATAAAAAATGAAAATAAAAAAAATATATAATTCTAATACTCCTTTCTAGAAACTACATTTGTTTAAACTTCTAACAATGAGCAATTCTACAAAAGAGCACTTTGAGACGTCAAAATTATTATATTTATTTCAAAAAATCTAGATGAGATATTTCTTAAAAAATAGTGTTTCCTAATGGGTAGTCCGTTAGGAAACACAATTTTTTCTGAGAAGATATGCTGAAATAAACTCAGAGGTCATTGTCTCTTGTTTCTTCAACAATGAGGAGTCGGATAAAATAATAAGAACCTATGTATGTATGTCGGTCCTTCAGTGAGCTCTTTGCTTGTTCCAAACTTAGAGAAATATTTAAACTTTCGAGATTTATGGATCAGCAAATCGGTCCAAAATTGAGAACCTCCTTATTTGGGAAGTCGGTTAATAAACATCGTAAAGAACATCTATTACATTTTCCAGTTCAGTATTGACCATTTTTTATCACAACGATGTTGAAAACACTCAGACTCAAAGTACAGAGTCATTCTCTAATTGTAAAGATCTCCAAAACTAAGTTGTTTCGTGCATGAAATAGGTTAAAAACGTTATTTCTTTTTTTGTTGTATATTATGCCGATAAATATCGTTTATATGGCTTATTAGTCGAGTGATCGCAATCGCAAATCCGGTTACAAAGCAAGAGGTTTAGTTTCTGGGTGAAACAATCTATTTTTCAGTCCCACACTAGGATTTTCTCCTATGTCGTGATTGCGTTTACAAACATACAAATTCACATACACATGACACCCAGACCCGAAGCAACAATTTGTGGATCACACAAAGAGTTGCTCCGTACGGGGATCGTGCAATACGTTGCACGGTAGCCAAATGCCCAGCCACCGCGTCAACCATGCAGTCAAATCACTTACTTAGGTACTTATTTTATATTTTAGTGTTTGATAATAGGACTAATAAGTATAAGTAGGACCTAATAACACTAAGTGCAGCATAATTATATATAGTGCATGCGGAACTAGTTGGCTGCGTGCATTAAACTTCTAAAAACACATTTGTCTTTTGTTTCAATAATTTAACAATAGTTATTATTCACGATATCTCGAAATTGATCATCAATAATCCACTTACCCCTGTTTGCCAACTAAGAAGCGGACAACTAGTTCCGCACGCATTATAGTGAAATAGAGAGACCTTCGGAGCTGCGGACTGCTTAGCGGTTTACCGGACTCCGGCTCGAAAAGCAGGAGTAGGAACGTGGTGGTTTTTAGTCAGTAAGAGTCTGACACTCCCTCTCGACTCAGCCAAGGCGGGAGAAGTCATTGGATGATGGTTGCCGCGTTAAAAAGAAAGAACACCTAGACCTCGGTCTACTTCTTTCGAAAGGGAAAGGCTCGTCTAGATACGTCAAAAATTATGCATACATAACAAAAGCGATAAGTAATTTAATTTTAAAATAATGTCTGTTTATTTTTCATTTTTGTAAACAATAAAACAACAATACAAGATACAAACTGTATTCTCTATAACTGCACCACTTTGCGCAGCCATGCGTAAACGCAAACTTTTTTTTCTGACTTGAATCAATAGGTACAATAAGTAGATACGTACTTTACTCATATTTTTTTCAACGTTCCAATGTTCTCGGAATCACTTAAACGTCAATGCAAGTTCCTCAATCAGTTTCGTAATAAAAATATAAATAAAAACACTAGCTAGCTTGAGTACCAAACTAAGTATCCGGTAGCAGGCTGGTTGTATTTATATTTTTTATATATTTAAAAGCGATGATGCGGCCTACGATGCAGTACGTCTGCCCATAAGCAAACCTATTCACTCGGGCTTTGAAGACACCCAGGTTATTCCCATCAAGAAGCAGACTCCTGCAAAGAATTTCACTCTTTAGCAGTTCGCACAAGGCTGAAGCGACACTACCATATCTACCATGAAGCGGCGATTTCAAACTTATCTCGATGGTTTCCTTCGCCATTTGTCAGTATTGTCCGGAGCGCGTGAGGGAACGATCCTCCTCACGCCCCAGCCGCCGCAGAAGACACTCCGGGCGTCGGGGATCGCGTGACGATCTCCGGCCACCGTAAGTGCGGGTCTGCGGACGGCGAGCAAGGGTAGCTCGCCGCCCGACCAGAACCAGACCCGTGCGTACGGCGCGTCGCGTTCCGCGCGCGCCTCAAAGAGCCAGACCACCACAGATGGGGCCCAGTAGGGCTGATGCCTGATCCGGAGCTGCGGACAACGTAAAAGGTTACCGGGGCTCCGGCTCAAAGCAGGAGAAGGAACGGGGTGGTTTTTAGTCAGTAAGAGTCTGACACTCCCTCCCGCCTCACCCAAGGCGGGAGAAGTCATTGGATGATTTTCCCCCCTCAAAAAAAAAAAAAAAAAGGTAAGTAAATAGTCTTACAAAGTATGGATAACTCAGTAAAAGTCACATTAATACTAGCCGCAGGTAGGTTTCGAACCCGATCGAATTGACAACATTTCAAAACTGATACGACATGGAAACAAAAATACCATTTCTTTATTTTCGTATCCTGAGTTCAAATAATATATTTATGTCATATTTTTTTTATTTTTTATTTCTGAGAAAAATAATTAAAACCACAAAACATGTGATGACGTCATAGGTACGGCAGAATGCAGTCGTTACCTTTGCCTTAGCAATCATGGTTTCAGATGAAAACATCAAGTGTCAAATGTCAATTGAAGCTGTAACTTTTATTTACATTCGAAATCGAAATTGATTTTACACAATATTTTCCTATCGAATCGACACACTGCTTATTGTTATTACTCACAACTGTTGATTGACATTATTTCGTCAATAAAATGGATTTAAATGAAACATATACGCAAATGAAGGATCCAAAATATTGTTTTGTACCAGCCTGCAAAAACAACACTGCCAATACGTATTTCTGCAAAATTGTAGCATTCATTTTCGTGACTATGAAACTACTATGACTATTTAATGCTATTGCATATATTGCAATAGCATTAAATAGTCAACTTTCGGCAAGTTTCTGCAATCGGCAACTAGGAATCATATAATTATAACAACACAAATAACAAAATCTGAAATCACACAAACAAGCGCACCAACGAGTTTGACAAGCTTAGTGTTGCCAACTTTATTTTTACCAGCCCACCAAATGAGGCCGTGAAAACCACCAGATACCACTAAATCTTAGCGGCCTCTCAAACCACCAGAATGCCTCAAGATCATCACAGAATCTAAAAAAAGGGATTATGAATAATATTTTTATGGCCCCCTTTACTCTTTCAATAACTACGCACATTATTTAAAAGGGTTTTATTTTAATTGTATTATTAGATTTTTGTGCATATAATATATTTATAATCTACATATAATATATTTTAAAATATTCTTTATACATATTAACTGACTTTTTAGACAGACTGCTTCAAAAAGTTTTGATTCTGTTATTGCCTGCGCAGAAGCCAAAAATTGGGTTCTGTATGTATGATGGGCAATTAAAATACTGAACTCTGGTTTTCATGAGTTTCAAGTTTCCTGATCAGGCGGTGGTACTTTTTGTTTCATAGATGTTAAGTGAATTTCAAATCGGTACCCCAAATAGCATTTCATACCTATAAAATCTTTAATATTGTGCGTAAAAATATTTACCTTCTAAGTAGGCAATATTATCTTTTCAACAAGTGTATCAATTAAGTATTTTAACTAGAAATCATACAGCATTTTACGAGTTGTGTTAGTGGTTAATTTGTAACTTACCACTAACTGAAACAATCTAGTCCACTAAAATATCCACTAGCCACTAAAACCAATATTTTCCCGCTGAACCACATATCTAAACCACCAGATCTAGTGGAAATTCCACTAAGTTGGCAACACTGGACAAGCTGTCAGTGACAGTACAATGGACATCTACTAGGTTTTTTTACGTATCAAAGTGAGGCAAAGGTATTATCGCCATTCTACCGTAATTTGGCACTTACGTCTTTTTAGAATACACTGAATTTCAAACTCGAAATCATGAATGAAAAGTACATAATTTCGAAAAATGAAAAAATATGGGTGCCCTAGTTTTCGATTTACTTTTATATAACATAATAATACATGCATGTTAAAAATATGAAATGTTGTCAATTCGATCTCATGCACGGGAAGCGGGTGTCAGCAGGGCTGGTGCCCGATCCGGAGTTGCGGACAACGTAACACGTTACCGTGGCACCGGCTCAAAGCAGGAGCTAGCTAGGAACGGAGCTAGGAACGGGGTGGGTTTTAGTCAGTAAGAGTCTGACACTCCCTCCCGCCTAACCCAAGGCAGGAGAAATAGGTAATTGGATAAATTTCCCCCTAAAAATAAAAGAGATATAAATATGTATGTATAATTATGTAGTTTTAATACGCAAACCGGATCACAGATCTCATTTCAGTGGGTAACAAAGTACTTTAACTTAAAAATAGTGTTTAAAATCCAGTTTTTAGGGTTCCGATATCAAGAACTTTAGTTTTTTATTGATCAGTTCAACCAGAAGGATTGGTTTGTTCGGACTGCATCAGGGTCCATATCACAATTTTTGTACCCTTAGTACGAGTTTGATTTATGTTAAACGGAATCGAAACAGAAGCAACGATTGGCAGGCTCAAATATACCAACCAGTGAGAGCGTTTCAATTACTTTAAACTAAAAGCAAACATGTAGTAAGGGTACTACTGATTGGCCGGCTCGAATTAACCAACCAATCAGAGCGCCGAACGCGGTCTCGTTTCGATATCGTTGAACTTAAAACGTATTCGCACTAAGCCCTCTGATATTACCTACTTTACTAGCTACTACCTTTATACATATCTACGTATGTACGGAACTTGAAATTGAGACGCAAAAGTATATTTTTTGAACTTATTTTACCCGTTGCAGCATCAAGGTGCTTGTACCTAGCCTATGCAAGGGTTTTTACGAAGTTACAAATCACGAATGGTTACTAGTAAGTAGTTGCCTAGTTATTTATCCATAACCCGTTTCTTTCTTGGTTAAGGACAGTGATTGAAGCTTCAACGCAAGTTGAGGGTCCGTTCACACAGACCGGCTCGGAGAGCGCGCGCATTTTTCTTTTCACATATACTGTATCATAAACGCTTGGATTCGGTCGCAGCGGAGTCACCAACTATTTCATATAAACTGTTATGATTTCATACCAAAAGCCATTAAGTTTTCTTAATGACAATAGCAGTGCACCCGATACTAAAAACCCTTTTTTATGGAATAAGTTAGTAAACGAGCAGACAGATCACCTGATGGAAAGCAATCGCCACCGCCCATGACATTGACATTTGAAACACCAGAGGCGTTACAATTGCGTTGCCATTGGGTTAGGAATTTAAGGTTGTTGGGGAATCGAGGATTGGTAAGATTGGGAACCGGTAACTTTACTCACAAAACGAAAAACAACGCAAGCGTTGTTTCACGTCAGTTTTCTGTGAAACCGTGGTTTCACTCCGGTTGAGCCGGCCCATTCGTGCCGAAGCATGGATCTCCGACACTTAAACTCTGTTTTCAACAAAAATCTGCTCTTTCCGAGCCGGGCTGTGTGAACAGACCCTAAAAGTAAGTACAGTTGGCAACAAAAACTCAGAACATAAGCAACGAATTACCATCTTTAGATAACGAAATAAAATTATATTAAGTATACAAAATTCTTATCATTAAATTTACTGCTTCTATAGTTCACTGATCCCTATGTAGAAGAAACTTTATATTTTTCTATCACTATCTAATGCTACTATATTAGAATTTAAAATTCAAAGTACATGTAATCACTTTGCTCTGCAATAAATTACAACAAATTGATTACAAGCCACGAGATACATAATTTTATTGATAATATTTGTTTTGTTCTTTTCTTTGAATGTATCAAAAGTATAAAATTTTATTTAGATTTCGCTATCACATTTTTTGGAATACTTTAAAGATATTATAATAATTATTTTAAATTACCTAATTAGGCGGTATTACCGAACCGATACGACCTTCAAACCTCCAAGAAAAGAGCATACTCCTTTTTAATAAGGCCGGCAACGCACCTGTGACTCCTCTGGTGTTGCGGGTGCCCATGGACGGCGCTGATCGCATACCACCAGGTGACTCGTTTGCTCGTTTGCCTCCTATTCCATAAAAAAATACCCTAACCATTGCTGTAGGACGATGAGTTTGCTTTACGTTGAACGAAAACGAAACGAGAGCGCGTTCGGCGCTCTGATTGGCCAGTGCGAATTAACCAACCAATCACTACCTTAGTACGAGTTTGCTTTATCTTAAAAGTAATCAAAACGAGAGTGCGTTCGGCTTTCTGATTGGTTGGTTTATTCGAGCCGGCAAATCAGAGCGCCGGCCGAACGCGCTCTCGTTTCGATTACTTCAAACGTAAAGGAAACTCATACAAAGGATACAAAGCGCCGAATGCACTCTTGTTTCGATCTCGTTAAACGTAAAACTAACTCGTTCTCGTACTCGTCAAGATTATTCTCACAATTAATGGTATGACGAACCGCGATCGACCTCACTTCGAACGTTTCGAATTGACAATTACAAAAAGTCTAGCTGTACCTACCTACTGGAATTAATTCCGCGTATAAATCGGATGCGGCGGAATGCGTGTCACGTAGACTAGCGCAGTCGAACTGAGCAATCGCTGTACGCAATGCGCTTGCACCAAATCCCATTACCAAAATCAGACACTTTTAACCTGACCGTACTTATCTACAAGTTTTATAAAACCGTTATTCATAGTTATGTCACAAACTCTCTTGTTGTGCAAAATTATGAGGCCTGACTTTTGCACAACGATTTACGTGACGCGGCGACAAACAAACCATCCTAGCTGTTTAACTAACTCTAGTGATGTCCAAGCATCCCACTAAACCTATCGACTATCGATAATCTTTAAATCGATACAGCATAACTCGATAAAAGTGTCACAAATGAATACCATCATAAATGCTGTTGCTTAATGAATAACTTATGAAGTGGGTCAGTTATGTAAAAGTACTTTCAAAATGTACTTCTTGCGCATTAAGTACTAAAGCGTAGTACGACTTGCACAAGTAAAACAGTAATTAGGGAAAAATGCCGTATAGTGTAGAAACAATAATAATACGCAAGTTAGCATCACTAGATGAAAGACGGGGTTTCGTAACAGCTTGGTGTAGTCAGTCGATGTTAAGGCTACGGAGAAATCGACGCGTCCGCTTTCCCTTCCCTACTGGCGCGAGTTTAAAAAAAAACAATTGAACATTTTAATTTTATTATCGAATGCGAAAATATTTCGTTCGATTTTCAAAATATAAGTATTGTGTTTTAAAAAATGTGTTTGTCATATTAGCTTTTCGATTTTTTTTAAAGTGAAGATTTTAACTTTTTAATTTATCTATGGTGACAAGATTATAAAATGAAAAATGTGGAAACAATTTGTTGATTGACTATAATATGTAAGTCGTTTGATTATTTTATATTTAATTGTATTATTACAACTTAGTTTTATGGTTGTCCATTTAATTTTTATGGTGTTTAGCTGTGTTTTTTTTCGCCGCGCCTTTTAATTAACGATTTAATTTTTATCATTACATAAATATTATTTATATTCTATGTCAAGGTTGTGTCATGAATTAATATTGATATTTTATTATTAATTTGACGTTTCAAAAATGCCTAATTAAGGATTAATTAAAATAAATGCTTTGACTTTAGATAGTAATTGACATTACCTATTATATCTAGGGTACTTATATTTACCTATTTGGGAAAAGAAAGTAAGAAATGCTTTCACTTTTTCTTTTATCTAGGTAGTGTCTTAGTATTTTATTTTCCTCTTACAGTTCTTATTATATGATAATTTATATTTATTTTTGCGAATAGGTTACAATGTAACACTTTTACACGTCAATCTTTTAAATAACTAGATGAGACCGGCATTTCCTATCGGACTACTCTGAGAAGAAATGCCGAAACAAACTCAGAAGTCATAGTCTCTTTTAAAGTCCAGACAAATCAAATAAAGAATAATGTTTTTATTACATTAAGGTACTGACTGTCTTATTGGTCGAGTGGCAATAAGTGCGACTACTGGACAATGGGTCTCGGATTTGATTCTCGGGTCGGGCAAAGTCTTACCCCTCCGGGGATAAAATGGCATGACGTTGTTAATTGTACATTAAGTTACTTTAAAAATCTTTTATATAAGTTGGTACCTTTTTGCGTAGGTATATAATATTTCTAGAAAAAAAAATAAGGAAAAAGCTATGAATCGATCTGATTTGAATAGTACTTAGTCTTTAAAAACAATAGATAGCTTATTAGGACCTTAGTAGGCTAAGGTCATTGTCTTAGTAAGTTATTGTTCAAATTAAACATTGTTGTCTAACAAAATCGGTGCTTAAGTATAATAGATTTGATTGAGTACCGGGTTTTCCCGGTTATTTTGATCCACTGAAGTAACTTTGATCCAGATCCTATTACCTATAACCAATAGGAATGTAGAATAAAGCGTTGGTATATTCGTTTTTCATTGGTCTAAAATTTTTGTCAAAATTACCCTTAGAGTCATAGCAACCGGATTGGAATTAAAATTACCAATCGTCTAATAATATTTAATTACCCTGGTCGCTCGATGCAATTCGTCGCTTCCAGTCGGCCGATCTTGGGATCTGACTGACTGATAGACATCAGACAGGAATAGTCAGGCATGGTACTTAAAAAGATCTGGTTCTCAGTTTTAGAATTTTATGTTAAAATTAACCTATTGTTTTATAGTTTTACAATTGGGTAATTATAAAACGATTGGTTGTCGCGGGATGCAAGTCGCTTTCAGCCGACCGATCTTAGAGAAGGTCTATCTCTCAGTTATAGTCAGCAATAAAAGTTTAACAGTAAAATATGAATTAGGTACATATACATGAATGATGATGACACGTCTAGCGAAAATTTGATTATGTATGATTTACACCTACCTATTCACTATGGCTACGCTGTCTGCTTATGCCCTTGGGGGATACCAAGCGTGATGTTAGATAATATATTATGTTTTGCAATTTATGTTTATGGGACATTCAATGAATGTATTACTTACACACACGTCAACAGCCTATAAGTGGCCACTGCTGATCAAAGGCCTCTTCTCCAACGGAGAAGGTTTGAGCATTTATCGCCACGCTTGCTCAATGCGGGTTGGCGATTTCAAATTAATAATTAGAAATTATAGGCCTAGGTTTCCTAACAATGTTTTCCTTCACCGTTAGTCAGTGGAATATTTGAAACATGAAATTAATAATCTTAGAAAGTACATATAGGTACCATCAAAAATATCCTGTAAAAAGCCCAACTCGCACCTCATATTTTCTTAATAATAACAGAATTAAAACTTCTACAATTTTATTACATGTTTGTAAAACGTACCTAAATCTGTAAAACCTGACTGTCTAACTTTGTAACACTAAGTTATTACTTAATATTAAACCTGACTGTCTAACTTTGTAACACTAAGTTATTACTTAATATTTTGTTTGTTAGTTAGTTTCATCTTTATCTTATGTAATTTTGAATTTAAATTAAAAATTATTACTACATAATTTCGTATATGCATGTATTAATGACTGAAATAAACGAATTTTTAATTTTAATAGAAAAACATCTGCTAAATATATCTTAGAAACAACAAAATATGACTGGCTAGTTTGCTAAATAACGATTTTCTCACGACTGCGCTTAATAAGACAGAATTAATTAATAATTGTATGGTAGTGTTTATTATAGTCAAAACCAAATTTGTATTGAAGAAAAATACAGCTTGTTTATTTAACGCTTTCCAATTATTTTTTAATGTTAGGCATTCCATTTTCAAAGGAATAAAAAAAAATTCCGCGTCTTATGTCGCAGAACGCTGCTGAAACTAGTCGAGTTCCTCGTCAAACAGTTATGTGAGTAAGCCGTAAAATAATCATTAAAAAAAACTTTTTACAAAAATAAATAACTGACTTTACTGAAGAAATTCAGTTAAAAAGAACACTAAAATGGTCAAAATTAATTTTTATTTCGGAGGTCGATGTTAAAATAAGAAACAAACAATAATGAGAAACACCGACTTTCAAAATTAAAGTCATTTTGATCCTTTTATTAATCCTTTTATTATTAACCGTCTGAGTAAAGTCCAGTTAATCCGTGAACATGGCGCTTGCAACAGTGCCGAAATATCGGAAACTCGATAAAATGAATAAACATGGTAAATATCCCGTTATAAGTTCTAATAATAGTGTTAGTGACCATGTCAGTTTAAAAACTTATATCGTCTGAGTAACATTTTTGAATCGCTTTTTTTAACTGTATAAATGATACCTAACTCTCAGAAAAAATAGTTGGTGATAAAAAAAAAAAAAACACCCGTGTGGTCGTGTGAAGATGAGCCGGTAGCTGCAGTCAGCTAGGTAATAGGGTAGATGACTAATTTTTATTTTAATGTCCGTCTGGTAGATTATTTTAAAACATTAGACACGTATTTTTATTTTCTTACGAAACAAATACTTTCTTAGATTTTAGACTTTAGACTTCTAGGTACGTTTTTAAAAAATCACGATTTACTCAGTAAGTTCCGCGACGTCGCCGCGTCTGCGCACGCTGCTCACGAAGAGTCCCTCTGTGACTCGAAACTAGTAGAGCTTTTCTCTATTAATGTACTTGAGTAAACCGTAATTTTTAGTTAATATCTGAAGTAACTGCCGAAAAGTGGGTTTTGGTTTTTTTATGGAACACGCCGGCAAACGAACACACGTATCACCTGATGGTAAGCAATCGCCGCCGCCCATGGACACTCGAAACACCAGAGGCGTTACAAGTGCATTGCCGGCCTTTTGAGGGTTAGAAATTTAAGGGTTGTTGGAGAATCGGGGATTGGGAAGATTGGGAAGAGGGGAATTGGGTCTCCAGTAACCTCACTTACACAACGAACCACAACGCAAGCGTTGTTTCACGTCGGTGAGGCCGTGGTATCACTCCGGTCGAGCCGGCCCATTCGTGCCTCCCACACTTAAATTGGTTGTAATATTTATAGCATAGACTTCTGCTTACCTCTCGAGTGTATATTATACGCACGTGGGAAAGGAAAGGCAACGAGAAAGGAAAGAAAGCAATACAAAACAAAACTGTATGCTCAACCCAGTCATCACACGTAGTCGTATTGTGTAATGTTTGCAAATTTTGTTATAACTAACTACCATTTATAACAGGAAGTGTTTCTATGCCAATGACCAGACAGGCAGGCAGACAGACAAACAAACAAATAGACTAAGCTATTACTGTAGAAAGTAACATGCTAACATGGGAGAGCCATGCTTCAGCACGAATGGGTTGTCTCGATCAGATTGATACCACAGTTTCATAGTAAACCGACGGCGTGAATCAACGTGTGTGATTTATTTGCGAGGAGGTCCATACAATAACCCCCATCTAATGATGCGTTACGCATACGTAACGCTCTTGGTGTTCGGAGCTGCGGACTGCCTAGCGGGTTACCGGGGCTCCGACTCGAAAAGCAGGAGTAGGAACGGGGTGGTTTTTGGTCAATAAGAGTTTGATACTTCCTCTTGCCGTCCAAGGCAGAAGAAATCACTAGATGATATTCCCCATTAAAAAAAAAACAAGAAAAATAAACGCACCTGGTGTTCATGGACGCTTGTACCTTACAATCAAATCATGCATCTGCTCGGTTGACGTCCCAAAGGTACCGTAAAACCACGACAACCAAGCCGACAGAAATTTCTTGTTGTGATATTGGCAATCATAACAGAGTGATGACGACATATTACATAAACATTTATGACGGTTTATATTAAAATTAAATCATTATAAAATAGTTATAAACAACACACATAACGGTTTACTGCGAATTACATTAATTTCATATTTTGTTTACTAGACTAGTGACTAGACTTCACTAGATAAATATTGCAGATTGCAAAAACAATTCGCGTCGGAGATCGCGCGACGATTTCCGGCCACCGTAAGTGTGGGTCTGCGGACGGCGAGCAAGGGTAGCTTGCCGCCCAACCAGAACCAGAGCCTTAAAGAGTCATCAGACCTCCTTATAGCTAAGGGGGAGGCGGGACACATGAGGGAACGAACCTCCTCACGCCCCAGCCGTCGCGAGAGACACTCCGGGCGTCGGGAATCGCGCGACGATCTCCGGCCACCGTAAGTGCGGGCCTGCGGACGGCGAGTAAGGGTAGCTCGCCGCCCGACCAGAACCAGACGCGTTCCGTGCGCGCCTCAAAGAGCCATCAGACCACCACAGATGGGGCCCAGTAGGGCTAATGCCTGATCCGGAGTTGTCACTACCTAGCGAGTTTACCGGGGCTCCAGCTTGAAAAGCAGGAGTAGGAACGGGGTGGTTTTTAGTCAGTAAGAATCTGACCCTCCCTCTGGCCTCGCGTAAGGCGACAGAAGTCATTGGATAATTTTCCTTCCTCAAAAAAATTGAATTGGATTTTGCTGTCTATACCTACTACCAGTAGCCACTGCTGACGGCCTGACGACTCCCCAGGTTACCTCACGATGTTTTCCTTCACCGTTTGTCAGTGATATCTAAATAATCTTAGAAAGTACAAATAACTGAGGAAAATCATCCGATGATTTCTCCCGTCTTGGGTGAGGCTAGTTTGAGCCTAATATACTAATAAAAGTGGCCTAAGTTACTCCTAATCCCAAGTCCTAAGTCCCGTCAAAACTGGACCGTTGACTGTCAAGGGCTGATGAAGGCAACTATGGCAATAGCACCCATACCACACAAGACGATGATGAAGACAATTTGCTCCTAAATTAACTGTACCTAGCAGTTTTTATTCTCAACTAACCCAATCACAACCCGGCAGTTACTACAACTACCTACCTATACGTAAATAGGTATCTATCGAAGCAATGATTCTTAAAACCGCTCCATTTTCAATTACACCGATACGTGCCTAAATGTTTCCCTATTTAATTAATAAAGTTTGCATACAAAACTATAGCAAAGTTCTTTATGCCAATAAATTAGTAGCAGACTTCCTATACAATTTTATTCGCTGCGAAACGTGCAAGCATGTGCGAGGTAACCAGTATATGCTGGTCTCTGTTTGCTTGCATTTTGTTTCCTGTCACAGTTCTAATTATGTTGGTGTTGTACTGTTGTGTCCAGATTAGTTTTTTTTTCATTCTGAAGGTCTTTTAAGTTACTATTAGTCATCTTTTGCGTTATGGGAGTTGTAGCAAAAAGCAGTTTTTGTCGAAAGTCAAAGTGTCATTTGTAGACATTGTCAGTCTTTGTCTTATTGGTCGACAGCTTACACAATGAAACTACTACAGAATAGAGAAATATCATTCTTTGTTCCGTGGAAACTGCATACTTTAAATTTTGATTCCCAGCTCTGGTGAATTAGGTAGCTCAGGACCAAGAATCATTATGCTTCTCGACCTACCTATCTATTTCTTAAGATTAGTTAAAGTGTTCTTACATTTGGCGATAGGTTCAACCTATTGCAAAGGAACTCGAAACACAACTGACGAAAAATCTTATAAACTATGTACTAAATAAAATTGGTGTGGCTTTTTTAATATTGAAAAAAAACCCCTTTTTTGTATGTAGTAAAAAGTAAGTAGTATACGATACACACACCAAAACAATTGTTTTTCTGTCTGTCTGTTTGTTCCGGCTTATCTCTGAAATAACTCGACCGATTTTGACGGGACTTTTATTGGCAGGTAGCTGATGTACTAGGGAGTAACTTAGGCTATTTTTATTTTAGAAAAAATAATCTGAGTACTGTCGGTTAGTTCAAGTTAGTTAAGTTCTTATGCTCCTGCGCTACATTTCACCGAGAGAAGTTGAACCTATTGTTTTTTTTTTCTTCTCCTCTAATTATTTCTTCTGATTTATTTCGTTGTGGGATCCAAGACCGGAACGCGATCGCGCAGACATCATTGTTCCGGTGTTTTCATGGTTGTATCTACTGTAGATCATGACTTACAGGAGTTGCAGCCGTATGATCGGTTGTGGTAGGCTTGTCCCAAAAAAAAGTCATTATTCGTAGACGTAGTCACGGGCAACAGCTAGTTTTCTCTATAATACCGTAAATAAATAAACCACTCAACCCTTCGGGGAATACCAAGTGTTGGGAGATTTTTCATGCTTGGAATTGGGCCGGCTCGTACCTTTTAAAGTAATACCACGGCCTCACAGAAAACCGACGTGAAACAACGCTTGCGTTGTGTCTTCGTTGTGTGAGTGAGGTTACCGGAGGCCCAATTCCCCCCTTGAGATATCTTCCCCATGTTTATTCCCGAAAAACAACCCTTAAATTCCTAACTCCCAAAAAGCCGGTAACGCACTTGTAAAGCCTCTGGTGTTTCAAGTAAGTCCATGGGCGGCGGCGATTATTTACCATAGGATTACCAAATTACCTGATAAATCGCCGCCGCCGCTAATCGTGCAGACGTATTAACGTCTGCACGATTACCGGCATGTCCCATAAAAAAAATACCACTTAAAAAAAAGACAATATCTGAAAACAAAACCGAAGGCCACTAAAAGCATCAACTTACTATCAAACCTGAAATTGAATGAGATCTGAAAAAGCAGTATGCGTAAACTCAGTTTCTCAACAGTATTGTGATCGACTGCCAATGTCACGGCCACTCAATATTAAAAAAAAAAGTTCATGATCTTTATAAGCACGGTAACAAGTCTGCATTGGTTTAGTCAATGGCTATCTGTGCTGTGGATGCGTTCTATAAATAAATTATAATAAATTAATAAAAAACTAATAAATAAAAGTGATATCTAGTCTTTATAGGTGAGTTATTTGTTCTTTTTTTTTGTGATTAAGATGGAAAAGATTGATGAAAGTTGATTGAAAAAAAGCGTTGAGATATTTTTCATAAATGTAATTTGGTATTTGTCATAAATGTAATTAGTTAGGTATTTATACGTAGCCCTTTTAAAATAAATGGATAAAAGACTAATAAATAAAAGTGATATCTAGTCTTTATAGGTAAGTTATTTATTCTTTTTTTTGTGATTAAGACAGAAAAACTTGGATGAAAGATAATTAAAAAAATCGTTGAGATATTTTTCATAAATGGAATTAGTAACTAGCCCATTTCAATAAAAAAAACGACTATTAAGCTAGTAAAATGGTTCAAAGACAAGGTAAATATTGTTTGCATAAAATCCTTAATTGGTAAAAAGTGAGTGTTACAAATGTGTTTTTTTTTAAGGGGGGATAATCATTTAATGTGTCGCCTTGGGGGAGGCGAGAGGAAGTGTCAGACTCTTACTGATTTATAACCACCCCGTTCCTACTCCTGTTTTTCGAGCCGGAGCCTCGGTAAACCCGGAGTTTCGGATCAGGCATCAGCCCTACAGGCCCTACAGGGCTATGCAACGAGCTGTGTTACAAATGTGCTACATTGAAAATATATTATCATTTCTGAATCGGACAGGGGTTCCCAACCTTTTCTGGGTATAGGACCGCCTTTATTTTATTCTAATTGGGTGGGCTAGGGACCCGGATTCAAATCAGTATTGTAGTTACTTTTTTCTTGTGTCATATTGTCTTCTTTGACATAAGTTGAATTCGATCTTTAGTGTTAATTTAATCTTATGAAATCACAGACATCATTATATTATTATTGTGTGAAATTGAAAAATAAGCCCTGATTTCACCATCCTTTTCTATTTTTTTTTTTGTGATGGCAACGAGCCTTCATTACAAAGTTGTTGGGTTAATAAAAATGCCCATTTAGTGTTATTTGACTATTAATGCATTTTATTGGTTATTCCATCTTCTCTTGTACTATTTTTTTAATTAACCAATTTAATTCAGTAGTGAATAGAAACCTAAACAAAACAATAGGTGCCTATCATAATGAATTGGAGTAAAAACTTAGACCGTCTCTAATTGAATGTGATTTGAATCATAGTTACTTATTTGCATTAATTTATGAACCACTGTTCGTTTACAGGTCAGTTTTCAAGTAGTCGTTGCAATTAAAAAAATAATAGGCAAACGTTTTCTGTGTCTAATTCTGACAAGAAGTGCAGCGTAAATACAACTTTACGTACAAATCTGTATTCATGGAAACGAATAAACCGATTTTAATGAACTCGATTCTCATACGTATTACTTTATATCATGGACTAGGCACTCCCATGCGGTTTCACCCGCTCTGCTCGACTCTTATTGATCGTAGTATATTTTATAATCTATAGCCTTCCTCGATAAATTGACTATCCAACACAAAAATAACTATTCAATTCAAACTAGTAATTCCGGAGAATAAAAAAATCAAAATGAACGGCATTTTGAAACTTATTTTATTTTTGGACTACAATAAGAGCAGATAGGAACAGGAACATAGGTAATACAGATGCACTTTTGAAATAACTCCAAGTCACACGCAACCCGGTCATTAGATGCTTACCCATGCGCCCGCGCCATTCTCCCACGTGCCACGATTTATAATGACAGACCACATTTCCTAATAAATAATGACATTTTTTTTTCTTTTGTTGTCACCAAAAATTGCAGCATCATCCTTGATTCGGTATTTGGTCATTTGACTTTTTCTATGAGACAAAAATGTCGGAAGTATCTTGGAGTAAAGGGTTTCTTCCGCTTCCGTACTTACCTAAGTTATGGTAAAAACGAACCTTCGGGTTTAATTTCTGGGTTAAGTAAATTAATAATTAGTAATTCACGCTGTTTCATTAGTTTATCTAGGTTTTTTTCGTTCCATTCATTAGTAACAGTTATTTGAGCCATTATAAAATCAAACCACTGTTGCATAATACATACCAACTAGTGCCTACAGTGGTTTCCAACCGGTGGATCGTAGATCACTAATGGTCTGCAAAAGACAAAAAAATGTCCGCGTAATGAAAAAATAAATACACCAGACTACACCTCTGTCTAAAGGAAATAACTAAGAGAGAGGAAGTTGAGTTCAATAATCCAAAAGACACTATTTATATGAGTGGATGAGAAAATTAGAGTGGAACACTACCTACATGAAAATGTAGTAAGAATAATGGTCCCTCTTTTCTTTCTTGAGGGGTCAAAACAATTAACCTAGGATTTCTTTACTGACTAAAAACCATTTCGTTCCTACTCTTGTTTTTCTAACCGGAGCTCTAGTAACCCGCTAGGCAGTCCGTAGCTTCAGGTCGGCCATCAAATCAAATCAATGCGGCTATCATCAGCCGGGCTATGACCGGGCTATGACGCGCCGCACGCAAAAAGTGGTCCCTAACTTAACAAGAATTATAAAAGTGGTCCTTGACCCCTAAAAGGTTGGGAACCCCTATCTGAATGAATGATCATTCACATCAATCAACAGTCAATGAATTAGTCATTATCATTGCTTCCATTGGCACGCCAGTAAGTTACAAGTTCGATTTCTGTCCAATTAAAACGTGAATTAATGTAAATTGAAGATTCTTAATTAGTTACTCATTATTTTTAGAGATCTTTAGCTTTTGGTTGCACGGTTCTTCATCCAGATTTCAAGTATATAGTTCTTTTTCAATACATGCCATATCCTGCGTGAGTGTCCAAGTCTTATTGACTAAAAACCACCCCATTCCAAATTCTGCTTCGAGCTGAAGCCTAAGGTAATCTTTGCGGTTCTCTACAGCCCCAGTAGCAACATATCTAGCTTACTAGAAGTCATGTCGATAGGCCGGTTAGAAGCGACTTGCATACAGTCTGAGCTGACCTTTTGATCCTGCGAATTAGATCGTCCGTCCTAATGGGATGGAGAACCTTTATGGACGCCCTCTGCCCCATCTAGGGGACATAGGACTTTTGAGGGGAATATTATCTAATGACTTGGGTGAGGCGAGAGGGAGTGTCAGACTCTTGACTGACTAAAAACTACCCCGTTTCTACTGCTACTTTGAGCCGGAGCCCCGGTAACCTTTTACGTTGTCCGCAGCTCCGGATTGGTAAGAAATTAAGTCAAGTCAAGCCTGATGGGACCCCTTTCTTGGTGTCTGCAGAATAGTTTGTTAACTATGTAAGTCGATTTCCCCTTTAAATTACATAATGCAAAAACTTGTAAGATAATTGTATTCAAATAGACCTTCGATGATGCGCTAACTAGGTGTAATTGGTGAGACGCCATTATGCTCTGAAGTAGGTACCTATTATAACCTCCTTTTAGACAACCTAGTCCGTGTTTTTTTATATAATACCTACTCAAATTATTCCTTTCTAATAGCCTCTAAGTGTGGGAGAGTCATGCTTCGGTACGAATGGGCCAGCTTGACCCGAGTACGAGATACCACGGCCTCACAGAAAACCAACGTGAAACAACGCGAGCGTACCAGAGATTTTTTTTCAGGTTACCAGAGATCCAATTACCCCCCTTCCCAATTCCCGATTTCTCAACAACCCTTAAATTCCTAACCCCCAAAACGCCGGCAACGCACGAATTAGACTTTTTTAGCTCTTAGGCTGCCAATGGGAAGGCAATTTCTTTTGTGTGTCTATAGGCGGCCGAAATCTGTTTAGTTTTACCATCAGATACATCAGCTCGTTTGCCCCCGATCGCGTAAAAACGGCTCTTAAAGTCTGACTCAACATACCTTAACAGTTATAAACCACAAAATTTAACGAGGAAGTAATTATTAATTAATGAAATAAAACATAAACTGTAATAAAGAATCTTGTAGTACATTTGTAATTGTCTTGTATTTGTGGCGCGTTCATAAAATATTATACTTCTTTAAGGAAACCTTGACTGCGCGTTGTAAGGTGAATGTCAAAACCGCGTTCCTATGTCTACCAGTACCCTTAGTACGAGTTTGTTTTACGTTGAACGAAAACAAAACCTGAGCGCTTTGATTGGTTGGTTTCATCGCACCGGCCAATTAGAGTGCCGAACGTGTTCTCGTTTCGTTTTCGTTCAACGTAAAGCAAACTCATACTAAGGGTACAGAGTGCCTAGTGCGAGTTTAGTTTACGTTACCGCGGTTGACACGTTTATGACGTTCGGCGCTCTGATTGGCCGGCTCTAATTAACCAACCAATCAGAGGGCTCAACGCAGGAACGTTTCGATTGCGTTAACGTAAAAAAACTCGCACTGAGTAAGCATAGTGAGTTCATTAACACAATGTAAAGTGGTCTTGTTTAACATACTTTTTGAACTATTTTGAACCCACAACGAGTTCATTTTTATAACTGGATGACATCAAGGGACTTTTGTTCAAAATATTAATTTGGATAGTTTCATAAATTGATGAAGCTAAACGATGTTAAATTGAATTAATGTATGTAAGTACCGTGTATCAAGCACTGTACCAGACTCCATGCAATAGGGTAGATGACAATTTTTTATTTTAATGTTGGCCTCGTACATTTATTTAAAACATTACATACATACATATATAACCTCACGCCTGTCTCCCATGGTAAGCAGAGACAATGGAACGTCAATTGCTACGATTCGTACACACCTCTTTCATCTTCATCAACAGTCATCGGTCTTTTCATGCATGCTCGTCGGTTAAATGTACTTTTAATTTGGCCCTTTTTTAATATATCGCCACTCTGGTCGCTAAGTTTATGTCCGTCTGAAACGCTCTCTACCGACGCGACGGTCCAACTCTCATATTCACCTTGTATATTTCTTTCGTAAATCTGCTTTCATCCATCCTTTTGTTTCGTTTTTTAAAACATTAATCACGTATTTTTATTTTCTTACGGAAACAAATACTTTTGATGATAAATTGATTTGAAACGTCGGTGACGCCACTTTTACCTAGAAGTTTTTCTATCTAGAAGTACCTAGAAATTTTCGTACCTACGTTAAATAAGTAGAAATTACGTATTTGCTTCCACTCCTAAACTTTGATTCGTTTTATCTAAGTATTGTATATCTTATATGACAAAAATAAAAATATACTTGTCCAATATTTTTTCATTACCCAACTGATGGACTAAATAGATTTTAAATTTTCATACACCGTCATCATTCCTATTGATATTACTGAGAATAAACCCAATTAATCCAGAAAGGGATAAAACATTGTTACCTTTATTTATCCGACTCTATCGAGAGTTAAAATAATACCCTATTATGCGTTTATTGGTCGGTCGTTGGTCGAGTGGTCGCAATTGTGACTGCCAGACAAAGTATTGCTGGGCTTTTTCGGATATTCGAAAAATTTTCAGTAGTAGCACGGAGTCTGGAATTGTGCCCAGTATATGGCAATAGGCTCACCACCTATTACATTGGACTTATAACATATGTGGTGAAATATGGGTGTATAGTGTATAGCGGCATTATGTGCCATAATGTGTACCTCTGCCTACCCCTTTGAGGATAAAACGTTGCACATATACGTTTATAAGAAAAATCTTCAGATTAACTTGAGCGGAGTTCTCGCTAATCAGTGATTCATAATTGACAACAAAAGATGTATAATTATGCGTTTGTTAATTAAATACCTAATGGATGGCTGCACGATTGTGTTGGTAGGTAGTACATGCATATATAGTATAGTACATAGGTAATACATGCTAAGTGTTAAGGTTAACAATTCTATAGTAGGTATCTACTTACTATTCTATCGTAGTAGATTTTTTTAAGGGGGAAAATCATCCAATGACTTCTATCGCCAGAGAAAGGTGAGAGGGAGTGTCACTCTTACTGACTAAAAACCACCCCGTTCTTACTCCTGCTTATCAAGCTGGAGCCCCGGTAAACCCGCTAGGTAATCCGCACAACGGTGGCTGGAGATCGTCACGCGATCCCCGACGCCCGGAGCGTCTCTCGCGACGGCTGGAGCGTTAACGATACATATTTAAAGATATATGGGACTAGTTCTAAGATTCGAACTACTCTTTTTTATGGTAAATAAACTAGCTTTTGCCCGCGACTTCGTTCGCGTGGAATAGTGACTTCCGGCAAATTTTTGGTTTTAACCACATAGTTCCCGATCTCGCGGGATCTCTTCAAAAATGAGATGTGGAAGATATTCCAGGGAACTCTTCAAAAATCAACATAATGAGCTCTGCGTTTGAATTTAATAGATGTATACTCACTTAGGGCATTGAAAAAATAGTTTAAAAACGGACTTAAACTAAAGAAATATTATAATCTTTCCGAACTTAAGATGAAAACTAACTTAAAACTAAAGAAAGCTACGAATTACGAATTTATAACAATTAAAAAAGAAATTATATTACAACCTATCCTCTATGCTATAATAACCAAGCTTAAACTAAATAATTTAAAAGAAACGACGAAATCTAATCTAATTAATTTATAAATTAGACTTACAATTTTATTAAACAAACTAACTACAGTAACTACTAATAATCGATATCAAACTAAACCTACGTTAAATAGTTTAACCAGAAAACCAGGAAAACCCAACTAATAAAATTATTAATTGACAAATACAACGAAACCAATTTAGAATATACGAAACAGCAGGACCACTATTGTTCAATTTCGTACTTATAGTACGGAATTGAACATGCGCTGTATGTCCGGAATAAATTTATTTTTTGATTTTTGAAATAAAAATCTTATGTCCTTTCTAAGGTTCTAAACTATATCTGTACCAAATTTCAACCAAATCCGTCAAATAGTTGCGGAGATTATTGGTATAAGCATAGAATAGTGTTCGACGTGATTCTTTAATTTGACATAACTTTTTTATTTATGAACCGATTGACATGAAACAAACACTAAATGTAAATTAAAGCATACCACAATATATTCGTGAAAACCGCATCCAACTCGGATCAGCCGTTTCTGAGATTAGCGCGCATAGACAAACAGACAAACAGATAAACAGACAAACAGACAAAAAAAAAGTTAATTACATTTTTGGGTTCGACATCGATATAACAATAACCCCGGCTATTTTTTTTATTTTTATTTTCAATGTACAGACAGCACTTTTCTACGATTTTATTATATGTATATAGATGGACAGATGGATCCCCTGATGGTAAGCAATCGCCGCCGCCCATGGACACCCGAAACACCAGAGGTGTTACATGTGCGTAGCCACCCTTTTGGGGGTAAGGAATTTAAGGGTTGTTGGGGAATCATGGATTGGGAAGGGGTCTAATTGGGCTTCCGGTAACCTCACTCACACAACGAAAGCGTTGTTTCACGCCGGTTTTCTGTGATGCCGTGGTATCATTTCGGTCGAGCCGGAAAATTTGTGCCGAAGCATGGCTCTCCCACACTTGAGATTTAGTATAAATCATTTAGAAATATTTTCCATCCCCTGCTAGACATAAATAGCTCGACTTACAATAACAAAACCAACATAATTGTACATAATTGCTACGATTTCGTAATACTATAATTAATTCTACTTTGTTTACCCATTGTTTTCTTCGTCATCACCATCAATAGCAGGAAGACTGTTCCTTAGTGATATAATAATTGATATTATAGTTTGTCTATACAAGTGAACTTGCAAAACATGACAATTGCTTGTACCCCTGTAGTATCTATGTATATTTAATTATGTATGCTAAATGCTTACAAATAGCGTCAAAATAAGTTAGATAGGTACATAGGTACCTACTGATATTATGTTAATACCTATAGAGGTGTCAACATACCATTCCGACTTTTGCGCCATGAATACTTTTCCTTTTATATTATCAATTATTTATGTTTATTGTTTTTATAATCGGTGCAAATAAACTGTTTTTCTTTCTTCTTTTTTCTTTCTTTACTTTATTAGGTATTTAAAACTGATAAACTTCCACCTGCACGTACAATTAAAGTCACTCTCTATGGCAACATGCATGGGTGATCCGGAGCTGCGGACAACATAAAAGGTTACCGGGGCTCCGGCTCAAAGCAGGAGAAGGAACAGGGTAGTTTTTAGTCAGTAAGAGTTTGACACTCCCTCTCGCTTCGACTTGGCGAAAGAAGTTATTGGATGATTTTCCTCCTTTAGAAAAAAAACCTACTATTAAATAACAACAAATGGCTTTTTTGTAGGAGGGGGGGGGGGGAATAATCATCCAATCTCTTCTCCCGCCTTGGGTGAGACGAGTGTCAGAGTCTTACCTACTGACTAAAAATCACCCCGTTCCTACTCCCGCTTTTCGAGCCGGAACCCCGGTAACACGCTAGGCGGTCCGTAGCTAAAGGCTTAGTAACAAAGATTTCTTCGTTATACCTAGGCAGAAACCTACATAGCTACCTACCTATACATAGGTAAAGGTATCTTAACGACGAATATATTTTTAGTCTGTCACGATCTGCGTTTTGCCGCTGAGCAGACGCATACATAAACAATTAAATAATTACTGATTCTTAACTCTTTACCTGGCTAGCTATTGTCTTTGTCACGTTTGGGGTTCCGTGGATAAAGGGCTTGATACTAATAGGACTTTCGACTTAGGTATCTACATACATCTAGTGTTTATTCTGTAACCTGCGCTTTTAACTGGGACTGGTCAGCTCCAGACTGCATTAATTTTGTTGTCCTCGAGGTTAATTTCTTTTTCTATCGCTTTGACTGAATATTAGTTTTACATTGTTCTCACATAGTAGAAGCAATAGAAACAATGTAACCAAGAATTGTATTGCGAATCTGATTGAAAAAGAGCCTATGGAGTTTCTTATCTCGTTCTTCTCCTTAGGAATCTACCCTTTGGAACAAGCAAATAGCTTCAATAGAGGACTGACCGACAGACGTTATTAATATTATTATAATATTTGCTTTGACGTTCAAAAATGCTTTCCTGGTCTATTTGAAATAAATAATTTTGACTTTGACTTTGACATTGACTACATCTATAGTGGCCATGCACGTGATTTTTTGTAAACAAAGGTGGTTTCTCAAATTAATTGCTTATAACTTGTGAAGACAGACCTAATAGGCGTTAAGCGTTTTGGTCGTATACCTACAGTGAATCGTCAAGATACCTCATAACTTACAACTTTATAAGTTTACAATAATCTTACATAAAAAAGGGGGAAAAAAACGAAAACAATGAACACGTTTCAAAGGAAAACGTGACATAAAGTTTTACCGACGAAATAAAAAATAGAGCGCCAGTGACCAATCAAAATCACGATCATGATCATGTAAAATGATTAAATATATTCACAGAAAAAAACTACGGAAATGCTCTGGGAAACTATCAAGGTCTTGAGTAGTGTTATAGGTAAAGAAATAGTAAATACCTGTGGATATATGAAACAATAAATTAGTTGTTTAGGTACCTACGATAGACAGACTGCACGTGGCCTATTGTTATTTTTGTAGGTAACCAACCTATTTATAGTTTAAAGCTTACTATTATTTTTTGGTTGTATGTTTTGTTACTCAATAACGTCAAAACTGCTAAAGGGATCGGGATGAAATTTGGAGTAGGGGTAGATTAATCTGTGAAGTGCGAAGCGCGCTCGTATACGGTCGTGTTTACAAAACTCGCGAATCGCGCGGCACTAGCCGCTGCCTGCCTTACTATGAGTACCCAACCACTCATAGCCAATGAGTTGCTGGCATTTATTCAGCATGCCATCGACACGATGGATGAGGTTAGCATCTTGCAAATCTGCAAATCTAACTTCAAGGAGGAAGACATCAGTAGCGGCAAAAAGTTGCTATTCCAATGTCTTGGAAAGCTGGACGAGATGCCAGCTCGCCGAAGAGACGGAACGGAGAAAAGTGTGCAAGACATTATCACCTTGCTGAAGGTGACAGATCCCGACGACGTGCCTGCATTCGTGGCAAAGGACCTGCACAAGCTGCCCCCTGTCACCTTTGATCACGTCGACGTTACCAGGCTGCTCAAGGACATCATATCCTTGAAGACAAGCCTGGCTGAGGTACAGTCGAAGCTGATGTCATCAGAAAATACCATCGGAGAACTCCGTGCGGAATTATTGGCATTACGCAACGCTGTCGTTGTAAGTGGGTCACCAACACTGTGCACCGACGACGCAAACACATGCCGCGGTGCAGCTAGTGCATCGGTCAGCAGTTTTGAGTCGGCGAAGGCGCAGGCATCGCCACGTGCGGGCGCTGCAGTGAGTCACTCCGCCGAACGGCTAGCGTCTCCGGCGCAGGCTACGACACGTGTGAGTACGTCGACCCCCAAACGTGCTTACGCTGACATCGCTGCAAAAGGGGGTAAGCAGGTTCAACAGGGCGAAAAGCCTCAAACGGATCTGCATCAGGAGGTTCCTAAAAAGAACCAGAATGTCAAGGAAGGCTTTACCCTTGTAGAAAGAAAGAAGAAGAGGAAGCCTACTTGCCGCAATCAGTGCGGTACCGCACTGACAGGACACAATTATCTGCTGCGTCCTGCTGTACCAGCGACGCTGCTCTACGTGTCCCGTCTGCATGACTCCACAAAGGTCGAGGAGATTGTGGAGTTCATCAAGATCAAGGCAAAACTTCATCTGAAGGTCGAGCAGCTGCACTCTCAACACAGAGTGGACTTCAAGTCCTTTGTGGTCAGGGTGCCGACTGAACATCTATCGACCTTAATGAAAGAGGAGTTTTGGCCGCGAGGGGTAGTCTACCGACGGTTCCGAGGTCGGCTACCGGACACTGCGCGACACACGACGCCGTCTCTTCGTGTGACCTAGTTATTAAGTTGTACTAAATAATTGTAATATTTTTTGTAATCTATGTATAGTATTTATAAATTCTAATGTATTAGTTTATAGTATTTGATATGGGCCTATGAAGCCTGAAATAAATGAATATAAATAAAAAAAAAAAAAAAAAAAAAAAAATAATCTGGAATAGCACATAGGCTATTCCAGATTTATCTACCCCTACTCCAAATTTCCCTAATGCCGCAAGCGGAAACTAGAATAAAAAATTCGAAAGTTTGCGTTTGTTACTCAATCACGTCAAAATGGCTAAAGGGATCGGGATGAAATTTGGAACAGGGATAGATTATAGTCTGGATTAGCATGTAAAATACTTTTTTTCCCACGGGAAAGCTGGCGAAATTGCTGGCAGAAGCTAGTTTTATAAATTCGAAAGCTTGTGTGTATGTTTGTAACTCAATCACGGTAGAACTGCTAAAGGGATCGGGATGGAAGTTGGAACAGGGATAGATTATGGTCTGAAATAGCTTAACCTTTCGTGTGCCGTATATAAGACAACAATAGAAAACACATTGTGTCTCGCGTGGATCCACGTTCCAAACATACGAAGGGTTAATACTTTTTATCCCACGGGAAATACGTCTTGTTATCCAATCACGTCAAAATTACTAAAGGGATCTGGTTGATTTTTTTAATGGAGGATAATCATCTTACGACTTCTCCCGCCTTGGGTGAGGCGAGAGGGATTATCAGACTTTTACTGACTAAAAACCACGTCATTCCTACTCCTGCTTTTCGAGCCGGAGTCCCGGTAGGCTAGGTAGTCCCCAGCCAGGTGTAGATTTTTAACAAGAACACGGGTGATACCGCAGACTCTGGTTTTAAATAATAGGTTTTGACTCTGTTGATAGAGTCTATAAGGTGAGGCAACGTCAGTTAGGTCGTCAAATATATTGGCAAGGCCTTTAAAGTATTTGTAGATTTTTGGAGACAAAGAGAGACCGGGTCTTTCTCGTCTAGACAGACAAATAGCTTGAGGGTTACTGGTTTAGCCGTCGTTTACAATTTAATTAGTATATTATCGGCTTTCTCACTCTGTTAGAGGCTCATATTGGCTAGTACCTAGCAGCGCGACAATCGCCGTGTCGTGTATCCCGAAATGCTGCTCATGAATATGAGCCTCTAGCATGGCTTGAAACTAGTCGAGTTCCTCGTCAAAACATTACGTGAGTAAGCCGATAACATAATAATTAATTTAGTATGTCTCACGGAAGTTATAATAAAATTATAGTTTACAATTTACTCTAAGATAACATGTTGTTTACAAATAAATATTATTAAAAATACCAACTATTATAAACTAAGTTTTAGTAGTTTTAGTTAAACGTAGTTGTTGTTCCATAGCTAATTACTGTTTTTTAAAAGCTTTATGATCTCACACTAGCATAGTTAAATGAAAAATATAATTACTAACAAAAATATAAATCTATACTGATACTGATATTATAAAGCTGAAGAGTTTGTTTGTTTGAACGCGCTAATCTCCGGAACTACTGGTCTGAATTGAATAATTATTTTTGTGTTGGATAGTGCATTTATCGAGGAAGGCTATAGGCTATAAAACATCACGCTATGACTAATAGGAGCCGAGCAGAGCGGGTGAAACAGCGCGGAAGTAGCTATTATTAATACACTGTAAGAAAATAGGTACATGCATAGACGTTACATATATCCTAGATCTCGGGCTCCCAACCTTTTTTGGTTAAGCACCATCTTCATAATTATTTTTATGTTAGGGACATCATCTATAATTTAAAAATAAGTCGGGTTTTCTTTCATGACGCTATAGCTCCAGAACGCACGAACCGCTTTCTACGGTTTTGCATTCATTGGAAAGGAAACCTTCCTCTTTAAAATTAAGGAAAAATTTAAGAGAAAGCAGGAAAACAGGAAAAATCATTGGTGGCGAAACGAAGTTCGCCGGGTTTGCTAGTTCACTTATAATTATCATGGGTGAGGCACCCATGATGACAAATAAAAATAGTTACAGTCACTCTTCTTAATTGTCTTCTTTTCTATAAGTTTAATTCGAGCTTTAACCGTAGTATTTATTGGACAGAGACAATCTTGTGTATTATTTTTTTATCCATTTTTTGTATCCTTCGGGCCAGTTGGGAACCACTGCCCTAGACACATGTAATGTCTTACTTATCTTAACGTTTATATTTTTCCAGATATTAACTCCTGCATGAAGCCACAGTGCGATGAAGCCTTTTATAAAGCAGGTAAATACCTATTTAAATCATTTTACAATCGTATTCCTAGCTACTTTGATTTTTTAACGACATTTAGATACCTAGTTACATAATGATCATAACAAAAAGAACGAAATGGGCATTGTGCCCGTTTAGACCAACTCTCTTAAATTTTAAGGGGTCCCTTAACTAACCTAACGGCAAAATTAAGGGTTGCTTACACTAAGTAACTCTTAGTTAAGACATGGTTTAGTGGATCTACCACTCAACCTCGTCTTAACTTCTAGTTGACTGACAGATAAAATTCCTGTATCTGTACCCTTAGTACGAGTGTGCTTGACGTTTAAAGTGATCGAAACGAGATTGATTGGTTGGTTTATTCGAGCCGGCCAATCAGAGCGACCAACACGCACCCGTTTCGATCACTAACTCATACTAACTCTTTTTTAAGAATAACCAAGACTTAATTTACTATACATTGCGTTCCAGGCATTCGTGGTAAGCGGTGCGGCGTTGAACATAGCCGGGCATGGATGCGCACACGGTTTCCCTGCTGTGTTGTTCGCGCAGTTGAAGAGGGACGGAGGGCCCGTCACGCTGACAGATCATGACACATCATGGATTGGTAGGTTTTGATAAAACCTTCTTTTAATGGGATATATGAAGGCTAATGAGTAAAAGGACCGGCTAGTTTTTTTATTAGATAATCATCCAATGTTTCATCCATTGTTAGCCTTGAGCGGGGCGAGAGTGTCAGACTCTTACTGATTAAAAATCCGCCCTGTTCCTACTCCTGCTTTTCGAGCCGGAGCCCTGGTATCCTGATAGGCAGTCCGCAGCTCAGGACCACCTGGTAGTAAGCAATCATGATTGAGTACTTTTAGACACTTGCAATGAACACTAGAGGAGATACGAGTGCGTTGTTAGCCTTTGGTTTGGGCCTCCATAAACCTATATTCTATAAGATCTCCATAAATTGACTGCATGGTTGCCACAATGGCTGGGCAACTGGCTGTCGTGGAATGTGTAGCGGGTTCTATTCCCGCACAGAGCAACTCTTTGTGTGATCCACAAATTGTCTGGCTGTGGGTGTCATGTGCATGTGAAATGGTATGTTTCTAAACATACTCATGACACAGGAGAAAATAGTGAGGGGAAAAGTTTTTAAATAATGAAAAATACCCAACTCCTGATCTAGGTAGGTACTAGTTAAATTTAAGTAGGTAGGATAGGACACTTGTAAACTTGTGACGGACGAAAGAGATAATAATTATTGAAAGACCTTGGCAAACTGTACCACATAGCTACATATTTATAGGCCTAGGTCTGAACTTGTATTTATTTGCACAATAAAAAAAACTAAAATAAGCACTGGTTAAGTAGCTACCTGAGCTACAAATGAAAAAAAAGAAACTTTAAATAAGTAGTTTTAATTTTTTTAAAAAGAAAACAATGACTATCTACCTATGCGGTAGGATTTGGATTGAAACCAGTATGACAGCGCCAATATATACAAGGTGACTTGTAATTAAACGTAGAAAACTAAAAAAACATAAATCAACTAGCATTGTTTTATTTACAAACAAAAACATGTTTTTGTCCTAGTTTGTTCGGGATTTTTTGACCAAAACAAAAAATTTTGAATATCTCAGAAACTGCCACTTTCGGATCAAAGACCTCAGAACTAATTTTGTAAGTTTATTGTTCTATCACCTCCCGAGAGGAATACGTCGATTGAGGTACAAGTCAACCTGTATAGTAGAACTTGTGATTACAATATTTACAATCAATACCTAACCGTGAACTTATTCAAGGCCCTTGATTGTCAAGGTTTTAATGAAAAACGAGTTTTTAGGTAATTGTATCACTGTCTGATTAGTAATAAGTGGAAAATAAGCTATAAGACAAGGGGATTCCCATGTCTGACGAGACATTAAACGGGGTGGATACTGGGTATTTGGATTTTTAAGGATAGCCATGTTACGGCACGGATAGGCTGACTAGACTGAAATGATACTACGGCCTCACAGAAAACCGATGTGAAACAACGCTTGTGTTGTGTTTCATTATGTAAGTGAGGTTACCGGAGGCCCAATTACAACCCTTCCCAATCCTCTATTCCCCAACAATCTTTAAATTCCTAACTCCCAAAGGTCCGACAATGCAGTTGTAACGCTTCTGGTGTTTGGGGTGTCCATGGGCGGCGTCGATTGCTTACCTTCAGGTGATCCGTTAGCTCGTTTACCGGCTTAAGTATATCATATAATAAATTAAAAAAATTAAAAAACCCGACTGCATAAAAAACACTTTAAATAAAAACTGAATGCTATTACCACAAAATTAAATAATTTCATAATCAATACACAAAAAATAATAATCTTATGCGAAACATAATTGAGTGCAACAGTCGGGACCCATATTGAATGATTTTAGTCTAGTTTATTTAATGGGTCCCGACTGTTACACTAATTTATTTATTTTTATTTAACACTTTTTAGTTAGTTATAATACGGCTATGTGTTTCTCAAGATTTCACCCGCGACACGAAACGATAGTTCAGAAACCGCTAGTCAATCGCGTCGCGTAGTACCTATACGAGTATTTAGTTTGGATAATAAAGAACCTAATTGCACATAGTATTTTTTTCTATATGTCAGTGATATACCATTTTGGAATCCTCATGATGAGCTCTTTAAATTGATACCCATATTGTAGCAAATATTTTTCTTTATTTTTTTTTAATTCTATCTAGGGCGCCCCAAAAGCCGCCATGTTGGTTTTTGTTTTACGTCACATATCTACCGAACTTCTTGGTGTAATTAAGACGAATCCAACGATGCCCTGATTGTCGAAATCCATCAAGCCGTTTCGAAGAAATGAGGTAATAAAGAATATTAGGCTCATACATACAAGATACGCGCGAAAAACATAACCCTTCCTTGGCAGTCGGGTAAAAAGAATATTAGGCTCATACATACAAGATACGCGCGAAAAACATAACCCTTCCTTGGCAGTCGGGTAAAAAATGGAACATAAAAATGGACAGACTGAAGTGACCTGGAATTTTGCGTTAATATTATGAGTTCGGTAAAGCTATACTGTCGGCTTGTTGAGCCGGTAGGCAGTAATGTCAAAAAAGAATTAAAAAGTAAAGAATCTGGATGTTCACTAGTCGTGTTTCTGACGTCAGTGTCGTAGTAAAATAAACCTATAGGTATAGGTATGAAGAATCAGAATATGAATGGCAATAAAAATTCTGTAGTACGTAGGTACAGACAAGTTTTAATTTTTAAATCGTCTTTACATTTATTTTGTTTTCTAGATAATTATGTATAAGTAAAACATAACATGATTCTTTGTAATATCTTCACGAGTCTCGAACAACTACACCAAACTGTATAAGTTTTTTAAATTAAAACTAAAAATCTAATGTATTGTTAGTGTAGCAAGGATTTCCGAAAAGTAACGCCTGATTCAATTCTATATGGATAACTCTTGTTTATCATCTTAATTGGTTACAGACGGTTAAGTTTTAGTGAACGGATAAAAATTCTACTCACTCGATTATCAAATAACCAGTTACTCACCTACTACTCTTTTCTCATTACAGCGTCTGCAGTCGGCGCGATGGGCATTGTGGGCAACTTCATATCCCCCGTCCTAATGACCAAGTTCGGACGTCAGCGCGCACATCTCATCTCCACACTGCCTGCCCTTCTTGGCTGGCTTGTCTTCATCTTCGGGAACACCGTGCCACTCTTCATACTCGCCAGACTCCTACACGGACTTGCCTTAGGACTTAGAACACCATTAGCAGCCATTTTAGTCGCAGAATACACTGACCCAAAGTATCGAGGCGCCTTTTTGGGAACATTTGCCATCTCTCTCGGAATGGGAATCTTCCTCTCTCATTTATGGGGAGCCCATTTAACCTGGAAGGTAACTGCAGCTGTCTGCGCCCTATTCCCAATCGTTGCTATGGCTATAATAAGCCTGTCTCCAGAATCACCATGCTGGTTGGTTTCTAAAGCCAAGTATGTTGAAGCTCGTAAAGCTTTCAAATGGGTCAGAGGCGAAGGTGCTGCTCAGCAAGAAGAATTAGAAGCGATGATAAACGCACAAAAATTGGAGAAAGCAGAAAACAGGCCAGACTACACAGAAACTCACGTCTGTAACAACATATTCAAGAAGATTGTGGAGTCGATCAGTGCTGTTGTCAAGATATTTAAGAAGAAAGAGTTTTATAAGCCTGCCATAATTGCTATTAGCATGCTGATTGTGTTCGAATTTGGGGGAGCGCATATGGTAGCGGCGTACGGAAATATCATCCTTCAAGTGGTTTTGGACAAGAAGGACCCTCAAGATGTAGCGTGGCAGTTCACAGTGATCGATTTACTAAGGACAGTGTGTGCATTCTTAGCTATATTCCTACTCAAATGCTGCAAACGAAGAACTATTTTGTTCTCAAGTGGTGTCATGACCGTTCTGTCGATGTCATCTATTTCAGCCTTCGTATATATGAGAAGAGCTGGTGTTTTTACTGCGCCATGGATGTTGGATATTTTACCAATGGCGTTGATGGTCTTGTACACTTTATCGTTCTGTTTAGGACTAGCTGCATTGAATTGGGTGATATGTGGTGAAGTATTTCCTTTAGCTTATAGAAGTTTAGGTTCTACACTTTCCACGTCATTTTTGACTCCTTCATTTGTGATTTCAATGAAAACTGCACCACATTTGTATTCCTCTGTTGGGGTAGAGGGTGCATACTTAGTTTATTCTGCAATTTTGACTGTGTTCCTAAGTGTAATGTATGTTTTATTGCCTGAAACTAAAGATAGGACGTTGCAGGATATTGAGGATAGTTTTAAAGGTAAGAAGAGTAATGATCCTGAAGCGCAAATGAAACTAATAATAAAAGAGGAAGGAGTAGTAGTGAGTAAAGACGCTACTGAAACGTATTGAGCTTTGAAAGTACCAAATGAAATATACGAATAGGTAGGTATTAAAATAGATTTAAATACAGGGTATATTTTGTATCCAAGTGAATATAGGATTAAACAATATAATAATAATGATTATGTTGCAATTGCATTCTGATTTCTTGTTAAAAGAATTAAAAATGTGACGAACGACAGACAAATTCCACGACTACAATTAATTAGGTTTTTAATTATGCATTTTAAAAGAATAATTATGTGATAGAATCATTTGTCTGATGTATTATCGATTAAATCGAATACGACAAATCGAATTTTGCTCGAAGTAATAAGGGTTTTTGATACAACGCGTACCTACTAGAGGCGTAAGATTCCGGAGCTACGGACAACCTAGCGGGTTACCGGGGCTCCGGCTCAAAGCAGGAGTAGGAACAGGGTGGTTTTTATTCAGCAAGAGTCTCACACTATCTCTCGCCTCACTTAGGGTGAGAAAACTTTGTACGTTTGCTGCATGGAAAAATGCAGGGGATATTTTTTATCCCCTCAAAAAAGAGTCATATTAGTCCAATCACAAGTTGACTGACTAATGATTTGCCTTTCGCAAAAATTTTAATGGTCAAAAGACTATAAGCTACATGGACACCCTCAATACAATAACTAAGGTATACCTAAACATTACGTATGGTACTTTTTAGTGAGATTTAAATATAGGAAGTTTATGTGTTTACCTATCCAGTATACTTTTGATAATAAGCAATAATAATTACTATGTATGTAGGTACTAAGACCAAATAATTTTAAGAAAATATTGTACAAATAAATATAAGTTTCGTATGACATAACCTTTGCAGTTTTATTTTTATGTAATTGCTTCTATAACAGACAAATATACCTAACATTTTTTTTAAAGTCGTCCCACACTAGGAAGTTCTCCTGTACGTTTAGAAACACAAGTTCACATACACATAGGTAACTGAACCCAGACCGAAACAACAATTTGTGGATCACACAAGGCGTTGCTCCGTGCGGGAATCGAACCCGCTACACGTTACGTGGCAGCCGGTTGCCCAGCCACCACGCCAACCGTGCAGTCTAAAATATAATTATAATATCTATTATTAATTTGTTTTAATAATTTAAAAATATTTTAAATTTAAAGGGATAAGAAATCAAAAACTATTTTTAATCAAGGCACATTTTATTGCGTATTATGTATGTTTAAAAAAAATATTAACAAAAATAGCAAAATAATATAGAATCACATTTAGCTTAATTTTGTAAAATAATATTCACATTAAAACTTAGCATCTAAATTGTATTCCCACCAAAACTATTTCCACATAATACATATAATAAAAAAATATTTTAAGTACCTAACCGCCGTACTCAGAGACATTTCATGATTAAGATAGCTTAAACTATTCCTTAGTAACAATTTTGTTCCACAAACAATTTAAGGTATAGGTAATAATAATTAAATAGGATTAGATTTAGATTTGTGTCGTCTCACTGCAGGGCAAAGGCCTCCACCCTCCTTCCATTCCTCTCTGTTGTTTAAAGCTTTTGGTGGCCGTTTTTTTTTAATTAAATGAAGGAGTAGTAATTAAATGACTCTGAGTACGACGGTATATCTTTGATTTTAATTTAATACGTGTTTGGTATTAATTTTATTTCAATTATCTAATAATACTGTGTGAATAAGTCTAAGAAATTTAAAACAAGTCATTTTCTAATTCTTAAATAATATAACAATTGTATTTAACTTTTCACAATCTTTAAGCTTTGGTTCGTTTAAATATTTTTGTATACATATATTTTCAGAGACCTTCTCCCCGTATATGAATTAAAAAAATCGTAATATCTCTTGTATTGCAGGAGTAGTTAGGCTATGGCGTCCACTTATTTCAGATGGGACATAATTACTTATTGTCCAAAGTCGTTGCTCAACTAGTTTCAAGGCACAACAGTGTTAGAATAGCAAAAATTAATTAGTTCCTTAGGCAACTATTATAATATAAACAGTGCCCTAAAGTGGTTAGCTATCCATCACTCTGGAGATGTTCGCTCTTGAATATATCCTTGTCTGATAAATAATTAGTTTTATTTTATCAACCCACACCTAACAAACACAAGCTTACATATAATCATGTGCAATACCGCCTTATCACTTGTTATTAGCCCTTATTGGTGACTATTTAACATTAAAATACTTTGTAAATATACTATACGTAAATCACTGTGTCCTTACGAACTAAATATTTATATTAAATTTGTTATGACAAGCATATGTAATTATGCAGCATTTATGAAGTACCATACAAGTGGTCTTCATCATCATTCTTTTCCTACTTTTAAAGCATGATGTTAATAAAGAGTGAATCACCCTTAAACTCTTAAAATCACCCCAAGCTTCTAACAGTATATCAAAGTAATTATTCCGAGATCAAGTTCCAAAGATCAGTTATTTGATTTAAACTCATATCTGGGGGACTAAACATAAATTGCTGGATATATTTAGGCCCTAAAGTTTTCAGCTTTTGGATACTTATAGTTGATAATATAAAACTGACTAGTTGTGTGCGAGGTACACCAATTATTTCAGCGATCACTCCCGTTATGTGTACATCGTCAATCCAGAAGTAGGGTAGGGTCTGAGCCACTTTCAGCAACCGAGGGACTACGTCTTGTGAGTATATGATAGCCCAACCTGGAATTAGAGTAATTGAATTTTAATATTACATTATATTTCCAAAAGCATAGGGATTGAGAAACATCATCATATTCATCGTTCTGGCACTGGTTCGCAGTCTGTACCTACTTATGTATATTTTGTATTTCTCAGTCAAGCCAATATAAAATTATTGTTTATGAGAAACAAATGTCTTATACCATATCATAATACATTTATTTCAACTTTAATGTACATAGAACAATAAAACAAATTACTAATTAGTATTATACCAACAGGATAATATCATGTTTTGCACAATTAATCTAAATTATAGAGGAAAATTGTAACATAAATAAATTGACAGACCTGGACAATAGGTAGGATAATATTCCGGCGCATATTCTTTCTCAGTCACCTGCCATTTAGACTTGTGTCGCAAAGCTTTGGTATGTTCACGAACTCGACAAGCAATCAGATCCTTAGCACCCCACGGAGAGAACTCCCTTGCCAGAAACCGCAGCATTTGTGGTGAATTCACCAAAATATCATCATCAGCTTTCAAAACATATTTGACTTTTGGACAATGGTGCACTATCCATTTAAGGCCCATTACATGTTTATAAGTCATATTTCTATACGCATCAATGAAATTCCCTTGAACTATATCCCCATACGACTTACTTTCATTGATTATTTGGTTTGAAATACTAATATTCTCAGATTCCCCGACTAGGAACACCACTTTAGTGGAGTCATGGTTTTTACCCCAGGTTTTACGTATAACCTCTCGGTTTTCATAATTACTTGGGTTTGAAGTTACTATAATCATTAGCAGAAACCCCGCTGTGTAGTTTTCACACGGTTGTGGGTTTATTTTAAAGGTAAAATGGTTAATATCTATCAATTGGGAGTAGTTGTCGTCCGCAACAATTTGTGTCGTGTTATACGGCCCTAGAAGTCTAAATGTTGGGTTTTCAATCTCTATTATTATAGATCCATATTGCGTGTAAATATTATACACTAAAGATACAACACAAAAAGTAAAAAATATCTTGTGAAGAATTACTGTTTCAGCTCCTTCCGCCATACTAGTAACCTAAGTTTAATAGATTTATACGAACGTGTAGGAAGTGATAAATAGTAGCAATTCATTTAAACTAGCACAATATAATTTTTATTTCACCAACTAAAACGAAACAACAAATAAATTATCACTCAACAACTCAACAAGACAACAACAAACAATACTTTCAAGATTATTGACGTTTTAGTTTTTGACAGATTGCGTTTAGTAACTGGATTTTCTTTGTAATAATTATATAAGACACAAAATGCTGTTACTTGAATTGATCAAAGAAACGAATTTTATTTATTTGCAATTAGCAAAAATTGCATAACTTTACAGCCAATATATTATATAGTTAAAGTGTTGAAAATTGACAACACAAAAAAAAGAAATACAATATTTTTAATTACTGAAAACTAATTTATCTTCATCATCATCTTCTCACAAAACCTTAAACATTCACGACATACATACATCCTTCCATCTCGCTGCGAACAATCACACTCTGGTGCAAACGTCAAGAGAACATTGATCATCGTCAATGCTCGAACGAGTGGAGAATTTGCATGCGCGACTGTTCGGGCTGCCGGGACAGACAGTAATAAAGTAAAGCGGTAGTAAAATAAAGCGTGCAAGCACCCGCTTGCGCGCTTTATAATAGTTGGAAGCCATTTGATACATCAATACTAAACGCCGATTCCTTTACCGTTTTCGTAGGAGAAAAGACCTTGGTCCCGGTATGGCGCGGAGGCCCAGAAAAAAAATCTTCTAATTTAAATATGAAAAACATGACTTAACAAGTAACTGTTAATAGAAATAAAAACAATACTTAGGAAGGTATTAATTTATTTATATATTAACACTTCATTTAGTTTATGGTACTTATAATGAAATGGTGAAACATCATTATTCGGAGCGTTTTGGAGATGCACCACCATGGTGTCTGAAACAAAAAAAATAAAACATATAAATACACATACTTAATATCTGCTCTTTTTTCTGTTAGGTACTAGCTACCAAGTTTTGGGTTGATTCAACCCTGCAAGTTAGACAAAGTAATATTGAATGTTTAAGAACATACAAAGCGAGCAGCCATTGAAAGACGAACAGTACCTACCTATTCTCGTAAACTCGTAACTACAATCCTAAGTATAGACTACATTAGGGCAGTCGCCATGTCTGATCATTGCAGACGCAGTGACTGCTCAGACATGGCGACTGTTGAGACATGGCGACTGTTGAGACATGGCGACTGCTCAGACGCAGTGACTGTTCAAACGCAGCGACCGCTCAGACGCATCGACTGTTCAGACGCAGCGACTGCTTAGACGCAGTGACTGTTCAAACGCAGCGACTGTTTAAACAGAGGGACTGTTCAAACGCAGCAACCGCTCAGACGCAGTGACTGTTCAAACGCAGCAACCGCTCAGACGCCGCGACTGTTCACACGCCGCGACCGCTCAAACGCAGAGGCTGTTCAAACGCAGAGGCTGTTCAAACGCAGCAACCGCTCAGACGCAGTGACTGTTCAAACGCAGTGACTGTTCAGACGCCGCGACCGCTCAAACGCAGTGACTGTTCAAACGCAGTGACTGTTCAAACGCAGCAACCGCTCAGACGCAGCGACTGTTCAAACGCAGCAACCGCTCAGACGCAGCGACTGTTCAAACGCAGCGACTGTTCAAACGCAGCGACTGTTCAAACGCAGCAACCGCTCAAACGCAGTGACTGTTCAAACGCAGCAACCGCTCAAAGGCAGTGACTGTTCAAACGCAGCGACCGCTCAAACGCAGTGACTGTTCAAACGCAGCAACCGCTCAGACGCAGTGACTGTTCAAACGCAGCAACCGCTCAGACGCAGTGACTGTTCAAACGCAGAGACTGTTTACACGCCGCGACCGCTCAAACGCAGAGGCTGTTTAAACACAGTAACCGTTTAAACGCAGAGACTGTTTAAACAGAGGGACCGCTCAAACGCAGCGACCGCTCAGACGCAGCGACTGTTCAGACGCAGCGACCGCTCAAACACAGTGACTGTTCAATCGCAGCGACCGCTCAAACACAGTGACTGTTCAATCGCAGAGACTGTTCAAACGCAGCGACCGCTCAGACGCAGCGACTGTTCAAACGCAGCGACTGTTCAAACGCAGCGACCGCTCAGACGCAGCGACTGTTCAAACGCAGCGACCGCTCAAACGCAGAGGCTGTTTAAACACAGTAACCGTTCAAACGCAGCGACTGTTCAAACGCAGCGACCGCTCAGACGCAGTGACTGTTCAAACGCAGCGACCGCTCAGACGCAGTGAATGTTCAAACGCAGCGACTGTTCAAACGCAGCGACCGCTCAGACGCCGCGACTGTTCACACGCCGCGACCGCTCAAACGCAGACTGTTCAAACGCAGCGACCGCTCAGACGCAGCGACTGTTCAAACGCAGCGACCGCTCAAACGCAGCGACTGTTCAAACGCAGCGACTGTTCAAACGCAGCGACTGTTCAAACGCAGCGACCGCTCAGACGCAGTGACTGTTCAAACGCAGCGACCGCTCAGACGCAGTGACTGTTCAAACGCAGCGACTGTTCAAACGCAGCGACTGTTCAAACGCAGCGACTGTTCAAACGCAGCGACCGCTCAAACGCAGAGACTGTTCAAACGCAGCGACCGTTCAAACGCAGCGACTGTTCAAACGCAGCGACCGCTCAAACGCAGCGACTGTTCAAACGCAGCAACCGCTCAGACGCAGCGACTGTTCAAACGCAGCAACCGCTCAGACGCAGCGACTGTTCAAACGCAGTGACTGTTCAAACGCAGCGACCGCTCAAACGCAGTGACTGTTCAAACGCAGCAACCGCTCAGACGCAGCGACTGTTCAAACGCAGCAACCGCTCAGACGCAACGACTGGTCAAACGCAACGACTGTTCAAACGCAGAGACTGTTAAACAGAGCGACCGCTCAGACGCAGTGACTGTGCAAACGCAGCGACCGCTCAGACGCCGCGACTGTTCACACGCCGCGACCGCTCAAACGCAGAGGCTGTTTAAACACAGTAACCGTTCAAACGCAGCGGCCGCTCAAACGCAGTGACTGTTCAAACGCAGCAACCGCTCAGACGCAGCGACTGTTCAAACGCAGCGACCGCTCAAACGCAGTGACTGTTCAAACGCAGTGACTGTTCAAACGCAGCGACCGCTCAAACGCAGCGACTGTTCAAACGCAGCGACCGCTCAAACGCAGTGACTGTTCAAACGCAGCGACCGCTCAAACGCAGTGACTGTTCAAACGCAGCAACCGCTCAGACGCAGCGACTGTTCAAACGCAGCAACCGCTCAGACGCAGTGACTGTTCAAACGCAGTGACTGTTCAGACGCCGCGACCGCTCAAACGCAGTGACTGTTCAAACGCAGCAACCGCTCAGACGCAGCGACTGTTCAAACGCAGCGACCGCTCAGACGCAGCGACTGTTCAAACGCAGAGACTGTTCAAACGCAGCAACCGCTCAAACGCAGCGACTGTTCAAACGCAGCAACCGCTCAGACGCAGCGACTGTTCAAACGCAGCGACCGCTCAGACGCAGCGACTGTTCAAACGCAGCGACTGTTCAAACGCAGCGACCGCTCAAACGCAGAGACTGTTCAAACGCAGCGACCGTTCAAACGCCGCGACTGTTCAAACGCAGCGACCGCTCAGACGCAGCGACTGTTCAAACGCAGCAACCGCTCAGACGCAGCGACTGTTCAAACGCAGCAACCGCTCAGACGCAACGACTGGTCAAACGCAGTGACTGTTCAAACGCAGCAACCGCTCAGACGCCGCGACCGCTCAAACGCAGTGACGGTTCAAACGCAGCAACCGCTCAGACGCCGCGACCGCTCAAACGCAGCGACTGTTCAAACGCAGCAACCGCTCAGACGCCGCGACCGCTCAAACGCAGTGACTGTTCAAACGCAGCAACCGCTCAGACGCAGCGACTGTTCAAACGCAGCAACCGCTCAGACGCAACGACTGGTCAAACGCAACGACTGTTCAAACGCAGAGACTGTTAAACAGAGCGACCGCTCAAACGCAGCGACCGCTCAGACGCCGCGACTGTTCACACGCCGCGACCGCTCAAACGCAGAGGCTGTTTAAACACAGTAACCGTTCAAACGCAGCGACCGCTCAAACGCAGTGACTGTTCAAACGCAGCAACCGCTCAGACGCAGTGACTGTTCAAACGCAGTGACTGTTCAGACGCCGCGACCGCTCAAACGCAGTGACTGTTCAAACGCAGCAACCGCTCAGACGCAGCGACTGTTCAAACGCAGCAACCGCTCAGACGCAACGACTGTTCAAACGCAGAGACTGTTTAAACAGAGGGACTGTTCAAACGCAGCAACCGCTCAGACGCAGTGACTGTTCAAACGCAGCAACCGCTCAGACGCAGCGACTGTTCAAACGCAGCGACCGCTCAGACGCCGCGACTGTTCAAACGCAGAGACTGTTTAAACAGAGGGACTGTTCAAACGCCGCGACCGCTCAACGCAGTGACTGTTCAAACGCAGCGACTGTTCAAACGCAGCGACCGCTCAAACGCAGTGACTGTTCAAACGCAGCGACCGCTCAGACGCAGCGACTGTTCAAACGCAGTGACTGTTCAAACGCAGTGACTGTTCAAACGCAGCAACCGCTCAGACGCAGCGACTGTTCAAACGCAGCGACCGCTCAGACGCAGCGACTGTTCAAACGCAGAGACTGTTTAAACAGAGGGACTGTTCAAACGCAGCGACCGCTCAGACGCAGTGAATGTTCAAACGCAGCGACTGTTCAAACGCAGCGACCGCTCAAACGCAGTGACTGTTCAAACGCAGCGACCGCTCAGACGCAGCAACTGTTCAAACGCAGTGACTGTTCAAACGCCGTGACTGTTCAAACGCAGCAACTGTTCAAACGCAGCGACTGTTCAAACGCTGCGACCGCTCAGACGCAGTGACTGTTCAAACGCAGTGACTGTTCAAACGCAGCGACCGCTCAGACGCCGCGACTGTTCAAACGCAGCAACCGCTCAAACGCAGTGACTGTTCAAACGCAGCGACTGTTCAAACGCAGCGACCGCTCAGACGCCGCGACTGTTCACACGCCGCGACCGCTCAAACGCAGAGGCTGTTCAAACACAGTAACCGTTTAAACGCCGCGACTGTTCAAACGCAGCGACCGCTCAGACGCCGCGACTATTCACACGCAGCAACCGCTCAGACGCAGCGACTGTTCAAACGCAGCAACCGCTCAGACGCAACGACTGGTCAAACGCAACGACTGTTCAAACGCAGAGACTGTTAAACAGAGCGACCGCTCAGACGCAGTGACTGTTCACACGCCGCGACCGCTCAAACGCAGAGGCTGTTTAAACACAGTAACCGTTCAAACGCAGCGACCGCTCAAACGCAGCGACTGTTCAAACGCAGCAACCGCTCAGACGCAGTGACTGTTCAAACGCAGCAACCGCTCAGACGCAGCGACTGTTCAAACGCAGCAACCGCTCAGACGCAGCGACTGTTCAAACGCAGAGACTGTTTAAACAGAGGGACTGTTCAAACGCAGCAACCGCTCAAACGCAGTGACTGTTCAAACGCAGCGACCGCTCAGACGCAGCGACTGTTCAAACGCAGAGACTGTTCAAACGCAGCAACCGCTCAGACGCAGTGACTGTTCAAACGCAGAGATTGTTCACACGCCGCGACCGCTCAAACGCAGAGGCTGTTTAAACACAGTAACCGTTTAAACGCAGAGACTGTTTAAACAGAGGGACCGCTCAAAGGCAGCGACCGCTCAGATGCAGCGACTGTTCAAACGCAGCGACCGCTCAGACACCGTGACTGTTCAAACAGAGCGACCGCTCAAAGGCAGTGACGGTTCAAACGCAGAGACTGTTCAAACGCAGCGACCGCTTAGACGCAGCGACTGTTCAAACGTAGTGACTGTTCAAACGCAGCAACCGCTCAGACGCAGTGACTGTTCAAACGCAGCGACCGCTCAGACGCAGCGACTGTTCAAACGCCGCGACCGCTCAAACGCAGTGACTGTTCAAACGCAGCAACCGCTCAGACGCCGCGACTGTTCAAACGCAGAGGCTGTTTAAACACAGTAACCGTTCAAACGCCGCGACTGTTCAAACGCAGCGACCGCTCAGACGCAGCGACTGTTCAAACGCAGCAACCGCTCAGACGCAATGACTGTTCAAACCCAGAGACTGTTAAACAGAGGGACCGCTCAAAGGCAGTGACTGTTCAAACGCAGCAACCGCTCAGACGCGGCGACTGTTCAAACGCAGCAACCGCTCAGACGCAGCAACCGCTCAAACGCAGTGACTGTTCAAACGCAGCGACCGCTCAGACGCAGCGACTGTTCAAACGCAGCAACCGCTCAGACGCAGCGACTGTTCAAACGCAGCGACCGCTCAGACGCAGCGACCGCTCAAACGCAGTGACTGTTCAAACGCAGCGACCGCTCAAACACAGTGACTGTTCAAACGCAGCGACCGCTCAGACGCAGCGACTGTTCAAACGCAGCGACCGCTCAGACGCCGCGACTGTTAACACGCCGCGACCGTTCAAACGCAGAGGCTGTTTAAACACAGTAACCGTTCAAACGCAGAGACTGTGCAAACGCCGCGACCGCTCAAACGCAGTGACTGTTCAAACGCAGCAACCGCTCAGACGCAGCGACTGTTCAAACGCAGCAACCGCTCAGACGCAGTGACTGTTCAAACGCAGTGACTGTTCAGACGCAGCGACCGCTCAAACGCAGTGACTGTTCAAACGCAGCAACCGCTCAGACGCAGCGACTGTTCAAACGCAGCAACCGCTCAGACGCAGCGACTGTTCAAACGCAGAGACTGTTTAAACAGAGGGACTGTTCAAACGCAGCAACCGCTCAAACGCAGTGACTGTTCAAACGCAGCAACCGCTCAAACGCAGTGACTGTTCAAACGCAGCGACCGCTCAAACGCAGCGACTGTTCAAACGCAGCGACTGTTCAAACGCAGTGACTGTTCAAACGCAGCGACCGCTCAAACGCAGCGACCGCTCAAACGCAGCGACTGTTCAAACGCAGCGACCGCTCAAACGCAGCGACTGTTCAAACGCAGTGACTGTTCAAACGCAGCGACCGCTCAAACGCAGCGACCGCTCAAACGCAGCGACTGTTCAAACGCAGCGACTGTTCAAACGCAGTTATTGTTTAAACGCTGCGACCGCTGCGACCGCTTAGACGCAGCGACTGTTCAAACGCAGCGACTGTTCAAACGCAGCAACCGCTCAAACGCAGTGACTGTTCAAACGCAGCGACCGCTCAGACGCCGCGACTGTTCAAACAGAGCGACCGCTCAGACGCAGCGACTGTTCAAACGCAGCGACTGTTCAAAAGCAGCGACTGTTCAAACGCAGTGACTGTTCAAACGCAGCGACCGCTCAAACGCAGCGACTGTTCAAACGCAGTGACTGTTCAAACGCAGCGACCGCTCAGACGCAGTGACTGTTCAAACGCAGCAACCGCTCAAACGCAGTGACTGTTCAAACGCAGCGACCGCTCAGACGCCGCGACTGTTCAAACAGAGCGACCGCTCAGACGCAGCGACTGTTCAAACGCAGTGACTGTTCAAACGCAGTGACCACTCAAACGCAGCGCCTGTTCAAACGCAGTGATTGTTTAAACGCTGCGACCGCTTAAACGCTGCGACCGCTCAGACGCAGCGACTGTTCAAACGCAGCGACTGTTCAAACGCAGCGACTGTTCAAACGCAGCGACTGTTCAAACGCAGCGACCGCTCAAACGCAGCGACTGTTCAAACGCAGTGACTGTTCAAACGCAGTGACCACTCAAACGCAGTGCCTGTTCAAACACGGCGACCGCTCAAACGCAGTGACTGTTCAAACGCAGCGACCGCTCAAACGCAGCGACCGCTCAAACGCAGCGACTGTTCAAACGCAGTGATTGTTTAAACGCTGCGACCGCTTAAACGCAGCGACCGCTCAAACGCAGCGACTGTTCAAACGCAGCGACTGTTCAAACGCAGTGATTGTTTAAACGCTGCGACCGCTTAAACGCTGCGACCGCTTAGACGCAGCGACTGTTCAAACGCAGCGACTGTTCAAACGCAGCAACCGCTCAAACGCAGTGACTGTTCAAACGCAGCGACCGCTCAGACGCCGCGACTGTTCAAACAGAGCGACCGCTCAGACGCAGCGACTGTTCAAACGCAGTGACTGTTCAAACGCAGTGACCACTCAAACGCAGCGCCTGTTCAAACACGGCGACCGCTCAAACGCAGCGACTGTTCAAACGCAGCGACTGTTCAAACGCAGTGATTGTTTAAACGCTGCGACCGCTTAAACGCTGCGACCGCTTAGACGCAGCGACTGTTCAAACGCAGCGACTGTTCAAACGCAGCGACCGCACAAACGCAGCGACTGTTCAAACGCAGCGACTGTTCAAACGCAGCGACCGCTCAGACGCAGCGACTGTTCAAACGCAGCGACCGCTCAAACGCAGCGACTGTTCAAACGCAGTGACTGTTCAAAAGCAGCGACTGTTCAAACGCAGTGACTGTTCAAACGCAGCGACCGCTCAAACGCAGTGACTGTTCAAACGCAGCGACTGTTCAAACGCAGTGACCACTCAAACGCAGCGCCTGTTCAAACACGGCGACCGCTCAAACGCAGTGACTGTTCAAACGCAGCGACCGCTCAAACGCAGCGACCGCTCAAACGCAGCGCCTGTTCAAACACGGCGACCGCTCAAACGCAGTGACTGTTCAAACGCAGCGACCGCTCAAACGCAGCGACCGCTCAAACGCAGCGACCGCTCAAACGCAGCGACTGTTCAAACGCAGTGATTGTTTAAACGCTGCGACCGCTTAAACGCTGCGACCGCTTAGACGCAGCGACTGTTCAAACGCAGTGACTGTTCAAACGCAGCGACTGTTCAAACGCAGCGACTGTTCAAACGCAGCGACTGTTCAAACGCAGCGACTGTTCAAACGCAGCGACCGCTCAAACGCAGCGACTGTTCAAACGCAGAGACTGTTCAAACGCAGCGACTGTTCAAACGCAGTGACTGTTCAAACGCCGCGACCGCTCAGACGCAGCGACTGTTCAAACGCAGCGACTGTTCAAACGCAGTGACTGTTCAAACGCAGAGACTGTTCAAACGCAGCGACTGTTCAAACGCAGTGACTGTTCAAACGCAGTGACTGTTCAAACGCAGCGACTGTTCAAACGCAGTGACTGTTCAAACGCAGTGACTGTTCACACGCCGCGACCGCTCAAACGCAGTGACTGTTCAAACGCAGTGACTGTTCAAACGCAGCGACTGTTCAAACGCAGCGACTGTTCAAACGCAGCGACTGTTCAAACGCAGTGACTGTTCAAACGCAGCGACTGTTCAAACGCAGTGACTGTTCAAACGCAGTGACTGTTCACACGCCGCGACCGCTCAAACGCAGAGACTGTTCAAACGCAGTGATTGTTCAAACGCTGCGACCGCTTTGACGCAGCGACTGCTCAAACACGGCGACTCAAACGCAGCGACTGTTCAAACGCAGTGACTGTTCAAACGCTGCGACCGCTTAGACGCAGCGACTGTTCAAACAGAGCGACCGCTCAGACGCAGCGACTGTTCAAACGCAGTGACTGTTCAAACGCAGTGACCACTCAAACGCAGCGCCTGTTCAAACACGGCGACCGCTCAAACGCAGTGACTGTTCAAACGCAGCGACCGCTCAAACGCAGCGACTGTTCAAACGCAGCGACTGTTCAAACGCAGTGATTGTTTAAACGCTGAGACCGCTTAGACGCAGCGACTGTTTAAACGCAGCGACTGTTCAAACGCAGCGACTGTTCAAACGCAGCGACTGTTCAAACGCAGCGACTGTTCAAACGCAGCGACTGTTCAAATGCAGCGACTGTTCAAACGCAGCGACCGCACAAACGCAGCGACTGTTCAAACGCAGAGACTGTTTAAACACAGCAACCGCTCAGACGCAGTGACTGTTCAAACGCAGCGACTGTTGAAACGCAGTGACTGTTCAAACGCAGCGACCGCTCAGACGCAGTGACTGTTCAAACGCAGCGACTGTTCAAACACCGCGACCGCTTAGACGCAGCGACTGTTCAAACGCAGTGACTGTTCAAACGCAGCGACTGTTCAAACGCCGCGACCGCTCAGACGCAGCAACTGTTCAAACGCAGTGACTGTTCAAACGCCGTGACTGTTCAAACGCAGCGACTGTTCAAACGCTGCGACCGCTCAGAAGCAGTGACTGTTCAAACGCAGCGACTGTTCAAACGCAGCGACTGTTCAAACGCCGCGACCGCTCAGACGCAGCAACTGTTCAAACGCAGTGACTGTTCAAACGCCGTGACTGTTCAAACGCAGCGACTGTTCAAACGCTGCGACCGCTCAGAAGCAGTGACTGTTCAAACGCAGCGACTGTTCAAACGCCGCGACCGCTCAGACGCAGCAACTGTTCAAACGCAGTGACTGTTCAAACGCCGTGACTGTTCAAACGCAGTGACTGTTCAAACGCCGCGACCGCTCAACGCAGTGACTGTTCAAACGCAGCGACTGTTCAAACGCCGCGACCGCTCAGACGCAGCGACTGTTCAAACGCAGCGACTGTTCAAACGCAGTGACTGTTCAAACTCAGCGACCGCTCAGACACAGCGACTGCTCACTTGATGTTTTTATAACCAGTTCAGAATTATTTTTACCAAAACAGTATTTTTTTATTTATTTATACCTTTTTAAATGTCGTAGCAGCGTGCTTCTCTGTATATATCTCTTGCCGCATCGAGTACAAGCGTGGCTCTTCTCACCGCTATGGGAACTCATATGGATCTTTACATTAAACTTCTTTGCAAACGTTTTGTTGCATATACTGTAGATAAAGATAATTATTATAGGTAGGTAAATATATATTATGGTATATTTTGACCGCCATAGTCGTGTAAACAAGCCAAAAAACATAGGACAGACTTTTTAAAGTAAACAGACTTTTTTTTATTTCTTTCGATAATTATCCTCTAATAATTCTTCTAACTAGCTTCTATCTAAAGCCGCGTTAAATAAGCATTCAAACAGAACTAACTTTATTCATCTTGCCGGGTCCCATTTTCAACGCAAGGCAAATTATTTTGGTGTTAAAGACTAAATTGCATTGCATATTATATACCAACGCCGAATTTTAACCTAACGATAGTACTAGTAGTACACTTGATGAAAAGCTCGTATATCATAGTTACCTGCAAGAATAAGGTTTGACTCCAGAATGCATCCGATGGTGGTACTTCAGTTGATCAGCACTAGCGAGTATTTTACCGCAGAAGTCGCACAGAAACTCTTTTTCTTTGTTTATGCCATGCTCCTGAAATAAGATAATTTTATTTAGGATGATTTTCCACCAGAGACGTGCTATGCTACGTTACTGTAAATGCGTTTGGGTTCCACCAATCATATTTATTGGTACACTTGGCTTAGCACTGGTGGAAACGGATTCAACTAAGATACGTTTGTTATATGCAAAGATGCGTGCTATGGATGCGTACTATGGATTCGTTCTTTGGATGCGTACTTTGGATGCGTGCTATGGATGCGTGCTATAGATGCGTACTATGGATGTGTCCTATGGATGGTTGCTATGAATGTGCCCCAGAGACGCTCGGCAGTGATGTAGCTATGTGCAGAAACACCATAATATTTTATTAGAAAAATAAGATTTATGAAATCACCTCCAAATGCAGAGCGAGGCTGTTGGCACTATCGCACTTGTGTTCACAATGTACACAAATATAACGCTTCACGCTTGACGACTGTGGGTGTTTCAAACTCTTGTGGGCTGACAGATATCTGCAATTTTTTAAATATCGAGAAATATTTTTTTTATTTATTCTGTTGAAATCATTATAAGTGTCAGAGACTCATGTTTTGGCACGAATAGGCTGGCTCGTCTGCAGTGGTACCTTCAATGAAAATTGGCGTGAAACAATGCTTGCATATGTTTAGTCGTGTGAGTGAAGTTACTGGAGACCAAATCCAGTGCCGGCGTAAGGGGGGCGATGGCCCAGGGCGACAAATTCTGAGGGGCGCCAAAAAAATTAAAAACTACTACTAACACTTGATAATGCTTCCCTCAAGTGGGCGCCACAATATTTTCGCCCGAGGTGTCAGTGGCTCTCACGCCGGCACTGACCAAATAACCCCTGCTGCCCTCTGATTTCCAATTCCTAACTACATAGAAAGGCAGCAATCACTTTTATAACTACTACATTGGTGTTGCTGTGTGGCATGGTGATGAGTGGCGTTGATCGCTTACCATCAGGTTATCCGTCTGCTCATTTATCTCAGTAACATCATGCCTTTTATCCCCGAAGGGGTAGGCAGAGGTGCATATTAATATACAATGTTTAATGAGATTTTTCACCATTCGTGTTATAAGTCTCATGTAATAGGGGGTAAGACTATTCCCATATACTGGGCATAATTTCAGACTCCGTGCTACTACTGAGAAATTTTCGAAATACCGAAAAAAGCCCAATAATACTTTGCAAGACCCGGGAATCGCTCCCGAGACCCTATGTCATTCGCCTCTTATTTAGTTTAAAACATGCTATTTACCTGGCCATATGGAAGGCATGTCCACAAATATCACAGACATAGGGTTTCAGTCCAGTGTGGATGTTCTGATGCTGTTCATACCAAGTCTTCACGTGGAAACCCACGCCACATTTGTCACAAGTGTACTGGAAATTAGAAAATTGGGAATTATTAATCTTCATCATCAGCTGCAAAGTTAGGCTGTAGTAAGCCCACTGCTGAGAAAAGGCCTCTTCTCACATGGAGAAGGATAAATCACCATACTTGCTTAAGGTAGATACCAACTTGACACTTATAATTGCTGGTTTCCTCACGATCAACTGGGTTTTTTTCAGTATTTTCGAAAATATCTCAGTAATAGAATATAATCTAGAGAGACGTCGAGCGACTCTATGAAAAATTTCCCAACACCTCACCCCTCACATTTTGGTACACATCACACTCAGACCCGAAAACATAATTTGTGGATCCCATAAAGAGTTGCTGGTTGCCCAGCCACCGTAGCAACCATGTAGTCATTATTTACCCTGTTGAACAGTAATACATGACACCACCACAACCATGCATTTGATCTGTATACAGCAATACATACCTTATAGACATTCAGATGTCTATTCTCATGTTCCTTCAAAGCTCCTTGGTACACAGTACTGTACCCACACTTGTAGGAACACTGAAGTCTTACACCATTATGTACCCTGGAGTGTCGGATGATCTCTGGAACCGTTTTATAGGTTCTACCTGTTGAATAATTAGTTTTATCATTAGTCTGCATTTCAATGGCTACAAGGAAGCATTATTAAGATTAAGAGTACTGATAGGCTATAATCCCCACACTTGGCAGAAGATTTGGGGATTATGGGAGTCATAGAATACTTTAGCTATCTTGCTACTTGTCTCATTGGCTGGTTGCCGTATTTTGAGACAAATGTCAGCAATAAAATTTTGACTTTTTATAAAAAATTGTACTGCCTGCTGCGCTATGTGATATGGGTTAGTTTCTGGTCTGTAACAATTATTTGTGTGATGCACAGATGGTTTTGGGTCTAGGTGGAAGACTTTGTTTTAGTCATACAAATTATGATTTAGGATAAATAGCTAGTATGGGGCCAGCTATGTTAAAATAAAACTGTTGTACTCACCACAAAGTTTACAAATCAAAGGTCTCTCATCAACATGAATAGCAACATGTTTTATTATATCTTTCTTAATATTACATGTATGCTCACATGTTTTACAACTGTATGTAATATTTCCATCTAAATTACATTCAGAATAATTCACAGCTGTATTTTTAACCTTTTTCAAATGCTCATTATGGTAATGCTGTATAAGGCTGTTCTGGGATTCAAAAATACTCAAACATGATAAACAAGTAAATTGTTTTATATTATCTGTGGAACTATTTGAATTATTTGACAGTTCTTCATTAGTCTTTTGTTTTAACTTCTTTTTTGTTTTTATTTTTTTATTGGGTTCTTGACTGTCTTCTTCTTTTTTTAAAGTTGCCAGTGTTAATTCATCGTTAGAACTGTAATGGCAATCTTGAATGTCATCTATGGAATCCTCTTGTTTTAAATTTTCACATTTATCTATGTTTTCAATTTCTTTTATGTTTGTTCCCGCTACCTCACAATAGGTAGTGTCCTCAGTTTTAACATAATTATTCTCACAAAATACAATATCAGTCTTTTCATCTTTAGAATCTATATTAGTTTGTAAATTAGAATAAAATTCTTGTAAACATCCATTTTTTAAATAAGATTTTAATTTGGCCTCACTTTCTTGAATACTTAAACAAAATTCATACAATTCTGTAGTTTTAATTGAACATTCTTTACATATTTGTTTTGGCAAAGAACTGTCTGTTGATATCTGAAATAGAAGAAACAATACATTTGAAATTCAATAACTTTATTAGTGAATAATTTAGTACCAAAAACTTTATTCAGCTTGTTTAAATAGGAAGTATTAGCAAGTGCAGCACAATAATATGGATCCCCACTCGCAAGACGGATGGAAGACCTATAAAAGTCGTAGGGAGCCGCCGGATGTATATAATGCTTCCAATCAGCCGACCTAGACGTAATTGGCGGCTTATGCTTAGCACAGTGGACGTCTTGTGTTTGATATGATGATGATGAGAATAGAAATTAAAGTTATCAGTCAGGAGTATTCTTACGGGATCTAAAGTTAATTAAAAAAATATATTAAAAAAGTTAAATGCTTGTTAACAAAACAAACTTACTTCAATCGTTAGGAATGTTCGAATTTTAAAAAGTATTTCATTTTCTTGGACGTTTTGCATATTTTGATCAGAAACTTTTAAACAAATTCTGCACAAATTGTTCATATTTAACAGATATTTTATATAAATTTATGACAAAATAAAATTAAATACAACGTAAAGATCGAGTTTCATCTCACACTGTTTTCAAACAATCGTAAACAGTGTAATTCCAATTAAAGAATTTCAATAAATTAAAATTCAGCATTTGAAATATTTGTTGTCTCTTTTTTCCTTACTAAGTTCAGGTGAGATAGAAGAAGAGTAATGTGTATACTGGACAAATGGAATACTGGAACGCAAAGGATTTGACATTACACAAATGTTACCATCAGTTAAATTAAACTACCCCATTATTTTATAAAATATTATTTTTATTAATCGGGATTCAGATGCCCAAAATATTTGTACGCTTCCAAGCATACACGACGCACTGTTATTCGTTTCAAAATTGTCTAATTTAGAATTATTTTAAATAAATGCTTTGACTTGAGATTAACACCTTTATCTTTATACTCGTGTTAACAAATAAAAATAATTTTGATTTTCCTATTGGTAATATTGATTTTAATACTGTTGATTTTCAGGAATCAACCGATTGATGAATCATCGGTTGATGTTTGGTAATTACTATTATAATAGCGTCACTATAACTTTTCAGTGATACGCCATTGAAGGAAATGACATAGTATTGTAATGGAACTATCGTACATAATGAAATTACAAATAAATGAATCACTAACTTACTTTATAACCTTAATTTAATTCATTAAAATAAGCAAAAAATATCAGGACAAAGGGTTGGAATGGTGAATGTTGTTAAAGTAGCAGCCTAGCGCCTGAACTTAATTTTATTTTAAATTATAACGTTTATGTCGCTTATTCGCTTGCGTGGTACTAAATTCTTATTTCTTCTTCGTATTAGAAAATACCTTTTTAGCTGTAGGACAGTTCCTCAGGGAAGAAAGTAGTATAGTGGTCACGTGATGCCGTGCAACTTGCACAGTTAGGTTCATGGAAGACATAATTGTCTCCCTAGAGATGCCGTAACAGGCGTTGCACCATGGGGGCTCCGGAGCAGGTCTTATTAGAGGACTCGGTGCCCGTTTATAGGTGCCACCGCGGTGGTTTTAGTAAGGTAAAAACACCACACTCCCTAGTCTTTCTCCTCAAAAAGATTTTGTAGGTTTCCCCCTGTAATAAAAGAAAGGACAGTTACAAGCGGCTCACCCGCTAACAATGATGACTCATGCTTCAGTAATGTATTTCACCTTAACCTTCACAGGACAATAATAATATGCAATTGATTACAATTTATTAATACAATTAGTATACTATTCAGATTTTTTTGGGTAGTTAGTAGATTACATGACTAACTAGTAATAGTAGTAGACCAAAGCTTTTGCGTGTTTTACTCATTTGAATTTAGCTATTCATGAACTATTGATTTCAATTTAATAGGCACTAGATCCTACGTAAAAATCCTACCGGAGTTGTAAGTATTATTATAACTGAACTGACTGACACATTTATCGGGAATCTCCAAAAAAACCGAAATGATTCACTACGTTTTGTCAATAAACCAGTAGAATGATATGATAAGACATGAATGGCTTTAGCATAAACTAATCTGTTTTTACAAAATACCATGGTCAGATAGTATTCAATGGAATATCGGTGGAAAGTCTAAAGGAAGCGCCCCTGATAAATGTACATCCCGTGCAGAGCAAAGATTATAAAAATAACAGAACTGTTGTAGTCATATAATAATGTTGTGGTTTTGTGCCTACTTTATGTTTGCTTATGATTTTTATTTTTTTGTATGGTGTGTTTTTCATATTGGTATTTGATTTACTTAGTACTAGATTTTACATTCCTAAATTGTGTTTGTTACCAAAATCAGTTCAAAATTTATATTCTATACAAAACAAAATCTTTATATTTTTTATTGTTTTTTTTTTATATAGGTTTTTGCTGGCTTTTTAAGCACCTGCTCAACCAACGCACAAGCATATTTTAGGAACGACTGTGGTAGGCATTAAACAGCACGCATACTTTTTAATCTTTGTCAGAAACGATATGAATAACATGAACAATATAAATGAAACTCACATTTAAAATGTGTACACAATAACATGCAGTCTAGTCCAGAAATATGAAGTAACATGAAAATTATTTATTTTTGATTAATTTAAAGTAAAAAAAATTAAATACTATATTTGTGTTGTATTGTAATAGTTTTTAAGTGCAAAATGTTTATTAAGTGTTTATTATTTTTATTTGTACTGAGTTTTATTGAAGCCGGTAAGTTTAAGTTTTTATTTTAATTTTTTTTTTTGATTTATTATTTATTTTTATCAAATTATTGATATTTGTCGTTATGGATATAAGTGTATGAGACCTTTAGAAAACATATTGTGTCTCGCGTATATCTGCATTTTAGCATACCATGGCTTAATACGTTTTCCTGTATGTGTTACATATAGATTTATAAATTAAAGTTTAAATTAATTATTAGTAACTTGAATTCGGTTTACTTACATAGTAGTATTTACTGTAGTCCATTTTCGTATTTTTTTAATGATTAGATTGAAGGGCAGATGATCATTTAACACGTCTGATCGCGTTGTTAAAATTTCACAAGGGTAGTAAAATAATTGCCTAGTAAGATGGTGTTTTTAACATCCAAACTGCATTTTATAATGACAGCCATGGATAATACTGTAATTTTTCTCTGTTATACAAAACTTGCCTACTTATAATAATAACCGGCATTTTACAATATGTATAACAAGTAATTATATAAAACTGAAGTACCATTTTCAGTATTTGATAACACAGTGACTGATTTTTGGTAGCTGTTCACATCCGTTGCTATCTCATTCATGTCCGTCCACAGTCGTGGTGTGGGTGTATCACGTGTCAAAAAGGGCAAATATTTGATAAAAAATTTGAGTTAGGTCCGAAACAATCTGATTATCTCTCATGTAGTAGGTGTAAATGCAGTAAGTTTAGGATTTCGATAATTTTTTATGATTTTTAAAAGTAACTGCTAAAACTGATGACTCGAAATCTTAATTTTTTATCAATCTATTATAATTGATGCCCATTGGTCATTGGTTGAGGTACATTTAAAGGCAATCTTAAATATAAACAATCTTTGTTTATACATTCGATTATTTGACAAAAAACGACGTAAAAATCGTTCTGTTAGTTTTTATAAATCATCATCATCGTAATTAGCCACAAGATGTACACTTACTGAATATAGGCCTCTCCCATTGACTTATATCTATATCAGCAGGTTAGAAGCGATACGACTAACTATGTATTAATTCTAATAATTATGATCAAGCTCTTTAACTCATTTAACTGAATAGAAAAAAACTAGGTTTAGAATCATAAATAAGAATATCTAATTAATTAAAGTAACCAATTATTTATTTTTCGATAACACCTTTTGATTTCTATGAATTCATTAATGTTCAAACTGTAATAAATAAATAAACAGTGCAGTTTCCTCATGTATTTTAATTTTAAACTGATTAATTTATCTACAGTTAAGAGAAATTCAATGGAAATAATTGCTTAATAGATTAACAAATTGTAGTATAAACATGTTTTTTTTTATTAGATTGTACATAAGTCAGAAATTATACAACATTTTTGCGCGGAATTATCGGTGAAAACCCTGAAATAAAATTCCAATGTTTTATTCTCCACTTTGCAATAACAATGATAATAAATACCACATTGCTAACCACAAATCGCCAACAAAAGGACAATTCGACAAAATTATTCAAACAATCGTATGCATGTAATGCCACTGTACAATAGACACCCATTTTTCACCGGTGAGCCTATTACTATATATTGGGCACAATTCCAGACTCTGTAGTGGCACTACTACTGATTTTTTTTTTCAAAAATCAGAAAAAAGCCCAGTCAGCCTTTGCCCGACCCTGGAATTGAACCCTAAACTCCTTACCCGGCAGTCGCTCTTGCGACCACTCGACCAACGAGGCAGTTATTCAAACAATGTGCTATAATAATTGTAGTTTTTCTATAAATATTTCTATTGTACTAGGGCATAATTCATAGGTGTATTTTATAAATAAACAATAATATTCATTTATCTGTACATTAAAAACATGGTTTATACATTTTATCAGCCGGACGCATACTCTTGGTGGTATGCGTGACATCAAACTTCCGCCCTCATCGAAATAAAAGCGTAGGTGGTTGAGTCCCTAAGTATGAAAAACTGAAATTGAGATGATCTCGTATAAAATTCGAAATTATTTGAACTAAGCTCGTTTAAAACACAAATTTAACACACAAATGTTTTAAATGCAATTATGGCGAAAACATAGCAATACTTGGTTACTGATAAAACTACCATGTTTAATAAAGAATAACTCTGAACGGATTTTGAACTTGGCGCCATAGTAACTTTTATTCAGCTTAAAATTATCTATCCAATGATGTAACACATAGCTATTGGAATTTGAGACCAGGATATGCATCCTCCTTTACCATTTGGTAAAATAGCATTGCAGAGCAACATTTCAAAATATAAACATTTTAAATACGTCTATTATTTTCCTTAATTTGTGATTTGTTTTATTTAGGAATTTAAATCTGTTTATTACTAAACGTGTTTTTCATTGCAATCTTTTATTTTTAGATTTTTATTACCCGGCTTCAACATGTCCGATGCGTCGAATAAAAAATGGTCGAGCACGGCCACGGCAAAGGGGGACTTTTATTAAGTTCTCGTGTTCTCCTCGTTATACCCTGGTTGGTAACAAATATGCCACGTGCAGATTTGGCCAATGGGATGTCCCAGCACCCGTTTGTGTCAGTAAGTATTTTATAAAGCCGCCAATAAACATATTACTCAATTTATTTATAACAGATTTACTATCGTATTCAGAGTCTTTTAATGATTACTTGAACTATTTCTTAGTAACCGAAAAAAATTGCTTAGGACTGGTTTAGGTAACCATTTAATTACTCTGAGTACGGCAGTAAGAGATTTACGTCTATTTTTTAATCATCTTTTTAAGAATCGGGCTGCTCACAGTTACAAGAAGTGAAGAATTCAGTGAATATGACATATCACAATAATGCGTGGGTAGTGTTTTTCTGTTTGCCCGGCCATCAGCTCATTGGTTCCCCAGTCGTGTACTGTGATGGATCCAATTGGAACTCAACTGTGCCTGGATGTCGTGGTAAAGTAACCATTTTATATTTCTAACAAGCTTTTTTTATATTTTTACTTTTGACAGCATGTTTTTGTTTTGTAAAAATTTAAAATTAACCCGAAATCGGGGTAATCTTTGTTGCACTGACAACACAAGATTTTCGGCGCAAATTCTGAACTTCAAAACTTTTTTAACGGACTTGCGTAAAACATCTATCTAAAACTAAAACATTGTTTAGTGCCCAGTATTCTTAAACCGTAGAAGATACTCAACGTTAATATCGAAATAAATTTTACCTACAGATAGTTCAGCAAAAGTGTCAACGGAATGTGACTTCGAGCTGCCGGATTTATGCGGGTGGAAACCTGATGAATTGCACGATTTTGATTGGAGGAGGCTAAATAAAAAGACACCGAGTTCCTTTCTGCAAACTGGACCAAGTTACGATCATACTTATGGAAAGAATGGGTCAGGTAAGAAAGCTACTTGCATGGAATTGAATGTAGTTTCTACCGGTGTTGTAGGTACCTATGTACGTATAAGTGTATGTATAAGATGGATGTTAGAGGTATTAGTCAAAATAAGGTTCTATTTTAAGGTAGTATAGTATATTACTTTAATAGATTCTATTAAATGAGGTGAAAATAATAGCTTATCCACATGAAGCAACGAAGTAAAGTTACGTTTTCTCACGTAACAAAAAAATAATGTGAGACAAGACAATCGTGCAAGTTGATTCTGAACTGGTATTTTGAGGCAATAACCACAACAGATTGATCGGACCGGTACCTTTAATTCAAGTTTGTTTAACGTTAAAAGTAATCTCAACGAGAGCGCGTTCGGCGCTGTGATTGGTTTGTTTATTGGAGCCGGCCAATCAGAACGCCGAACGTGCTCTCGTTTCGATTAATTTAAACTTGAAGCAAACTCGTACTAAGGGTACTGTTCAGATGGCAGCACGCATTATGTCAGTTTACAATCAGCTCAGCTGCCGGCTGATGCTGAATGATCCGACGAATAATACTAACCAAAAGAACATTTGGCTAGGCCGCGCAAATCCTCAAACTGTTATAATCATCATCATCACCCGAAAGACGTCCACTGTTAAACAAAGGTCTTCCTCTTAGTTGTCCACGTAGAACGACAAGCTGCCACCTGCATCCATTGGCTCCCCGGGACTCTGACGACGGTGGGAGGTTGCCCACGTTGCGTCTTCTGTTCCACAGTCGCCATTCGGTCACTTTCCTGGCCCGGCAGCCATCAATCCTTCGAATAATGTGGCCTGTCTATAGCCACCTTAGGCAGGCCAGAATATAGAACAGAACTAAAAGTAAGCAAAAGGTAATTAGTAATCTCTTGGTCTCAGGTTACTACATGTACATAGAAACTACAGGCAGAACGGAGAACGAGACAGCGCGTCTCCTGTCTCCAGTATATGATGCTGAACTGGCGAAGAATGGATGCTTCATCTTTTACTACCACATGTATGGAAGGTAAGGATCGTACTTCAAACTATTTAATTACGTGCGGGCCTGCGGACGGTGGACAAGGGTAGCTCGCCGCCCGACTAGAACCAGGCCCGTGCGTACGGCGCGTCGCGTTCAGCTGTCGGGTAGAAAGCCCGCCAGGCACGATCACCTCGCCTCCTTTTCTTAGGGAATGTTTACTTTCTGTTCTCTAAAAGGCTTTGTACGCTACAACGGGTAACATTCAAGGCCCATTAAAAAAAGCTGAGTGTTACATTACATGTGCACCTCTGCTTACCCCTTCCGGGGATTAAAAGGCCCAACTTTTTTTTCTTATGAAACACCCGGTAAACGAGCAGACGTGTCACTTGATGGTAAGCAATCGCCGCCGCCCATGGACACTTGAAATACCAGAGGTGCGTTGCCAGCTTTTTGGAAGTTAGGAATTTAAGGGTTGTTGGGGAATCGGAGATTGGGATGATTGGGAAGGGGGGAATTGGGTCTCCGGTAACCTTAGTCACACAATGAAACACAACGCAAGCATTGTTTCACGTCGGTTTTCTGTGAGACCGTGGTATCACTCCGGTCGAGCCGGCCCATACGTACCGAAGCATAACTCTCCCACACATCATGTTATACGCCTACTATAATTTGATATGTATGCGGTAGCCTACTGTATACATATCAAATTACTGCCAGTAGGTATACAGGATAATTATTATAGTTAAGGAAAATTAATCAAATACAACACAATACACGTAATTATGTATTATAGTTCACATATAATGGCTATTTTCGTATTGTTTATTTTGTGTATTCTAAACAAAGGCAATTATCAAGTAAATTACTTGAGTGCTTTTCCGCCAGAGATGTGCAATGCTATGTTGCTGTGGATGCGTTTGGCTTCAAACCAATCATATTTATTGGTACACATAGCTTAGCACTGGTGGAAACGGACTTAGCTAAACTTTTTTATATGGAAAGATGCGTGCGATGTATGTGTGCTATGGATGGCTTCGCTGTTATCCAAACATCGCATACTCGAGCTGCGCATCTTCCTTGCACAGCTAAATAACTTAGTATCTCAGTGGAAACGGTTACATAGTTTCACAGCTTAGATATTACATCTTCGTAGAATAGTACATACATAAATAAACATGGTAAATATCCCGACTTAAGTTCTAATGTTAGCTACAGCTACTAGCAAAATGTGATCGTCTTTGGTGGAAAAGCACCCTTAGGTAATTTTACTAGGTCTAGGAGATATTGTAGGTATACACACGCAATGCAGCAATTAATTATATTTTTGGTTGATAGAGAACATCTTCCAATCTTGTTGTTTATCATTTTTTTGACAGCATCGAACTACCTATTTGTCAAGATTAATCAGGGCTAGAGTTGCAACTCAAGAGTATGAATAAAATCCAAACTGGATTTTTCGAGGAAGATCCTCGATCCAGTACTTGCTCTCTAACAAGCAACGTCACGCCTTTTATCCCCGAAAGGGTAGGCAGAGGTGCACAATACGGCACGTAATGCCGCTACACAATGTATACCCACTTTTCATCATTTGTGTTATATATAAGTCCCATGTAATAGGGGATGAGCCCATTGCTCAATTCTAGATTTCGTTCACTAATGAGAAATTTTCGAAAAACCGAAAAATCCCAATAATGCTTTGCCCGACCCGGGAATCGAACCCGAGATCCCTTGTTCGGCAGTCGCACTTGCGACCACCCTACCAACGAGGCAGTACTTGCTCTCTCTACTGACAAAATTACTTTTTATGAGCTCTCATTGTGACTTGAGATTAGTCGAGCACTCTCGAACAGTTCCGTGAGCAACACTTAAGCTTCTAATTGTTTTCGCAGAGGTATGGGTGGCCTCCGGGTTTACCAGAAACCAGACAGAGTACCAATGTATCAGCTGCTCAGTTCTTCAAAGAGGAACAATTACCTCCTGTTTGAGCAGTGGGGGGATCAGGGCAACGAGTGGTACAGCAGTGCCTCAATGCTGACCGATGTCGATGATAATTTCCAGGTTAGTGTGGATATTTTTATGGTATAGGCTGCCAAACGAGTAGACGGATCACCTGATGGTAAGCAAGCATGGGTGTCTATGGAAGTGCAACAACAGAGAAGCCAAAAGTGCTTTACCGACCTTTTGGGCATTGAGATTTGTGGTTTAAAGTTTTCAAATTAATAACTGAGTGACTTTTTTTAATGGTATAAACCGGTAAACGTTCATGGACACCCGAAGCACCAGAGGCGTTACAAGTGCGTTGCCGGTATTTTGGGAGATTGGAATTTAAGGGTTGTTAGGGAATCGGGGATTGGGAAGATCGGGAAGGGGAGAAATGAGGCTCCGGTAACCTTACACAACCAAACACAACGCAAGCGTTGGATCACGTCGTTTTTCTGTGAGGCCTTGGTATCACTCCGATGGAACCGGCCCATTCGTAACAAAGCATGGCTCTCCCACACTTAAAAAAAACAAAAAGTTAATCAGTTTCATAGCCTTTATTTTATACTACGTTCAGTCTGTTTCACCTTGTAAAAAAATGCGTGTTAAATCAACAGATTGTTATCGAAGGCATCAGAGGAAATAGTTTCATGAGCGACATTGCCATTGATGACGTTTCCATACAACGAGGGGAGAACTGCACCAAAGCCATGCTCGAAGCCACCACGCCACCAGCTGTTTTACGTAAGTCAAAAAGTCGAAGAGTCGAGAAAGAATTTTCCGATTCATCATCATAATCATTTTATTAGTCACAAGACATCCACTGCTGAACATAAGCCTAAGACCTCCAGATAGGCAGAAAATTACATATATCGTATCGTGACGCCTTTTATCCACGAAAGGGTACACATTACGGCACGTATTCCACTATAATGTACATCCACTTTTCACCACTTGTGTTATAAGTCCCATATAATAGGGGGTGAGGGACAATTCCAGACTCCGTGCTAATACAGAGAAATTATTTTAAAAACCGAAAAAACTCCCTTAATACTTTGCCTGATAGAGAGAGAGACCTTCTCCTATGGAGAACTAATAAGAAACTCCCTAAAAAAGGATAATGAGTAACTAGTTCAATAAGTACAAAATAATAACAATCATCATCATGATATGTAACTTAGAGAATTTCCAGAACGTCCAGATTTTGCTAAAGTGGTCTATTTGACACCATATTATCCGATATTGAACTGCAGAAGGTAAAAAACATAAGAAAATTTAAATTTAGTTAGCTATCTTGGAGCATTCACCTTTTTTTAAGGTGAGGAAAATCATTCAGTCACGTCTCCCGCATTAGGCGAGGCGAGAAGGTGTGTCAGACCGACAAAAAACCCAGTTCCTACTCTTTTTTTTTTGAGCCGGATAACCCCCGGTAAACTCGCTAGGTTCAAATTCAAATTGTTTACTCGTGAAAGTAGATCGTAGGTAGTCCGTAGCTCCGGATTAGGCATCTGGGCCCCATCTGTGGTGATCTGATGGGTCTTCGAACGCGACGCACTGCACGCACGGGTCTGAAGAAAGCATTCAGTTTACTGTAACAGAATGTTTTATTTTTTCCAGAGGAGTCATGTGTGGGTCGCTGCGACCTCTATGCTGAGGCGACGGGCTACAGAGGGTGCAGTTGTAGCATCGTCTGTGTCGTCACCCAGAACTGCTGTCCAGACTTCCTGGACGTCTGTGATTTGGATGGTAATTTCTTCTACAATATTTTTTTTCGTTAAAAATGTCATACAGTGTTAAGCTAAGCATCCACAGACCCGCATCGTACGCATTGGACGGATCGCATCTAACGGATAAATTTTTCAGACTACGTCCACTGTATCGACAGCGATCGGATTGCCGATACCATTTTCACTCGAATTTTTGACATCGGCACTCCGTATGATGTCACGCATCGCATGTAGGCATAACCGATGAGCGATCCGTACGGTGCGGATCAGTGGATGCTGTTGTATGAGTTTCTATACAAGGTAAATTAAAATCCGTTGCGTGTGATGCGTACGATGCGGGCTTATGGACGCTTATCTTTATTCTTCCTTTAGTTTTGATCCTAACATTTTGGTTTAATAATTAGACATTTTATCAATAGTCCGGAATTACTTAAAAAAAAATTGACAACCATAATTATAATTCGTTTTTATTTATCTTCCATAGGAATCTCATTAGATTCAGATGCACGAGGCAGTTCTACAGCAGCATTGCCACAAACACAGAAACTAATAGCAACGACACCAGACGGAAACGAAACAGAATTATCCGATGCTACCACAGCAACAACTAAAGTTACCGTACCAACAATAACTTCTACGAAAAGACCGATAACTACCAGACCTCCAACAACATCAACCACTACTAAAAGACCACCTATTATCATCAAAAGACCGACTACGACAACGAAAGCAACTACGGTTACTAAACCTACTACTACTCCATCACCTCGTACTACTACCGTACCTCCACGTACTACTACTTCAACTCCTAAGCCTACTCCTAAACTTACACCTAAGCCTACTCCTAAACCTACACCTAAAACTACCCCTAAGCCCACTACAACTTCACGTAAACCTACAACAGTGACGACTAGTACTGTAACTGTATCATCCAAACCTTTGACAATGCCCATTGAAGTGTCTGTAGCAACTGAAGGCACTTCGATGACTACAAAGCAAGGTACACATGAATATCTTGCGAAGAAATCTGGAGGTAAGATATTTTTGATCAAAGTGTATCTACCAATTTTTTATGGTAATCTAATTAAATGTTTGAATTGGTTTTAGCTTTGGTCGCATATTATCATATAATATATCGTTTCGTCACAGATATAGTAACCATTAGTTTACTATTGAAACGATAAACAATCTCTGTTTTGGATTAAATCTACCAAAAAACTGGACTTACTGTAAAAAATCGTTCTACTTATGTCATTCTAATTTAATTATCTTCATTGTTTAATGTTTTACTAGGAGTAAAGTACTATGTTGTTCATTTTTAATGGGATAAGGCGGAAAGGAAGCAGTTGAATCACCTGATGGTAAGCAATCTGCACCGCCCATGGACACCCGCAACACCAAAAGAGTTAGAAGTGCGAGCGGATTTGAGCATTTATTATGTTATTGGCTTACTCACATGACTGTTTGACGAGGAACTTGACTAGATTCAAGCCATGCTAGAGACTCATATTCATGAGCAGCATTCCGCGAAACACGATGCGGCTATCGTCGCGTTGCTACTGTAAACTATAATTGGAAATTTGGAGATTGGATTGGGGAGGAGACTTACCTACTTATAATATTTCATATAAACATTTGGGCTTTATTGCAGGTCTGAGTGGAGCTACAATAGCAGTAACAGTTATAATAGCAATCGCAGCAACGTTCGGTCTAGTATGGCTCGCCATTGTCCTGACTAGATCGCGAGGTATGGCAGCCCTGGCTCGCATCCGCGGACGCGCCACCTCCGACCCTGAAGTCCATTATCTAAAGTCCGATGTTGATGATGAATAAATTATTATTTTTTTATATTTTTTATTGTGTATTTTTCTACATCTCTTAAGGCCATCCCTTACACTAGTCACACTGCTATTTCGTGCTAAGTCAAAGTCAAAATCATTTACTTAAATTAGAGCAGGAAGGCACTTTTTAACGGCAAACCAAAAACTTAAGTGAAGCTATTTGCTTACACCAAGGTGTAATTTCCTATGCAGAAGAACGAGCAAGAAGCTCTAAAGGTTAGTCTTTTTCAATGAAGTTCACAATTTACTGGAGGATAAGATTCATAATGCTGTTATTAAATGTAGGTCTATCTTACCTAACATTAATTTTCTACCTCTCATATTATGAATTTCTCTGAAAATACACTGTAGAAATGACAGTGTTAAAAACGAATAATAATTTCTTCGCTCAACCATCGAATCAACTGCGCCGAGGCCTTTGCTTGGCCATTGCAGTGCTTGCAACCTGTAATAATGGTCTACGAGCTAGTATTTTTATGCTTTTTGTTTCTATTCGTATTTTATTAGAAATTTTAAATTACTGATGAAATAGGCACCCTCATTCTAAGACTGAAAATTGATGTGATGAATAAGTATGTCAGTTTTACCTTTTCAAACTAGTGAATGACCCTAAGACCGAACCCTGAGGAACTCCTAAAAATTTTTGTTTATTTTTCTATTTAGGTATTTTAATATTCTAAGAATTATTAGTATAGGACAGTAAATATATTAAAATAACCCAAATATTACCAAAATTGGGTATCTACAAAGCAAGTAACCAACTTAGCCAGCCACACTGAAAAACATTAAACACTTTTATTACGTATGGCAACAAAATAAATATCCTGGTATCACCGTACCGCGGAAGCGCGGGCTAATACGAATCGGTGACCTCGTTTTTATGTTACCCCGTTAGCACAATGTCACCCGGCAATGGTGGCGCAGCCTTCGGCCGCCTTATCGCGAGCTATCGACCCGCCTCGCGGCCGCCATCTTGTGCCGCGCATGCGTAAAACATATGCGACACCACTGACGTTTCAACAAACCCCAGTATCATTCCGAAATTTACGGATAACTGTAAATAAAATTGTAAATAGAATTAAGACAAGAAACGTGATATTTTTTATTTAAAAACGTAACTTTTAAAGGCATGCCAGTGAGTGGATAAACTTTAAAAAGTTCCCGCTGCAACTGTTTGAAGGTAAGTTCAATTTTTCTTATATAAAAAACTATTTTTAAATCGAATTATTCGTCCGTTCAAATTGGATTTTCAATTTCTTAGAGCGTAGTTTTGTTATAAAGACGTTGTAGGTCGTCTTTTCTTTTGTTTTATGTAAGAGCGTGTGCTATAAATGTGTATAATATATGTAGTTATGTATATAGGAAGTGCGGTACATCGTATCGTTGCGTGAATTTTGATAAAAACCCCGAAAAACATTGTTCTTAGCAATACTAGCGCTTAAATATTAAAAATACATGATTACAGTAAAAATTAATAAGGTTTTATGTACAATCTAAGTACAGTAACGTAGTTTTATGTCTTGCCAAATTTTTAGGTCAAAGACAGTGTCGTTTCTTTTTACGAAACGAAGTAGGCGCCTACTTATCTGTAAGAAAACGTATGAGCGTCTATTTTCTACGTATCGTATACGTATTTTAGTTTTGTTACTTTAACATTTATCTATGTAAATTCTTTTCTAGCTCTTATTTCGTATTTTCTTCAAGATTTTCTTAAGTTTTGAGAAGGAAGGTTTTTTGTATGACTAAGACGCGTTATTGTAACAATAGGGTATAGTGACATATATTTTTCTTACATTTCCTTTGTGAAATCTTTGTACTCAAGGCAATTACTTACACAGCCTTAGGAAGTTTTATTATCTATGGCAGGACACCTAACCTACATTATGGAATTAAATAAAACATTTTATTGGAAAAATTACATTTTTTATTTGGGATTTTCCGGAAAACTGTGAACGATATATGAATTTGAAATTGAAAGTAATGTGTTATAGCTTGAATTACTTACGATACTTATTTCGCGTGAATTTATTTAAAACAATACATGAATAGGTATTCAATGTGTAAATTATTTTAAAATTTATTACTTTTTCCTTCAGTTCTCGGTATCTACGAGTTGATTTAGCATTTAGCTGTATGTAATACCTACTACAACTTTTGTTTCGAAAGAATTTTAAACTATCTAACTACTTCTATTAACAGTTTTTTTCTTTTTTAACCTTTTTTTCCAGCAATGAAGCTAACTATCTACATAAACTTATATATAAAAATGTATTGCTATTCATTAGTCTCGTTAAAAGTCGAAAATGGCTGGACCGATTTGGCTAATTTTGGTATTGCATTATTTGTGGAAATCTAGGGAAGGTTTTCTAGGTCAGCTAGTAATATTATAAATTACTGAAAATGTGTTGTCTTACATTAGGCACTTATCTCTACCTCTTTTTTCACAAACTAACAGCTAACTCTCTATATTTAATTATCTCTCTATATTATTAAGACTCACCACCTATTACATGGGACTTACAACATAAACTGTGAAATGTTGGTGTACATTGGCATTATGTGCTATAACGTGCACCTCTGCCTACTCCTTCGGGAATTAAAGGCGTGACGTTATAAAAAATATATTAAATGTCTGTATATTATTTATTCTAATGTTTTTCATATTTTTTTAAACAAAACGTCATCAGCGTCATTGCGGTAGCCGCCTGACGAGCTCAAGGCCGATTTCGTGCGGAGTATGGGCGCTGTCCTTGAAATATATAAAATCGCGCAGTCATATCTGTGATGAGAATAATTATACAAATGCATCGTCACGCCTTTTATCCCCGATGGGGTAAGCAGAGGTGCTCATTATGGCATGCTGCTATACAATGTACACCTATTTTTTATTATTTGTGTTATAAGTCCCGTGTTATAGGGGGTTAGCTTATTGCCATGTATTGGGTACAATTCCAGACTCCGTGCTACCACCGAGAAATTTTCGAAAAACCGGTGGTCCAATTACCCCCTTCCCAATTCCCGATTCTTCAACAACATTTAAATTCCTATCCATCGGTCGGCAACGCACTTGTAACGCCTCTGGTGTTTTGGGTGTCCATGGGCGGTGGCGATTGCTTACCATCAGGTGATTCTTATGCCATAAACAACACTCAATAGGTTATACAGAGTGTGGATTTATTGCTAATTCAATCCCAATTTTTGTTTATCAATTAACAATATATTATGTATCAAACCCACACGTTTATGTAATCCGGTTTTATAACTGACATAGATAATCTATACATATAATAAAATCGTAGAAAAGTGCTGTCTGTACATTGAAAATAAAAATAAAAAAAATAGCAGGGGTTATTGTTATGTCGATGTCGAACCCAAAAATGTAATTAACTTTTTTTTGTCTGTTTGTCTGTTTGTCTGTTTGTCTGTTTGTCTGTTCGTCTGTGCGCGCTAATCTCAGAAACGGCTGATCCGAGTTGGATGCGGTTTTCACGAATATATTGTGGGATGCTTAAATTTACATTTAGTGTTTGTTTCATGTCAATCGGTTCATAAATAAAAAAGTTATGTCAAATTAAAGAATCACGTCGAACATTCTATGCTTATACCATTAATCTCCGCAACTATTTGACGGATTTGGTTGAAATTTGGTACAGATATAGTTGAGAACCTTAGAAAGGACATAGATTATTTTTATTTCAAAAATTAAAAAATAAAAATAAGAAATAAATTATTTATAAATAATTCTATGTCGATCGTTACACGACTTCGGTTCATGTTATTGTTTTAATTTATCGAAAAAAGTAAATAAATAGTAAAAAGGTATGAAAAAAATAATATCAATATAATAAAACATTTAGTACAAAGAAAATGCTCTAACGGAGTATAGATAATTCTATGTCGATCGTTACACGACTTCGGTTCATGTTATTGTTTTAATTCATCGAAAAAAAGTAAATAAATAGTAAAAAGGTATGAAAAAAATAATATCAATATAATTAAACTTTTAGTACAAAGAAAATGCCCGAACGGAGTATAAATAAATAATCCAAGTTGTCTTTATCCTCGATAGATGGCGTTGGGATCGAAATAGATCGCGCTATGGTTTCGTTACATTCATTTGGTTGGGTATCGGCCGAGCGCTTCGGTACTATCGTAGAAAAAGTGTATTATCAGTCGTATGATTATTTGTCTGTAGTGGTAGTCCTGCTGTTTCGTATATTCTAAATTGGTTTCGTTGTATTTGTCAATTAATAAGTTTATTTGTTGGGTTTTCCTGGTTTTTTGGTTAAACTATTTAACGTAGGTTTAGTTTGATATCGATTATTAGTAGTTACTGTAGTTAGTTTTTTTAATAAAATTGTAAGTCTAATTTTTTTTTAAATTAGATTAGATTTAAGTCGTTTCTTTTAAATTATTTAGTTTAAGCTTGGGTATTATAGCATAGAGGATAGGTTGTAATATAGTTTCTTTTTTAATTGTTATAAATTCGTAATTCGTAGTTTTCTTTAGTTTTAAGTTAGTTTAAGTCCGTTTTTAAACTATTTTTTCAATGCCCTAAGTGAGTATACATCTATTAAATTCAAACGCAGAGCTCATTATGTTGATTTTTGAAGAGTTCCCTGGAATATCTTCCACATCTCATTTTTGAAGAGATCCCGCGAGATGGGGAACTATGTGGTTAAAACCAAAAATTTGCCGGAAGTCACTATTCCACGCGAACGAAGTCGCGGGCAAAAGCTAGTAAATAAATAGTTTTCAATATGAAACAACGTGACGACGTTTACATGCGAACTATGTTATCTCATTTCCTTTTGGCATACATTATACCTATATAATATGTAAATATATTTGTTGTTCCGTACTTACTATACAGTTACAACTACTATATGTATAATTCCAAGACTAAGTACATTCGGAGGCCCAATTATCTCTTCCTCAATCCCCGATTCCGAAACAACCATTAAATTCTTAACCCCCAAAAGGCCGGCAATGCACTTGTAAAACCTTTGGTGTTTCGGGTGTCCATGGGCGGCGGCGATTGCTTATCATCAGGTGATCCGTATGCTCGTCTACCAGCTTATATCATAAAAAATCAACAATAATCAAGATTCCCGGCTCGGAAATCGAACCCTATTTTTTGCTTCTTACTTTTACTTGCAACTACACAATCAACCGTGGCGACTAGATAGTTTTTACATTAGTACTTCCCCGTAAATGTTTATTAAAAAAAAATTTCATCATTATTTTCTCAAATCACGCTACGATCTTATAAATAAGACGTAGCAATCGTCTACGCGAAACGTCTACGATTTCATTACAAAGATTTCCGTAGGCATTCGTAGCACGCGTAGCAAGCTCTACGAATCTTGAATATCATATCGCTTAGCACGTATTTGTTATCTGAGTAATGTATCTCATATGTTTTTTTGGGAAGAATGATATACATATACACACACACATACATATATGTATATTAGGTATATAATACATATTGTAAAAGGAGCTGGTGGCTCGTTTATGGTCCTACTTGATTATGACTTTTTCATGGCCAAAGTCAAAACATTTATTTCTGTTAACCTTTGCTGGTATTTTAGACACAATAGAAAAAAAAACAGATCTTGTGTAAACCTGCGTTCCACGGGTTATAGCACTTTTGCATCGACCAAAATATTTAATTGTCTGTCAGAGAGGGTAGATGACAACCCGCATTGAGCAAGCATGGTGATTAATGCTCAAACCTTCTCCGTATTGGAAGAGGCCTTTGGTTAGCAGTGGCCACTTATAGGCTGTGGATGTTGAGGCTAGATGCTCGTTATAAATGTAGATTCAGTTCGAAGAGAACGAGTAAGAAACTCCATAAGTCATAATTTAATATAAATTAACAGGTCGTTTTGGTATATAATTATTTTCTACTTTGTCGTGAACGACCCTCTAAATTTGTTATAATTATTATCACATCAAGTAAAACTTCCACTGCCGAAGATAGGCCTTCTCCCAATAACTGTTTCATTGGCTGGTAGGCGGCAGAGATATGATAGAACTAAATTAATTTTTCATTAGGCAGAAAGCATTTTCATAAGACAATCTAAGAATATTAATATTGTTAAAGAATAGTCGACAAAATAAAATAAAAAAATGTTGACTCTTTTTAATATTAGTTCTCCTTGTGTTTTTTTTTCTAAATAACCCTTAATCGACGAGCACGTAGGACGAGACTGATTACTGTTGATGAAGCGAAAGAGGTATGCAAGAATCGTAGCAATTGGCGTTCCATTGTTTCTTTCTACCTACATGGGAGACAGACGTGAGGTTATGTATGTATGTTTTTTTGCACAAGAATGACAAGAATGTCATTAGAATGACGTCATGTTACGCTCAAAAAATCTTTTAACTAACTGAAAAAATGTAGGAGATTTTTATTATGTTTTTATATACAGTAAAGCTTCCCTATATAAAGGGAAAACGTTACCAATTAGTACGTAATTACTATAAGAACAACATCCTCATTAATTTTCGTATCGCAGTTAACTGGATACTGGCTAATTTCCTTTTGTAAATATTGCTTTTACGTAGTTTAATTTCCTAAGAAGACGCTCTTTTATTGGGACAACATTAACATTTTTAAGCAATTAATTGTATTTCTTTAAATTAAAATACAAAGAATAAAACTAACTTTGTACGCAATACTATAATTATTTTTGATATTCAAGCTTCATGGTTCCATTATACGAAAAGAAAATCCTGTCTGAAATGAGAACCCGAAACTGCGTAGTGGTCTCGGTCCTCAAGTGGTTGGTTAAGAGCCGACTTCAGTAAAGAGCATTAAAATACGATTCTTCGTAACTTCTCTAAGCAGTCGGCCGGAGAAACTGCAGCTTCAGTCTGGCGTATTTTTAGATAAAACGCCAAAAGGTCACAGACCCGCGTACTACGACATTTCGGGCGAATACGCCCAGATTGTTCTGACATTTTTAGTTTGTTTGCTCACGTTTCTCTAATGTTATGAGTTTTTCGCATTTTGCTAAAGAAATGAAGCAATTCCGTTTTGTTGGGGCGTGGAAATGAGTTCGTTGTTTTTTATTTTATGGTAATTCCGACGTAGCGTTTATTGTACGTTTTGTTAACATATTTACTCCGTTTACAAGCTAAACTTTCTTAGGATGTGTGTATTTTTTTCAGTTTTACTATCCACAGATTTGCTTTTTATAGAAATGAAATATGCATCATAAACTTTTACTTTATGAAACCTACATGTTTTAGTAGAATTCGTTTCTATAAAAATATTACTACAAACCCGAGTTGTCGTAGTGCTACAGATTTTCAACGGCTCTCACACGCTTTTTAGTATTTTAATTAAAATGCTTGCTCTAAAAGTTTGGCATGAGTTTATTTTACACGCAAAATGCTCAGCAAATTCCTGGCTATAAAAATGTAATTTCAAACGTGGGGAATGTATTTTTAATATGTAAAAAACTATACGTGTTATTTCTGTGGCAGTTACGCTTTTCTGATGGTAATCTTTCACGCAATGGTGAAAGATTAGGTACGTAATACCTTAATACTATTGTTTTTTGTGTTTAACTCCAGTGGCTAAAGGATTTTATTCGATTGAGTAGGCGACATTGTGTAATAATTATTTTTAGTTAATATTATGTTCGTTAGTGAAAATTTATTATCAGGACGTATTTTGAACATGAAAAAAGGATTTGCCTCCGTTATTATTAGTGAGTAGGAGTCGACATTGAGCCTAAGGGTACTTTTCTACCAGAGATGTGCTATGCTACGTTGCTTTGGATGCGTTTGGTTTCCACCAAATATATTTACTAGTACACATAGTTTAGCATTAGTGGGTACGGACACAGCTAAGCTATGTTTTATATATGGAAAGATGTGTGCTATGGATGTGTGCTATACTATCGATTATCGCATACTCGAGCTGCGCATCTTCCTTGCACAGCTATATAGCTTCGTATCAGTGAAAACGGTTACATTGTTTCACAGCTTAGCTATGCTACATCTTCGTAGCATAGCTCTGACTAACTCTAACTCTTTGATGGATAAGCTCCCAACATTCGTGGTTTCATACTAGACTTCAAAAATAAAGGCATTATCTCCATATAAGTACTTAAGTAGGCACTTAAGTTTCCATGACAGCAAGAAACCACGACCACTCTCTCTCAAATAACTTGAAGTGGAATCTTCCATGAGATCTTCCACAAAAGATTCCTTAATACTGCTATTAATTCATAATGATTCTTATCTGACTGAATCTTGCCCTTATTTTGATCAAGTAGAATATAATAATAAGGGGAGAGGTACCGAGGTACGTATAATAATCTTATCAAGTCGAAATAAAGCGATTTCTTTGATGTACAAACGTACTAGGGAATATTATATTTTGTTTTGTAAATATGGATGATTAAGATGGTATTTGTTTACGTAATCTGGATTATTTGGTAAGACTAAATTGGGCTCTTTTGAGTTTTGTGTTTGTGTTATAATATGAAATTTTATGTAAGACTGTCTCGTTGTTCGAGTGGTTGCGAGTTCGACTGCCGGGCAGACAAAGTATTGGTGGGCTTTTTTCGGTTTTTCTAAAATTGCTCAGTAGTAGCACGGAGTCTGGAATTGTGCCCAGTATATGGCAATAGACTAACCACCTATTTATTACATGGGACTTATAACACAAATGGTGAAAAGTAGGTGTACATTATACAGTGGCATTATTTGCCGTAACACCATCAAACTTAATCACTTTACCTTATAAAACTTTACTCGAACCGAGCATCGAATATTTACCTCAACGACAAGATAAATAACATTACTACACTACTTAAACTAAAAGCTCCAATATGATATCCCTCATGTGTCACAGCCAACCATAAAAGGCATTTAACTACATACAATTAAGGTCTAAATTGGCATAGTGTCTCGCTGAGAGAACTAATTTAAAGTAATCATTGACTAAGGGTTTGATGAAAGAAATTGTGACTAATCTTCTCAGTGATAATGGAAGGCTGATGAGCGAATTGAGGTTTTATTATTATCTAGATATTAGGTTTATAATTGAGTGTGTATTCAGATATGAGATTACGTTCAGTTGTAATTGGTTTCTTCTATATTTTTTACCGCAACAGAGAGGAGTGGAATGAGGGTAGGGAGGCCTTTGCCCTGCAATGGGACGATCATGGCTGAAATCTAAATCTAAAATCTGTGGTCAAAGTTGCTTCGTAGCAATTGGGTAGTATCCTCGGTCAAAAATAAATTATTACAACTTTTCAATACAATAAAATATTAAAAAATAATCATACTCTCATTCATAAATTTGATGAACTATTTAATTTTTGATTTTTTCTAGCTAAATTTCTAGAAATAAGTCTGCTATTTGACGTCAAAAACTTATGACGTCATAACGCACTATTTCATACAAAGTTCATAGAAAATATCGTTTTTGACGTTTCGAAAAAAGCATTGAATTTGACTAGTAGGAATCTAGCCTATTGGCGTTCTATAGTTTCTGCCTACCTTCACAGAAGACAGGCGTGAGGTTACGTATGTATGTGTAATCAAAGTTCTTAAATAAGGCTGGTCTTGGATTTTCATTACCATTCCTGATTTGCGTAAAGTATCCATTTTAGGTTTACTCATCTATGTTTTCAAGTGAGTAATAGTTTGGCATTATGACTATATGGCAATATACCCTCCTTTTTTACGTACATTTATCTCATAATTTATTAAATCCGCCATTTGGCAAATGACGTACCGTGCACAGTAGGCCTTACTTACACTCTTGAGGATCCAAGAATGTGATGTAGTAGATGTCGTATTAATATCACTAAACATAACATACTTTCCAGAAAATAAACATTTTATAGTGCTATATTTACATTACGAACAACCACGCAAATGATTATGTTTTATTCAGCCGACACCGAAATGAGTCGTATTGTTTTAAAACTAAATGATGCCTTAAAATGCGAGGCAAAATAAAAAGTAAAAATAGTTGGGCGCCATCATTAAAAACTGACGTTTGTATGAACTGTATGTTTGTTGAATTCTCTCATTTAGCATACAGTTTTACTTTCATTATGTATGTTATGGAAGGCAGAGATGTAGGTGTCTGTTAACATTCTATTATATTCATTTCAATTAGATTTTAAACTAGACTAGGCGGCGACTAGCGGATTACCGGGGCTCCGACTGAAAAAGCAGGAGTAGGAACGGGGTGGTTTTTAGTCAATAAGTGTCTGATACTCCCTCTCGCCTCACCCAAGGCGGATGAAGTCTTTGGATAATTTTCTCTTCTCAAAAAAAGACTATAAAAGTTATTTTAGAAGTCCAAACAGAATTAATATAATACTATTGTTTAAGTACATGGGTCTTGTAGGTAACATAATGTACCTTATGATTAAGTATTTAAATATAACCTTTATTTGAAAAATAATTTCTTTTCATTGATTCAACTTTAACATGCTCATAGATATTAGACAGAATGTTGGTGAAATGTCCATCCAAAACATAACTATATTTAACTTTAGACACACAACATGTATACAACGTATACAACATACAACATACATGTTCCATGTAATGTATCCTCCCACGCATCACTACAATACATTCAATACAAGCCCACAGTAACAAAGGGAACCAAAATTTGACATTTCCACAATCTCCACCGGTCCAAGGCAAAGTAATTGTTTGCGAAGCGATCGAGTTGGTAACGAGGAATATTTTATGGAGTTTCGAAAACTTGAGAAACCGATTTAACAATACAAACTTCGATTTGTCCTGAATTAAAGAATGTTTCTTTGAAATTTCTTCGTTCTTTTACCTTTTGTGAATAGATTGTGGTCGGTATTCGATTGTCTGTGTTGTGGGTGGGTCAAGCCGGTAAATGAGTAGACAGATCGCCTGGTAGGAAGCAATTGGTGTTGCCCACGGATGCCCGCAACACCAGAGAAGTTAGTAGTGTTTTGACGGCCTTTTGAAATGTCATCATATACTTTGGTAGCTTCAAATGGGGATTAGGTAATTTGGTAATTGGGGAGATTGGCGAGATTGGGAGGAAAGCCTTGAATTTTGTCCAGCACATGGAAATAGGCCCTATTACAGGGGACCAAACTGGTAAAAAGTGGGTGTACATTGTACAGCGGCACGTGCCGTAATGTGCAACTCTGCCTATACCTTCGACGATACGACGACGACTACAACCAATTCTGTATCTTAAAGTAAAAAATATGAACAGTACCTACCAAAATTATAAATAATGTTTCAGAATCATTTATTACTCGCCTCGATTTAGATACCAGCGAAAATAATAGTCCGGATACTTAAAACTCCTGCCTTCCTGCCAATATTCCAAAAATATCTCCCGAAGTTTCCCAAAAACTTTTGGAAACCGACCATTTAACAGCAATAACTTCGATTTGTGTTGAATAAAAGAAACATTCTTTGGAACAAAATCTTTTATATCGTAACTTTGATTAGAATTGATGTTCAGAGGGAAGAGGGAAGGATTTGCGACGTTGTAAGGGAGGGACGCGGAGGGTTCTTGGTTTAATGGCTCTTGAGTTTTGCTGTAAAGGACAGGTGATACATAATGCTTGTTATTTTTTGAGGAGTTACAGAGGTGTACTTTTAAAAACACTTTCTTTAGTCAAAGTTTTAATAAATTCTTGAATACGTGATTAAATTGAGCCTACTTTGTGGCAATAGGCTCTTTTCGTTGCGTTGTACGCAGTTCCGGATCTCTACATTTCCCTGCATTTTTAAATAGTGTATGGCTAATGAATAGCATCTATTAATAATAACGCGTTACTTTTAATAAATAATAACTCTAAGATCTATTGTAACATCAAAAATCACACTAATAAATACTTTGACTTTGACTTTAGATAATACATCACAACAACAACAGCCTGTAAGTGGCCACTGTTAAGCAAAGGCCTCACACACGGAGAAGATTCGAGCAATAATCACCACGCTTGCTCAATGCGGGTTGGCAAAGATAATACATAACAATAATAAACTAAGTATACCAAATGCGTAACCAATTAAGTTAAACTAAAGTGGGCCTCGCTAAGCAAAATAAACATTGTATTATGTACAAACATAACTATACATATTTATTATTTTATATACAAACTTGTAACATAACAAGTCCTATAACAACATATTCAAAGCATCGGTTGCCTAGCAACGGATTATTTATGTTAAGTACTATCTAGGTTCAGTCTATCGACCAAACTGTCTGTTTTATCAATATCTTATTGATAAAGATGGCCTGAGTTTATTTTTATGTTGTGTAATAGATTTGATCGGGTCCTTTCAACTGTTCTCTTCCAAATATTTAACTTCTTTAAACTGTGCATTGGATATGATAATCTACAATAAATGATAGGAGGAATTGTATCTTAGTGTGGGATAGCCATGTTTCGGCACAAATGGGTCGGCTCGACATGAGTTATACCACGGCCTCACAAAAAACTGGCATGGAATAACGCTTGCGTTGTGTGAGTGAGGTTACTGGAGTTTAGAGTTAATTACCCCCTTCCCAATCTTCCATCCTCGATTTCCCAAAAGGCTGGCAACGCACTTGTACCATCAGGAGATCCGTTAGATTGTTTAACGGCTTATAGCATAAAAAAGTTGGAAAATATATCTAAACGACTTGTAACGTATATACGAGTATATTAACATTCAAAGAAATCTCAAAGTGTTTATAAAATCCACCATTACGACTTAATACCCAACTACAAAACATTTTCGACAGTCATGTTTTACTACAAACACTCTATATTACATTACATAAACTAAAACAAGCGAAAACCAATAAAAAAACCAACAATTCAAGTCAGAAAACAGTTGCGAAAAACTTGAAGAAAATATACAAGTTTCCCTTACGTAAAGGCCAATGAACTTTAAGAGCGATAGCTTATAAATAGGTACCTTTACCTAACAATAGTTTTATAGTACTTATTACAGGGAAAACACAATTAATAATGCAAGCCCTTCACGTTAACTGCAGTTAGAAACAGTTAAAGTTCCATTACAAAACAAACTATGAAACAATTAGCTAGATGGGTTCCTATGTAGGTTGTAGATAATTGGTTTACGTCGCGTGTCTCATTTTTTTAAGTATAGGCTTTTGTTATAGTCCGTTTATTACTGTTTTTGTAGTATCAGTTAAAGTGTAAAGAGGAGTGCAATAGGGTATATTGTAGGTACATTTTTAATTTATTTTATCAATAGGTTACAATCGGCAGTTGTTGGCAAGCAAAAATAATAACCATACTTCAGCTCTAGATTTTTATCACGTGGAAGATTCATGCTTGGAGAAGCGAGAGGAGTCTCGAAGGCCCAGCAAACTCCTCTGGTGTTTCGGGTTTCTATGGGTGGCGCCGAATACTTACCATCCTTTTTGCAAGGGAAAATCATCCAATGACTTCTCCCACCCTGTGTAAGGCGAGAGGGAGTGTCAGATTTTTACTTAGCAAAAACCACCCCATTCCTATTAATGCTTTGAGCGGATAACCAGTTACATAGTCCGCAGCTCCGGATCCTATAATAATGAATACATTATTAGGTAGGGACAATTATATAAAACAAAACAAATTAATTTAGGTCAATAATATAATATGTTAATTTTCTTTCCTTCCATAAGTGCGCAAGGAAATGATTAAACAAAATAACCTCAAATTATAAATGAATTAACCAATTCACTTAAGAACAACCCTTAATTTAAGTAAGTAAGTAACAAAATAACCGAAATTATACGAAAATGAAGTAGTAAACATGTAATTTATATTACTTTATTAAGTGTGGGAGAGCCATGCTTCGGCACGAATGGGCCGGCTCGACCGGAGTGATACCACGGACTCCGAAAGCCGACGTGAAACAACGCTTGCGTTGTGTTTCGTTCTGTGAGTGAGGTTACCGGAGGTCCAATTTCCTCCTTCCCAATCTTCCCAATCCCCGATTCCCGAACAACAACCCTTAAATCCCTAACCCCCAAAAAACCGGCAACGCACTTGTAACGCCTCTGGTGTTTCAAGTGTCCATGGGCGGCGGCGATTGCTTACCATCGGGTGATACGACTGCTCGTTTACGTGTTTCATAAAAAAAAAATTCTATTTTCTATAATATAATAGTTATGAAAATAAACAAGCTTTGTTCAGTTAAAGTGTGAAGTTTCATAATGACGTTTTTTTTTTAAATACTTTTTAATGAGTTGGAAACGTTAACGTGTGGCTTATGGTGCACACGAAGGGGAGAATTAATTCCCCCTTAACACGACAAATGTGAATAATACTTTTTTTTTATTTTGTAAAAGTGTTGAAGTTAAATAGCTATGGTGTGCATTGCATGGTATTTTTAATTGGTTGGTTTATTTTATCGAGTGTTTTGTTTGGATATTGGAGTTTGTTCAATAAATTGGAGGTTTTTTTTATATTTTGTAATAATGGGGCAAGCTTATTGCCATAGCAACATCGTGCATCGGTTTGTTTACGTGAAATAATGAGTTTAAGTTCTTCTAGTTTCGAGTTCCAGAGGGACTCTTCTTCGTGAACAGCGTGCGCAGTCATAGCGACGTCTCGCGGCCTATTTAATTATCATAGTTTTTAATTCATTTATATATCTCAGTATATGGCAATAGGCTCACCCCCTATTACATGGGACTTATAACACAAATGGTAAAAGTGGATGCACATTGTACAGCGGTATTACAAACCGTACGTCTGCCTATCTCTTCGGGGTTAAAACGAGTGACGTTAGTTAGTATTATATCTCACAATATACACTATGAAAGGAAAATATCAATAGCCTAATAGGTTATACTTTGCGCAATCCGGAATCGTTCTCAAAACCTCTGACTACGTACTCCCACCCAATCGACTAACGAGGTCTTTATGTAAATATTTGTTTAATCAATGGAATAATATGTATTTACGCGGAATAAGGCTAATGTGTAAATTGTAACAGATATCAAATTTCATACGAAATTCATTGACTCATGATTGATTCATGTGTGGGGTTGGCTTAGCTACCTACTGTTTGTCTGATTCGCGGAAATTATAATGTTCATATTATATGATAGATAGATACATACATACCTAGCTATATTAGATAGATATAGTGTGTAATGTGTGGTTATCTACTAAAACATGCGGTTTAGATCGAATTTAGAAGCTATGCAAGTTTATTAGCAGCAAATAAACTGACATACAGATTTTCTCCTGTGTCGTGAGTGCCTTTACATTCATACATATACACATGGCACTTAGACCCGAAGCAATAAATCATGGATTGGACACAGAGTTGCTCCGTACGGGAATAAACCCCGCTACCCATTGCACGGCAGCTAATTCAAACGTGCCGTCGAATATTTATAATATTAGTGTGATATAATAACAAACAGCTAGATACCTAGGTCTCATTCTTTAGGGAGTAAATAACCTATACTGATAATAATATAGGCGCCATATTGACTAGACTGGACTTTCTTCCAATCATAGATACAATAAACTAAGTAAGTTTATAGCATTGTCGTCTGAAGGAAATGTCTCGGCTAGCACATCCAGGCTTTCCATTATCTAGTAAGGATTTTCCAGTAATGGAATCTTGTATTTCCATCTCTACGGGATTTCTGATGCTTTCCAGATAAACAAAGTGATTTTTGAAGGCTTTTTTTTACTAAAATCGAAGTTTGGGAAAGTGGATTGGATATTGGAGATCAATATTGCAATAGGGATGATGACGGGGTACGAAAATTAAAAATATATTTAGTCCGTTAATTTGGTAATGAAAAAATATTAGACATGTATTTTATTTTGTCATATAAGATAACAATACTTAAAACGAATCTTTAGGCGTGGGAGCATAACGGGAAATACGTTTTTTCTACGTGTAAAATGTACCTAGAAGTGATGTCACGTGATATTCAAATCAGTATACTTATCTTCGAAAGTATTTGTTTCCCTGAGAAAAGAAAAATCTTGTCTAATGTTTCTAAATGATCAACAAGACGGACATTAAAATAAAAACTAACTTATTATCTGGGGGCACGGTAGTACCCCCGCCAAGTCGATCTTCTTTTTATATACCGCTTGCTTTGGCCATAATAGTCCAAACCAGTAACTTCACCTTGACTTAACCTAGTTGGGAGAAGGCCAGAAAGAAGATAATTTATAGACCCAATTTTGGCAGTGACTTCTAAAGGTTGGGAGACTTCAGATAATTTTTTCGTTCAATATTTTATGGTCACAGATGGAGAGCGGTCATATAAAATGCTACCACACTTATTTAATTTCTACTTATACCCATAAGTAGGGATTCAAAAATTCTTTCCATAATATTACAATTTATCACTCAGCTCAATACGTACTAGTTAAAAACACCCTTAACCGACGAGCATGCATGAAAAGACTTGATGAAGCGAAAGAGGTACGTAAGATTCGTAGCAATTGGCGTTCCATTGTATCTGCCTACCACCATGAGAGACATGCTGCGTTGCTAAGCAACAAAAATATTCTTCAACATTTTTAAATAACCACGTTCCATTTCCAAATAAATATCAGCTTAAAGACTTTCTGTCTTCTAATTTCCTAAAAAAGAAAAATAAGTAAATGCGAAGAGGCGTCTTGGTATTTTTTTTTAATTCAATTGTTAGTAACAGAACGATTGGAGGGTCAATAAAACTGATATCTGTAGGGGTCCCTCAGGGCACGCGATAGCACGGAGAACTGCTAATTTTCGCTTGAAACTCCAGGACCCTTGTTCCCTTAATTGCTTTCATACTTGTCGTGGATATTAAAACGGGAAATTAATGATCGCCATTTTAGGGTATGAGATATTATTTTCTTTTAGACGGACCTAGAATCAAGGACATTTTTTTGTTCCCACTTGAAATTTAATGTGACCTATTTTAAGAGAAAGAGATTATTTTATTCACTATCGTTTTGGTTGATGATTCTCACATGTGACGATGAAACCTTAGATATTTGTCCCCTGTGTATTATATCGTATTTTCTAAATAATTATCAAAACATTAACTGTACAGATTTTACTTACTACTTTTCCAGCAGAGATGTGCTATGCTACATTGCTGTGGTTACGTTTGGCGTATACTAAACATATTCATTGGTACATATAGCTTAGCACTAGTGGAAACGGTGTCAACTAAGCTATGTTTTTTTATATGGAAAGATGCATGCTATGGGTGGCTTCTCTACTCGCGCTGCGAATCTTCCTCGCACAGCTACTTTGTGGCGGCGCATATTCATATCATAACTCATCTTACTCGCACCGCTACATAGTTAAGTAATTAGTGGAAACGGTCACATAGCTTCACAGCTTAGCTAGTACATCTTCGTACCATAACTAAATAGCACATCTACCTACCCTTTGAGATTTAAAAGATAATACTCGTATAAGTTAATAATCATAAATTAGGTAAAACGTTTACCTTAATTAAAGTAAAAGTCTCTAGCCATCACCAAACCATAAAAAATCAACAAACAACATCGTCTAACTGTAACAGCCAATGAAATCACCCAATCCGCCATGACAGCAAAAAAAAACACATGAAAATTCAACCTTGTCAGCACCATGAGCCAAAAAGCGTCATGGGTGGAAAACAACAGATTACATAATCAAAAAAGGGACGAACAAAATAAGCCTTTTAGCGGAACATCCCTTCAAACCGCGACACAAATTAACTTTTTTACTCCGCATGAGTCGAGGGGAACATACTCCACAGTTAATTTATTGTGGGGATGTGTTTTTATATGTTTTGTAATTAAAGTTTACGTTGCATTTATTTATAGCTTTTTTTTAGAATATTTTGTAATATAGAAATCCCGTTTGTGTATCATTTTTTTTTCTGATGTTTTTCCATTGATTTCGACTGCACGATTGTTGCATCTGTTGGGCAACGTGCCCAGAGCAACTCTTTATGTGATCCACAAATTGTTGCTTGGGGTCTGGGCGCCATGTGTATGCGATCTTGTATATTTGTAAACGCACCCATGATACAGGAAAAATCCTAGTGCGGGACAATTGATTAAAAAATATAATAATAAAAATTGGTTTTTATCCTTTTCACAATCGATTCATATTTTCTTTGATCATTCTCTTCTTTCCTGTCCTGTTACATATTTTTTCTCTCTTGATTTTTATTCAAATTGTTGATTTTTGTTCACATAACATAACATTAATTAAAACCAACTTTTAAATAGCCACAAAACCCATAGAAACTTCATTCAAAACTAAATTCTACAAAGACCTCACAGAGTATATTTTCACACATCACACTCTTTGGAAAGGCAACAGAAGTAGCCACTCGTATTATCGACCGACCGCAGTTTAAAATATTAATAACGACCATACTTGGAAACTTGTTAACACATGGAATTAACTATGAAAAATGGTGTCCTACTTTAAACTTGTCTCGTAGTTTAAGTGGTATCAATGACTTAAACATAAGAGCGGATTATGAAGTTTCTTGCTCGTTCTTCTCCATAGGAATCTACAATTTGGAACGAGCAAATAGCTTCACTAGAGGATTGAACGACGGACAGACATTTTGTTTTCTTTATATTGTAATATTTGCCAGGCTGGTTGACGGTCAAAAGTGCCTTCCCGGTCTATTTGAAATAAATAATTTTGGTATTGACGTTGAGCCTAAGGTATTGGGAACCGGAGCTACGAACTACCTAGCGGGTTTACCGAGGCTCCGGATCGAAAAGCAAGAGTAGGGACAGGACAGTTTTTAGTCAGCAAGAGTCTAACAAACCCTCTCGTCTTGTCCAACGCGGAAGAAGTCATTGAATGGCGAACCCCCTTAAAAATCAGCAGCAGCAGCTCCGGGTCGGTATCAGCTCTCCTGAGCTCCATATGTGGTTATCAGATGGCTCTTTTTTTTATGTTACTCCACACTATGATTTTCTCCTGTATCGTGTGTGCGTCTACAAACATACAAGTTCAAATACAAATGACACCCAGACCCGAAACAACAATTTGTGGATCACACATAGAGTTGCGCTGCGAGTGAAGCCGCTATACGTTGAGTGGCAGCCGATTGCCCAGCCACCGCGCTAACCGTGCAGTCATTTGGCAAAGTGAATATCTACTTTCCCCTTTAGGGCATAGAAACCATATTGCTTTGTTACGTAATCCCGTTCTAGTTACCCACTTATGTAGACGCCTGTAAGAAATTTATTGCAACCGCTGTTCAATGTTCATGTGTCACATAATTTTTATTTTATGCTTTTATTTACTTCACTGGGTTATAAAAGGAATGAGTGAGCAGCCACTTTCATGCTCTAGTTTATTGTTGATTTATTATTATGTTATATCATCCCTTTTATTGTATGAGGATAGGCAGGAGATGAATTTCTATCTTCAAAATATTATTTTTGTAAATAATTTTTCTCTAATTGGCAAAAACGGCAGTTGTATAGATCCTAAATCGAATTCACAATTCGCTATCTATGTTATGAGCACTTTTGTGACCTCCTGATCGCGAATAGAGGGTTTAGTATGAATTAGTTTTACGTATAACGAGATCAAAACAAGAGCGCGTTCGGCGCTGTGATTAGTCGGCTCTAATGAGCCTACCAATCAGACCGCTTGAACGAGCTTTCGTTTCGATCTCGTTAAACGTAAGGCAAGCTCGTACTAAGGCCCAAGATCAGGGATTGATAGCGATCTGCGTCCAGTGTCTAACATTAATTTGTATATTAATTCATCTCTGTAATATAAAAATAAATCGGGTTTTCCTTCCTGACGCTATAACTCCAGAATGCATGAACCGATTTCCACGGTTTTGCATTCGTTGGAAAGGTCTCGAGCTCCGTGAGGTTTATAGTAAAGGAAATTCTAATAATTCAAAAGCCCAATTTCTGCCACAAGACATTATTTTACGCGGACGAAGTCGCGGGTAGCTGCTAGTATGTATAAATATACTTTCGTCCAGAGACTTTATGCTTAGAATTCCTGTTTACTACTTTACTTAATAAAATACATAACAATGTTCAGAAGGGTAAATTAATGTAATTTACCGTCATATTTCCGGGAGTATAAGTTTACTTCTCCCCAGGGTAGCAAGGAGACACGTATTCTTCTTCGCCGTAGCTGGTGTGACATGCTTGTGGTGAAACTTTGGTCCTTGGGGACTTATGTAAGATTAGACGAGTCGTGTTTAGCTTTAGTTATGTTGAGGCGATGGTTATATTGTCTTTATATTATGGTATAAGTCGGTAAACGAGCAGACGGATTACCTAATGGTGAGCGATGGCGGCGGCCCATGGACTTCGGTACGAAACACCAAAAGCGTTACAAGTGTGTTGCCAGGTTTTGGGGGTTAGGAATTTAAGTGTGTGAGTTGTGACCAATCAATGACCTTGGGAAGTCACTTGGGAATCTTAAAAAATAATGGATCTTATGGTAAACCTCAGCTTACACATTTACGAGAACATTTACACAGACGAAATTCATTCAGTAGGAAAGTAAGGACGGTCACTCACAAAGGGGATAGACGATCTAGTAAAGGTTGTAGGGAGCTGCTGGATGCGGGTCTCTTTTACATGAGTGCATTATAACACAGTTATTTGGTGGAGACCTACATTGTACAGTGGCATTACGTGCCCTAATGTGTCTTAACCTCTGCCTAGGATAAAAGGCCTCTGTCTGATATAAAAGGTGTGACGTTGACGTTCCTCTTTACTGGGCTATTATCGTCCAAACAAGAAAACTTAATATTTTTCTTAGTTTGGCACAGTTTGTTAATTGCCACTCAACTAACGAATCATTAAAGTAAAATTCCACAAACTTAAAAATAAAACCTTTCTTTTTATTCAAAGACATTTATATCAAGAGTGTTTGAAAAATAACTTTCGTTTAAAGTATTTCTAAGGCGTTCACTGTGAAGTCGTGCAAGACTTCGTATATAGCACAGCTACTGAATGCCAGGCCGATCGATATCAGTGCTAAACTTAGAACAACCGAACTATAAGGGGAAACTGTTTCACAAATTGAAGTTGAGCTGTCGTTTATGACGGAAATATCATATTAGGGATGATGACGGGGTATGAAAATTAGAAATGTATTTAGTCCGTCAGTTAGGTAATGAAAAAATATAGGTAACAATACTTAGATAAAACGCATCACTGTTTAGGAGTTAGAGCAAATATGTCATTTCTACGTTAAAAATGTATTTAGAAATGACGCCCTCGAAGCCTTTCAAAGATTGTTTTTTATACCATCAGTGATCATTAAGATTATTCCCGAATCATTGCAACGTACCGATGTAGGTTAAGCATATTCGCATCTATCTATGAACCAGATCCACGCACAAAATTATCTTATAAAAAATGTAAGGCCGCAAGGGCTTTGGAGATATGTCTTTTTAGGTTTTTTTTTTATATTTTATGGGTCGACCTTTAGCTACTATCTCGTCAAGTGCTAAACGATGATGATACGGCCTGCGATGGAGTACGTCTGTCCATAAGCAACCTATTCCTGTCATAAAACACAGACTCTGGCAAGGAATTCCATTTAGCACTTCGCACAAGGAAGCTTGAAGCGAACCGCTTCGTGCGAGTGGGTGGAATAGGTATCTACCAATAAGCGGTGGTTTAACAAACAGCGTAGCGGGTTAACAAGTTAAACTAAACAGTTAAAACAAACAACACAATTAAACAAAGATCCGAGTTGACTAGCAAAACTCATAACTAGCCAACTGTTAGAGAAGTAATTTCAGAAACTCTGTCACTGCGCAATGCCATTTGTGGTTTGTGACGCAGGAGTTCGCTTTAAACGAAGAACGAAGTAGGTCACAACTATATTTTACACACATTATTATTTACACCTATCTTAATCATAACGCATCCATAGTCATCAAACACTCTACACACACATACACTCTCTACACTCAACACACACATCCACGCATCCACCCTCTACACTCAACACAATATAACGGGTGTCCCAACAAGAACGCAAGATTTAAATTTGGCGGCATTCGAAGGGTCATTGTTTGACATTTGAACAAGTGTTATTGTTTGTTAGTATAAGGTACGAGGTTAGTAAAAATAAAGCGTTACACGATTGAAAATTAGGCAGGTCAAGCGCAAACAGTCAATCATGGTGTTCGGTATCGTAAAATGATAACCAGTTGTTTCGTACCTCGAATTAAAAAAATGGATTTGGAGGACATGTGGTTTCAACAAGATAGCGCCACATGTCATACAGCCAGAGAAACAATTAAATTGCTGCATCAGTCTCTCACCTAAGCCATAGTGTTATGTTTATATCAATTAAATATCTTAGTATAAGATCTTAGAATTTGTCATATAATTTTACTTTATAAACAATGGTTGCGTCGATGGGTTGGCCTGGTGATCTGTAAGACAGGTTCTACCTACAACAGACACCAGTCTCTAGTTATTATATCCAAATTGTTTGCACTGTAATATGATAATGAGAAAATAAATGAATATTTATTATTATTATGTCTGTTCTGTACATAATCTCGGGACCACAGGGTCCCGGACCTTTGGAAGGCGTACGAGGGGCCGAAGCCAACTCGCAGAGGCCCGTTGAACAATTTTGATCTAAATGTAATGGGACATCAGCCGGCGATTATCCCTGTATGCACTATGGAAGTACACCAAAGGACAATCCCCGGTTGATGCAGGACTATTGCGAGATATGGTAAAAAGGAAATGATAGGGATATGGGTGTGGGTGGCTGTGGAATAGTTAACCGGTTAACTATGGGGACTATGGCCCCTGCCCCTGACCAATATTGAAAAATACGGATAAACAGGCAGGGGGTGACTCGCAAACTCAATAGTAGGCCCCCGGAAACGGCCGCTAGCATGTAGCGACAAGGGAAGCAACATCCGTTGAGCTGCTTGAGGAAGGGGGGGCATCCCACGGCTATCAGAGCAATCCCGGAAGTACGGTCAAGACCCCTACCAGCATCTTACTGGGATACGTCCTTCCCCCAAGTGGAGCTGAAGGCAACTCCACTCTTGCGAATCTCCACTCAAACCAGCCGATTAAGGCAAGAGTGAGGTAGGAGAGGCCACTCCGGATAGTCACGAGTACCAACCGGAGTTAAAAAGTAGGGCCTCTCCCGGGAGTCAGGTCCGTGTATTATTATATACACAGTTACTCATCGACCTATACATAACCAGTTTATCTTGATCTGGCTTTGTACGACCTTTCTATATATTCGACGGTCAGTTTACGCTGGTTTTGCTTAATTTGATGTGGTTAGGTAACCAGTATATCCTGGCCCCGCTTTGTTCGACCTTTCCGTACATTCGACGGTCAGTTTATGCTAGTTTTTTAACTTGATGTGTAAAGAATAAACTGGATATGTAAATATCCAGTTTATTCTGGTCTTACTTTGTATGACCTTTTCATATATTCGACGGTCAGCTTATACTGGTTATGCTTAGTTTGATGTGTTTACATATCCAATTTATTCAGGTCTCGCTTTGTATGATCCTTCCGCATATTCGACGGTCAGTTTACGCTGGTTTGCTTATAACCAGTTTATCATAGTCTCGCTTCATACAGCCTGATTTTATTATTACCAGCTATTTTTTTTCTGAGAGTTAGGTATCATTCAAACATTCAATTTATAAATATAAAAAAACTTTTTAATATAAAGAAATAACCGACTTCACCGAAGAAAAATCGGTTGAAAAGAACACTAAAAATGTGAAAATAAACTTCTATTTCGGAGGTCGGAGTTAAATAAAAAACAAATAATGATGAGAAATACCGATTTTCGAAGTCAAAGTCAATTTGATCCTTTTTATATTGGCTAAAAGGGTTGAAAAAATCTCTCTTATAATATATAATATGATCTTTGCACACATTCGACGGTCAGTTTATACTGGTTTGTATAACTTGTGTACCTGTCTATAGAAGTTTGAAACAACAGTGTCGGGACCCTGTTTACAGAGCTTACTTGAGTTAATTAGAAACGTACCGTATTTCAAAAGTTACAAGGTGTAATTTACACCGTATTATACTTTTTAGAAGGATGTTTTGAGTAAAACGCTTAATATTGTGGTTTTTTGGTATTTCTTTGTTACTGTCTTGTTATGTCTATAAATAAATACGGTTGCTGATTTATTAAATATCATAAAACTAAAATATTTAGCCATGTGGTGACGGTTTTTAAGGGGGAAAATCATCTAATTACTTCTCACGCCCTGGGCGACACGAGAGGGAATGTCAGACACTTACGGACTAAAAACCACCCCATTCCTACTCTTGCTTTTCGAACCGGAGCCCCGGTAAGCCCGCTAGGTAGTCCGCAGCTCCGGATCAGGCATCAGCTCTACTGGGCCCCATCTATGGTGGTCTGATGGCTCTTTGAGGCGCTCACGGAACGCGTCGCGTTTTTTTCTTTTGTAGCGGAGGTCGACTGCCCAATAGTAGACAAGAAACTAAAAATAACCAAATGTGAAAAGAAAGTTAAGTCAAGGTGAAGTACAAATAGCCTTCGTAAGAATAAGAATATCAGCTTATAAAGAAAGAAACCTCATATATGTTACGGACACAACGGAAATATATTTATGAGTGACTGACTTATTATATTACCGACTATTGTAGTTATACAACTTCATATTGGATGTGGAAATAAGAAGTATACCGATACGACCTTCAAGAAAAGAGCGTATTCCTTTTAAAAAGGCCGACAACGCACCTGTTACTCCTCTGGTGTTGTCATCAGGTGACCTGTCTGCTCGTTTGCCCCCTATTTCATAAAAAAAAACTAAAGTTTACATTTGGTGACACATATTCATAACATGGGGTTTCTTTATAATCTGATTTTGGAGTTATTGACATAAGAGGGTTTGTCATAATCTCTTTGCAAGTAGGTTGAAGACTGCAGTTTAGGTTTCAGCTAAAGGTGTAGTGTCTTAGTCAGCTATTACGACACTCGTGCGAAAGGATTCGGGTAGTGACACAATTGAGTTTACAATGTCTTCTACTCTAACGATACCTCACGGTTACGTCATTCTTAAGTAATTATCTCATTTAACCTAATTTTCGAGTAACGTAGAAAAACGACATTCACCACGATATACATGATAATTGACACAAAAACAAACACCCTACTAGCAACACCAAGAGCCCATTGTTGAAATAAATAAACAAAAACACACATCCCTTAAATACTTCTCCTCATTTACATAGAAAAAATAAATTAGAATGAACAGTAAACAAGGAAGTTTATTATTTAAAGTAAATATATAAACAAGAGGGAAGAAAATGTAGAAAGAAGATGTTGTTTTTTGGCCTGAAGCTAAGACTCTTGTAATGTTTTTAAAATGATGTAGGCCTGTACAGGCGACTCTCAATATTTTATATTATGAAACCTTCAATAATTCGAACCTCTTCGTAATTTATAATCATGAGTTCCTAAGAAATGTCTTTATATTAAGAACTAAATCAATATACCTTTGAATTTCCAGACCATAATGTATTCCTCCTCCAAATTTCATCTCGATCCCTTCAATTGTTTTTGCGCGAAAGAGTAACAAACATCCATACATACAAACCCAAACTTTCGCACTTATAATAATTTTTAAGCCGGTAATCGAATTTACGGATGCCATGCGCCCCCATGGACACCAGAGGCGTTACAAGTGCGTTGCCAGCATTTTGGTGGTTTGGAATTTAACGGTTGTTGGGGAATTGGCTATTGGGTAGGGAGGTAATTGTTACCCCGGTAACCTCAATTACACAACGCAACGTAGTTTCACGTCGGTTTTCTGTGAGGCCGTGTCACTCCGATCGAGCCGACCCATTCGTGCCGAAGCATGGCTCTCCCACACTTATATGAGCAGGAAGTAGAATACTCTAAATCAACTTTCTTATTTTTATTTCAACGTCTAAAAATAGTCTTGAAATAAAACTAAAATAGCAACGTGGATTTCCATTACAAACATTGAAACTAGCTTTCCAAATAGTGCATTATAAATGACCTCCTAAGGTCCGAACGGACTCTCAGTACAAAAGCATTGTGTAAACTTTTCATATGGGTAGTGTAATTAAACATGGCGTTTGTTCTTCTCTGAGGGGTAGACAGAGGTCTATAAATAGTGTTTGCAAGTTGTGTCATTAGTGTTGGGTAATTAGTGCTGGGAATAATGACATAAGGGGTAACGGGTTTGGTTCTAGAGTATTAGGTACTTGACTGTGTCTAATAGTCTTCTTGTTCCTTTCTATCAACCCCCTTAAGAGTCCACTGCTGCTGCTGATATCTTTCGTATTTATTTATTTAACGAAGCCTGAAAGCAATGAATTTAATATACTTCCATTTATTTATCGTGCTTACACATAATTAATTAGTTGATGATTTAAATAAGAGAAGATAGGTAATTAATAATTTACTTTTATTTACTTCGATGTAGCAGTAATAATTTACTTTTTATTTGTGATATAACAAAATCAGACCACCACAGATGGGGCCCAGTAGGGCTGATGTCTGATCCGGAGCTGCGGACTACTTAGCGGGGTTATCGGAGCTCCGGCTCGAAAAGCAGGAGTAGGAGCGGGGTAGTTTTTAGTCAGTATGAATCTGATACACCCTCTCACCTCGCCCAAGGCGGGCGAAATCATTGGGTGATTTTCCCCCTTAAAAAGACACGATGAATGGTACAAAAAATGGCGAAAATAAGCCTGATTAAAACACACCTGCAATTTTATAAGCATTTCAACATTACTAAGAATGGTTTACAGATTAATCTTAGAAATAAAATACTTACCTTTGTAACAATCCAATTAAAACAAACTCCCCATCCCAATATCTTATTTAAATTTTATTGTAAACACTTCAATGGGAGCTAACGGCTGCAATTTATTTTATTTTGCATTTCTTTCTGTGCAATTGAATGGATAACTCCAATAGTCCCGGGTTCTATTTATTGAATCCCTGCGATATTGGATCGACATTTTATGGAAATGGACAACGCATTATTAAAGGGAAGCTCGGCACCCTAACTGGGGGTTGGAAAGCAATCGGAAATTTCCCAAATAATTGACCCCTTTGAGGCTTTAAGAGGCGATTTTTTACGGGTTTTAGGTGTCGTGTTTTGAATTTCAGGTTAGGTAAAGTGTATCGGATTATTGGTTATAAACCAAGAGTTGACTTGATTATTATATTGTATCTGACACTAAAGAACCTGGTTGTTGGTAGTAAAAAAAAATGATTTTCGTTTTAAAAGCGTTGCCCCACACTATGATTTTTGTCTTGGGTGCATTTACAAACATACAAGTTTACATACATATATTACCCAGACCAGAAACGGCAATTTCTGAATCACACAAAGAGTTGCTCCGTGGCAGCCGATTGGCCAGCCTACGCGTCAACCGTGCTGTCTGATTTTTGATTGAATATGTTTGAGTTTCCCTTGAAATCTTCACATTTTTATTCATTAAAAATTAACGTGAAAATTCAAAGCTTCAATAGAAGCGTGTCAAATATTGCAATAACCTATTTAAAATACCCCAACATAGATACATGGGGTCCTTTATATCATGGGACCAATAACAAAACACTGGCAAAAAACACTTCTCCATATATCTACCTTTACCAGTTCCCCCTGTATAATAACAATATGATTAAACCAAATAACTAATTAAAATGTAAAATATTATAGAAGATAGGAACACAAGGGTGTTTAATGTGGGGATTTTGAAAGCAATGGGAACATTATCTATTTGATAAGCTCTCATGGTAAGACAAAATTACTCTATATACCTTTATACTAGAGTTCAAAGTCAAATACTTGTAGTATACAGGTAGTTCACCGTATTTTGTTTTTGAAATGGAGCTACACACGTGACTAGGAAATGTGAGGTTTATTTATTCAGTTCTCGGGAAAGTAGTTATCAGATCAAGTTCTGTATTTGGGGTTTTATGTTCAATAGATAGGTATTTGGGTGTAGTAAAGTGTATTTAGAGCGATAGAGCCCTTCAGTTGTAAAATTCTTAGTAAACTTCATGATGTTTGAAACTGACTACTGTTTTTTTTATGGTATAAGCGTGTAAATGAGCAGACGGATCACTTGATGGTAAGGAAACGCCGCCGCCCATGGATACATGAAATACGAGATTAGAAATTTAAGGGTTGTTGGGGAATCGAGGATGGGGAAGATTGGAAAGGACGATAATTGGGCATACGGTAACCTCACTCACTCAACGAAACACAACGCAAGCGTTGTTTCACTCCGATCGAGCCGGCCCATTCGTGCCGAATGATGGCTCGCGCAAAGAAAAGTGTCTTTTTTATGGTATACTTAAAAAGATACTTATTTTTTTAGCAGTCCACCCTTTTATAATTACGTATCTATCATATATTAATATATTCCGAAAAAAAAAACTGGCATTATCTATAGATAAGTATATTGAGGTAGAAATAAACTCACACTCATATGATTGAAAAGAAGGAAAATTGAGGATCCTATCAATTTGGGGTAAAAGGTTTGGAAACTGATATTGAATATGAAATAAGGGTAGCATGCATTATGTAGGGGAGATGGTACGAACGTCCCATTAATGGAGTGTCGCAACGATGAATAATTTAGCCACGATACATTCCCTGTGTAGTTGGATGGTATGATAAGTAGGACGGGGATTAATGATCATGTGAGATTGAAATAGTAATGTAATATCTAGGACCTACTTTTAGGGAGATGTGTTTTGAAAAGCTCTTTCTATAATTTATTTTAGGGGAATATATTATGTATTTAGGGTAAGCGAGGCTGGTCAAAGTCAAATCATATATTCTTATTCAACCATAAATAGGTACTTTTGAAATGTGAACTAATAAAGAAATAAGTAATAGGCTGTCAGTCTGTCCGTCAGTGAAGCTAGGTGCTGGTAAGGTCATTTGATTGTCGATAGTGTAAGTTATCTTTAGGTTTCCCAAAATTTTTCACTTCTGTGCTTGTGTTTAGGCTTTCGATTATAATGATGCTTACTGAGTTCCACCAGATATTTCAGTGGACGACCATTTGAACGACAAATAAACCCAATATATTGACTCATCGGTTAAATTGGACATTATACCTATTTCTTTGTTTTTTCTATAGGTTCTTCTCACATAATTATCAATTTCAAACTGACTTATAACTGGTCAATAGAGAATACATCACATACATACACATTAGTTCTTGTCTAATGACTAAGTACACGATATAAGTTTTTAAACTGACATGGTCACTAACACTAATATTAGAACTTGAAACGGAACTTAAATAAAATATTAGAACTTGAAAATATCGGAAACATTGAAAAAAAAACAAACATAGAAATAAATAAACATGGTAAATATCCCGTTACAAACGATACCGTAATTACTAAGTTATTTTAAAATTATTTGCTCCAAAAAACTGTCTGCCTAAATAAGGACCTTGACTGTACGACCACTAAACTTAAGCGATCTTTGTTCGATTTCCTGGCCGTCTTCCAACTAGGTGGAGGTCGTTTATTCTATCTATCTGATTCAGCTCCTAACCAAAATGTAGGTCTAGAAATATTTTAGTGTTTTATATTGCTGAAGTTAACTTATTGGTGTAAAATGTGCGACGTGTTTTAGTGTGTAGTTCCAATCAAAATTGTTCTATTAAAAATAAGTAAGATCTGGAGCTACGGATTGCCAAGCGGGTTTACCGGGGCTCCGGCTCGAAAAACAGGAGTAGAAACGGGGTGTTTTTTAGTCAGTAAGAGTCTGACACTCCTCGCCTCGTCCAAGGCGCGAAAAGTCATTGAAAAAAAGTATAAGTAAATTATTTGTGAGTGCCCAAGAAAAGTGTAGAATAAAATGTTCCTAGTGGGGATGAGGCTTTAACAAATATTTTCTATTACGTCCAATGTTTTTGTTTTTTGTCTTATGTACTCAATATTGTTTTGTTTTTTAGTTCGTTTGCCCTATTTTGCAGATGTCGTAATCGGATTGTTGTTCCCCAGAGAGAAGTAAATTGAATGGTATTAGTATTCCTTCTCGGTTCGTTAAGGAAATAGACTGAATTTCTAGATAGATTTTACTGGTTTATTTGTACCTAGATAGTTTTACATTTACATGGGTTTATGAATTGGCATTTGATTTTCTTTATTTAACTAAGAGATATGTTTTTAGAATGTTAGTAATCAGCAACTGTTTAGAATTTACATACGTATTTTAATTTAGTCTTAATACGGTCGTTTCAATTTGCTAGAAGCCCAATAATCATTGGCTGTTTGTAGAGTCTCGATTGCTAGCGCGTTGCGTTCCGCGCGCGCCTCAAAGAGCTATCAGACCACCACAGATGGGGCCCAGGAGGGCTGATGCCAACCCGAGGTTGCAGACTGCCTAGCGGGTATACCGCGTCTCCGGCTCGAAAAGCAAGAGTACTGAAGTTCCTTCTTACTGAAGAGTCTGACACTCCCTCTCACCTCACCCAAGGCCCAAGGAGAAGTCATTAGAAGATTTTCCCCCTCAAAAAAAAAAAGAATCCCGATTGTAACACTAACCAAATTGAGAATAATCCTAGATATTATTATGAAGGATATGACATAGAATTCTAGGAACATAATAATTCAACCTTTTTACTAGATAAACTACATTAGTAAGTGGGCCAATAATATTTATTTCACCCAAGAATAAGTTCCTTTATACGGTCTAGAAACTCGTTGTGTTTTCTCAACTCCAATATATGTAGATATGGAAAGCAATTCGAGCATACCCGGGCGTAATGGTAGTGCAGGCTCGGTGAATTATTCATGAGGATCACAACCCTGGCTGGCTTATATGACGTAGCTGGTACCTATTCTGCCATTTTATTTTATGTTCTATACAGTCTTGGTTAGGCATTGATGTGTTTCGGTGTTCAATCCTTGTGTGTTATGGGTTGAATGTAGTTAGACTTTTAATTTTTATTGACATTTGAGAGAGTTGTATCAAATACTTCTACCTTACTATTCGTGTGAGTCGATTAAGGGATACATTTGATAAAGACCATTAGATTAGACATTAAATCTTTGAATGCTACGAGTATAAGAAAACTGTTGAAGGCAAATTCTCCGCTAACGTCGGTCACCGGTGACCACCACGGCGTTCAATGTGTTAAGCTATGTAGCTGTGCGAGTAACATGTGTTATGAAGATGTATCGATAGTAGGGAAATGATCCATAGCACACATCTTTCCATATAAAAAACATATCTTAGTTGAAAACGTTTCCACCAATGTTAAGCTATGTGTACCAATGAATATGATTGGTAGAAGCCAAACGCGTCCACAACCACGTAGCATAGCACATCTCTTGCGGAAAGCTCCTTAAGGTCGTTTAAGAAAAATCCCGTGATTTCCACCCCAAGCATTTGAATGATGCCTCATTATAAATACAGGAGAGCATTTATTAGTTATTTACCCCCATACGGAATTGGGATCCCATGTTCAACGGGAGTTCAAAGATGTTTGTGTAGGATCCTACAGAAGGGTATATTTTGTATAACCCACCGCTTGAATTTACCCACAAAATCCTGAATAAATAAATAGACAGGGTCATTATACGAGCTTGCATTTGTTTAATTAAATGAAGCTGTTTTCAAATGTGGGCAAATGATTTATTTTTATGAAGGAAAATGCTACCTCATTTGAATGCTGCTATGATTCTTCATGTTTAGTGTCAAATAATGAAGCATATAAAGGTTTTCTGGACTTACTAGTTAAAAAAAATGTCCTACGGAGCTTACTTATATCAAATTTCTATCTTTAGTAAACTTGATCCGTAGCTGCGGACTACCTAGCGCGTTTTCTGGGGCTCCGGCTCGAAAAATAGGAGTAAAAACGGGGTGATTTTTAGTCTGTAAGATTCTGACAATCTCTCTCGCCTCGCGCCGGGCGTTAAAAAAACTTTAGTAAACTATTAAAGCTACAAGTATTTAATAGTCTACAAGATGCAAGAAAGAAATTCGAAAGAATAAATAGTAGAGTTTAGCAGTCCTCTAACTAAATCCATTATGACTGATAAAGTGTGTTTGCTTGTTACAGAGGCAACAACATGATCGACCCAAGCTCATCGGAAGAAGACAGTGAAGATGAACACAAGAAGCAGCCCACTAAATTACCAGGTACTGTGTTAAAGGAGCTTTAAAAACACTACAATGCCATAAAAGCCAAGAAAATTTTAGAACATATAATATGAATCAAAATTATTTATTTCAAATAGATCGGGAAGGCACTTTTGAACGTTAAAGCAAAACGTCTGTCTGTCGGTCAGTTCTCTAGAGAAGCTATTTGATCGTTCCAAAGTGTAGATTTCTATGGAGAAGAACGAGCAAGAAACTCCATAGGTTATTATCCCTTTTTCAATCAGGTTCACAATACAATTCTTGGTAACTGTTCTATGACTGATGGGGTCTTTTACATACGAATTTGCAGTGTTGTCTTCTCAAGAGTTTTATATTCTAAAAGTCTTCTATCAAATAATGACTGCAATATTTTTAGACATCTATTACAGAGCAGGTCTCTCAAAACACTTGAGTAACAAAAAAATATTAGCACTAGTTATTACTTCTGGAGCAGTTACTTAATTTGTCAAACTCTGCTTCTCTCTACATCAGTTTTACCACCCGGGACCCTGGCGGGTGGTAGACCATCAGTGCGAGGGAAACCAGAACTACCCCGAGGGTCCACAGCCGGTCTACCAGGTAAAGGTGAGTACATGTTTGACTTTTATTAATTTTATACAACGAAATCGATGTAAATTGCTTTCCAGTCGGTTCATTTGAAAGTCATTCGAGGACGTCTATGTTCACCGTGGACGTCTTGTGGATAATTTATGATGATAATGATGATGATGGGTGTAAGTAGAAATTACAAAGCTTTTTACTTCTTAGTTTCATTTTAAGCGTCATACAAGCAACAGTGATTCCAAGCCGGGTTTAAAATACTGAGCTAAAAGCCGGAGGGGCAATTACCTCCCCAGTCTCCCCAAACCCCGAATGCAACGCGCATGTAACACCTCTTGTGTTTCGGATGTCCATGGGCAGCGCCGATTGCTTACCATCAAGTCATCCGTCTGCTCGTTTACCGGCTTATACCATAAAAAAACTAATTTTTCGCAAGTTATCAAAGCTCATAATAATATTATATTAGACGGAGTAATGTAAAATTATATTATTATGATCATAAGAATGGAACTCGCATTCAATTGACAAACGAGGAAATCTATCAAAACTAGAATAGCATTCTTCTCATTGTCAAAAATAGCATCCATTATGAAGTCTGGTTCAGTATTCAACTAAATAATTCATGCACAAAAGTTCCCAGTCATTTCGACTGTAAGACCTATTATATAGATAGATCTATTGTTGAATTCTCTGGATCTTCTTATTTCATACTTGAGTGATAGGATTCAGAGAGTCGACATTAACGGAAAAGTTTCCTCCGGGTCTATTGTTAGGATGGGTGTTCCGCAGGGGTCAATTCTCGGCCCGTTTCTCTTTCTTATTTATATTAATGATTTACCTTACCTTGTGAAGGATAACCATGGGATAGTACTGTTTGCTGATGATACATCTTTATTGTTTAAACTCAAACGTGGACAATTAGTCAGTGATCATGTAAATAGTGCTCTCTCAAAAATAGTACGCTGGTTTAGTGCCAATAATTTATTACTTAATGAATCAAAAACTAAATGCATTAAATTCACAACACCAAATGTTAGACATGTGAAAACCAGCGTGCTAATCAAGGGCGAGGAGTTGGACCCTGTAGATTCAACTGTCTTTTTAGGTATAACTCTGGACGCTAAGCTACAGTGGGCTCCACACGTAGATAAGTTGTCGAAAAGACTCAGCTCTGCAGCATATGCCGTTAAAAAAATTAGAAATTTGACCGATGTAAATACAGCGCGATTAGTATACTTTAGTTATTTTCATAGTATCATGTCATATGGTATCCTCCTGTGGGGAAATGCTGCTGACATTCAGTCTGTCTTTGTGCTGCAGAAAAGAGCCATTCGATCAATTTATAATCTTAGTCCGAGGCACTCTCTTAGGGAACTATTTAAAGAAATTAATATATTGACTGTTCCTTCTCAATACATTTATGAAAATGTAGTGTATGCTCACAAAAACATTAATTTATTCAAAAAGTATTGTGATATACATAATATAAACACTAGAAGTAAAAACAAATATATTGTTCCCACTACTAGACTTAAGAAAATAAGTGGTTCGTTCAGATGTCAATGCATACGCTTTTACAATAAAATTCCCAGCGATATTCAAAGTTTGAGCCTGAATAAATTTAAAAATGTTATTAAAGAAAAACTGTATAGTAAAGCTTTTTATAAAATTAAAGACTACTTAGATGATAGTCAGGCTTGGGAGTGAGCCGCTATAATGTCCACACAGGTCATGTTGACATGTTTGTAACACAAGTTACATTTTTATACAATTTGACATGATATACATTAATATCATTCGATATTTTTTTGTTTTCACATATTATTTTTAAAATTGTTAGTTTGAGGACCGTGCGAGAGTTTGCCTAGTCATTTCACTTGTAGTTAATTATATTCTGACAGTGTGAGCATTTGTGTGGCCTACCCAAATGTTCTTTTGGTAGGTATTGTTCGTCGGATCATTCAGCAACAGCCGTCAGCTGAGCTCATTGTAAACTGACACATGCGTGCTGCCATCTGAACAGGTCCGCTCAAACTGCTGTGGTTCTTTCCTCAAAAGACCACTACAGAATAAACTTGCACGGTTCTCCGACATCTTTAATTGATTTTGTCTGGACTTTAAAAGAGACTATGACCTCTGAGTTTGTTTCGGCATTTCTTCTCAGAGTAGTCGGATAGGAAATGCCGGCCTCATCTAGCTATTTGAAATATTGACGTGTAAAAGTGTTATTTTATAATCTATTTACAGAAATAAATATCATTTATCATTTATCATTTATCATGAATGAAGCCCTAGATTTCACTGCAGAAGAAATACAGATATTCTTTTTTTTAACCTTTAGAAAACCTGACAGACATACAAGCTAATAAAGATGGTGAAATTGTTATTGAAATGTTAGGTCAGTTTATTGGAGCATGATGCTGTAAAGTTTTATAATTAGACAGTCATTTAATAGGTAGTGGATAAACTTTTTATCCATTAAAAAATCGAAGACATACTCCTTCATGTCCAGGGTTCTCGTTTATGCACTCTTCCAGATGCCATGCTATGGCTATTTCCCCACACTAAGAATTCCTCCTGTGTCTTTCTTACGTTTACAAATATATAAGTTCACATACACATTCCACCCAGACACGAAACAACAATTTGTAGATCACACAAAGAGTTGCTCCGTGCGGGAATCGTTCGCCACATCTTTCGCGGCAACCGCTAGCCTAGCTACTGCGCCAATCATGCAGTCAGTTTAAATCAATCTAATTTTAACTTTAAATTCTACCACCCAAGGTCCAAGTCCACTAACAACAGCACCGCTAGCAGCTCCCCTTCATCCAGCCACCAGACAGAGAGAAGCTGCAGCGTTGGCACCACCTCCTCATGCGTAAGTATCTTTACTATCATAAGTACGAACAGAGACGGATTGGACCCTAGGCAAGCTCTTCATAGGCGCCCTTATCTTTGGCGCCACCAACACTATAGGCACTAGTATTAGAACTCGAAACGGGATATTTAACCATGTTATTCTATGGGTTTCAAATATTGCATCCGTGATCATGGCGCTTGCAACAGTGCCGAAATATCGGAAACTCATAGAAATAGAAAAACATGGTACTAAAATAAATATACTAATAAAAAAATAAATAACGTATTGTGAGGAGGTTCCTGTCTCTGGAGCCCTAACCACCGGTAACTTGGCCCATGCTCCCGCTACTGGTCGGCTCATATTTTTATATTTTTAAATGTTATTTTGTTTTTTATTTTTATAAGTAATGTTTAAAAATATAATTTTAGATTGTTTTAAATAAATATAGGAAAATAAATAAAAATAAAATAAAAAATAAAAATATCCCGTTTCGAGTTCTAATACTAGTGTTAGTGACCATGTCAGTTTAAAAACTCTATGGGCAGTTGGGCACACGTGTCTCGCAGCACCACCTGACGTCCTAGGCACTTGTATACTTTGCCCTAGGGATGAATACGGCTCTGGGTACGATATACCTTCTAACTCACTTCCATTTCCATTCACGAGACATTCTAGAATCAATCTAGAAGCTATTTTTGAACTAGTCTGTCCTTGATCTTTTCCCTGACCCCCTTAGAATATAGATTTAGCTTTAGATTATTTTGGAAGTATGAACAATGCATGTTATAATAGTTTATATTGCTTACCTATAACTAGAATAAAACAAGTGAATAGATATTGATAGAAGTTGGCAAATAATGATCCAAATTAATGCTTTTAATGAAGGATCTCAAAAAAGATCTCGTCTCTTACATGGAACGAGAATGGAATACTGAATATCCTACTTTAATACCTCCTTCGTTTACCCTAATATTCAGATTAAAGTTCTATGTTTATGATAACCATCGTGAGATCTACTAAATTCATGGTTTATTCACGTACATTAATGGAGAAAAGCTAGAGCTTTTATGTAATAGATTACATAATAGGTAGAGCGACGTCGCCGCGTCTGCGCACGCTGCTCATGATGAAGAGTCCCTCTGTGACTCGAAACTAGTAAAGCTTTTCTCCATTAATTTGATTTTTAATATGATAGTTAAGTAATTTTCTAGTTATTAAGTTTTGCTTATGATTTTTAAAACCAGCTACTAATTATTAGATATTAGAGTAAAAGTAGCGTCAAGCATAACCATAAGTCTATATACACTGAACTGTATCATTATGGCAATAAAGATCAAAATCGAACAAATTCAAAAAGTATAGACACAGGAACCTCATCCTTAAGTGTCGGTGTGTAAAGACAAATTTCACTTACATTGACGACTTAATGCTATAGATCGAGTAGATCATTCTTGCGCAGGACGTCGACTGGGAGTGCAAGTTCGGGGGAGGCTCCAGCTCCCTCACCAAGTCCCTCTGGTGCCAGTCATTCTGATAAGGACCAGGATCCTCAGGTATAGTACCCTATCTTCATTGTTTTACGTAATACAGTGCCCTTAGTATGACTTTGCTTTACCTTTAAAGTGACCGAAACGAGAGCGCGTTCGGCACTCTGATTGGTGGGTTTATACGAGCCGGCCAATGAGCGCCGTACTAAGGGTACTGATCATGAATTGAGGGGCTAGCATTAGTGATGTTGGTCATGATTTTTTATAATAGCTCCTTTATTTCAATGTTAAACAAGAACTAAATGGTATGTGACTATTGTGAGAAGAAACATCGAAACAGACTTTAACATTAAATAAGTATAGGGAGAAGCAAGCAAGTTTGTTATTTTACAAAGAGATCTACTGAAGCGTATGAAGAACATTGATTCGTCGGTTCAATCATTGGATCATTAAACTTGTGTTAATTTTAGATCATCCTAATTTTGATGGAGTTAAATTTAGATTAACGTAATTTTATCACCACTTACAAGCTCATTTAGTACATATTTCAATCTTTCATTCTTTCATAGGAGAAAATCGAAAAACTAGAGGAAGACAAAAAAAAGCGTATCCAACTTTACGTTTTTGTATCTCGGTGTATTGCTCATCCGTTTAACGCGAAACAGCCAACTGATATGACCAGAAGACATACGAAGCTTACTCCTCATCAACTGGAAACCATTCAGGCACGGTTTCAGGTAAGAATTTCAATCACTTTTTTATTCTCTTCCTTTTTTCCTACCTTCTTCGGTCTAGACTAACATTTGACCTCGTTTGGCTATAGTTTCAGAATCGTATATTAACAATTTTACGGTCGTTTGTGCTTCACATTTCTCTAATGGATTTATGTCTATATTATTTAGATCAAACTCGTTGAAAATAAATTAGGTATAACATTTTAAACTTAGCTTATTATATGTAGTTCCAAAAAACATATCTAATTTCTAGAAATAAACGTAATTGGGTACAAGAACAATAATGGAGTTTATTTAAAAAATATAGCCGAAAGACCTTGTTGAAACGTTGTTCCTTCTGAGAATATCTTAACAAATAATGAAGCTACAATACAAATTATAATTGTATTCTTTTCGTAAAAAATTGGAACATAAAATAGACATATTTAGAATAGGAGGAAAACTCTGACAATAGCCATTCGTAATATGCCGCGACAGAGAAATGGTTTGTACGTTTCATGTGCTATCGTTTGCAATGAATCCTTTATAGGATATGAGATTTCGTACATCTATTTGCTTGAATTCTACGTTTCAGCCGACATTTTATTGTAAGTAAGGTTTTATTTGAAAGATTAAGTGCTTCATAGATATTGTTATCGTGATTTTCATAGATATAGAAAGAATGGAATCTTTAATTTAAAAACGAATTACAGTACTTTGTGATATTAGATTATCAAATTTAGTTGTAAGTAATTGAATTTGAAATGTTAAATCAATGAATCTAACCCTTCTATTTCCAAAATCCGTTCAGGCCTTCCTCAAGGGTGAGACACAGATCCTGGCAGACGAGGCATTCCAAAACGCAGTTCAATCATACCACGACGTTTTCCTAAAGTCAGAGAGAGTGGAACAGATGGTGAAGTCTGGAGCGTGTTCTCATCACGATTTTCGCGAAGTCTTCAGAAACAACATAGAGAAGAGAGTCAGGTTTGGAATGTTAGCGTGGATCTCATTTTGGCATTGCATGCCATGTGATATCTATGTTTTTTATTACTTTTACTTTTAAGTCTTGTTTTGTCAAGTGTCTTTTTTAAAATGACTCGTTGGTCGAGTGGTCGCAAGTGCGACTGCTGGACACGGGGTCTCTGTAGAAGCACGGAGTTTGGAATTGTGGCCACTACTACATTTATTGAAGTTAAAGTTCTAACTTGTCTAACTTAATCTAGAAGATTCTCAAAATTGCGATTGACCTTACCTTAAGGTCTATTACAAGATATTTAATTCTGATCTACAAATGATTCATTCATTTGATTATGTCTGTTAATCTGAAAAAAACTATTACTATTGTGTTTCCTCGTCTTTTAAATATTTTTTTCTAAACTAAATTTTTTACAGGTCTCTCCCAGAAATAGATGGATTAAGTAAAGAAACTGTTTTATCATCATGGTTGGCAAAGTTTGATTGTATCATGAAGGGCACAGGTAAGTGTCTTAACTTATTTGAATTATTAAAATAAAAATAATTGGGAAGAGCGAACCCAATATTCCTTGGTGAATAATATTTATGCGATTATGAGCCCTATAGCCTTTGATATAGCCAAGACATGTATTATGCTTGAAAGATTATTATTTTGTTTCACTAGAATAAGACAGTAAGAAATGGTTTAAGATCAATAGTCAGATAAAGTAACTAATGTTGGAAGTTCGCTTTTCTCAAAGACAAAAGCTGATGTTGACGAAAACGAAAAAGAATTTCTTCAAATATTTTTATATATTAAAAAAAAACCTTATCTACTGCAACATAGAAACTTATTTAAAAGAGAACCAAAACGATTTTCAGTCTAAATATTAATCACAGTCCTTACTATTCATTGAAGTGTAACATAAAAACAAATCCCGAAAAAGCAATAGAAAAAGTAACCAACAAAACGTTCTAAGGGCAAAATGGGTTTGCTAATGGAGCAAGAGCACGTAGGCGCCAAGAAATTTGATATTTTATTGAAGACGCGAATGCAAATGTCAACAGATACTTTGATGACGCCTACTTAAGAAAGTACAAAGTAGTTTACCTAAGCATTTTCGGCAACTCCTATTATTTCTCCAGATTCTCTATTTATAGCAATTAATTAAATATTTACTACTTCAATTTTATCGTCACCCACACACTTGTCAATAAGTATTGCTCTCATTTTTACCTTGTTACGTCTAAGTTCATCTACCTACGGACCTTTCTGCTCGTGTTTTTCCGTACTGAACTATTTATGTTTGACAATTTTATTCTGTGTATGGTGATATTTTAATAATGCCTTGAAATGAATGCTTTGACTTTGATTATTATTGATGTTGCTAATGAATTTACTGAAGAAATTTCTTCTCGTTGACGGCAGCTAAGTTTGGAGTAAGGGAGGAGCATGTGCAGTGTATGACGCATCAGTATTGATGTGCTTGAGTTTGCAATGTGCCTTTGAATGTTTGTGTAGCGCTTGTGTCTACGCGAGCCTTACAATCAAGATCATCAACATGATCTTCAATTGGTTCTACATTAACTAAGTCATCACCTTTATATATATTGTAAGATCCTTCAACATTATTAATGTTCAGTTGACATCTGAGTGCCTTTGACTCTATACAAAAGTTTGGCACCAATAAACCATACAATTGTGTTAAAGAAAGCGCTATAGAGAATAAAAGCGACGTGAAAACGATTTTGTATTCCAAAAACGGTGGAGATTCTCAGAAATATAATAAATACATTAACAAACCTACAGTGTGCGAGGTAATTCGTGGAAATTTTAGCCAATTTATTTCATCAAAACCCGGCGAGAGAGCTTTATGCTTTGCTGTATTTATTTAAAACGTTATCAGCACGTTCTTTGAGTGTATTTCATTAAAGTACTTCATTTTAATACGTTTACACAGTGTAAATGTAAATTGTGTACTAATTTGCTTCAAGTGCTTCAACATCTGTATCTAAAAGGATTATAAAGAGACTTTCAAAATTATGGTTTTGTATTTCTATGGCTCTGTAGGCACAAGAATGATTTGTGTGCGGTAGTATTTACGTTAAATTAGTTATTTCAGTTATAACGTTTTCAACTGGATGTGTATCTTAATTTTCATTGACAAAAAATCTGCGCGATCAGGGATCATTTTTCTAATAAATTATTTTCATTTTGTTTCTGATTGGATTTAAAAGTATATTTATTTTGATAAACAATGTTAAATATATTGTATAGATAACCATAAAATCCATATTATCCAGATTCTGTGTAAATCATGAGTCCTGTGTATGTATTTTATCAACCATTCCTAAATTAAGATTTATAATGATTGTAGCATTTTGTTTAACTTGGACATTTTTAGCAATATATCATAACCATTTCTATCTTTATCTTATCTTTTCTGTAAATAATAGGTTTTAAATTAAACTCTAATGATTCCAGTAAAGAACATACATTTTTAGATGGTCAAGATCAAAATGCTACAATTTTATGAAGTTTATTCGTTGTTCTCAATAAATACTTTAAAAATTATTTCGATGTAACATTTAATGATGATTCTGATGATCATGATAATGATGACGATAATGATGTTCGTGATATCAAAATCAACGACAAATAAACTTCGCTAGAACTAATGCAACCAAAACTTAGAATAGGTATAGTAGAATGTAAATGTCTTACATTAAAAAAATAGGTGTAAGCAAATCTCTGTCTTATAATGTAAAAGACACATTTCAAATTCACGGATCAAAATTCTACAAATAACCACGAACAGAGGTTTGCTTACCAAATTCGTAAACTGAATATAAAATTACGAATTTGCAACACCAACCCTAAGGATAAATGTACTTGATAATGTGTGTGCCTGTGTCTGTCTCACTGTCTGTGTTTCTTTCCCTTTCTCTCACAACATGTCTCTCTCACACATCCTGAACAGGAATAACAGGTATCACTCGACAAGATTTTCATTTATTTCCTTCCTTTTTATCCATATTTTCGCTTACGTCTTGTGCCGTTGCTTGATCTTAGAATACACCGAGGCATTTTATGGTTATAAAGTTTACAAATTCTTTTTCAAAATTTACCTCTTTATTATTATCATTGGATTCTTTTCCAAATTTTATATATTTTGACGTTTTTACGGTAACATTAATATTTCGTATTTCTTCTGTATCGTCTACAATTGACTTATTAATAATAATTTTAAAGTTGTCATTAACACTGTGACTTGTATCATCAGTTTTAATAAAATCAGGGTCATATATTTCGTTTATACCATCTGCAGTTATAACACTAATAAACTTTACAGCAACACTTTATGTATACCTACACCAATAAGTAGGTTTAACTTGTGTTTTATTACATAAAGGTTTACGGATTGCTGAGGTAAGTTTAATACTAAGTGCACTGCATGTTTCTGTGTTCAAAATCACAATTTTTGCTTTCCGTGTTACTAACACTATTCACACTAATAACTGTTTGTTAAAAGCAGCGTTTGTAAACTAGAATAAGAATTTTCAATACTCATTGAGACTAAGGATCAAAAATAATACAATGGGTATCTTTTTCTCTCAATTTTCAAAAGCCTCGTTTTAATCAGATATCGTGTAAAAGAAATTCCTTTGTTCTATAATTTTTGTTCAGTATCGAAAGATCTGTTTACCTTCAGGCATACCGGGAGATGATGAGTCCAAAAGACCATCTCGAGCTCAGCAGCAAAGCCTCAATGCTGAATGCATCCTCAGCAAAGAACAGCTCTACGACATGTTCCAGCAAATCCTTGGAGTCAAGAAGTTTGAACACCAACTGCTTTTCAACGCTCTTCTTGTGAGTATCTTCTGTTTCTGCTGAAGAAGTCTTTAGAAGATAAAATTTGTATCCATCGATGCTAATAATCTATAAAATAAAAATAAGTAGGGTTTTCCTTCCTGACGATAACTTTAGAACGCACGAACCGATTTCCACGGTATTGCATTCATTGGACAGGTCTTGGGCTCCGAGAAGTTTACGGCAAAAAAAAATCAGGAAAAATTCAAGAGAAAAGGAAATCATTGGTGACGAAACGGAGTTCGCGGGGTTTGCTAATATTGTTGTAGCAAATGAGTTATTAATATTACTAAAGATCTCTTAACCAAATTAAAGGCAGAAATTACAAGGACCAATCGCCTTTATAGATTTAAAGGTAGATCTTATCAACCGGCTTGGCAATCTCAAAAGCAAACTTGTCTTTGACAAGGTAAAATTATATAATTTGATACCTCGTTACAGAAAGACATAAAGATATCAATTAACACTTAGATAGTATCTATAGCTAAATCCTATTCACAATTTCGTTCTCTATTAAATTCTAAATTAGAACATTAACATTAAAGCCATTCTAAAGGTGCTTTCCACCAGAGACGTAATATGCTGCTATGCTGCGAAGATGTAATAGCCAAACTGTGAAACTATGTAACTGTTTCCACTTATACTTAGTTATGTAGCTGTGCGAGGAAGATGCGCAGTTCAAGTATACGATGCATCGATAGAAGAAAGAAAAGCCATCCATAGCACACATCTTTCCATATGAAAAACATAGCTGAAAGATGCATGATATGGATGCTTGCTATGGATGGTCGCGAGTGGTGTATGCCACTGCGGTGGCGCTATGTACAGAGCAGATTACCTACGGCAGTTACTTTGCGGCGGCGCATCTTCATAGCACATCTTACTCGCACAGCTACATAACTTAGTATCAGTGGAAGTCACATAGTTTCACAGCTTAGCCATTACATCTTTGTATAGGTACATAGCACATCTCTGGTGGAAAAAGCAAGCTAACGAAGCAAAAACAAAATTTAATATAACAAAGTGTAAGACAAAGTTTGTCATCGTTTTTTGCTGTCCACATGATACAACAGATGTGTCAACAACAGAACAGGCCCCGAACAAAGACGGGGCAATTTTTATAACAAAATTAATTATTTATGCTTCACCTACATCAGCCCTTTGGACAGGTTCAACGCCTTCCGCGTCCTTGCCCTATTCTGTTATGGAATTATTATTCTTTTACAAATTCCGTTCAAAGTTGTAAGCCTACCTTTGTAATCAATTAGTTGGATTAATTAAGCTTCTCTGACCTCGAGTGGTTAATTAAATTGGCTAAAACCAAATGTTAGTTTAATTTGAACAATTTGTTCGATACGACATGCTCGTCCTTTGAGAGGTTTCAGCGTTTCAATTTGAATGATGAACGTTGTGTTAGTTTTTATACAATACATGATACCTATTATAGTCGTCTACAATTTTTGTTATCTGTCCTTATGAAAGGGTTATTTACTATGAGTGGCGGGGCGTGCCTTGGCGAGGCCACGTATAAAAATTGTTTGGGCCTTTTTTTTGAGGGAGGAAAATAATTCCATGACTTTTTCCGCCCTGTCTCTCAAGCCTCAAAGAAGGGTATTACGGGCCCCCAAATGGCCCCTTATTAATTTTCCGAAAGTTGCTGCCAACTTTTGAACGTATACTTTACGCGATAAAGAAAGGAATTGATTATTTGGACATTTCTAATTTCTATCTACGCCCCTGTTTACTATTAAATAGATGAAGGGTAGTTTAAATAAAAGGTTTTAACAAATCTCAAATTGTTTAATGTTTCACAGTTGGATTCAGCTGATGAACAGGCTGCAGCCATCAGAAGAGAACTGGATGGAAGAATGCAAAAAGTTAACGAAATGGAAAAGGTAATAACGAAAGAGACAAAAAACATTTTTATAGAACAAAAATAGAGATAGCAGATGATTCTAATGTAAATAATCTTGTAGAATCGCAAGCTAATGCCGAAGTTCGTGCTGAAAGAGATGGAATCACTGTACATCGAAGAATTGAAGTCTTCAATCAACTTACTGATGGCCAACTTGGAGTCGTTGCCTGTCTCTAAAGGCGGCGCAGACTCCAAATATGGCCTCCATAAAATCAAGCGGTATAATCACAGGTCAGTGTTTTAGGATACGAATTACGAACGACACATAATATTACGGAATATTTAAGACTACAACACTAAAGGACAAAAGATTATGTTTATTTGTTTATATGGTCTTATTTTCTTTGCGTTTTATTTTGAAAAAAATTGAAGATTTCTGACAAATAAACATGATCTTTTCCCGAAAATATTTTTTAATTTATATCTGATTGGTGATAATAGTTACTTTTATGGGCAGGGTATTTGCACATCTGTTGTATCCTAAACAAATTTTCATTGATATTAGTATGTCTGTCATGCGTCGAATCGATGTCTATATATAAAGTTAATGCTGTACTGAATGTGATCGATGTTTGCTCTATAATAATTATTTTCAATTACCAATGACTTATACTCAGAGTTTTTTTGGGAATCTATTACAATTTTCTGAACATTGTCAAGTCTTATTTCTAGATAGTCATTATTATTTCAACAAAGTTAATTATTTCACTACTGAGTATAGTCATTCGGTCATATGAATTCATTTGGTCTTGAATGGATGTTCCAAAATTCAATATCTATACAATTTGACACTTTTCATAAAATCCATAATGGTTTATGGAATCCAAAATTGCTAAAACGATGCAAAGAAAATATCATATTATTATTGTCTCCCAATTGATTTGTTTCTTTTATTGTGAAGTTTTAACAATGTATTTTCTTTGCATAGTTACTTTATGTGTGTATTTAGTTTATGTGTCTGTTAACCAAAGTTACATAGTAATCGTTCCAATTCTTTTTATTAACTTCACAATCTTATCTTCAATTGGAAGGTTAAAAACAAATCCTGAATTGGAAGGTTTACTAATAAAATATGTGTCTAATATATCGAAACATTGTCTGTCATACATTTTATAATATTCATCCATATTTAACGTATTGTCTTTACATAAAAATGAAAACAATTGTCCTAAAATTTTATTTCTAAATGTATGGCAGATTTAAAATTCATTCGTGAACTAACATTTTCAAATACTAATCGAATGTCTGTTTTAATACTAAGTTATACTTCATCTCCTTCGCTGTTTGTAATATTTGGTTCTAACTGACTATATCATCTGGATGCCACGTTAATAATACGATAAAAATCATTTATTTCCACCCTTAGTTTTGGTGTTTAAACTCCGATATAGTTTAAATATTATTCTTTATTATACAGCCAATATTATTCGTGATTTTAAACACTAAAAACTATCTTCAAATCTATCTCGTTTAACCTTTCAAATTCTCTAGACGTCAATCCAGATTCATTGTTTCTACTTGTTGATTTCTATTTGGTTTTTTCTGTCCCTGGCACATAACTGGACGGTAATATTAAAGGAAGTACAAGTAATGAGTACAGAATTGATAATTATAAGCACGTGTCTTGTGTAGCAGGACCCCAACACATTCCCTACATGAATGATACAGTTTGCAATCCTAATGTTGTCAAAGGGACCACTGTAGCTAAGTAAAAGTATACTAGACTAGTAGAGCTTACTGCTAATACTGACAAATTAGACGACAAAACCCGTGGTCCAATTCAAAATGTTACAAAACTTATCAAAAATGACAACAATAGAGTTAAAGCTTCCACAACACCGCCAGAAGTCTTTAATATGCTTATAGTAACTAAAAAAGTAGATAAAGATTTTATAATTATAGTCCTTATAGCTACAGTAACACCTAAGCGTCAGCTTAATACTTAAAACGTAGATACAATACCCAAATGTAAATTGAAATAGACTTGTAGGCTTTTGACTAATCCCACTGCTTTAAATTTTTGTTACACATGGTTATCCTTTTATTATTATTTAATCTTATTTGTATATTTTCGTCTAAAACTATACTCGAACTATAATGCTTCAAGCTTCGATAGGGCTTCGCTTTCTTTACATTTGTACCGACCATTTCATAACGCCAATGACGAGAGTTCAGTGAAACTTTATACCAATAATATCGTTCCAAGCGGTTCCATTTTGTCCAATATTATACTCGTAAGAGAAACTTTAACCGTCAAAGTTAAATCGAGTGGAATTCAGTCAACATGAAAGTGCACTATCGGATTTATTTCTTCGCCTCTAGCTTTATTTGTCTGACTTCTTTCGCTTCTACAACACTGAACTCTCTAATTCATATATCGCTTTCACATTAACTTATATGCCATTTTATCAGTACTTTAGATATAGATGATATGTGTTCCGACGTATTTGTAATGTTACCCTTTTGTATGCTTAATCATTCTTGGTATCGGTGATGGGTTCACAAAATGTATGCCACCAATCATTCCCACGGGCTTGTGAATGAAATGTCGCTTCCCTTATCCTAATAACTGTGAATATATCATTACTAACTTCTAATTCATGTAACTTATTAACAATATGACTAACTTCTAAATGTTTTTCATTCACTGGATTATTGATATGTAAATATTTTGGGTGATTAAATTGTTGGTGGAATTTTTTGGTGGTGGTATTTTGAAATGTATTGTTGATGGTGATTAGGTCGAATGCCGGACCAGATCCGAGTCCAAGGTTGAGTAAGCAGCTGTGTTTCAGATCGCAAGGCTCGCTTGCCAACAAGTTGACGGGCGAGGCTGATGGCGGTGACGTCGACACTCAGCTCACGAAAATGGATGTAGTCCTAACATTTCAAATAGAGGTAACGTTTAAGGATGACGAAAAGAGAAATGTATTTAGTAAAATATTGATGGATCTTTTACACTTCCAATCATATTTTATGTATCTCAATGGAAATTCTTTAGTCCAAAATTGTATTGTATTTGATGTTAGATTATTATACTAGTTTGTCTATTGAATAGTGAAATATGTACCTATACTTTAATGTATATAAATTCCTGAAAAATTGATATATGATCTTAAAATAGAATACTATTTTAGTTAAAGCATGTATGTCTTCCTTATTGAAACAAAATTCGTTGATGAAACATAATTTAGCCAAAAGTATTCATAAAAATTACAGTTAGTTAGTTATTATGTGTGTTTATACTCTTTACCTATAATTATTATTTATGCACAATACAGTAGGTAATATCAAAAGTAATTCTACGACTATTTTATTAACAACAGCCTATTATACTGCACCTTTATGATTTGCCTTATTGGAATAAGTCCTTATAGCACCCTGTGTATCTATGTAAGTAGATTCGGTATGTATATTAGATAATACACATGTTCTATTACCACTTTTACCAAGGGATATAAAAATGGCTGTATTTTTCTCACGTTTGTTATCATTGAAAATAAATTCTAGGTGGTTGTGATGGAGGTGAAGGGTCTCAAGTCTTTAGCACCAAATAGAATAGTTTATTGCACTATGGAGGTTGAAGGCGGAGACAAACTTCAGACTGATCAAGCAGAAGCCTCTAAGCCAATGTAAGTGAACTTGACAATGTGATTAATAATTTCCCATCATTAAGATCTGGAATGCCAGACGTTTATTTCTTTAATTTTTCATTTTGAACTTGAAGTTCCAAAGTTTTATTTTAAGAACATCTCATACTCACCCATAGGCTGCAAATAAAGGACTTGAATTTAAATTTGAATTCGAAAGTATCGTGTATTTGCTCCTTTATTAGAAGTGTTATATATACCTAATTCAATTTCAAAACTTCTTAGCTTGATTCCTAAATTAATTATATTTTCAAATCTGCTTTTCAAACATGATATCCTGAAAGATAGCAGTTTCAGTTTCAATAAATAGTAGTTTAGTTGCAATCAGCAGAAGAGTAGCAGATATAAAACCAGTTTCGTATTTGTCATTCCCAAATTAGACTTTGGATTTGGTCTTCTTTTAGAACACAGAAAACGAAAACCTACCACGAAAGTACGATGAAACTCCCATAGATCCCTTTTAAACGTATTCCTGTTTGATCTAGGTGGGACACACAAGGTGACTTTAGTACGACACAGCCGTTGCCTGCAGTGAAAGTGAAGCTTTACACAGAAAACCCAGGAGTTCTGGCGCTGGAAGATAAGGAGCTCGGCAAAGTTGTGCTGAGGCCGACACCTTTATCTAGTAAAGTGAGTAATTTATTAACAAATAAATATAAAAAACGATGCTTATGAAGAAATCTAATGCCATTTTGAAAAGATAACAAATATCAGAAATACCTTAAGACTGACTGTCAACAAAAATCTATTGAAGGCAAATCCTCCGCTAGCGCCTGTCAGTTTTACGTATGGCGTTTAATGTGTTAACACACTAAATGATTTACTGTATTTTAAATGATTAACTACAATAATACCATTAAAATTAAATACTATAGCAGTAACTGTTTTGTACTTTTTAGGTACCCGAATGGCATCGTATGACAGTACCAAAGAATCTACCTGACCAAGACTTAAGAATCAAAATCGCTTGCAGAATGGACAAACCTCTCAATATGAAGCATTGTGGGTGAGTAAAGATGCAAAACAAGTCTTATAAAATAATTAATCGGTTACACCAATATTAATAAAAAATCTGTAGAGGGCCAAGAATGTTACCTTGTGGAACACCTTAAATTTTTATGAAACTCATATATGTAAGTTGTCTGAAATAATTGCATTTTAATTTGATTTAATATATAGTAATTTACAATTACATTTATTATATTATAATACTTTCTAGTCATTTAACAATATTGAAGAATGTCTATAAGTTCGAAAGCCTTAAAAAAGTCCAAAACATATAATAAATTAATTAATAATTTTCAATTCTCTCCTTTCCAGCTACCTCCACGTTATCGGCAAAAATGTTTGGCGTAAATGGAAGCGAAGATACATGGTGCTCGTCCAAGTCAGCCAGTACACGTTTGCCTTATGTTCGTACAAAGATAAGAAGTCAGAGCCAGCTGAAATGATGCAGCTAGATGGATTTACTGTGGACTACATTGAGCTTGCAAGCGGTACAGTACTCATTTCTATCATTAGTTTTTTAATTACTATCGTGGGACATACAAAATTTACTAAAAATCACAGTTTACTCGCGTACATTAATGGAGAAAAGCTCGTATGAGTTTCGAGTCACCAAGGGATTCTTAGTTGCGCGAGGTCGCCGCGTATGCACACGCTTTTCATGATAAAGAGTCCTCTTGTGACTCAAAAATAGTGGAGCTTTTCTCCATTAATGTATGTTAGTAAACCGTGATTTTTAGTTTCAACATGTTCCTTTTTAACACTATTAGTTATTAATTTCTTTGCTCCAACTAGTTTCAAATTAGCATTATACTCTTTTGGTATTTTATTTGTTTGGTTCATATTATTGTATGTGTACTAAAATGTTTATGTTTGTTTTACAGCTCAGCTGATCGTCGGACAAGGTAAGGCAAACAAGAAAACAATAGGTAATGAACATTTTTGTGATTATTATTCTTTCCATTTACCATTTTCCTTTCTCTATCTTTTTCTTTATGATCAAGTTGTCTTTTCATGAAAACGTTCACTTGGGTTAGTAGTTTCAAACATCTTGACTCTTAGATTTGAGAATCTGGGTTCGATTCCCTGATCAGACAAAAATTATCGGGTTATTTTGTTACAAATTTGACGTAATCGGATTATTTCTATAACAGCCTAGTTCACGAAATGTTAGGCCGACCTAAAAATAAATAATATTCAATTTTAACATCAATTAATGGAAAGACAACTTAATGAACTTGAACCAAAATAGATATTAATTAATTGTTCAATTGTAATTATAGACAGAGGTCATAAAGTTTTGGGTTCGAAACCCAATTTAGATTTAAATACTCATGTTTCATACTATTTATAGAACAACAATGAAAAGTCCCTCGTTTTCTTCGAAACAATTAAAATTATAGAACCTATCTTTAAAAAGAACCTTATTTCCAGTTTCAGTCAACTTTCTTTCCTATATAGAGTCGTTATTAGTTGAAAACTTGATGGGACCACTATCATTAATTATATTACAGAATTGGAAGGTGCTAAATACTTCATGAATGCTGTTCGGGATGGAGAGTCAGTTCTTATGGGAGTTACTGATGAAAATGAATGCCATCTATGGGTCATGGCGTTGTATAGAGCTACGGGACAGAGTCATAAACCGACGCCGCCTACAACTTCAGATACGCACCATAAAATTATGGGAGGTTAGTTCGATGGTCACTTGAATTTAGGGGATGAAAGAGAAAAGTTGATGAGTCAGTCAATATTTTAATAAATCAGAGCGTTTTGGCATGACGAACGGTTATGTGGATTGGATTAGATTGACTAGTGACAGATTTCTTTAGCCGGCAAACGAGCAGACGGATCATCTGATGCTAAGCAATCGAAACTGCCTATAGGTACCCGTACCCTCTTTTGAGGGTTAGGAATTTAAGGGTAATTGGGGAATCGGAGATTTGGAAGGAGGGACAATTGGGCCTCCGGTAACCTCACTTACACAACGAAACACATTGCATGTGTTGTTTCACGTCGGTTTTCTGTGAGGCCGTGGTATCACTCAGATTTAACTTCTGGTGGATATTTTTGTATTCTATGTAATGTGTAAGTGAATTTTGTCGAAGGTTAGACTAAGTCTTCAGTCTCCAGTAACATGTACAATAACAGCTCAGTGTTTGGAAATACCTACTGTGGGTACAGATTCATCCAATTTTTCAGTAAATAGAAGGCTTTGAGCCCCACGTTTTATATCCTAAACATATACTTCTGGTTACTTGAGCTTTTTATCACTATCAGTATTATCATCAGCAGTAGTATCTATTGAATTAATAAATTGATCTGATATCTTATCTGTATGTATCTCTATAACTGCCGTGTCTGACGTCATCGTTATGGTAAACGTTATTAATTAATTTGAGGTTTACTATCTCTTTTATCTGTGGAACTTTTTGATAGTTTCACTAATTAATACTTGTACTATGTTCGATCACTGTTATCACGTGTCTCAGAATATTTTAGTCTAAAGCTTGAATTATGAACACGGTATTGTATTTTGTTTCCAAAAACACTGTAGTAGTAATTAAAAGTAGTTTGAAACTGCTGCTGTAGACATTACCTACTTTAATAGACTTTCAAAGTGCTCATCATCAAGAATTTATATACCGGTTGTAGCTTGTGATTAGGAGAGATCATCGTTACTTAAAATTGTCAACTAAACATTGAATTATGACTTCCAGATGCCGACAAAGCGCGTAAACATGGCATGGAAGACTACATTCAGGCTGATCCATGCCAGTACGATCACCATCAGCTGTTCTGTGTGCTGCAGTCTTTGACGCTGAAGTATCGTCTACAAGATCCATATTGTTCTCTGGTAAGAAATCAACTAAAGCCTCTGTTAGAACTCAGTAATTAGTTGATGAAAAATTTCTTTGTATATAAATAAACGTTGCCCTATACTATGGTTTTCTAACCTACTACTTAATTTCATATGCACTTTACAACCAGACACCGAACAATAATTTATAGATCGGTCATAGAATTGTTTAATGTTATTTGAAGACATAGTTATTGTGACCAAATATTGTATTAAAAAAAATATATGTTATTTCACACAATTTTCTTCATAATATGTTTACAGGGCTGGTTTTCCCCGGGTCAAGTATTTGTCCTCGACGAGTACTGCGCAAGATATGGCGTGAGAGGCTGCTTCAGACATCTTTGCTACCTATCAGACCTTCTTGATGTGGCTGAGAGTGGGTCTCAAACTGTGGATCCCACTCTAATGCACTACTCCTTCGCGTTCTGTGCCAGTCATGTCCATGGTAACAGGTAGGTAGATAGCTAGACTTTTATAAAAGTAAAAGTAGTTAATAAAAGTAATAATACTGGAATTCAAAATTTCAAATTAAAAAAATTTGGTTCTGATAATACGAAATTGGATCATAATGTAAATAATAGTCATCAAAATTCTGCTGTAAACAGTACTATCGATATCGATGATGAAATTCGAATTTCTGAAATCAAAACATTTGGTGCAAATAAAACAAAATTGGATATTAATGTAAATAGTAAACGAAATAATATAATGAAATTGGTAAAAATTCGAGAAACGTAGCCAGTATCTTAATATATTTGATGTAAAAATGCATTCGTAGTTAAATATTTGTAAATATATAACAGGATGGTATGGAATGGTATATGTGTTAGATTTGGTGTCCCACAAGGCGATGTGAATGTGATTTAGCAGTGATCTATGGATAGAAAAAGAAGCTGTATTTGACTTATTTATTAAACAAACAAAATTATCAACATAAATAATATAATATTTTTAACTAAAAATTTCTTCAAAATTTCAAATCATGCAACATATATGCTTTAGTAAAGCGTTCGATTGCTTCAACCTTCATAAATATAGGATATAACATGTCAAAAACAGCTTCGTGTACCAGAATTAGTTCTAAACCACGACCTATCTGACCTATGCCTCACCTAAGTGTGATGTCGCTTCTATTAGTACTTACCTTTACTAACTGACTATGCAACCGTACTAAATGTGCTTACTAACTATGCCTGCTTCACCTTACTAATGTATTTTCGGGCTTTTGGAGTCAGCAGTTGAGATAAACACAAATACAAGCAAACAAGTTGTGTGAAATATTTTTGAAATGCATGGTTTGAAAATATTGAATTTCTATAAAGCAAAAGGTTTTAGAGATGGAACTGAAAGACAAAAAGATTCCAAAATATTTAAATCAAATGTAAAATTACAGCCCGTTGATTTCTTGAAGTAAGAATCTTCAATGAATTCGTGGTTCAAAAATCTAAAAAAGATCGTACTGGAACCAACTAAAAAGAAATGTTACATTTTTCATAAAAGGCAGAGAAACAACTAAAACCAAAAGCACACTCTTCCTAAAAATACAAACAAAGATAAAATAAAGCAACTAAACGAAGAAACAATACAAACCAACCCATAAAACAAGGCAGAGGACCAACAAAATGAAACCAACACTCTCCCTTAAGATAAAATAGTATTATTTAATGTAAATAGATTTATTTAGTTCGTAGTTAAGCTGCTGATTTCACAGCCTACCCTATATCCCGCTTGTGCCCAACTAGAGTAAGCCCTACGCCGGAAGTGGTTCACAGTACAGCGACGTTGACTGGCAGGCCGGACGGGGTAGGCAGCATCACTGTGCAAGAGAAAGAAAAGTTTGCGGAGATAAAGGAAAGATTGAAGGCGTTACTCCAGCATCAGATCACTAACTTTAGATATGCGTTCCCATTTGGACGGCCCGAGGGAGCGCTTAAGGTGAGTTGGGTAGAAGAACTTCTTCTCTCTCATCTTTTTTTCCATCTTATTTTAGGGGATTTTATTTATGATATGATATCTTAGATAAAAATCTAAGATATATAAGATATAAAGATAGAGAGAAATAAATAAGAGAGAGAAACCTATCATGCATTCAAAATCTTAAAGTCAAAATAATATATGATTTGCCTATTTGTCAATATGGTTAAGATGATTGAAGAAGAGAACTTTTTATCATGGTTCAGAAAAGATTACACAGCAAAAATGAAAAGTGCAGTGGGTATATTATATGGACAAAATATCAGAAACTGTTTTTGGACATGTAAAGTTTTCAAAACAACAACATATTACAATATTAATGTAGTTAGTTTGAAGATAAAGAAACCAAACCAAAGAGATGTAGCAACAATATAAATTGCAGGCCACACTGTCCCTCCTGGAAAGAGTATTGATGAAGGACGTGGTAACTCCGGTAGCGCCAGAGGAGGTCAGAGCGATGATACAGACCAGCTTGGAGAACGCAGCCTTGTTGAACTACACACAGCTTAGTCAGAAGGCGAACATCGAAGGTAAGGGACATAATTTCTTTTTATATGGTGAAACTGAAATTGTTGATTAAAATTTTTGTGTCAAGAATTGATAAAGAGTAGTTTCTAGATGAATGGAATTATAAAGAATCTAATCTTTTGATAGCAACTGTATGGGTGTGTGAAGAAAAATTTATTTTCATAAGGCGTAAGGAAATTTTAATCAATCATAAAAGAGTCTATATTGGATATTCCTTTGATAGTCCTTTAGAAAACATAGAAGATATGGACGAAGAAATAGCTCTTGATACATTTGTGTCCTTTAGGTCAAGATATAACATTTCCCTTACAGAGGATCTAAGAGGAGAAACAATGGTTACGCCGGCGAAGAAACTAGAAGATCTCATACACTTAGCAGAACTGTGCGTAGATCTGCTTCAACAAAATGAAGAGCATTATGCAGAGGTAATGTGAATGCACGGTATATTTCAACGAGTACAAAAATACAGGTTTGAGCTTAACATTGATGTCGGTGGAGTTTTTGGAAAAACAGCTAAACAATGTCAAAGTTATGCTCCTTAATGTTTGCCTAAATATGTTTATGTCTATCCTGAATGTCGTGGTTTCTGTTTTGGCGAAACTTTTTAATACAAGCTCTATTGCGTTAATGTCTTACTGGATTAAAACTGATGATATTTTTGTCATTTTAAGTGGAATAATTATGGAATGTTTTAAAATGTTTTGCCAAAATATCAATGTTGACTGGATAGCATCCTATTCTCCTGTCGCTATTAGTGTGGGGAATGTCAGGCAGTATATTATTATTTATTTAAAAAGGTTGGAAAGAAAATTCTGTATTTTCATTTCAATCAACGGTACACGATGTTTTCGTATTTACACCAAAGTTATTGTTAACAATATTAAACAAATTATCATCATCGTGTACTTTATTAGTATTGAAAAGTATTTTTGTTTTTCTAAATTATATATTTTATGTCGCTTAGTCGTCGAGTGAATGTTTCAATGGTTCACTTCCCGACATTTGATGTTCGCTAAGTATTAAACTATGTCTTTTATTATCCACTTCTATCTTATATTTTATTTCTCCGCAGGTTTATAACACAAAACCGGACTCTAGCGGTCAACAAAATGTAACTACTCATGAATTTGATTTGCTCGGCTGAACGAATCACTTGTCAATTGTTTGTTCACTTGATCTTGGTCATACTTCACATTAATTGGTTTGATCACAATATAAAAGGAGTAGACTTGATAAACGATAGTTTAACTCGCTTGGGCAAATGCTTTAATATTACTTCGATAGTCGAAAGCATTGCATGAATTACGAATGATTTAGAAAGATTTTAATTGACTAAGATCGGACTTTTCATTATGGGCTCAAATCAAAAAGTTATTTTCTTTAGAATTTTTACCAAAACCAATTGGCAGGGTTTTTAGTCGTATATGTCTGCAATGAAAAGTGAATTTTGTATATTTTTTTCTACAGTCTACTCCGAACTTCGACTCACGAAACATACATTAGTTACAGGAACAAATGCTTCTACATACAAACTAGGACATACGACACATTGAGCACAAATACAACAAATTTTCTTTTCCGTAGTGCGCTATATTTTATTATTATTTATACAATTTCCAAGCTTACATTCTGCTTGCTATTCGTGTTTGAATCGAAAATAGCTTAAAACAAAAGATCTAATATTTCAAATCTAAACTCTAACAACTTTACATTTTAAAGCTATTTTCGTTTGAACACTTTCTCCTGTGTCCACTACAGTACCTACACATTTAGATAACTTCAGTACATTAGGCATTGCACATACCATATTATACTCTACTAGTTTCTATACTCTATTCTGTCCAGCTTCTAGTGTGTGAACTAGACTTGTCCTATCTTATGTTGTATCTTGCATGTCGTCCCTGTCTTGTAGTGTGTTGTCAAAATCAAAATATTTGTCAAATACGTTTGACGGTTTGACAAATGTTTTGAACCCACCCAGAGCTGTATTATCCCTAAGGCAAACTGGGCAAGTGTCTTGGGCACCAGGTTACATGTGACGGGCCATAGAGGGCGTTAACGCCAAAAAAAAAGAAGTTCCTAGGACGTGCTTGCCTAGGGCGCTCGCTAGGCATAATCCGCCTCTGAATCCACCTCTAGGGTATATTTTTGTAGTAAAATTATTCCTAAGTCCTACTAGTCGTGTACGGCTAGGTTTTCTCCATTTCAAGGAAGACATTTTAGTCTTCATGACCGTGTTTTTTCATTTAAAAGGCATGCTATCTAATGCCTTTGGTATTTTGGTTTTCTAATTTGTGGCAGCCAATGGCACTATACCTTTTTGCCAGTAAAGTCTTTCTTAAATGCAAAGATTCGAGATTGTGTTGTTAAAAAAATTGTTAAATAATACCGATTTATTTCTAAATGGTAAACAAATCATGATTAAACGGTGTAAATACTTAATTCTCTTTGATAATCAACATCATTGTTTTTTGGTTAAATATTTTTAGAATCTTTTTCATATGATAATGTAAGTTTATTACTAATAGTGTCATTCACATCTGTGTACAGGCCTTCGCGTGGTTTTCGGAGCTGTTGGTCGAGCATGCTGAAATCTTCTGGGCGTTATTCGGAGTAGACATGGATAGAGTATTAGCTGAACAACCCCCAGACACCTGGGATTCCTTTCCTTTATTCCAAATCCTTAATGATTATTTAAGAAGTGATGGTGAGTCTCAAAAGAATCAATATCCAAATCCAATCTTTGGAATTTTTGATTCGTCTAACGACGTCTTTTTTCACTTTTTCACTTTCTTATCTAGTCAACTTTTGGTCTTTTGTTCAAATTTTCTTAGCAGTATCGAGTGGAGTGGGGTGGCTTTTGATTTTGAATTGAATGTTTAGTATAAAATATGCACCACTTGCAAAGTAATGAAAAAGACGGCAAACTAACCAATAAATGAAAACTTCAAAAGCAGTGCTTGGTTTTTTGCAAAATATCTGAAAAAGTTATCGAGATTTCTGGAATCTAAAAAGATTGGAAATGACGAGGAGGTTTTTAAAAGAAAGTCTTATGAGGTTACTAATAAATAATTTAATTGTATAAATTAACAATGATAATGGTATCATCACAATTCAGCTGACAAAGCATATAAACCTGAAGAATCTGGCGACCGGGCCAAAACGGTAGTTGGAAAAGAAAATACCAAAACATACCGTTTTGATTAAACGAGAAGAGAACTGGCAGAATATAATAGAATTAAAGGAACGGTCTCAGTAGACGGAATCCAAATATTAAAACTTAATCAATGTGACAACTGGGACCGTGGTGGTGGTAAACTTTTTCTACTAAAAATTTTCAATGCCGAATGGAATGACATTTTACTTACAATGCCAATACTGTTATCAAAACTGTAGAGCAAAAGGGCACTTGTGGACTAGACTATTCTTCTTCTAATACTTTTAAATGTTGTGTAAATCGTAAAGTTAACGTAGATTGATGTTTTCTGATGCTTTTTCAAATATTGAATTTGGACTTTAATGTATTTTTATACTTCAAACTTTTCCTTTCTATTTTCCGTAAAAGCTCCTTTTGTCTCATCGCCAGAAAATCTAAAAGGTGGCAGGTTTCATGAGCACCTACGGGATACATTTGCTCCTCTTGTTGTGAGATATGTGGACTTGATGGAGTCCTCTATAGCACAGTCCCTTCACAAAGGTTTCGAGAAGGAAAGGTGGGAGATCAAAGGGTAAGGATTAATCTTTTTTTATAACTATAACACGTACCGTAAGTTTTTACCTTTTTCAATACACCATTCAATAAGTCAACGCCTTTGCAATTCATGAAATTAATAAACTAGATTCACAACCGTCCATTTTATCTGTTTCGAAATCAAAATGTGACTTGAAATCTCATGAATGAAATCACTACCATAGCATGGAATCACAAATCACAGCTTTGTTGCATAAATACATACATATATGAAACCGTTGCTTGTGTTAACACATCTGACAGACACGAACCGACAGACGAGCATACAAGCAAACAAACACATTTGTCTAAGATAATAATCTCTTTAAAATGTTCCCATAGTAACGGCTGTTCCACGAGCGAGGAGTTGTTCTGGAAGCTGGATGCGTTGCAGTGCTTCATCAGGGACCTGCACTGGCCGGAGCCGGAGTTCCGCTCGCACCTGGAGCAGAGGCTGAAGCTGATGGCATGTGACATGATGGAGACATGCATACAAAGGACGGAGGCGTCGTTCCAGGTGAGAGAATTTCCACAGATGGGGCCCAGTAGGGCTGATGCCTGATCCGGAGCTGCGGACTACCTAGCGGGTTTACCGGGGCTCCGGCTCGAAAAGCAGGAGAAGGAACGGGGTGGTTTTTAGAGTCTGACACTCCCTCTCGCCTCGCCCAAGGCGAGAGAAGTCATTGGATGATTTTCCAACCTTAAAAAAAAAAAAATGGTGAGAGAATTTAAAAAGCCAAAATTATAAGTTTTCAAACTGACATGGTCACTAACACTAGAATTGGAACTTAAAACGGGATATTTACCATGTCTTTCAATGTTTATGAGTTTCCGATATTTCGGCACTGTTCAATTCAAAATTAGTATACGAGCAAAAATTCTTAATGGTCTAAACTTATTTAAAAGTAGCGTCTCCTTTAGACCTTTGTGTCTAGTTAAATTTAGTAAAGTGAAGTGCTAAAATCTTTTATTAGACAGTCGACACTATCTTTCTTCTAGTCCTGGCTGAAGAAGAGTGTCACCTTCATGTCGACGGACTACATCCTGCCGGCGGAGACCTGCGCCATGGTCAACGTGGCCCTCGACGCTAAGAACCAGGCACTGAAGTTATGCGCAGTTGAAGGGGTAGATATTGTGAGTACTTACATCTCTCTTTACACAGGTACTGGTGATGGGAATAGCGAACAAAATTATATGGATTATGGCAATGCTAAAGAAATAGAATCTAAACATTTCAGCCAATTAGAAAGAAGATTTAGAACTGTATATGAGAAACAGAAATAGGTTGAGAGCTAAGCGACGTAATTATGATACGATCACAGCAAACGATATAGAGCATACAATAGCATTAATCATGGTGGAGTTTAAAATAGAGCCAGCCAATAAATGAAGATCAAGAATCATAAAAGATCACGAATCATGAATGCCAATGCCAAACACATGCTAGATCATAAACCATGGAAAATTAAAACCAAGCATAACGGCCAGAGCGAGCCTTCAGCTTTCATTAAGTATTCAGATCATCGAACAGCCTCCTGCAAGACTCCTTTTCAAATATAACTCGATAAGGGTACAATGCTTTTAAACCTTTATTTATTTGAAAGGGAAACTCTTGAGGATTAAACATCGGCTTTTGTATCATGCAGAACATTGAATAAATGCTTCACCATACTCTAGACTTCAGAATTTTTTAGACAAAGGAGCATTTAGACCATGGAAGATCGAGATGTCTGATCTAACCACAATTCTTCTGGTGAGTTCAAAGAGATGGAGAATGGACAGACAATCCAGAAAAAAGCTTGGCAACGCTTATAAAAAAATAGGAACGAAATAGCTACGCTTCTCAGACAGGGCGAAAATTTTTAACCGAAACATCTGACTTCGACAATCAGCCGCACCACGAAACCACTACCATCGCCACTCTAGAACTACATCCCATACCACGGACCCACCCGAATTACGAAGCAGCTGATGTATGTAAACTAACAAGTTCTTGCATGCTGTTCCCAAATCAGCTTCAAACAATTGGATTGCATGTACAATCAAAATTCACGTTCGCTAGTCTGGCTCTTAACATCAATAATGTTTTAAGTTTCTTAACATTAAGTGTCCAGAAAAAAAAGAACCTGTCCAAGACCTTGAGAAGACGTTTGTCAAACCAATAATAATTCTAAATATCATACCAAAAGCTTCTGGAAATATTTATTCCAAATCTCTTCATTTGGGATCTAATAAACCCATTCAATCTGCACTTAGAAGTCTTTCCTCCAAATCTTTTCATCTGGGATCTAATTTACCCATTCAAACAAGTATTAAACCTTCCCCATTTTTCCTTACCTTTGAGCCAGCCGCGAATTTGGCATGGCTACTAAAGATGCCTCCACTACGTTCAAGCATATATGAGGATTGGATTTTTAAGATTAAAGGCAGTTTCAGATACATTATCTAAACAAACGAACGTATTGGATCCACACCATAACACTGTCTCCTTAGGGAGTGGTATGAATGCATGTGCACGCATCTTAAATGTTAATAAATGAACTACGAGTTACAGAAGAAAATGATTTTAAAAAATTACATGAGAATGAGAGATAGCAGCTTTCAAATACTATTTTTTTTTTAATTAATTTAAAAAATTAATTTAAAAGATATTATAAAATTATTTATTTTTTTATTATAAATTAAATGTTTTCTTTACGTCTTCTCTTGTACTATTTGGTTTGATTTTTTTATAAATCTCGAGTTTCATATCCCCAATTCGCTAAAGTTCGCTGCATCTCCCCCCTCCACTGTCATGGCTGAAAATTGCAAGCACGAGGCAAATTAGATGTTGCCGTATGTTTGACGTTGCAATTGTAACATAAATGCTCTCGAATTTAGTAGATAAGCCATACGATACGCGCCTAAGGGAATGCATTGCAATTGTTTTCAAAATTCAAAATTTTGGCATTTAGGGGTCTCTGTCATCTTTAAAACAACATTGAAAAAGCTTCCAAAGAGCTTGAGAAGTAACTGTACGGGATAAAAATCATCATTGTTCGTTTAAAAAGGAACAATGATGTGATTAAAATCTTCTAAGACGACCCCAAGATTGGCGATACGATAGCACTAAAAATTACTGCGAAAAGCAACCTTTACGGAGCGAATACTTGACATATTTTAAGATGTCCTAAGAAAATGGCTGTGCGGATTAGATTCCACGCTTTTGTACGTCTCCCAGCTTATCTAAATGTTATGGAATGAATGTTAAAGAAGTTTACGAACTTCTTTGGATGTGATCTTCTACTGCATGTGCAGAGAAATTGGTTGTCATTCGGTGCTCGTTTGGAGACATGAGCTTATTGTGGTCCCTGGATTGACTGGAGCGACGTGCGCTTGTCCGATTGGCTGTGATTTTATCCAAAACAAAAACACGCATTATAAGCACGTCCAGAACTACAGCTTTGTCTCTTTTCGAGAACTAGAATTATTCTGAATTCGTTAGCAAGTCCTTGAAACCAGAAACCAACTAAATCTTCTTTTAAGCAACTTGTTTGGACTTGCTAGCGGATTCTAGGAACAATGTAATAATTAATGTTTTATGGAAGAAGTTCCGGAGAAGAAAACAGTTCATACCATTATCTAGAGAAGCCATGAAGGCATCAAGTCCAGTTTTGGACTGATAGACCTGTTTATGCAAGAATTCATTATATTCCTTTCTCTCCCCTCTAGTACCAGTATCACACCAAAATGGATGCGCAGATTGAAGCCTGTCTCCAGGGTATGGCGTCCGGGATGACCACGAGGTTGTCTGCAGTGCTGGAAGCGACGCTCGCTAAGATCGCAAGGTTCGATGAAGGAAGGTGAGTTGATTGAAAGATTGTTTTTTACATTTGGAATTAGCCCTCAATGATCCTAATTTAAGACTGATTGCTAACAAAAATCAGTTGAAAGCTAATCCTGAGCTAGAGCCGGTCACTTTTAAACCCCATGGCGTTTAATGTGTTAATGACTGTAATAATTTTTACAATTACATTAATATTTTGAGGGTTATCACGCCCCTAAAGGGTCTTATGTGATTTAAGGTCTATTGAAAAAGAGATTATTTGCTTCAGTCTTCGTTCTTAAATCAAATTATCCTGCGCTGCCGCTGGTAGGATTAATGTGTCCTTTTCAGAACTTTTTTCCATTAATGTACGTGAGTAAACCGTGATGTTTTAGTGTACCTATTGTTAATAATTAATTATTCCCTTGCCCATATCAACAGAAATAGAAATGCCTATTTAAAACTGACTTAAGCTCATCATTGTTAATTGCTTTCAGTTTGATCGGGTCCATCCTGACGATAGCCAACGTGTCAGGATCGGGCAAGGACATCGGCCAGGGTTACGTCAACTTCATGCGGAACTCCATGGACCAGATCAGATCGAAGGTATGTTTTTACTTAGTTTCTATATTTAAGATGAGTTTCTAAAATTTTAGATGATTTTAATAAATGCAGAACAAAAAAGAAGTATGTAGGTAACCACGGTAGGTAACTGGAAATATTCAGATACATAATTTTACGCAGGCCAATTCAATTGACACTAAAAAAGTATTTTTTATAACAATCTGCGGTATTATGAACCATCAGATAAAAAAAAGTTTTAGAGTCGTGTTTTAACCTTTATATCATCTATCTATCGATAGATTTCTCTACTGGAGATAGCATATTGACGTAAGCTCAATTAAGTTAAAAATATGTTATTATAAATATCTGGTAGCCAAGTCTCTCGACATAATTAATATGTATGTACCTATGGCACAAAGTTAATAAAGTAGGTTATTAACTTCACCTTTAATACATTTGTTTCCAGGTCACAGATGAGTTGTGGATCCTGCAGCTGTTTGAGCAATGGTACGGGATTCAGGTGGGGCTGATCAACACGTGGTTGGCTGAGAGGCCCGCGCTACATCCACAGCAGGTCGCCTGCCTATCTATCATTTTGAAAGTAAGTAATTTTATTTGTAATTAAATCCATTAATAAAAATAAGCACCTAAAAATATTATGTAGGTATAAGTTTTTTGTTAAATAATAATCATTTTTTGGGGAAGAACCTAGCAACACTAATGGAATTTCCCTTCATTGTCAATGTTACCACGTATAAAAAATTTGCCCAAAATCGGGGAAAATATTAGAATGAATGATCTACACCAAAGTTTTAGTAAATTATTTGTTTATTTAGTTTTAAAAGTTGTTACGAGAAAAAATAATTATTTACTAATGTATAATTAATGTCAATGTTTTATTTTTAGAAAATGTACAGCGATTTCGAACTGCAAGGCGTGATCGATGACAAGTTGAACTCGAAGATATACCAGAATGTAGCAGCGAGGATGCACACGGAAGAGGCCACATGCAGCTTGCTACTCACCCAACAAGACGCTGGGTAAGAAAAAGCCTAATAGTGACATAATACTCAGTAATCTATAGGTAATAAATAGACTGCTCAGTTGGCTAGGCAAGCGTGTGCCGTGCAGTGTGCATAAAGCAACTTTTTGTGTGATACACAAATTGTTGTTTGGGTGTGTTGTATATGTGAATGTTTGTAAAAACACGCACGACATAGGAGAAAATCTAGTCGATTTTAAAAAAGAAAAAATCTTAAACTGCGTCATTAATAGTCCGTGACAGTCAACTTATGGATTGTGAATTTGTGAACCGCCTCTATACTAAATGCTTTGCCTAAACGCTTAGCAAATATCATATTATATATCGCAGTATAAAAGATTCTGGTTTATCAGAGAGCAGTTCTGCCTGTTTTCTATTACAAGTATAATCCTATAGTCTGCTCTTGCGCCATCCGTAAGAGGTGCGGTGGTGTCAAAATGTATTTTAATATGCTGTAAATTTAATACTCTAGTAGAATCTCGAATACCAAAGTTGTAAATCTTTGAATGCTCTTAAATGTAAGAGATGATTTAACATTTTGGCAATGGTCCTGAATGTTGTTTTGCATTTAACAAAATTTATTACTTACAAAGCGATCAGCAAATGCCACGTTTGTCTTGCAACAATACTTCAGTCGTAAATAAGGTCAAAGATCTATTATTTGAGTGTTGATGATAGAAAGACGGGTGTTGTGGATAGATTCACGCAAACAAATAAGTTGATAGCGATTACAATACATATCAATAGGACTAAGAGTTTCTTCAACTGGCCTCTGTTCAACAGTGGACGCTTTTCGACTGGTGATGATGATGATGACAATTCATATCAATTTTTCGTGATATTTTCATGTTGTAACTTTAAAATCTGTCCAATTACAGGGGCGGTGATGATGGAGGTTCAGAGGAGGGTTCCAGGAGTGGCAAGTCAAAACTCGAGGCACTCACGGAGGAAGCCAAGCTTGGAAATGTTACCGCTGTTGTCGGAAAGGTATAAAAATTATATCTATCGTATCATCATCCCTGAATGAGTAGGCAAAGGTGCACATTACGGCACGTAATGCCACTGTACAATGTACACTCACTATTCACCATTTGTGTTATAAGTCCCATGTACTGACTAGGAGTTCAATATCTATTGTAATACTCCTAAATATGAGGTCTTAGTTTCGATTACCAAATAATTATGTCCATTATGACAAAATCAGCTGCCTCGTATAGTCGCACTAGCGACAACTGGAATCATTCTGTATATCAAACTGTATAATAATTATAGGTACCGTAGTTCCATCCCCAGATCAAAGTAGGTATCTTATTATTATTCGCAGTATTATTCAGATTTTGAAACAAACGATCCCACTCCTTCAGATTCTATAGCCAGAAAGTTCATTGCCACCTGAAAGTGTAAAAATAATATTATTTACACCTCTCTCACGAGACATTTATTGTTGGCTATCACGTTTGATCAAGATATAAATAAATGTTTCTATATGAGTCACATGAAAATCATGACAAGATATGTATGACACCTCGGCCAATACATAAAACATAATTATATTTGTCAACATTAATTTTATTTATTTTCGGTCAAATATAGAAAGAGAAATTCTTCTCACTTTGTTCTATGAATAGAAGCTATTATACATTCTCCTTAATTCGGTAATTCTATTCTTACCGTGTTTAGATCTTTCCACATTCATATAGCTATACTAATGTACTAACATGGTCAGAAACCATTTTCATATTGAGTAAATTGTATGCGCCTGCTGCTTTGAGAAAGGCAATAATACGATTCTTAGTGCTTTTGCCACTCAAAATAACACAATGTAGTGTTTTGCTCTAACTTCGAAATAGCTCTCAGATTTGATTAAAGCAAGCATTATTTGGAACGTCTATTCGAGAAATTATCCGTTCATTCGTTATTATTTTAATTAGCAGAATGTGTTAGGACAAGACAAACTATATTACGTTAATTATTTACTATATACTAGATCAGGTACATTGGAACAGTTCCAATTCTGAGTAGAATGCATGTGAATTCTGCTGTCAAAGTGCTATGGCGACCTTTTACACCTCAGTTTACAAAGGTTACGATTGACTCACGCAAGACTGAGTGAGACCTATTGGATTCCTTTCGAATATATATTTATAACTATTTCACACAGTTATAAATACATTTTCTTTAATTACAACCATAGTTAAGCCACTAGTGTGACTGTCTGTAGAGATATCGTGCAGGTTCGATTCCTAGGTTGGGCAAAATGTTAAACTCTTTATTGATATCATTTTTTTTTGTAATGCAGTTTTGAATTATTAGTATGGTTTTTCTAAACGTCACTAATAATTCTCCAACCGACCTTCATAAACTATCACCATAACCATCTGGATTCCGATGAGCTTATTTACCCATTGTTCTCTTTTATATTTTAGGTTGGCAACATCTTCGGTCGTGGTATTGGAGAACTGTCAACGAAGCTTGGCGGCGCATCGTCCTGGTTTTAAATACAATAAATATGTCATAAATAACATTTCTTTGCCTACGTCGATGTGAGATGAAATTACAAAGCTTTTTGTTAATGCATTGAGATTAGAATACAAGAAAATAGGTGCCTATAATAATATTAATACATAATTTTTATCATATTACAGTCTAAGGTTCAACAGTAACTTACAAAAAGAATCAATCAAGATTTTTAGCTAAAATATTTTAGTAAAATATATTGCTTAAATTAAAAATAGTTCTATGATTCATGGATTAACAAAAAGCCTCACCTATTCTGTGATGATGATAAAACAATCGTTTGCATTCGATAAATAGAATGTTCGCCATTTTGAATTATATAAATCACTCCAAGATGGCGTTTAATGCGCTAGGTGTTAATCATAAGTGGCCAGTTAATCATAGCTTAGTGTGATTATAGTGTAAACGAGGATTAGGTTTTGTTTTATATAAAAAAGGCTTTATGTACAGTTAGGGGATCATTATTCGTTTATTGGAAGCAAATAAAAAATGTATTACGTACGTGTGTATATTAAGAGTAGTATTTGATAAACACGATTCGAAAAAAATATAATAGTATATTAAATTATTACGAACGCATACATACACAAAATGCTACAATAAGAAAACATATCGCTTTGGCAAAAGTTATATTCTGTTATATTTAACGCGATGTATTGTAATTATTTACAAAATTATATGTACTTAAAAAAATATTAAAAGAATGGGGGGGTGGGTTGTGAGTGTGTGAAAGTAAGGAATCCTTTCTCGATTTATCAAAGTTACGTTTTATATATCTTTTAGAACTTGTTATAAATCTTCAAAGTGACTTTACTACATAGTTTCCTGCAAAGTCTTATATATTTTATTCACATATTTCATTCTATTTACGAGTGACAAGCACGTTAACATTAACAGCAAAACAACGTTTTCAATGCAACTCTTTCTATACCTAAGAAACAGTATTTTTCTAATTAACAAATCCACTTTTTAAAACATCGGTTTGATCTCTTTATTAAATCTACAATGCATTTTTATAAAATACAAAATAGGCGCGATACAGCTTATTTATTTTTCGAATTCAAATATTGCAAGTAAAAATAAACCTCCCCGCTTTTTGGGTAAAACTTGTTTTTTATAAGAATGCATCTTTAAATTTACAAGTTAGCCACTTTTCGCTATAGTATATTTATCTATATTTTAAAAGCTCTCTAGATCTAATGAAAAATCTAGCGACACTTTACCTTGATTAGTCGTCAAAATAATACATAACTATTTACTAAAAAATACTATTAATAGTTATATTTGTTAACAAAATAATATTCTTCTACGCTAAACACCTTACAAATTTTTGAACTAGGAGAAAATTTAAAGTACTTAGATGAAAGTTTAATGATTAATATAGCGGTTAGTCGCTATGCTGATTCGCCTTACTAATGTCTTGTTCGGAACGGCTTGGAAAATAGAATACTTGTCTTACTTTATTCTAAGTACCTATTTATTCTCACTTGGTTTGTCCTTTCTATCGTTCATTTGTTGGTTCAAAATTAAGCTTGGAAGCTTCGAAAATTATATGGATAAGGATAAAATAACAAAATGCGTGTTCTTAAACAGATTAGTAGGCTCGTCAAGTTATTGAAAGTATATTAGAGAATGATAAAAATCGCAGTATCTGTAATGAAATATTGAGATATTGACTGTGAATCCTAAAGTCCAGCACCGAACGACTTGGTATAGAGGTGAATGTAGTTATTCCCAATATTTTATCATAACACGAAATTATATAAACACTTTAAATAGAACTATATCGGCACAGTAATCTTGTAACGATAGTAGTGCTCATATATCGAATGTAAGGAATAATCAAATTGATATATTAACCAATGTTACATCTGTATTTTAATTTGTTAATCCCAGTTTATTGATTTGTGAAAACAATCCTATATTTGTTATACCTTTTAATTGAAAGCCAGTACCTTGTAGACCTACCATCCACAAACTACACGAGTTTACACAACCAAAAAGATGAAAAACATGAATTAAAAATGTATTTAAGTGTACTGGATACGTTAAATTCTTTCTGTTTTTGAGTTATTGTGTATTATGTTGGTAAAGAGCTCAATAGAATGAAAATGTCAGTTTTGTAGTGTCTAAGTGCATTATAAGAGCCGACTGAAGATGTAACTGCGTAGTAACAAGCTTGTATTATTTTGCCATGTTGGAAACTCGCAATGAATCCGTGTATCACTATAAAACGTGCCTATTTCAAACTACCTACTTACATATAAACAGCCGATAGCTTCGTAAGGACACCATTGCGAGTTTTCAAAAGCTTTGAAAAGCCATTGAGTGCATCGCGTGTGTAAGGGGATAACAATAAAAAATATTTACAATAAAAATGTTTACTGTTCCTTTGCTCTTTTATTCCTCTGTGTCAATTGTTTTTGTGGATAAAATGAGACAATTTTGGTAACCTCAGAATTTAGAAGAAGAAAAAAACTAAAAATTTATTATTTATTTATTTACACACTTAGTACAATTCATTTTAAATGTAATTGTTCGTCTTGAGTCTCTTATAAAAGCTGCCATTGGCTTATAAAATTAATGTTATACAATGTATTGAACTTATAACACTTTTAATCATACCAAACTTGTTAAAACTGTTTCAACTTACAAGAATATTTAACGAAATTCTTCACACGACAACCAGATAATCTCTTTGAATAACTGGGCAGCCGGATGTTAAAATATTATTTTAAATCCAACTGTATCTAATACCAGAACGCTCATCCAGACAAATAAACAAACTCCAGTTTTTAATATTATTATATAACGGGCACCTTATGTACGAACTATAAACTACTGAACAATACGCTTTCGTAATTTATATGAGACAAAATCTTAAAACAGTTTGTTTGAGGCGCCTCTTTTTTACTAGTCTTTAGTTACTTTATTGTCTTCGAACAAACGTAAAATAAACAGTATGAATTACAGTGGCACACGTTAGGTTTTGCCCCTACATGCAAAACTGTGCAGGTATAACCGACTTATATTGTTCTGTCAACTGTACAATTTTCCCCTATACACGCTAGGATTTGCAGGCACAGTTTTACATGTAAGGGCAAAACCATCTTGTAAAAACTAACGCGTATGGCCAGCAAGCATTATTCTAATAGTAACTCCCATTCCCTTTAATTAACACTAATGTAGATAATTAAATACGTTAGTACCTCTACACACTTTAAATTAACCGCTCCTAGTTATTATACAAAGTTTCATCATTGTTACTCTTTGGTAGGGATATATTATGTCTGGGAGTCAACGTATTATTACTAAATACTTATGGAATTGAGACCAGTACATGACAATAGGCTCATCCCCCATTACATGGGTCTTATAATACAAATAGTGAAAAGTGGGAATACATTGTATAGTGGCATTACGTGTCATAACGTGCACCTCTGCCTACCCCTTCGGGGATAAAAGATATGACGTTACATTTATTAATTAGGTATTACCTAAAAGTACTCACTGAAAGTAAAAGTGCATACGATATTCGTCATATTATTTGTCTTATAGCAAATAAAACCCGGAACGGGCCATGGGCTCGTAAAAATACGCCGACCGGTGTGAAGTAACTAATAAACGCACGAGACATCTATAAATATCAAGTTATTCTTATTATCCGTAATAAAATATCTCCATTTTATTTCTTTGTCCTGGTTCATGTTCCATGAAAACGCAACAGTGACTTTATTGCTGTAAAATGAGTTAATGGGAACATAATCTGTTGTTTCGAACAAAATAATAAAGTTTTTTTATTAGTTTTGAAAGAAATATCGATACTATGAACGGTTTAATGTAATTTACAATAACTAGTGATCACAATTGCTGTCAATTTGTATTTTGGTCGTTAAAATTAGTGAAACACAACATACTTTTATTTTTAACCACAGTCGGTTATATCAATTCACATAAACATTGATTCAACACAACACTTCGCGAATGCGATTACGACCGCTCTCAGCGGCAATGCGTGCCAACAGGCATTTTTAAATATATGACCTATTTTTAGGCACCGCTAATAATAATTAGAAAAGGTAACGTGAACCTCTCAGCTGGCAGAGAATTCCGTGAGTGTCGCTCGGGGAGATTAAATTTATTCTTGTGGCAACATCGCTCATAATACCGCCGGGTTAATTTTATTCATGATATTCAGAAAACAATTATGTTATAAAGTGTAGTTAAAGAAATATAATTTTATTAATCATTACTAGGAAATATTTAAAGTGGTAAATAAATACAAAATAAATTATTAAAGGTAAATTCAAAACGCAAAGTAGCAACACCGGACCAGAAAAAAGTTTGACATTTCGAAGTGAAGTTGTGAACGCAGTGAACGTGTGTGTAAATTTACAACAAAAATATTTATTTTTATGTAGTGATTTTAAAGAAACCGTAAGTTTTTGAATTAAACATTATATTATTTTTGTTATTTAGTTTAGTTATGATCGTGTAAATGGTGTATCTGTTATGAAAAGGCTTACTAGCACAATATTCCCGGAAATGCCTTACTGTTTTATTTTTAAAAAAGAAAAAAAGTGAAAATAAGACCTTTGTGGGTTGTATCATCTGTGCATTCCGATGTTATTACGTGGGGCGGGGTCAGGGAACTACGGACGATGGCATTTCCCGCGAACTCTTGAATTTTAGTGAAATATGCGCGCGAGTATTACGATTCTTAAAATAGACAAAATGATTGGCAAAGTACAGGAGTCGATAGTAAAATGTGTTAGTAGGTGATGGTCAGGTATCTGAAAATAATATTTTAGTTCTACCTTAGCCTAAATACCCTGATTGTTACACAATACTTTTAAAATACTTTTTTTTTTCAAGTACATGTCCCACTTTTTTTCTATTGTTGGATGTTCATTCTAGTTTGTTTTGTTTACTCTTTTTTTTTAATAGTTACCATTATGTAAGTATACATGTGATCAATGTGCAAGTTTAATAATAAATTGTAACAAATTTATCTTTTAAAACAAAATTAATGTTTCTTTAAAATAATAAGAATATTATTTTTAGGTAGGTACTTGGTTAATCCAATATATTTTAATAAAAATACCTAAATAAAACCTTTTCTGGCTATAAGAAATTAGAAAAAAAGTATTGATTTTAGTTATAAAAATATTAATATTCTAATAAGAAAAGACTGCCACAAGTTATTTAATATGTATTAATAAAATAATCAAATTCAATAAACTTAAAATAAATACCTAAATAGTACAAAACAGACTTAAGTAGGTATATGATTAAACAGCATTTTTAACTAAATAAAAAAATCTGCAAAGAAAAAATATCCACCTATTCTCTTAAAAACACATAATCAGAATATGTCATAGCTAAGCTTGCAGTCACAGATAATACTATTCTACCAGTCATAGATAATAATATTTTACTTGACAAACAGTAGTTATTTGAGAGATAAACGGAGCCATTAGGATAGGTGCATTCTCTGGCTTACGGTGACTGATAAGATGCAGACTTAACCGATACATGTCTCATTGTTAAGTAAAGAGGTTAAACTAAAATTAAACTTACTAATTGACTTACTTTTTTGTTAGGTCAGTATTAATTTAATAAATTAAAATAAATCTTTGAATCTTCTTTCTGTAATTTTAAAAGTACTAGGTTTCTATCTGAGGGTTTGTTCACATGGAATTTAGAATTCTGTCAAGCATGTTCCTGTCGTGCAGTTACCTAAAAGTTGAGGTTACTATACCTGATAAAAGTTACCAAAAAGTTTGGGTTACTATAGCCCGCTGGGGTATCTTTGACCGAAATTCTATAACCAGTAGGATTCTGGGTATTTTCATGGTGGTATCTACTGTAGATCCTGGCTTACAGGAGTTGCAACGATTTTAGGAAGGTCAAGATAAAAATAATAAAAAAAATGCTGCACAAAATATACCTGTACCGTCAGTACCGTAGTTAGTTACCGTCAAATTAAAAACTTTTCCTTTATTTGTCAATCAAAAATGTAACTTGCAAATAATTATTTGTGTATTACTACAGTTACCTACTACTGTGAACTTATTGTTAGGTTTGCCATTCAAATTTCACATTACAAAACATATTGTTGCAACTGTAAAATCTTTAACAATTTGTTGGTTAACTACTAAAATTGCACTTACCCAACCAACTTGACAAAATTTGTCAATGTTCCATCTTATTTTTCCCTTACAGTACGGTTCATTATTACGGTTACGGTTCATTATTTTCCCTTACAGTAGTATTTTTGTATCTATCGTTTTCAGTAAAAACTTTCAGAGATAACCACTAAATTTGAAAAAACCATGACTATTGAATATCCACATGTAATAAGTAAGGGTAAAACGGGGTGAATAGAATTCAAAGGGTGAATAGACATAAGAATGTCGTGAATAGATGTTAGAATATTTTCCCAATATTTATTCACCTCTTTTCTGTATCTATTCACCCCTCGAATTCTACTTACCCCGTTTTACGGTATACTGTATTTTAGGTATGTGCCACAGATCTGCCTAATTTATTAACCATTGCTATTGACACTTTAAACGCCACGGGGGTCACCGGTGACCGACGTTAGCGGAGGATTTGCCTTCAACAGTTTTCTATTGGCTGTCAAAGACTTTCATGCTTCTCTCTTTCTGTAACTACTTACCTACGTAGGTACTACAATTTCGAATCCAAACGTAAAGCACTGTTTAAATTTCCACCAGGAATTTGCCTAAAAATAGTGACGGTCTTATCTAAGGCGCCATCATGTCGCCTTTCGACGCAAAACCCATTAAATCATGGCGACAAATTCCTAACCCACTTGCGTACCCTTTGGTAACCTAATTCTGTCGACCATCTCTAGTTTTACGTAACCCTATAGAAACTAATGTGTGAACCAAATCATATTGACTTCTTCTGTGTAAATAACAATTTCAAAACTAATTTCTACGAACAAAACCGCTTGTATATAAGTGATGAAATTCTCTCCAAATCAGGCTCTCAACCTAAGAATACTTAAAAAAAATGTACCTATATTGTGGACTTATGCGGACTTACGAATTAACTGGCAAGACGTTTAGTAGGTACTCGTACCTATTTATCGCTCATGCCAAGTAGATATCCTAGGCATTTAAGCGCAGTTAGCATTCTAATAAAGCATCCATCTCCGTTTAAAATGAACATAACCGTCTTATACGGACAAGATTAACAGACTATCTAATCTCGACACTTGAATTATATTGAGGGAAATGAATAGTTAATGAATAACTTAAAAAAAGGGAACCGCCTTTAATTTTCTTTACTGTCTCCCATGTTTTTAAGGCAGATAATATGCCTAAAACCTACCTACCTAATCTGAAAAATAGCACTTTTGCTGAAAGCCCCATTAAAATCGGAGATAATCGCGGTCAAACATAAACCAAACACAGAACCTCCTATTTTTGAAGTCAATTAAAAAAAAGAAATTGCAGCCGAAGACTATCACATTAGTAAACTTGAGAAGGGCTTCACAAATGATGATGTAGAAATTGCCCTAAATAACTTGCAGTCATTCACATCACAGGTGAATGACATCACTGCACTAATCAGAATTGATAATTCGGCTTCAATACTGTGTGAACCCAACAAAACGATTAACAGGAAGAAAGACAATAAGGCCTTGTTGTTGATATTGCACGACATCGTGCTTGCGAAACTCACGATATGAAAACGAGAAGTGAGAATCGATTCATTCATTCCAACCAATAAGTATTAGAATGATTTATTGTTTTAATTGACGCTAGTGGCATTGGTAAACATTATGGTCTTGGATCCAGACAAAAATGAAGAAAAATAATGTACATTGTCTTAAAAATTAGGTGTAGGAAACAGCGCGATCTTTGCTTTGAAGTGAACGATATTTTCGTCGAATTTCTCGGCAATTTTACCAAGATTGGGTTTATGATTTGAAAGGAGCACGTAATTCAATTTTCCGTGAGTCGTTTCGATGCGTCTAAAGTCAATCAACGCTTTTTTCTTCATGTCGAAGAATTTGCAAGCGTAAAAAAGTGCTCATTAAAAGAGATTATTATGAGAAATTAATGCTATCAACTGTGATGTGGAGATCGTTGTGAGTTATGTTTTAAGTCGTAAACGTAATTATGATTGATGATGATAGACAAACAGAAATAACTGATGATTATTTAAAATTAAGAACACTTACTAATGAGAATTTCTATAATACTCCCAAAATGTATTGGACGAGATTGAATGAAGCAAAAACTTCTCGTAAACACCATTCTGGAACGCAATTTACATTTTGGAAGAGAGAACAAATATGTTTTACAAATAATTGCCTCACATAAACCCATATTGACATACGGCCTGCGTTGTGTGCAAGTCAAAAGTAAAACATTAAAGTTACGATGACGTCAGCTTCCAGGCATCCGTCGGAACAAAGTCCCATTAGGTACTCGTACGCACTTCAATAATGACTTCTTACCTACCTATAAAGAATAATGAGAAAGTGAGCAAGAACAACGAACCACACAATTTGCGTAGGTAAACAATTATACTTTAAAACTAACAAAACAAATTCTTGAGTTTACTAGCCAGAACTCACGAAGCAGCTAGGATCAATGAAATATTAGTTTACAAGGAAATAGACTGAAATAATTCCAGGTAAAGTATACCTGGCCTGTTTTAAGAGTAACAAAACAAATAAAAGTAGTGAACGCTAGATCCGAGCCACCTGGTTTAATTATAACGCCAAATATTTTCACAGGTGCGAAATAGATGGTTAAAGTAACCTAAAAATGTTGCAGCCGCATCTATAGCTAGTCTTCTTGGATCAAGATGAGACGGTTCTAAGAATATGACTTACAATTTTGCATATGTCAAAGTTTTTGGATCTTTAGAAGCTGTTTTAGGAACTGTGATTAATCTTTTTTTAAGGGGGAATTATCATCTAATGACTTCTCTCGCCTTGGGCTAGGCGAGAGGGAGTGTCAGACTCTTAATGAGTAAAAACTATCCCGTTCCTACTCCTGTTTTTTGAGCCGGAGCCCCGGTAAACCCGCTAGGTAGTCCGCAGCTCCGGAAACTGTGACTAATTACTTAAACTAGATTATTCTTCATCTATATTTTGTATCTATCCCAAAGTTTTGAGAAACGTTTTTAGGTCACGCTAAGTTAATGGTCGTGTCGATTCATGCTTAAGACTCACAATTGGCTCGATTGGTAACTGTGATTAAATTAGGTCTGCAAACATTCATTATAATCAATATTGTATGCTCTTCCCTCTATAAACAATGTGATAAATGACAGAGCATTCGTTGTGTGGCTATAATAGCTATCAATCGAATTAGTTTTAGAATAATTCAGTTTAATTAGATTTACTCTTTAATTGTAAAAGTGGTTGCTTTCATTCTGTTCCAATTTTGTTAAGTTTTTTACCGTTTTTGGACAAAATCTCATGGGTAATGTGGATCACTTTCTCATTAACGTTTTTATACGGTTTTTTTTGGCAAGATGTCGTCTGTACAAAACGATGTAATCTTTCAATTTGTATCGTTTATTCTTTGATTTATTTTAAGAAATCCTGTTTATATCTGAATACACAAGAAGTTGAAATTAGTCCAAACGATAAACAGTTTGTTATTTCATGCTATGATGTAAATCTCATGTTTCGGTCTCATTTGCAAAATTCTTTTTAACTAATGAACGTATATTTATTTACCGAAATTTACATTAAACGTCCACTTTTCTGGCAATATCATTTTGTCACAATTGGTCAGGCGTTGTAGTGAAAATTTTTCGCGTGATTGGTTTCGCGTGGAGTTTTTTATACCCATCTACCTACCAGACTAACTGATTCGGTTCTTTTTTGCCGTCGCGTCAATTTGTTTCCTGTTTATTGTCTTTTATATTTAGTATCATATAAACGTTATGCTCTTTAAAATAAATTTTGGTTATCAAAGACTCAACGAAAGTTATTTTCCGTGCTCAATGAAAGTTATTTTCCGTGAATCAGTTACGTAAGTTTTAAATCAAAAATCTTGTGCAATAAGACATGGCGTTGTAATATCTTTAATTTTGTGAGTTCCAACAATTATGTCGTAAATACTACAGTTTTGTTTAATTTATCTTGCAAGTGTTATACATCAAAATAAACTAGAAGATTTGTGCTTTACGATGATGTACAAATATCACAGTTTTAGCTGATAAATCTAGTCTAATTTTAACTTCAAACGATTGTTGTTTCGAAAAAAATGGCCGGTCTGGTGTTGGCCACTTTTAGTTTTGTTTATACATATTTTACATACTTTGCATTACAATAGTATATAAAATATCGAAATACATTTCGTAATAAGCAAAATAATACATTTTTCAAAGAGAAATATACTAAATTCATTGAAGATTCCATAATAATGTCAATGTGTTCCTCAGGTTTTTTGATGTGTAAAATTACGAGTAGTGTTTTCTTTCGTATTTCTTTAGAACTCTGCTTTTAAATAAACAAACAATTGATATTCTTTTGCCAGCCATTCTTCTGTTTTAAACAAGAAATAAATTACTTTGTCCCATCATGAATCACTTTTTGCTACTATGCTTAAATGAATCACTTGGGATTCAAGCTAATCGAACTGTGCCTAAACTAACCTTATAAAAAACTAAACAAGCTTGGTACGTGACAAATATTTAAAGTGATTTATGTAGTGGAAGTAATGGATAAATTAAAAACGTCAATACTTCAACATTGTGTAGTTTCCATGTCAATACGGGCTACATAAGGTGTTTTTGTTGAGTGTGTTAATTGCTTTACTTTCCCTCGTAAAATGCGTGTGTAAAAAATTTGTTGACGCAGTAACATATGTTTGCACTTATCTTCACGCAAGTTTTTAACGGTCACATTCTTTTAAATCGACAGCATCAATTAGATCATCTAAGATAATTCATTAAAATGTTTTACGACTAGTGAAATCTGATTTTAAAATACTTATAAGAAAAGTATTACTGAAATTACGTGTCCACTTGAAAAGTATTAAATCTCAATGTACTCTCGTCAATCGCAAATTCAATTCAACGTAGAGATAGAGCCATCATCTATCAAAATAGAACAAAATGAAAACATTAGCCAACATTGGGTTGGGTTGCCATTTTGTCTGCTGTGTCACCTTCATTCGTTTAAAGTGTCTCTGGAAATCATTCGCTTTGCCAACATTTACTATAACCTACGTATTTTCTTACCCACTTGGAACTCCTCATATTAGCGTTGACAGCTTCTGAAAAGTACTCGTTGTCTACAACAGAGAAATGTCTAAAATTTTAATTATTTCGTACCAAAAAATATAGGTGACATACTTTTTGAAAGTATTTAGCAAAAATCCATCAATATTGGGAATGTCATGGCCATTGCGAATAGCTTTGGTATTTAGGTCAGAAAAACAATTGTATTTGTACAAAATAATGGGTAGGTAATGTAATGTAAAGTGCTTAATCACCACTAAAGGTTAGAGGAAACAATTTGCTTTAGGTGCGGAAAAAGTATGAATAAACTTCAACGGTCATATGAGATGTCCTCTTTTTAGACAAAGGAGTCATTGAAACAGCCTTTTTCATGCTCTGAAAATCATAACATCAGCGGAACGTGCCATTTTTACGGCATGGAATACAAGTCAATAGGTTTGAGATTCTGCCGCGTCAGGAGTCGGTCAACGTCCTCGGTAAGACATATCTGCGTCATAGTCCGTTTGATGGACATAGTACCGCAGTAATTTGACCGCAGTTCCTTTCTTCCTACAATATTCCGGAGATTAAGGCATCTGACGAAGCGACGTTACGATGCTTCATACCAGTCTTTTGTAATTCCATCAATAAGGGTTCAACGAACAAAGGACTATAGAACTTCCTTTACCATTCTTAATGCCCATTCTTCGTTCATCTCGAGGTTTGAAGAATTTAATATCCGCTTACATGACCCACTTGTGGGTGCCGGCGCCGCTTCTTGACATTTACGATTTTAAAAATAAGTAGTAGCTGTTTGACAGCGGATAAACAAAGCTGTTTTATGATGGCCCTAATATGTTTAGTGTTATTTTTTGGTTAAAATGTGCAGGGGCATTTGATATAAATTCCCAGAATAGATATTTTGGTATCGGTTCAGCTTTTAAATCCAAAAATACACGGCTTGATAAATTAATTTGTAAAGTAATATGTTTCTAAAAGCTGAAAGTCATGACCAAATTTATTGCAAACTTTTGCAAGGCTCACAATATTGTAAAAAGAAACATTGAAAGTGAAATAGCACCGTGCTTACGTAACCTGTCTGTGGGCAAAATAATGGAATTCCAGCACAACATGATGTTATTCCAACTGTCGCGTTACAAAAATAAATATCAAACTTTTACTTCACAATTCTTTGCTCCCAAATTACAGCGGCAATTTTTTGCTCCGTAATTTCTAAAAGTACTGCCAAACAGTGCTATCTTCTACAGTTATGATGATTCACTATTGCATCTTTGTCCAAACGGAACTATATACATTCTATAATCGGTGTGTGGTCTAAGTACAATGCTACGGGTGTCGGATAGCACTGTGCACCTATGTACATAACACAATAAACTAATACTCGATGCCGTTCTCCTTCTTTATAATTTAAGTCACACGGGCTTGTTTAAACGTGTGTGAACTGTGTTTGTGGTATTTTTGGTGGACAAAGTAAACAGATTTGTGATTTCAAAACTGTATTGTGGACAGTGAATTTTGTGTCTTTAGCTGCGCTGATGGAAGTGTCTCAATATGAAATCGGATCTAGCTTATGACATTGAAGCATTAGTAATGAAAATAGGACAAAGGTGACACTGGTATATATCTTCCTTTCCTGCCTACCTTTCTCTTAATGGATTATCTCAGTAATGACATTGATATCACAGTTGAACACAGCTCTAAAACGTTTGCAGTTTCCTCACAGAATGTCCGGATCAAATATCAAAAGGATTAAATTTAACTTTGGCAGAATGAAAATAAGCGAATTATGTGTTTCCTAAATTAGTTGGCGAGATATTACGTAACGGACGGTGATATATGTTAGAGTCTGGATGGATTTTAGACCAAAACGTGAGTAGCTCTGCCCGACTCCCGAGACAAGGATTGATGGCCCGTGGCGTCCTTAATAAGAAGTTAGTGCCCATTTACTATGACGGAGATCTCATCTGGCGTCTGCCAACCGATAGGTTTATGATAAAACTCGCCCATTTGTCTTCGCTCTTTCTGAACTACGCATGTCTAATTTAATTTAAGACTCCGATAACTAATTTATTGATGCTTCCCGGATGATCGTTCAACGGCCAATTAATTTCGCTTTGAATGAATTTAAAATAATGAAAGTAGTTTTTTAAAGTCAATTAATCTGTGACAACAAAATAAATACCTACCAAAGTATACGGAAAGAGGAAAATGAACAAAATAATTACGTAGTTCATTCCAGCATTTATCTAATTATCCTCTAAAATTTTAAGACTACGAGGAAGTATAAAACTGAATCTGTGATATATTTTAACACAACTAGATGAAGTGCTGAAGCATTGTCTGCTGTGACATAACCGCTTCGTGCGGCTAAAATTAGCCAATCGAATCTTGCGTGCGCCCGCGCATCGCTGCAGGTGCGCTCAGTGTTGCCGCATGCGAAAATGCAACTCGTTGACTGGTAACATCGAAGTGTTTCAACAAATCATTTCTAAAATGTATCTAGAGATAGTAATGTAGAGTTTATCACTACAATATTAGACATAGTTACAACATGACAGCAAATCAAAGGATGTAGAGTTGAGAAGCAACTTTGTTGGAAGCTCAAAACAACCATAAAGTGGTGCAATTACTTAAGGAGTTAGTATAGTAGTTATTATCTAGGAATGCTCTGGTGACAGCGGTATCATATGATGTCTTCCTTAGCCATCAGCTACCGAATGGATGGGCATTAGGCTACTGAACTCCTAATTAACTATACCGTGGTATGCGGCTTAATTTAGCCCGCAAGGGTTTAGTGCCAAACTCTCAGGTGCGAACTGCGAACTGTGTTATCAATTACTGAATACCATTCCGGCACTGGTTTTCATTTAAATTATTGCTTTTGCGTTGAAAATGTCAACAGTTCTATTTTGCTTTTTGGAAGTTACTTGTTACTTTTGCTGCTTTTTGGAAGAAACTTGTTAGGGCTGTAGATTAGTGGGGCTGATGCCTGTTCCGGAGCTGCTGACTACCTAGCGGGTTTACTGAGGCTCCGGCTTGAAAAGCAGGAGTTGGAACAGGGTGGTTCTTAGTCAGTAAGAGTCTGACAGTCCCTCTGGCCTCGCCTAAGGCGAGAGAAGTCATTGCATGATTATCCCCCCTTAAAAAGGGCTGTAGATTCCTATAACTTGCCTTACGTAGTTTCCATTGTAAAAGTACCTTCTACAGTCGTGCAGATATTTGCATTACTGTAATATTCAATCAAACGGGTATAATGGGCTATTTTTAACAATGTTGCAATTGTAGCAACTGTTAGACGTACGTCAAGGTTATTTACACGTCCATTGCTTTGATTGTGTGTGAATGTCTGTCAAAGTAGTTAGTAAACTAGCAATGTATGTAAACTTAGTGAGTATCGAATAAAATTGTACCAGTGAATGAAAGAATCCAGCGCAGCGTGATTGTTATACGTGTTCTAAACTTCTGGCGCGCTCTGTATACTGCTATGCAGTTTGTCTTTCCCGATGATCTTCTCTCGGACAAATGGGTTCATATAAATCTAATACCTATTGTACCTGGAGCTACAGACTAGCCCTAGACTAACCCCGCTAGGGCTTTCAGTGCTCCGGCTTAAAGAGCAGGGGTAGGAACGGGGTGGTTTTTAGTTAGTAAGAGTCTGACGTTCCCTCTCGCCTCAACCAAAACGGGAGAAGTCGTTAGATGATTATTAACCATTAAAAAAAATACCTAATGCAAACTTGAATTTTATAAACCAAATGAACAGCCATACAAAGTTCTGGAAGAGAAAAATAAAATGAACTGCAAAGGAAGAAATATTCCATATGGCCGTTTGTTCGCTGTCCGCAGAGGGAAATGCCTCGAATACCTCGTCTTCTAGAAATGCTGCAAGTTTTAATTACGTCACATATTCGAAAGCTTTTAAATGCTCGTTCCCTTGTAAATGTCGCGGTAAATGATACTTCTGACCGAATGCGCTTCCTGTTTCCAAACACAGCGTTTTATTTGCTTATTCTGTGACGTTGATTGAGAATTCAAGAAACACTCTCCAAAAGTTATATTTTTAATTAGGACATATCTTGTTTATGACTGCACAGTTGGCGCGGTGGCTGGGCAACTGGCTGCCGTGCAACGTGTCGCGGTTTCGATTCCCGCACGGAACAAGTTTTTGTGTGACCCACAAATTGTTGTTCCGGGTCTGGGTATCATGTGTATGTGAAATTGTGTGTTTGTAAACGCACCCATGACACAGGAGAAAAACCTGAAGTGGGGCAAAGTTTATTTAAAAATATATCTGCACAAATACTGAAGGAAGCTACTAAAGATTTTGTATTTTTTTACTTTTATTAGGTCTATTCAATTAGTTGTATAGTAGTCTATTTATTTTACATTTTTATTAACAGATACCTAAAAGACCTAGCATTAATTTCAATTTCAATATCAATTTCTCCAGTTGGCAAATTCAAATCAATTTGTTGTGAATATAATAAATCTTAGTCGTTAATTATAATGAAATGTCATAAAGTGCTGCAAGAGCGATGTTTTAAGACTGCCAAGTTCTGAGCACTGCACTATTTCAACCATAATTTATGAGGACGAAAGCTAAGTCAAACACGGTCATTCTTAGTGCATAAGACATATGGACGATGTCTGTGAGTTAAAGCGAAAAAATAAACAATACAAGATAGTATGATAGTGAAGAAATACAAGGAATAGTTTGATGGTACTTAATACTCGTATCTAGTAATGAAATAGAGTTAATTAATTCAATAGTAATTACGTTTCATTTGATTTTTTCGGAATGAAGGTCGTGAGACATATAAAATTAACATAAGAAATCACGGTTTACTCACATATATTAATAGAAAAAAGCTTTACTAGTTTTACTAGACGTCGCGCAGCCCACTCGGTTTTTTAGTTAATTTAGTATGTCTCACGATAGTTACTATAAAAAATAAATTTGGATTGTTCACTTTTAAAAAAGAATCAGTCACGCTAAAATGTCTAAATGCGGGCTAAACTCAGCAGCTATTCATGACTGATTGAATACTTACTTCATAATATTGAATTCTAAATGTACCTATAGACATTGTTATAATTCTAGCCGTTACAATATTTTGAAAATAATCTTCACAAGACAGGTGGTTCAAGGCTTAAGTCCATAAGTGGAATAGAATAAACTTATTGGTATATCCAAGTATCCCATAAAGTCATTCGATTTAATTTTGGCGATTAGGTATTTATCCCTTTTTGCAATATATGAATTTTCGGTGCCACAAGCTAATGGTTTTTTTTTTTTTCGGTACACTTTTCGCCAAGAGTTTATGCACCAAAAACTACGATAAATATTTACAGATCATACAAATACCTACTTCCCTATTCTGATTGGCCGGTGCGAATGAACCAACCAATCAGAGCGCCGAATGTGTTCTCGTTTCGATCTCTCAACGTAAAGCAAACTCGTACTAAGGGTACTGTTCGGATCTTTTTCCCGTACCGCACATTAAAGACGAACAACGATTTTAATGAAGCTATACAATCTTGATTGATTACTTGAAACAAAAACTAAAACCACCAAGCCTAAAGATTCATTACCCTTTCTTTCTTCTTATACAAAGACGTTGTAAAAATCCTATAAATCTGCTGTTACTAGCTGTTTCCTTTCTTTATTAGTTACACCATTCTGTTGTTTTGTCTGTACACGATCTTTATTATTTAAAGTCAAAGCATTTGTTTTAATTCATCCATATACAGGCACTTTTGAAACGTCAAAAGTTTTATGTCCATCAGTTGATTGATCAGTAAACCTTGGTGCTAAAGTACTAGTTCCAGAATTTAAGGAGAAGAACGAGAATGAAATACATCGTTACTCTTCTCAGTGACATATTTTCTTCATAACAAATACCAAAAAGCAAACAAACATCTTTAAATTCATGTAACAACACATTAAAGCTCAACCATCCTTTACGCCACAATTCAATTTCATCCAAGATTCCTCGACAAATATAAATTCGCGCGTGGAAGGTATCAGACAGTTTCACATAAAATCCGTGTGAATCCAGTGTTTGGTACGGGCGCGTCAGTGCATTACACCCACTCAAAATCCAAATATACTTATAAACGGAGAGATATGCTCAAAATGTATGAGGAGGGAATGACTTGCAACCGATTTCAGATATCAGCGTGCTTTCACTTGGCCATTGTGAATTTTGTGGGCTGAGAGATGGCGAGAGAGTATTTATAATTGGTTATTGAAAGGATTGATAACATTGCATTACTTCGGTGGGTACATACATACATAACCTCACGCCTGTCTTCCATGAGCGTAGGCAGACTATGGACCGCAAATAGCTACGTTTCTTATATATGTACTTCTTTTGCTTCATCAAAAGTCGTCAGTGTTTTCAAGCATGCTCGTCGATTAAAGGTACTTTTAATTTGACCCCTCTTTAATATATCTCCAATCGGGTTGATATATGTCCGCCTAGAGTCTTTCGACGGTAGATACTTCTGTTTTATCGAGAAGTAGACATATAAATAGCAAATGTTTGCCTCTGTTTCAAAGGTCATTTGAACTTCGTAATAGTACCTTCCAACCACTGTTGTAGGATTAAGTAAAAAAGGGTTAAGTGTTGAATGATGATCTGCAGATAGCATTTTACTATTTAAAATAAATAAACAACATTTTTATGTGCCACACTTATCCATTTCCATTCCAATTTGTGTTGATGTAAGCAATCGGGAACTGTTGAAGTGAAGATGAAATTATCAACATACATAAGTTAATATTGCATTATATTTGTTAGGAACCTAAGATTGAATCATAAATATTTTCTGTATCTGATGCAATTGCAGTGAGTGAGTTGTAATTTTGGGAGAGCCATGCTTTGACACGAATGGCCGGCTCGATCGGAGTGATACCACGACCTCTGTAGTCCTCAATCTTCCTAATCCCATTCCCCAACAATGCTCAAATTCCTAACCCCCAAAAGGCCTGATGTTTCGGGTGTCCATGGGCTGCAGCGATTGCTCGTCTCAATCAACTATTCGTCTGCTCGTTTACCGGTTTATAAGTACTATAAAAAATGAAATAAAAGTTCTTTGATAGCCCAAGGATTTAAGGGAAAATGTTATTCTTTCTAGAAGCTTTCGAAGAGAAAAATCTTGATTTGTACGAGCTCTATCTGTTAGTGATACGTTTGAGATCTATCAGGGAAATCTACGATTGAATATACTTGGAAAAACTAGTACCAAACCTGGTCAAGGCGACGAAGCCTAAGATGGACACATTTCTAAACAATTTTCCTTTACCAGTTAGTGATCAGAATGGTGTAAATTGATTTTTCTGCCCAGTTTAAGTTCTTGACTCTACGGTTTTTTATATCAAAACACTTTCTTGCATTTGCAATTTAAATTGTTTCTAGATGCTTCTATTTATTAAGCTTGTGTCTATAAGATGTAGGTTTACTAATATGAAGATTGTTTGTTTATAACAAGACTATTGTATTGTATTGAACTTGTATTGAGTATTGTGATTGCCGGAATGCGCAAAAAGCGAAATACGAAGTCAATGACACAGACCCGATCAATGATTGTAATAAAAATAAGTGTTAGTGAACGCATTTTCCAAAAGTACAATTTCGCTTTTTACATCTACAAGATATAGTACCGTACTATAAAAAGTAGACAAATATCCAAAAAGAACAGGAAACTTCATGATTAATTAGGCACTAAAATGATGCTAAAAATCAATCTGATCAAATTGCAGTTTCACGGGAAAATATAGACGGAAACGATTGATTTAGCAACGCAACTGGAAGAAAAGAAGCGATTTCGTTCACGGTGCGATGTTAAAATTTCGTCTGGTGTTCATAATAGCCGTTTGACCGAGATCTGTTTAACCGTAATCTTTATGAATTAACCGAACTCTGTGTTCTCAGAAACCGCCGTCTTACATTTTGCCCCACACAATTTGTTTAATGTTTTAATTATTTTATTCTCTTTCACTAACGCTACGGAACGGTTTTTGAGAGAAGTTAATTAGAGACTGGAGATTTGTAACTAATTTCAAAAACGAAGTATAGATATTATCAACTGATTTTAAAAGATGGAATGATTCTTAATTCTTTTCAGCGTCTATTCACTAAAAACTAATCTTGAAAATCATTATTAAAATCTCAATTTTAATAAAGGATGCAGTATTGAATCAGACTTTCATTATCACCTGTTCAAATCTAAATAAACCGACTACTCAAACAGCTAAAGTAACTATAAATCATAAACAGACACACAAGTAATAAACACGTATTAATAATACCCAAATTATGTTTTAAATCGTTTCATTAACTTGCTCTAGTTATGATTCATTCACAAAGTATTTGAAGATCCAATCAAAATTTCTGCGAATAGTAATTGTTTTAATAGCATTATTAAGGGAATCTTCGTACCGTAGAAGTTTCTCAAGCATATCTTTATTTAACGACGTATTTACGAGAAGATATTTTGTTGATGGCAATTCTTTCTGTGTTTTATGTTAGTCAATCAAACTTTGCCATTCAACGTGGTAATGTTGCCAGTCTTTTGGGTAGGTACCTCATGACTCTGATGAGGATTGTTTTTCGACGCTTTAAATTTGTTTTTATTTCTTTTTAGTATGTAAATATTTTAGTCATAGTTATTATTATTATTTAGTTAATATGGTTTAATGTTATTTGTAAAGTGTCTGCGGGAAAATGAAACTCTGTTAAACATCAAACTTTAACATTATTTTAAAGGAATTTTAACAAGAAATTAGGTATTTGCAAATATAGCTGTGTCTGGCTCTGGTTGTTGATTATATACTATTGAGTAAAAACTAATAATTCAGAGGCTTTTTGCCTGTCATCACTTTGTATTTACGCAAAAAATATGAGAAGAAACAGAACAAGAAAATCTAGAAACTAAAATTAAATGTCATCTTTGGTACAACACGTTCAAAACATAACTGTTTCAGTCATTTCCTAGATCTGGTTCAGATTATATTACCAAACGCAAATTCCTAGCCCCAAGACAAACAATGACAATTAAACGAACCTAAATATATTCTCGTAGCTTACGACATATCACTGTCGCCATATTTTCTATAAATAACTATCCATGATACATTTTCTACTGAAAACAATTTCCCTTTATCCTGTCTTTAACCAAAATCTAATTGAAGAAAAACAGGTGTCGTATTTCTAAGCGCCATGTTTAATTGGGGCGGTGTTCCAAATTTAGAAAATTGACTTTTTAGTGTTGCCATACTCTTATTCTGATTCACCGGCCGGCGCGGGAGTTTTAACCTATAAACGATGAGAAGAAATATATTGTGAACGTTTTGTAAGCTTGTTTCTTTCACGTTAATATATGGCGTGGAAGTCTGTCGGAATTTTTACGAGAAACAGGATTTAAAGGTTTATTTTAATGGCGTTTTTGAGCAAATATTTAGAAACGTTTCTTTGGGCTTGGTTGGCGATAAAACTGCTTGTTTGAATGCCACCAATACGTAAGATTGAGTGTTTTTAGAAAGTTTGTACCAACCTGTAATATTATTTGCACCTTTACCTGTTTATAAATACCATCTACAGCTTAATGACTTGCAAAATATTTGAAATATCACTACACGTATCAATTTTCGAAGTACAACACGGTAGCATACATTTTAGAAGCTCATAATCGACTTCACACTTTATGTTGTATCACATTACGACTCAGAAAAGTGATCTAATGAAGTATTTCGGTACTTAAATATAAATGTGTGACAAATACAGTCCAAATATACTCTAGAAAATGCATTTCGTCGTTGGAAATTTTGCATAATGCGGAATAAGCAGCGGAGACCAAATAAACATGAAAAACGGAACGGTCCATGGAATGGCGCCAAAAATCCCTACATAAACAAACATTTATGAGACTACCCACGTGAAACAATTTCGGTGATTCGTGTCGCTGTTTGGGTGTTTTACTATATTACTGTAAATGTAAGCAGACTTGTTTCTGGAATATGTTTATGAGGACTTGTGAAGTTTTCAAGACGTACCTAATATTTTTTTTTTTTATTTGAAACAGTTTGTAGCCATATCAAATGTAATGAAACTAATTAGAATAAAATTCTGCAGCGCTACACTGCTATGCATGTCTTCATTGCCGTTTATCCTAGTCCTTATTGTTTGTTGCGTCCGTATTGGTTGATTTGGTCGAATTCCGGTCAAAGATTCATCAGAATACCACAGATGGAGCCCAGTAGGGCTGATGCTCGACCCGGAGATGCGGACTACCTAACGGGTTACCGGGGCTCCGGCCCAAAAGCCAGGAGTAGGAACGGGGTGGTTTTTAGTCAGTAAGAGCCTGACATTCCTTCTTGCCTCACCGGATGATATCACTGGAGTCATCTGATCATATTCCCACTTTAAAAAAATGGATGGATGATGTCTTTTTAAGTCGACCCAATATTACGCGTCATCGTCACAATTAGCCTCGTCATTCCACACCCTCGACCTTCACTGATGCATCAGTTCTACGTCCCACAGTCCTGTGACGACACACGAACACATCACATTATTTGTAATAGCCCAATTTTATTCCTATAACTAATGTAATGAATCAATGTCTAGTCAAAAAATCTTACTGTATAAATATCATATGTTTAGCTAAATTACTCTCAGTTACTCGAAAGCATCCGCGACGGTCAGTCGGAAAGGAATCTGTCTGAAAGTGATTAGTGCTTATTCTACAGTTATTATTTTAAACTGTGTGCTGTGTTTTAGTGACGTGTTGTTATTAAAAAAGTAACGAAAATGCTCATCATGGCTCCAGTGTCTTTTGGTAATGAATCTTTTAATAGTGTTTTTACAATGCCCTTTATCAAAGAGACATTTTTGGGGGACCTCAAAATATGAGAAAATGGGTTAAAGAAGACTTGGTTTTATTTGAATGATGTGTCGGGTTTTATTATCAAGCAAATCCTTTTTTGAGGAGGGAAAATCATTTAATAACTTCTCCCGCCGTGGGTGAGGCGAGAGGGAGAGACTTAGTCACCAAAAACCACCCCGATCCTTCTGCTACTTTGAGCCGCAGGCCCGGTAACCTGTTACGTTGTCCGCAGCTCCAAATATTATCAAGCAAACTTTAATTTGAGACTTTTGATATAGAGAAATGCTGCTCAATACATGATGAATGTATATGCCGAAATTCAGCTTTCTCCAGTCAGCGGTTTCAACCATGTGTCTATCAGTTTCTCAATGCTCATCGAATTGCAACGCAAGATTCTTTTATTTATATGTACTAGTTTCAAAATCCTCCAAACAACAGTTTCTAGTGTATATAATAAATTCAGTTGCCTATTCGTTGATGGACAGAAGACGTTTGCGTGTCTACACGATGGGGCATTAGAAAACGTACGTTGCGCATCGCAGACCTCTCTACCTACCTGTTAATGAATTAATTTGATTCTTAGATTCATATGTATTTATTTCCGTGTGTGATCACGATAAGTGACGTGCGAATTTTGCATGTCCGTTATAGTTTTGCTGATGTAGATATGCTAATTTTATGGTAACGGATTTTGTCTTGTCAGTACAGCAAAGGAGATCACTACGGCTCTATACATTTTTGGGCCACTTCTGAAAGTGCCGGCTAACAAAAAAATGCTATGTATCGATAGAACTAGCCATTTGGAGCAATAGATACTATGGCGTTAAAGGTGTAGGATCCAAGATATAGAAGTTATACCAGTTCAAAGATTCATCATTTTCATATTGTTTTTAAAGGTTATTCTAATTTGCTTTTTAAAGGTTCTAGAAGACTCAAGAGTTTTAAATACACCTTTCGTTACTGGGTAGTTAGGTATGAACTTCAAATAAGACCATCATCAATGAATAGGACAGCGGACAGTTAAACCATATCTTTACATGGCTATCTAATAGTAAAACTAGCAAATCATTGCAATAGACTCATCGCAAACATGGCAGAGTCAGATCTGTCATTCGTCAAGTGTTTTCGGCAAAACGTGCCAAGTTCGCAATGTGTGTGGGAATCCTTGACACATTTCCTTGTTTCGCTGCTCATACAACCATTTTAAAGTGGTTTACTAGTCGAGTTTTTAAGAATGACACCGCTAAAGTCAGCTTGCTGACATTGCAAAATACTGCTACTAAAACTAGTTTTAGGTTTGGATCATCATGAAAGTATGAATAGGCAATTAACCCCTTGTATGCCCCTCGTATATGTATATAAGACACAAGAGAAAACACATTGTGTCTTGTGTGGATCTGCGTTCTGGCATATCAAGGGTTAAACTTTCCAATAAGAAATAGTGGGATTTTTAAACGTGTATGTTTTGGCTCACATGGTGCTCCAAAACCACTTGTAGCATAGAAATGTTTTAGATCACACGCTAATCCAAAAACTCATGAGGGGTTAAGTGTAGATCGTCATCATCATCAATAGCCTTTTTCTTTCGGCAGTTAATGCTTTAATCATCCACTAAAGCCCTCCTCATAAGAGGGTATGCTATAATCTCCACGCGTGGTTGACTGATCGCAGTTTCAGCCAATACATTTATCCGGAGCTGCGGACTTCCTAGCGGGTTTACTGGGGCTCCGGCTCAAAAAGCAGGAGAAGGAACGAGGTGGTTTTTAGTCAGTAAGAGTCTGACACTCCCTCTCGCCTCGCCCAAGGCGAGAGAAGTCATTGGATGATTTTCCCCCCTCAAAAGCCAATACATTTAGGTTTATTAGGCAACTTTACTGGTCGGTCTATGTCAAATATGTAGTCCCTTATCTACTTTTACGATTAGAATACCATCGGAAAGAGTCATGACGAAAATATATTCTTTTCTACTATTTCCTACAGTTAGAATGTCCAAAATCTGTGCTAAATTAATCTGTGACTCCTCTGGTGTTGCGGGTCTCCATGCTCCGTGATCCGTCTGCTCCGTTTGCCTCCTATTCCGTGAAAAAAGACCTAGTGTCCGCTTTACGAGAATCTAGTCAAAGTTAAGGTTAAAAGTGCCATTAGTTAAGGTCTATTTCCTAAATATAATTGTTTAAAAATGCTAATTTTGTTCGCTAAAATAAACAGTGGGTACGAGTACCACCGCTTTCTCTACCCACGTTACTCATTGTCAATTTGAATATTAATCATTTACTTTTAGGTAATTTATTTTTTGTTTTAACCAAATATGTTGGGGATTTTTAACTTTGGTACTTGATGTTAAGCTACAAAATCCAGTATTTCTTTTTTGTCAGGCTGATTTTTTTTATATTCACGAAGTTTTTTGATTTAATTGAAGATTACGTCCTATGTTGTTTTATCCATTAAAAATATGTTTCAATTACATTTATTTTTCAAGGAATAAGCACAATGATATTACGTCACATAGTACCTTTTTTATTGCATTTCCGAACTCAATTGATTACGTATGTTCTACGTCACTTCAAAATAACGAATTTCAATACTTAAAAAATAAACATATTATTGTGTAGGCAAACATAAAAAAAGCAACACAAAATCTCAAACTACTCTCATTGATTTCAGAGCACAAAAGAATGGCTCTAGCTACGGCATCGGCGACGATGGAGTCCTCCCAGTCCCTCATCCAATCAGAGACGAGGGTCCAGAGGAGTTACCAGGAGGTCCAGGTCTCAGAACAGAGGACTATCAAGAAGAAGACCAAGTCCAGACGGCATAAGGATGAAGGGAATATATCGGTGGTGAGTAGACATTGAGGGCTTTATATTGCAAATCTTTCGATGATTAATATGATTTCATGCTATCAAATAATAATTGTACGACTTAAGTATAGAACATTAAACATGATTTGTCAACTATATTCCGTAAATACTATGGGCCTTCTTTACATTAAATAACAGGGGCAATTATCTTCACGCCTTTTATCCTCGAAGGGTAGGCAGAGGTGCACATTAAGGCACGTAATGCCACTTTACAATGTACACCCACTTTCCACCAATTGTTTTATAAGTCCCATGTAATAGGGGGTTAGCCTATTGCCATATACCGGACGCATTTCCAGACTCCGTGCTTACTACAGAGAAATTTTCAAAAAACCGAAAAAGCCCAGTAATACTTTGCCAGACACAGAAATCAAACCGTGCGACTGCCGGGCAAGGGGTCTCGGGTTCGATTCCTGTGTTTCGACCACTCGACCAACGAGGCAGTCATTATAATATCTTGTATCTTTAAATTACATTTTTATATTTCCAGTCGAAAAGTTCAGAGAAGTTGTTCAAAAAGATGAAAGCGGCGACTGACACGGACGCAATACCGCAGTGCGAGAAGTGCTCGCGCCCCGTGTATGCCATGGAGCGCATCAAGGCAGAGAAGAGGGTCTGGCACAAGGAGTGCTTCAGATGCGTACAGTGCAACAAGCAACTCACGTTAGTATTAATTTAAGGTTTATTTTTCTTTGAACACAAGGAGTGCTTCAGATGCGTACAGTGCAACAAGCAACTCACGTTAGTATTCATTTAAGGTTTATTTTTCTTTGAACACAAGGAGTGCTTCAGATGCGTACAGTGCAACAAGCAACTCACGTTAGTATTGTTTTAAGGATTGTTTTTCTTTGAACACAAGGAGTGCTTCAGATGCGTACAGTGCAACAAGCAACTCACGTTAGTATTAATTTAAGGGTTATTTTTCTTTGAACACAAGGAGTGCTTCAGATGCGTACAGTGCAACAAGCAACTCACGTTAGTATTCATTTAAGGGTTGTTTTTCTTTGAATACAAGGAGTGCTTCAGATGCGTACAGTGCAACAAGCAACTCACGTTAGTATTGTTATAAGGATTGTTTTTCTTTGAATACAAGGAGTGCTTCAGATGCGTACAGTGCAACAAGCAACTCACGTTAGTATTGTTATAAGGATTGTTTTTCTTTGAATACAAGGAGTGCTTCAGATGCGTACAGTACAACAAGCAACTCACGTTAGTATTGGTTTAAGGATTGTTTTTCTTTGAACACAAGGAGTGCTTCAGATGCGTACAGTGCAACAAGCAACTCACGTTAGTATTGTTATAAGGATTATTTTTCTTTGAACACAAGGAGTGCTTCAGATGCGTACAGTGCAACAAGCAACTCACGTTAGTATTGTTATAAGGATTATTTTTCTTTGAACACAAGGAGTGCTTCAGATGCGTCCAGTGCAACAAGCAACTCACGTTAGTATTCATTTAAGGTTTATTTTTCTTTGAATACAAGGAGTGCTTCAGATGCGTACAGTGCAACAAGCAAATCACGTTAGTATTCATTTAAGGTTTATTTTTCTTTGAATACAAGGAGTGCTTCAGATGCGTACAGTGCAACAAGCAACTCACGTTAGTATTCATTTAAGGTTTATTTTTCTTTGAATACAAGGAGTGCTTCAGATGCGTACAGTGCAACAAGCAACTCACGTTAGTATTCATTTAAGGTTTATTTTTCTTTGAACAGGGTGTTCTTGTCCGTTGTACTGTCGCTTGTCTTATAAATACTACTAATGGGAAGAAAAGGTCGTACGTCCTATGTTTACTCTCTTCTAATCTAAAGTGTTTCCACTAGTTATGCGATCTCATGTAATAGAACTGACTCCATTGCTAAAATGCCAGACTCTATGTCCGAAAAACCCCTATAATACTTTAAACGACCTGGGAAATTAACCTAAGACTTTCCGGCAAGCACCGATCTTATGGGCGTCGAGCTGCGAGTTCGATGCTTGCGTTGGGCATAAAAATTAGAATTGTCAATTTTCTTCATAATATTTGGTGTTGTTAGGGTGGTATTCCATCAGAGATGTGAAATGCTACGTTGCTGTGGATGCGTATGGCTTCCACTAATAATATTCATTGGTACACATAGCTTAGCACTGTTGGCAACGGACTCAGCTAAGCTATGTTTTTTTTTTTATGTGAAAAGATGCGTGCTATCGATGGCTTCCCTACTATCGATACATCGCATACTCGAGCTGCGCATCTTCCTAGCACACCTACTTAGCTAAGTATCGGTGGAAACGGTCACAAAGTTTCTCAGCTTAGCTATTAAATCTTCGTAGTATAGCTACATAGCACATCTCTCGTGGAAAAGCTCCCTTATTATCCTACTACTCATACATAATTATGTATGTCTACACCTCTATCTATATCAAGGAGCAATAACAAAAGTGTAATACGTATTATATTGATGTCTGCTGTATCCCTTACAGAGTGGAGACGTACCAGAGCGATCACACGACGCTGTACTGCAAGCCCCACTTCAAGCAGCTGTTCGAGCCCAAACCAGTGGACGACGATGACGTCACTGATGGTATATATTTTTTTTTATTTTGTCAAGCCTTTAATCCCCTAAGGGATAAGCATAGGTGCACGTTACGGCACGTAATGCTACTGTACAATGTACAGTCACATTTCACAATTTATATTGTAAGTCCCATATGATGATGGTGAGCCTATTGCCATATACCGGGCACTCCGTGCTACTTCTGAGATTTTTTTCGAAAACCCGGAAAAAGCCCAGCAATACTTCGTCCGACCCGGTTATCGAACCCGAGATCCCTTGCTCGGCAGTCGCACTTGCAACCATTCGGCCAACGAGGCAGTCAATTTCTTTTTTTTTTAAACATAAAATTTTACACTAGTCACTGTGCCAACCGAACAGTCCTACGTTTGATCATACTTAGTTTACGGGTCCCATATGCATAAGTTCCCATTTTTTTATGTATTTCACTTCCACACAGGTAAAATTCTTATAGACTAAGCCCCACAAAACCTTTGTAATGGTTTGACTGTGGGGTCGCTGAGTCTCTGAGTTTCTAAATAAATATAGGTTTTTAAGTACAATAAATCTTATGGATAGCAATGAGGAGGAGGATAGCTTGATATTTTTAATCATTAATCACCTTTAATCTAGTTACCTACTTGTTAAAATAAAATATGTATGGATGTATAGGAAACAAACGACACTGTCTATACCATTACATCCATTTTCCTTAACTAATAATTTGGGGAATTGTGGTGTCAATTAGTTAGAGATTCATCACGTACAACAATATTAGGGAAAACACGAGAATTATTTATTTCCTGAAAAACATATTTCATTAATTCTAAAAACTATTTTTGATTAAATAATTTGTATTTTCCCCAGCAGCCCCCCCAAAGAAGCACCAGATGATAATCTGCGAGAGTAATCCAGTCGAGCTGCCGCCAGATGTCGTTAGAGGTTTGTAGCAGTTGTCATGTATAATACATAGATGGCGCTGTAAACAAAATTTAACAGAGTTGTTCCAGAAATAAAAATAATATAAGTTTTGTTAGATACTTTTTTTTTGCAACCTCACGCCTTTCACCCTCAAAGGGTAGGCAATGTTCACTCACTTTTCACCAATTGTTTTATAAGTCCCAGTAATAGGAGGTGTACCTATTGCCATAATACTGGACACAATTTCAGACTCCGTGCTACTACTGAGAAATTTTTGAAAAACCGAAAATAAATACCTACTGAAAATTGGTAATAATATGCTATCAATTATGTGCCGGCTACTAAAAAGATACATTAAGGTCAAATAATCATTCATTTCAATTAGGCACCTTTCAATGTTAGCACAATAATCATTATTTACCTATGTCATAGCTTATTATAAAACCAAACACCTGTTTCCTATGCAGCATCAGACAAACCAGACCTTGGCCTGGAGGAGCTCTCCCAACTGGACGTGAAGTCCAAGTTCGAGGTGTTCGAGCGCAAAGCCAGGCAGCCTGAGGAGCCGGTGCCGCAGGAGCCCCGGGTGCCGCGCGAGAAGACCGCCGCCATACTCTCCAAGCTTGCCAAGTAAGTCAGAAAAAGACTTTGTGCAACCCTCCTCATAATTCGGAATCATCATCTATTATTTATTTAAGGGTCTCCAACAAGGAATACACATTGAAAACACGAATAACAATACAATCAATATTAATTATTTTATTATTAATTAAATCATGCAAAAATATGTATAAAAACAAACACAATATCGAAAACTAAAAAAAATACAACATAGAAAAGTACTTTCATAGAACAAAAATAATGTGAAATATGGTACATCAAAAAAATACATAATCGGACAAATGCAATCACAGTCAAAATAATATCAGAAAAATAATCAACTTAAACAAATAACAATGTCTGAAATCAAATTAAATTGAATTAAATTAAATTAAATCACATTAAATTACACAATAATAATAATGATCCAAAAAAAAACCAAATAAATAAATTCTTAATCCCTAATATTACGTCAAAAAGCTCTACTACAATACTAAAGTATCAATTTCCAAGATCACAGTACAGTACACAATATTCCTAAACATTAAAAGTATCAAAATGATTCAGCCGGCGTGCTGGGACTTGCGTAAGCGCATCGTTTCAGCAGGTCTATTTCTGTACGCATGAGAACCGCCGGCCGCAAGTACTTAGTGAGTGAAGATTTGGATAAAGGTGCTGTACATTGCTTGCTGTTTTGGAGTTATCAGAATATTGAGTAAAGTTTTGACTGTTTGTTTGTCGACAAATATGGGATTGTACTTTTAGTTAATTAGGTAGTTTACTAGGTCAAAAATAAATTATTTTGACATTTCAATACGATAAACTAAACCGAAATAATCGTCCTTTCATTCAATAATTTGACGATTATACCTATTTTTAAAATTTTGTAGCAAATTTTTGAGGAATGATTACGCTATATGACGTAAAAATTTATGACCTCATAAGTAGCGATCTCCTACAAAATTTATAAAAACAAACTACAACAACTTTGTTGACTTAAAGTTGAATTAAACAAAGTTGACTTTTAGTTGAATTTGACTAGTTCAAAACTATCGCATAAGTTTTTATTTTTGTGGTGATAATGGATGTCTTGTTAAACGTTTTATTCTACTAACGACACAGTTTCGAGACTTTAGCAATGACTAAGGAGCATAAAGTCGGATGTGAGCAAAATATTATTGTGATTTTAGACTCCAACATTCTCATTGAAAGTGAGATAATAGTAAAATTTACTTCGTATCTTATTGAGATTAAAAATTATACGATGCACCTTAAATCAACATTGTTTCATCTAGATTTATTTTTATAATTTGTGACGTGTAAAAGTGCTCTTTTGTAGCCTATTTACAGAAAATTAAAATCTTTGTATATTTATTAAAATCCAACACAAATAAAACATTTGCATCTAAATCAACTCAACATACTTACCACGCAATGTACACCGTCCAAATAAATATAACCCAAACTCCAGCCATATTTTTTTCACCCAGACAACATGTTCCATACTTTTTTATACCGACAAACCTCTATACATTCTATACAACCCTTATTTTCTTAACAATAAAGGTGAAAATGCTATATTATAATGATTTCAGTAACTTGGTTATTATAAATTAACTGATGGGTATCATTTCGTACGTAGTGTTCGAGAAAGATGCGTGTAGTTTCTTTTTTAAAATATATGTCTTGTGAATTTAGTAAGTGAGTGTCGTCCCGTGCGGTTTTCTCGTGTTCAAAATATATTATATTTTTGCGAGCTATGTACAGGTATTTTATTAGTTTTTCCTTTAAGTTATGTTAGTAAAATGGTTGTCTTAGATGTATGGGTGTTATAAAAAGCTCTCTACAAGTGAAAGTGGTGTAGAATTGAATATTTATCTGTTTATTTATAGTACTTAGTAGTGCATTTTTTTGTAATGATGTCAAGTGGATTTGTATGTCACTATATTTTGTGGGACTTGCAGTTTGGAATAGAATAGAATAGGCTAGATATTTATTTCTGAGTATATGGTATACATCGAGATCTTAATATAATATAAAATAGTTTCACATACACTACCGTTGTCGGTGTAGAAATATTATTTTTTATGAAAAAAGTTAAGTTTTTGTGATTATGAACTACGGCTGTTTATTTATGACTAGCTGGCCCAGCAAACTTCGTAATGTCTCTAACATTTTTTTCTCAACTTTTAAACCTTCCCTGGACTTCCACAAATAATTCAAGACCAAAATTTGTCAAATCGGTCCAGCCGTTCTCGAGTTTTAGCTAGACTAACGAACAGCAATTGATTTTCATATGTATAGATTATAACATTTATTATTTTAACTATGAAATAAGGATTAGAAGAAATATTTCATACTCTCAAAGGTTAGCTCAGCCTCTATTCTCATATTTTGCGAAAAAGATAAAATTGTTTCATTTTCATTGAACCACTAAGTATCACATCTTTTTTATTCATGTTTTATTTATATTCATAGAAAAACTATTACTAACGTACTTTGACGCCTAATTGAGGGATTTTGTACTTATATTCTTTGTTTTAAATTATAGTAAGTTTTACATTTTTATTTAAGTTTTAGGACTACTTACAGTTAAAACTGACTATATTTTTTCGATTCTCTATTCTCATATTTTGCTATAAAAATAAACATTGTTATTTAATTTTCCTTGAACATTATGTATAAAGCATGTATGTTTTAGCTACCTAGGTTTAACTATATTTTCTCTTTGTGTTCTCAGGTTCAAAGCGAAGGGCATGGACGTCGGCGTGTCTGACGAGTACCTGAACGGCGTGCCGGTGGAACAGAGCTCCAGCGAGCCCGAGGAAGATGAGGAAGGTCAGTTGTTTCATTAGTAACCATTGTTAATGATACCTTGTTGAAATGAACATGTATAGAATGTCTAAAATGAAACATGGAATTTCTGATACTTATAAAATAAAATAAAATGTATAAAGTCAAACTATAAAAAATATATAAACTTATAGTTCTTCTTTTCACTTTTGAAATGATTTTTGTATTTGAAAATTAAGTTCATTTAAAGTGATTGTGTTTAGTATTGTTAAAAAGGGTTGCATACCACTCAGCTACCCTTAGCTCCCATACCAATCGTTTATGATAGGGGATGTCCCATGTAATGGGGGGTAAGCCTAGTGCCATTTACTGGGCACAATTCCAGACTCCGTGCTACTACTGAGATTATTCGAAAAACCGAAAAATGCCCAGTAATACTTTGCCCCACCCGAAAATCGAACCCGAAACCTTTTGTCACGACTTACCAATAATAATCCTAACAAAATAATTTCAGACGAAGACTCGGTGCTAAAGAAGTCCTACAAGCACACTGCGAGCCGCGAGCAGCCCGTCTCGTTCTGCAACATGAGCGAGATCGTCGGCAAGTTCGAGACCGGGCAGCACTCCTCGTCCGACAGACACCGCGAGAGGAAGCAGGAGATACAGAACATCAGGAGCCGGCTGTTTATGGTGAGGGGACTGTTGTTTATATAGTGTCCTAGGCATACGTGGGCAAGTTCGAGACCGGGCAGCACTCCTCGTCCGACAGACACCGCGAGAGGAAGCAGGAGATACAGAACATCAGGAGCCGGCTGTTTATGGTGAGGGGACTGTTGTTTATATAGTGTCCTAGGCATACGTGGGCAAGTTCGAGACCGGGCAGCACTCCTCGTCCGACAGACACCGCGAGAGGAAGCAGGAGATACAGAACATCAGGAGCCGGCTGTTTATGGTGAGGGGACTGTTGTTTATATAGTGTCCTAGGCATACGTGGGCAAGTTCGAGACCGGGCAGCACTCCTCGTCCGACAGACACCGCGAGAGGAAGCAGGAGATACAGAACATCAGGAGCCGGCTGTTTATGGTGAGGGGACTGTTGTTTATATAGTGTCCTAGGCATACGTGGGCAAGTTCGAGACCGGGCAGCACTCCTCGTCCGACAGACATCGCGAGAGGAAGCAGGAGATACAGAACATCAGGAGCCGGCTGTTTATGGTGAGGGGACTGTGAGAGCGCGTACGGCGCTCTGATTGGCTGGGTCGAATAAACCAACCATTCAGAGGGCTGAAGGCGAACGCGAAATCGGTCCAGCCGTTCCCGAGTTTTAACGAGTCTAACAAACATCAATTCAATTTTATATTCTTTCGTATAATGGTGTGGATCTTTCAAAAACTTTTATATCTTGACGTCATTGATTCGTAAATGCTCTACGCAGTCTCACACAATATCGGAAGTTCTTAAGATATTGTTTATATTTTCTAATCCAGTGATTCAAACTCTAACTATTTCTACTCGATATGGCTTATTGGGAATCGGTCATAAACAGCAACCAATCTTATTTAACTCTCACTCCATAGCAACTATCTGATTTCACTTTGGAAAGATAACATCCAACAAAGACTATATCTACATAATTACTTCAGATAACTAATTTTTTTTTTTTGAAAATGTAATAATTTATGTAATATTTTGTTTCAGGGCAAGCAAGCTAAGATCAAGGAGATGTATGAACAGTCCGTACTGCAGAGCGAACAAGGTAAGTTACAATGCTACTTTACCAATTATATGTCAATATTTTCAGACTTTACTCACTTTCTTTCCTTAGTACCTTAGTACGAGTTTGCTTTATGTTGAACGAAAACCAAACGAAAGTGCGTACGGCACCCTAATTGCGGTGAACCCGGTGCGAATGAACCAACTCAGAACCCCGAACGCACTCTCGTTTCTATCTCGTTAAACATAAAACAAGCCCTAAAATATGAATATGATATCTTCCAGTAGGTACTGCCCAACCAACAAAAGTTAGTTTTATAGAAGGCCATAGAACGTTTTGTAAAAACTAAACGGTGGTCAAATAAAAGGCCAAAGAAGGTGCATCTACAAAGAAAGTGGCGCAATTATATCTCCATTCAGTGTTAAAGTAGAACTATAAGGGTATCAGGCATGACAATTTTGTGATATATAAGCCACCGCAGCACTACTAAAGTGTTTTTGGGTACTGTCAAAGAGTTCATGATTCCATTACATCACTAAAATTCATCATTCATTCATTTTACATTCGTTCACGTCGCTGCAGTGTCTCAGTGTTTTAGAAGAGAAATAAAAAAATAAGAAAAGTGACGGGGTATCGTGGTGACTAAGATATTATTTTGTACTTAATCGAATTATTCGTCTCTTACGAGGAAAATGTTGTGCGACTGTAATTTTACTGATAAACTATGTATGGATTTACGACATATTTGAATGCCCCCTTCGAATTAATGAGCTTTTACTAAAATAATTTCTTATTTTAAGTTATAAACATAGTTCCAGCTTCCTTAACTCTACTATAGTACTCATTATGATAGATTACATCCACCATTACATGAAATTAGGGTTCCTTTTGAGCTTGTTTGTTATTTTTGTTTTATTTTTTGTCCTTATTCCATAAATATGATGAATACTTTTGTTAATGAATAAATGTTATGGTTTATAAATCTGTGTAGGTACTACGTATGACGTCAGAGAAGTATAACTACATACATACATATCGTCACACCTTTAATCCCCGAAGGGGTAGGCAGACGACGACCAACGAGGCAGACTTTTTATTGCTTCGTGTGAAATATTATAATTAATAGCCCAATGCTTCAAACTATCTCGTAGTTGCTGGTTTTTTTTTTTCAGTTGAATCAATCAAACAATCTGAAAAACTGTCACACCTGGAATCGCTGTCCACAAATGAATTATTCTCCATTTCATCACTGACGTGAACTGTATTTTGTACGGAACCATTTTTTATAATTGGGTCTTCAAAAAGAATTATTCAAATCGGACCAGTAGTTCCGGAGATTAGCGCGTTCAAACAAACAAACAAACAAACAAACAAACAAACTCTTCAGCTTTATAATATTAGTATAGATAAAAATATTGTCGCATTAATTACACTGAATCAAAATGTCAATATTGTTGTAGAAGAGCGATAGAAGTGCTTTTACAAAACGGAATTATCATTTAAAAGCATTGCTAGCCTACCTTTATACACAATAATAATGTTTTAAAACACATCAGATCTCCGTTATAGTACTGTTGTGTAATAGAGGAACTATAATAGTTATAAAAAAACAATCTGCTTCTTAAAAAGTGTATTAGTGATATAAGTTTATCACTACAGCTATAATGGGCATTAACAACCCTTTATAAGACAATTAAGCTATATAAATATAATTTGAAACTCAGCTGTATCACCAAATCACTCCGATGTAGACTTTTTGTGCCCACTATATTACTGTGTACTGTAACGATGATCGTAAAACCCTCAATATCGTAATATCGTCCTATTCCTGAGTTGTCATCTCTACTTTAACAAACGACACATAGGAGTTCGTTTCGAACCTTTATTGCGCAAATTAGGCGCATTAGGGTGACAGTCAAAACTGTTATGAAGTTCAATTGTTGTATACTAGTAACAATGGAGGTTGCTATAACGCCTGACTATAACAGCTATATAAAGTCGTGAAGTAAACCTTTACATCAACTATTAATAGGTCGTTTTTGCTATATAAACTTATAGAGCCAAACTGTGTTGTCAAACGCTTTTACACAACAATCAGTCACCACTAAAACCTTTATACATCATTTACCCAGCTTTTTTGAGATATAAGGTTTGGTTATAGGGCAAAATTGTTAGTTGGGTGTGCCTGTATCGTGAACAAATCATATAGAATCATGTCGTGATTTCGGTCATCAATTGCAAAAAAATCCAGTGCAGCGCAACATTATTTATTTTTTCTTAAAAAATCTCCTCATCATTTCCACATCCAGGTGTGACATCAGCAGACAAGATAGCTCGCGAGCTGGAACTGAACGCGGAGAAGGCGCGCGCCATCAAGCAGCGGTTCGAGAACGGAGAGGTGTTCAACGATGAGAACCAGCCGCCCAAGAACCGGGAGATTGATGATAGAGCGTTGTTTAACGAAGGTTAGTACATTATTCTATATTCTATAAGTTATATAAGCGAGAAGGCGCGCGCCATCAAGCAGCGGTTCGAGAACGGAGAGGTGTTCAACGATGAGAACCAGCCGCCCAAGAACCGGGAGATTGATGATAGAGCGTTGTTTAACGAAGGTTAGTACTTTTACTCTATAGGTTGTATAAGTGATGACAAGTAGGTACTCGTCGTATCTCACCTATTTAAAAAAGCGAACTTGTAATAAAAAGTTGGTGAGCTTTAATTTCGCTTACAGATGTATTTTTAAGCTTGCGGTGTGTAGCAATTAAATGCTCATGCAGCAGAGGTGCAACATAGAACCACACATAACATGCAATGTACCATTTGACATATGTTTCGCTCCTCCACGGAGTATATTCAGGACGTATCTATATCTCGTCGGTTCCCGCAGCTCGAATCTATTTTATATAAAGAGCACATTGTTAAGTATTTAAACAGAAAACTTATTTACTGGTTTCCTTTGGCAGCCAATAAGTTATGTACTACGTAATATATCAGTAATATATTCTGGGTTGAAAAAGTTTTTTTTTTATATTTGCCCCACTACGTATCGACGACGATTTTTGGTCACATCGACAAAATCACTGTAGAAGTAAAAGTTGTCATTCAATTTTTTACTAACTTAAGCGGTTGTTTATTTTTACGTCGATATTAAAATGAAATCACTTCTGTATGTTACAGGTATCGGCAAGAAGTCCCGCTCGATCTTCTTGGAACTGGACGCGAACGCCAAGAACATGCCCCCCACCTCCCCACCACCCGGGGAGGTGCCCAAGCGGAAGGAGATTGTGAGTATACTAGCTTACTGTCTTTTTATAAATTTCTAACTGCCGTACTCAGAGACATTTAATGATTACTTAAACTATGTCTTAGTAACGATTTTGTTCTAAAAATAATCACAAAGGATTGGGATAAGTAACCATTAAATTACTCTGAGTACGGCAGTATGGTTTAAAATGCACTGATCCGGAGCTGCGGACTACCTAGCGGGTTTACCGGGGCTCCAGTTCGAAAAGCAGGAGTAGGACCGGGGTAATTTGCAGCTAGTAAGAGTCAGTAGAGAAATTAATGTTTTGGGACAAACCGAAAAATATTTAATGCCTATTTCACATGGTCAGTCTAAAAATAATTTGTAATTAAAATTATCCAATTTCGCTTCCAGCCGTTCATCCCCAAAGACGTGGTGCGCGCGGCGGACAAGATGGAGGACGTGAAGATCGAGACGTCCGACATCTCGGACCGGTTCAAGTTCTTCGAGACATACAAGCCCAAGAGCGAGCGCAAGGAGTTCCGCATGACGCCGCCTAGGCAGACACAGGTAATATTTACGAAACGGAATATAAGTGGGTACGAATGGGCCGGCTCGACCGGAGTGATACCATGGTCTTACAGAAAATCGACATGAAACAACACTTGCGTTGTGTTTCGTTGTGTGAGTGAGGTTACCAGAGGCCCAATTACCCCCCTTCCAATCTTTCCGATCTCCAATTCAACCCAACAACCCTTAAATTCATAACCACCAAATGCTGACAACGCATTTGTAACGCCTCTGGTGTTTCAAGTGTCCATGGGTGGCGGTGATTGCCTTCACCATCAGGTGATCCGTTTACTCGTTTACCGGCTTATTCCATAAAAATAAATAAAAATAATACTGTTTCGTCATTCCCTTTGAAGAAATAGTGAAGAAAAGTGAATAGTTCTTTTTTTACATTTGATGGGTCGACGTTTGACTTATTTATTCGAGTTCGATTTATACGATGGTTTTTCTGTTGAATATCATTCCCTTTGAAGAAATAGTGAAGAAAACTTAATAGGTATTTTTTTACATTTGATGGGTCGACGTTTGACTTATTTATTCGAGTTCGATTTATACGATGGTTTTTCTGTTGAATATCATTCCCTTTGAAGAAATAGTGAAGAAAACTTAATAGTTATTTTTTTACATTTGATGGGTCGACGTTTGACTTATTTATTCGAGTTCGATTTATACGATGGTTTTTCTGTTGAATATCATTCCCTTTGAAGAAATAGTGAAGAAAACTTAATAGTTATTTTTTTACATTTGATGGGTCGACGTTTGACTTATTTATTCGAGTTCGATTTATACGATGGTTTTTCTGTTGAATATCATTCCCTTTGAAGAAATAGTGAAGAAAACTTAATAGTTATTTTTTTACATTTGATGGGTCGACGTTTGACTTATTTATTCGAGTTCGATTTATACGATGGTTTTTCTGTTGAATATCATTCCCTTTGAAGAAATAGTGAAGAAAACTTAATAGTTATTTTTTTACATTTGATGGGTCGACGTTTGACTTATTTATTCGAGTTCGATTTATACGATGGTTTTTCTGTTGAATATCATTCCCTTTGAAGAAATAGTGAAGAAAACTTAATAGTTATTTTTTTACATTTGATGGGTCGACGTTTGACTTATTTATTCGAGTTCGATTTATACGATGGTTTTTCTGTTGAATATCATTCCCTTTGAAGAAATAGTGAAGAAAACTTAATAGTTATTTTTTTACATTTGATGGGTCGACGTTTGACTTATTTATTCGAGTTCGATTTATACGATGGTTTTTCTGTTGAATATCATTCCCTTTGAAGAAATAGTGAAGAAAACTTAATAGTTATTTTTTTACATTTGATGGGTCGACGTTTGACTTATTTATTCGAGTTCGATTTATACGATGGTTTTTCTGTTGAATATCATTCCCTTTAAAGAAGTAGTAAAGAAAAGTGAATAGTTATTTTTTTTTTCATTTGATGGGTCGACCTTTGACTTATTTATTCGAGTTCGATTTATACGATGGATTTTCTGTGATACTGTCTCTAGTCGCCATAGTAAAAGATGTTTAAACATGCCTTCCAGCGCGCCAAGTCCCCGTCCCCCGAGATCTACCACGAGCCGAGCGTGGTCCGCAGCGACGAGCCGGCGGCCGACACGGGCGTCGCCGCCGCCAGGCATACTGCGCAGCGCATGATCTCCGTCTTCAGGCAGTTAGAGCATCAACAGAACAAACCTGATGACGCGCAAGGTATGTGCTCCATTTTGTTGATAGCGACATCTATCGATGTTTTAATCATCACATGTTATGAAAACTGATTGGCAATATGAGACTCATCGTGAAATAGAAATACAGGGTCATAGCGATGTTTATGTAAATAAACTTAGGCATATTCTTAGAAGGAATGTATAGGAATAATAATAATTATATTGATACTTGCCATATAATCCATGTCTTCACCGCCATAACATCGGATATGCAAGGCACAGCACGATACCAATGACGTAATCCATATCTTCACCATAACAACGGGCGTCCAAGATATAGCACGATATTAATGAAGTAACTACTGATAGTTTCTAAGTAGTAATAGAAGAAATAACTTAGTTTTATTTTGATGTCACAACAGATGGCGCGCTTACCAAAATTCAACATTTCACCCATATACCTATTTCAAATCCGATAAAGATGATACTATTTCTCGCCACAGGTCCCAAACCCCTGAAGAGGTTTACCCCTCCCCCTCCCGGCGAGAACAACCACCACGGAGACACCTCCTCCGAGGAGTACTCCTCTGAGGAATATGAGGAAGAGGACAGTGAGGACGAGCGTCGTAGGTTGTACCTTGAAGCCAGACAGAGGGACGAAGCTCTTAAGCAGGTTAGTACAATTGATAAATCAGAAAATATCCATATTCATAATATTATATTCATGTTTGTCTGTCATTATATTTATCAATCTCTTTGTGCATCGTCATCGATTGTGATTGGTTGGAGAAATTAAGAAATACAACAACAACAACAACGTCACGCCTTTTATCCCCTAAGGGGTTGGTAGAGGTACAATGTACACCCACTTTTCACCATTTGTGTTGTAAGTGCCATGTATAGACTCACCCTATTGCCGTATATTGGGTACCATTCCAGACTCCATGCTACTACTGAGAAATTTTCGAAACACTGAAAAAAGCCTAGCAATACTTTGCCCGACTCGGTAATCGAATCCGAGACCTCTTGTTGTTGACCGGCAGTTGCGACCACTCGACCAACGAGGCAGTCATTAAGAAATACATTTTAAAAAACTTATTATTTCTGTAAAACTGGCGCATATTTCCTCAAAGGCAAAGTCAAAATCATTTATTTCAAATAGACCAGGAAGGCACTTTTGAACGTCAAATCAAATATAATAATATTAATAACGTCTGTCTGTCGGTCAGTCCTCTAGTGAAGCTATTTGCTCGTTCCAAAGTGTAGATTCCTATGGAGAAGAACGAGCAAGAATCTCCAAAGGTTACTCTTTCTCAATCAGATTCACAATACAATTCTTGGTTACATTGTTTCGATTACTTCAACTATGTGAGAATTCCTATTTTATTGAAATAAAATCTTCACGTCTTACAGGCTCAGCAATTAGCCCGCACGAAGAGTTTCCGCGACCGCTTCGAGAACTGGTCGGAGTCGGAACCGCAGCGCTCGCCCTCCGCCGTCGTCATACAGCGGCAGCCCGAGAACGACGAGGAAGGGGAGAGCCAGCTCGAAACCGCTAAGAGGTAATTTGATATTTATTTTTACAAATAGGTTACAATGTAACATTTTTACACATCAATATCTAAAATAACTAGATGAGGTCGGCTATTTTCTATCGGACTACTCTGAGAAGAAATGCCGATACAAACTATAGGTCATAATTTCTTTTAAAGTCCAGACAAATCAAATAAATAATGATTTAAGAGAACCGTGCAAGATGATTCTATAGTCATCTTTTCATTGCGTATGAAACTATATTCATCATCATCATCAAACTAAGATATTTTGTTTAGACCTCTAAACAAAATATAACGAACCAAACATAACGAAATTATCGGCCTTTAGGCCCTAACACTCCCTAAAAACATGATATTTCCTAATCGATGGATAGTCTGAAAATGGCCCCTTACGCTCATGTGTCAATATGTGTACTTAACCTTACAATATTGTTTGCAGCTTGCGTCAGAAGTTCGAGAGCATGAACGTGACGCAGTCGAGTGTTACAAAAACCTTTGTACCCAAAGTCAACAGATTTGTGGTGAGTAAATATAGAACAATTAAAAAAGAAATTCCAAACAATACTTTTCGAAAACTTAACACCCCAAAAGACCGGCATCTAAAAGAGTGTGTCTTTTAATACGCCTATTTTTATGACGGGGGAAACCTTCGAAAGGCTAGGTTTTTGGATAAAAGACTAGAGATTGTAAGAATTTTACTTCACTAAAAGCACCCCGGTGGCCACCCTTAGCAGTTGTTAAGGGGCACCACATCCTCTTAGTAGATCTGCTCTGGGACTCCTGTTGAGATGAGACTTGCGGTGCCCATAAGCCTCGCTGTGCAAGTTGCACGGCAGCATATGACTACTGTGCCACTAGTGCCGCTTGTGAGTGTCCATTCACAAGCGGCACTAGTGGCAACGCTGATTGCTTACCATCAGGTGGTCGCTCAATCCCATATAAAAATATAATATTATTAATCTAATATTAATTTACATATTTTCTATGTTACAGTGACCGCCGCGCGAGTCCTACCACACCAACCAAAGCAATTTTAACCTTTTATCGTTCGTTGTAAAGTCTTTTTTATATTATATACCACTTGCCAACTATTGTATTTTAGCACGTAAGTAACGGTTGTAGCCTATCAATTGACGAATATTATATAGGATAGACATATTTATTTACATTCGGTAACGCGACTGATAGAGATTGCATTTTATAACGAAAAGTGCCTTAGAACGTGCAATTTATTCAAAGAAAAGTGTTTTTAGAAAAATTCTACAAAAAATGTATCGTTTTTATATTATAATAATAGTTAATCAAATTATATAGTTATATTGTTAAGCTTAGTCACACGTAAAGAGAGAATGATCAGAGTACTCGACAAGGTATATGTTGATATATCTTATGTATGAGTATTTCTATGTGTTATCTTATTTCACAAGTCTATTTGTAAGTGAACTCGAACTTGCCCTTCACTTGTGATTTTTTAAACTGGCAACACTGTCCTGCCACGATATAGTTATAAATATCTCTCTGTGCCATCTCAATGTTCTAATAATCTCATTTATTATTTAATTTAATAATTAATATAACTATTGTCTGTAATATCGCATGTTTGTTATTAATAGATACATTTTGAAATGTATTTTAGTTAATTTTGACTATGTGACTGAATATTGGATTCTCTGTTTGTACTTAAAAGTTTTGCCGATTTTTTATATTATTCGAGAGTAAGAAATGAATAAATAACAAAATTTTATATATTTGGTTTTATTTTCCTTCTCCTTTAAACCGCTGGTGTCGCATATAAACGACACACTTTTCCGTGTCCCTAGCGCTCGTGTCATATTTCTATGATAGACAACACACACGATTTTTTCGTCTTATTTGACACCTACGCAGTACAGCTAAATCTATTATTAAATAGAGCTAGTATCTACAACGATTACTTAAAATTATGTTTCATAGCTTTGCATTTAAAAAACTTAAACACAAGTACATAATTGGCAATCTTTTCTTCGGTGTCTATCGCCCGCATCACATATTATGTAAATATGATCCCATCAAAAACATCCTGTAAAAAACCCAAGTCTCGCAGCTCAGTCTTTCTACCGTCAAAAGTTGTGAGATCCATGTAATACCAAGTCGGTTAATCTATTTAGTGTCTACTTGAAGGACCTTCTGTCTTAAGTTATTACATAAGTTATTATCATGCCAATATTAAAAATATATAACGTTTTAAACAAATAGATCGACTTGGACATCGCATGAAAACAAAATGAATATTACAATATTATATTAGATTCTTTAGTCTCTCGCGCCTCACGCGATTGAAATCTCGTTCCTGTTGGTCGCTGGCCCGTCGTGCTGTGTAGTGTGATACATACTAATAATCAAATCAAGCGATGTCCAAGTCGATCTATTTGTTTAAAACGTTAAATATTTTTAATATTGGCATGATAATAACTTATGTAATAACTTAAGACCAGGTCCTTCAAGTAGACACTAAATAGATTAACCGACTTTATTACATGGATCTCACAACTTTTGACGGTAGAAAGACTGAGCTGCGAGACTTGGGTTTTTTACAGGATGTTTTTGATGGGATCTCACTTCTTTTTGTAGAGCCTTTCTTTTTGATACCATCTACTTCTAACGAATTTTGTTAAATTAAATTTATAACCACCACCAACCACCAACTGCATAAATAACTTTGTAATCCCATATATTTATATGGGATTACAAAGTTATTGATGCAGTTGGTGTATTTGGAAAACTGGACCGAAATTACAAAATATTTAAGTTTTCCCATGCTTAAGACACTAAACTCTATATGTATTCCAAATATGAAGCTTCTAAGTCTGCTAGAAGTGCCTTGGACTTTTGATGATCGGTGAGTCAGTGAGTGACAAAATTTAGAAACTTTAACAAGTTGTCATTCTTAAACTACTGGTTCAAATTGACTGAAATTTTAAATATTCCGTGTTTATACAATGCCGGATTAGTTACTGAAGATTCAGGTTTCTTGCTTTATCCACAACCGAATTATAGGGGTCGAAAAAGGCCCGAATTGCTTCGAGAAAAGGATGGTACGGCCGTGCCGCTTTTTTTTTGCTCGACTTGGCGGGGGCACTGCCGTGCCCCCAGACCATAGAGATGGGTTACAATGAAATGAGTATTTGTGCATTATTGATATTTAAAAATGATCACTGCTGAAGACTTTTTTGAATACTAGAAGGTGACGCCGACGATATGGAGTCGTTTGAATATTTAAAAGAATTTAGTAGTGATGGAGAGAAGACTTACTATCTTCGTTGGTTACCTATTATTCAGTGGGTATTGGTATAAATAAGACTTCCCTTAGATCTAGTAACTCCTTGATGAATTGAAATAGTATTTAAATACTGTGATACAATTCTGTTATTGTACCTATTACCTACTTATCTGATTACCGTCGTTCATGACTTCAGTCTAGACGAAGTGAGGGTGTGGCGGACGATGCGATGGCCATGCCAGGCACTCAGTAACAATTTTTAGAACGAGTGCGATAAACGTAATTGGTTTCCTAAAATGACTTTATCAAAAAATCTAAGTTGTATACCTAGGTGAGGTACCTAGATAGTACCTACATACGGTACGAATGTTCTTACTGAGTTAAACTACTACCTACCTAGGTACATTACGTAACGTAAGCCACGTTACGTGGTTTCGTTTGTTGATACCTAGTTAACTATCCTAATACATACCTTCGGAACATTTTTCCAAGTGTTTCGAGAAGTCAGTATTAAGTAGGTAGGTACATAGGTACAGAAAACAAAGAGAAAAAACTATAAACTTGTTTATCATCGATATTATTGAAATATCTACCTAAGTAGTTTATCTTAGTAGGTGCTAATATACCTACATATAGATACCTGTTAGTAGCTTCGCTTGGTAGGTAGATACTATCACTGTGGTACTTTTGAAATTTCTGTAATAAACAGCTGGCTCACCCCCTATTACATGGGACTTATGACACAAACGGTGAAAAGTGGGTGTACATTATATAGCGGCATTACGTATCGTAATGTGCACCTCTGCCTACTCCTTCGGGGATAAAAGGTATGGACGTTGCAAATTAAAACAACTCTGTATCAATATCCATTACGAAAGGGCGAATCCACAACATTGTGTTGCGGCGTCGCATCGCTAAAAATTCATCGGATACGACATCGTACGACAAGACGCTAACTATCGGTTCAGTTTCTAGTGAGACATGGACCGCACTACGCGTGTCTTATTTCTGACGTATTAAGAAAAAGAAACAGAAAAGAAAGTACTGGGTGCACCCATTTCTGACAATTATGAATAATGACATGCTCTCATGCATACTCTTACGACGCGCCGTCGCATCGGCATAGATTTTTGCAATGCGTCGCCGCTACGCAGTGTTGTGGATTCGTCCATTATTTACCAGTGAGTACTTCACTCACAAATCGCTGTCGCCGTCGCTCCACACGTTACGATGGATGTGACGCGAAGTAATGAGTGACTTTGTTTCACGCCTGTTTGCGTAGTAGCCATACGGCTGATTTAGAATAAAAGCTTCTTGACGTTTTTTATGTCGATACGATTGCTCCTCCCATCTTATTGTAAGTATTATTTTGTCGATTTGTAGCTTGGCGCTAGGGGTACGGAAATTGATATTTCGCACGGCGCTTAAAAGGTTAAATATCAAATATAATATCAGGGCCTGCGAAAGGGTATAAGCTATAAAAAATAAAACAACAAAATCTATTTATAATCTAATTATTATTTTCAAAAAAATATAGGGAACGTGAAACAATAAATTAACCACCTAAACATAAATATGTTAAATATTTATCAATCACAAAAATGTCTGTATTTCAGACTTGAGACTCGTCAGCCAGTCAAATGTACCAAAACAAACGAAACATTCAAAACTATAGTACAGCGCCATCTAGCGTGGTAGACATCGAAGTTAGTAGAATTGACATCAATTCAATTATAGAGTAAAATTAAGGCAAGAAATTATGTTTTTGAATGATTTTCATTTTGTTTTTGGCTTTGACTAGCGCACGACGACATTTGACTCAAAAATATTCACTCTCTCATATTTATGATCGAAGTTAACACATACTTATGTGATAAATGAAAACTCTTAAATTATTAAAACAATTTCAGAGGGTATTGTCCTCTCAAGGCGATCGTAGTATGTTGCTAGATTGTAAATTACAATTACTTTACAACATTTCAAATGTCTTTTGGATTACCTACCAGCCCTTCGAGTTTTCATACCATTCACATGATTAGGTTTACTTATGGAAGCATCATTAAAATTCCACATCCAATTCTAATAAATAAACTTTTAGACAAAATAGTCTTTTTTTTTCAAACTCAGCGCCTACCCCGAAAATTATTTATTATGCAAAAATATTGACTTATATAATTTTTAACAATAAAATTTGAACGTCCCATAAGTAAATCTAGACATCTATTATTCCATAACACTTAACCTATGCAGTATAAAATATACAAAATGTACATTCGATCGCAAATAATCTGGGCTAACTTAAACTCACAAATTTTCTTACATTTTAAAATAAAAAAATCAACGTTACAGCTACGAAAAAAAATGTTTTGCGCAAAATATAAATTATTTCTTTGAAAAAAATCTGTGATTAGTTTCGATTGACATTTATATATACATTTGGTACTTAGGTATTTTAAAGTCTCGAGTTGATGAAAACTTGCATTTTGAAAACTTTTACATTAAAGTACCTTGATAAAGGGTGAGATCAATAATGCATTTTCCATCAACACAAGCCTGCAATCTTACCTAAACACTGAGAAAGAATCACGACAACTTGTAATCCAAGAGAAAATAAAATACGCTTGCTGACTGCAGCGCCATCTATCGACATACACTTCCAACTTTCGTTCCAAAGGGACACCAACAGATGTCGCTTTTATAAAATAGTAAAATCAGGTCATAAGTCACATAAGATGCTGGTTGCTTTCCTTAGGATAAGCAGAGTGCTAAGTTCGTCACTAGAATTGTCTATAAACATTAATAATACTGTCTTCATCTAAGTAACAGATAGGGCATTTAACGGACAAGTCACTATATTATTGCTGCATTTAGTATTTTGGGAGGTGGTGCGAGCTAAGTTTTTATGTATACCATTTCTAACATTACTGTAGTAGTTATATTTAATACACAGTACAATTTTACGATCCCTAGATGGTTTAACTTTGTGTATATTTAGTTGGAAATCTTCAGAATTATGGGTAAAATAATTGCCTGGTAGTTTGGATGACACACATACAAAACCCAATCAGAAAGTTAAAGTTCGACGGTGTATTAATCTGCCGTCTCGACACTGGCAGTATAATCGACAACACTGCTTTGGAGACTCGGTTGCCATTCAAGAAATAAAAAATTAATGTAAATAACATTTTCACATTTTACCATTACCATACACACAAGAATTAGTAAAACCGTCTGCAATAAATACATTAGGTATGTATAATTTTGACATCAGGTACGAAAAAATGGACTAAGGGCCTATTTCAAAATGTCTGGATAACCGCTATGGTTTAGATAACTTTGAATTAAAAACGTAATATGTATGAACTATCTGTCACATAAGTTTATCCGGTACTTATATGAAGGTGTTGAAACAGGCGTCAAATTAACTGATTATCTCACAACTATACGCATTTTAGACAAACACAAACACCATCTAGGGATCTCTCAAAACATTTAAAAAACTGACAGACAAACAAAGTTTTTATGCATAAATGTATCAGACAAAGAATTTATGGCTTAGTTCGCACCACATATTCAAAGATCCTATGATAAAGTTAGATTGTATAATTTGTATTACAAAATAAGAAGCTATGGAGCGGCTAAACACTTCAACACAATCTCAACACTATTTCTTTTACATTCAATGACTTTTAAAAAGGTTTTCTTTCATTGTTTTTGTGACCACCGCATTGGTTTTCGAAATTTTATACATATAAGTATAATATGTGTTATAGCTGTTTAATATTTTAATGGTCTTTGTCCAGGTATTTAAGGCGAATACCGATGTAAAATGTTTGTAAACAAACTACACACACCAAATAACACTATTGATATTTTAAAAAAAGACAAATGTTATCCCACATTAGGATTATTTTTTAGACATGCATAAACGTCTTTGTTTCATAACCTATTTCTTTGTATTAGGGTAAATTAAGAAATTTCAAATATGTTACAAAATCAATATAAAGTAGGTCATCCCCGAAAGAGAGGAATGAATACTAAAAATTGGAGCCATATTTGCACAATGCGTGGTCACAAAACAATATGTAAGTACCAAAATATATGAATCCATAAAACTCGAGAAATAACCTCAAATATAATGTCTACTGCCGGAGCGTCTGTATGGCAACACTTGTTTAGTGTAGCCAGAGCAAAAAATTAAACTGAACAGTAGGTTTTAAAAATTTCTACCATAATTATTTTATGATTTTAGTGGTAAAATATAGATTATTTTTAGATTTATTTCGCATTTTAATGGATTAGTCACCGACAGTAGACAGTGTAATCTATTCAGAATAATAATAATATATAATAATTTACTCTTCTAGTGCAATTTTTAGAAATATGTGTGAATAAATTTATATTTACTTAAAATTTATTTATTTTTTATTAATATTATTCTTTCATTTACGTTTCGTTTAAAACTCTCTCAAATCACATACGCGACGCAGTTTTAGATTTTGTAATATGAAATTGATTTATAGGAATCAAATAAAATTTACATAATATGAAATGGACTGAAATGCTGTAAAAAATAATATGTATTTAATTAATTTACATTTACACTAAAATTGAAGACTGGGATCAGAAATACTGATTTTATTCCACTTTTTATGATTTTGTTAAGAAAATTATTTTAAAATAGATTAACTGAATTCTTCAGTATTAATTATAAATAAACTTATCATTTGATTCATCATGGATAGCTGCTCTTTAAGATTTCTTATTTAAATCACTGGGATTCATGAAGTTTGGTATAATAGATAAATAAAATAAATAATTTCCATTTGATAACAACCTAAATATATCAAACTTTTTCGTAATTGACACAGAATTATTTCTGTAAATCTGTCATTATAATAAAACAAATCAAAACAGTTGAAGATTGTTAAAAATCTAATTGAAGAATATGTATGATTAGTTTCAGAATTTCAACATATAAAGGAATGATCCAACATTGGTATTTATTTCACACACGGGTTGGCAACACCATTATAATATAGCAACACTGGAATTAACCGCGCATATTCGACAATCGGAAAGAAATCTAAAACTGCGCGTTCATTCAAGAACCATTTCTGCTTAGCCTCTAAGAGGCTGCTTATAAATATTATTTACAGTGTACCCTAGTGCTAAGAAGTTGGTGTTATTTCATGAAGGACCCCGAGTTATTGAACAACTTTCTACATTCACCTAATTATATATTGAAGTGCAGTGTCAATGATTTCATTTTTTTCCGCAAAATCGTGTCGTTTGGCCCCTTCAAATATATGTTTCATGTAACAGGCAGTTCAAAAACATTAGCTACACTATAGAACGGCAGGAATAAAGAGTTTGTACTTGAAAACGTCCAAATTCAAAATCCGCAGACAAACAGTCTCTCCGCCGGTCAAAAAGACGGCATTATACAAAGCGTCCCACCGTTTTATAGTGTAGTAAAGAGAATAGCGTTGAATAGACAGCGAAATGTCAATAAAATAACAATTATACTAAAGGATAGTACAATAAATTAGTTAATAATTTCCCAAATCGATCAGTCACACAAATCAGACGTATAAAATATGAGATCCGCTCCGAAACCAATTCAAAAGTGATCAAGATCTTATGATGAAACTTATAACAACACACTTACTGATCAAAATCCTTCACGAAACACTCACTTCACTGTATCACTCTAGTCCATTAATCTGGTGGTCGTTGGACCACGTCCACTGGTAACTTCCCGCTGTCGGCCATCTTGTCTGACTTATCTCTACTGCTGTCAGACCTGTCTCTATGTTTCTCATTTCTCCTCTCGTCCGAACTCCTGTGCTCTTTCTTATGTTCCCTCGGTCGGTCCGACTTGTGATGAGAGGATTTGTGACGGGACGACGATGAGCGACGGCGGTGGTGGTCTGACCTGTCCTTGTCAGACCGCTCGTGCCTTATATCTGTCTTGTCTGACCTCTCTGAACGGTCTGAACGATGCTTGTCAGAATCCTTGTGCCTGTGGTTCTTGTCAGGTTTATCTGTCCTATCTGACTTTGTGTCGATTTTGTCAGATTTTGATTCTGGTTTCTCAGTTTTGATTTCTGTTTTCTCCGGTCTAGTTTTGTCCTTATCTGGGGTTTCATGCTTGATTTCAGATTTCTCTATCCTCTGCTCAATTTTGTCTGGTTTGTCTAACTTGTCAGGCTTCTGATCCACTTTGTCAGATTTTTCTTTGATTTCAGTTTTCTCAGCTTTGGGCTCTACCTTCTCGGGTGTCTTTAAATCAGTCTTTTCAGCTTTCAAATCGTTTTTGTCAGGCTTACCATCTAATTTGTCAGACTTGGGTTCTGATTTATCAACTTTGGATTCTGTTTTTTCGACTTTCGGCTCTGATTTGTCAGATTTGGCTTCAATTTTGTCCAATTTGTTTGTGTCTTGTTTGTCGGACTTTGTTTCCGTCTTCTTGTCTGCGCTCTTGACTTGTGTCTCGACGCTCTTCCTGTTGGGTGCGACTTTCAGCGCAGTCTTCTGATTTAACTTTTGGTGGAACTTCGCGCTCAGCGCCCTCATTTCAATAACACCGGCTTTGTGTTTAGCTGACTTTTTGGGCTCTGGAAATAAGAAATAATTGGCATTATTGTAACGTGTAATATTATATTATGGCGTACTTAAAGGACAGATGTAACTACCATCGTTTTGTCATTTCATAAGACATAAATTTATGGCAACCAGTAGAAAGTTTTATAGCAATAATTTAATTTTTCTCCTGACATTTCAAACTTACATCACATAATATTATGTACTACAGCTCTGGCTTTGGTATATTTAGTCTTTATGTTGCTTTATATGTTTTATAGCTCAAGATAATTCTATGATATATGTATGTCTAGCTCACCAGTAGTATGGTTGATGGTGACGGGCACAGGGTCTGCGGGTCGCTCGTCGGCCGGGGACGAAGCCTCCGATGTTGGGTAGTACTGCTTCAGGCGTAAGTGCCATGCTGAAGGAATAATGTTAGGATTAGTGTGTTTACATATAACGTAAAATATTGTAAATAAAGCAAAAGAGGTTGGTTTAATCCACAATCGATATAGGTTTTCAATTTTGTTATTCTTATGTATCTTAACTTAAGTATTTGACCGCTAACAAAAATCTGTTTTTAATGTGTTAATCCGGTCTGGTCTTTATTTAGTGTATGCTTGGCTCATGTAGTGAGGAACAAAGACTGTCTTTCAGTAAAATTATTTCTGGATATAAAACAAAAGTTTATTTCATTCTTAGAGGAATCATACTCGCACCATACAGTACCTCAACAATAATATACCTCTAATTTCATTCTACCAGGTCATATATCATCAATAATGCCGTATAATATACTAACCGACAGAGGTGACAGCGGACACAGTCCGGAACTGGTGTATGATGTTCCGCGGCAGGAAGTAGATGTCGTCGGAGCACAGCGGGAGGCGCGAGTAGCGGACTCCCTCGCGGCGGAGCTGGTTCAATCGCTTATCCAACCTGAGGGGAGTAATAGGTAATAATTTAGGTATTTTATTTTGATTTTTTATTTTACGCTACGGAATTCTTAAACAGTCAACCTTAGGGTGATGCAAAGAGACAAATCCTCCGACAACAGTAGGTGTAATAATAAGCAAAATTTGACACATATTTAGCCTGGAAAAATTAGTTGTAAGGAAATTTGGATGAAAAATACACAAATATTCTTATGGTTAGCTCGATGGGAGTGATACCACAGCCTTGCAGAAAGCCAGAATGTAGAACAAAGGAAGTGTGTATTTTCGCTGTGATTGAGGTTACCACTGGTGCAAATGTTGGTAATGCATATGTGATGGATGTGCCAATTGCTTACCAACAGATATACTATCTAATCACCGTTTACTCACGTAAATTAATAGAGAAAAGCTCTATTAGTTTCAAGTTACAGAGGGACTCGTCATCATGAGCAGACGCGGCGATATCGCGTAAATCATTTCATCAATCATTGATTTTTAGTTAATTTAGTATGTCACACAATAGTTATTATAAAAACATCAAATCCATCTGCTCATTTACCCCAAAAATGACTAATTCACATAATAAAAAGTATTCTATCAATTATTTATCGATTCCCTTCGGTATTTTGACTGCACGGTTGGTGCGGTGGCTGGGCAACTGGCTGCCGAGCAACGGGTAGCGGGTTCGATTCCCGCAAGGAGCAACACTTTGTGTGATCCACAAATTGTTGTTTCGGGTCTGGGTGTCATGTGTATGTGAACTTGTATGTTTGTAAACGCACCCACGACATAGGAGAAAATCCTAACGTTTAAAAAAAAAAAAATACTGACCAAGTGACACACTGGGAGATGGGAGGCTCGTAGAGGTCTAGCTGCAGTAGCTGCACCAGTTTGTTGAAGTCCGCGGCGTGGAACGCCACCACGTCCTTCGTGATGCGGCCGCGGTCCGACTCGTCGCCGCAGTGGATCGCTTTTAGAACACCTGTGTACAAGAAACAATATTTAAAACAAATACAGTTAACATGTTCTAAAACACTCGGGGCGTGTTGATACCCGGATATGTCTCTCATGTAACGGCCGGAATTAATAACTGATTTTAGAATGAAACCTGTGAATTACGATAGATTTTTGACATTAGTTGAATGGAGTTTCTGCTTAAAACGTGTGTGATCCGAGATTTTGGAATATGATGGGTTATTACACATATAACGACATCAGTAACAAGCAAGATAATTATCGATATGTACAAGTCTAGGAAAGGCCAGTTCTTAATAAAATATTATTTTGTATGTGCAAAAAATTTGTATTATTATCTTAGCTGTCAACTATTCGATCACTATTCATGTGAATCTGTAAGTGGCTTAATGTAACTATATTTTCTGTTAAATTTGTATAATGTAGTTGTTGATTTATCTTTAAATAAATAAATTATAAACTTCGGACATATGTGGTATACATACCGACTGCAGCAGTAGTGATCCTGTCGAGTCCGTGGCCGACGTGGTCCGCGTGTGCGCGGGTTCGGTCCTCGAACAGGAACTCCCGCGCCTCGCTCCAGCGCGGCAGGTACTGCAGGTTGCGGAGCTCGTTGATACCCGTCCTGGAGGGAAGAGGGTGTTAGTTACAGTTAATTAGTTATTGGAATCTAATATCAGCCTGTTGGTCTATACATTTTAAGAACTTCATTCTTTTTTGCGATCCTAAAAAAGTCGATTAAAATATATCTACCGAAGTACAGAAGCTGATACCTATATGAGATAATTGTTTAAGGAATGTAATCAAATGTCTTGCTAAAACTTGAGACCAGCTGAACCAATTTGGCATATTTTGGACTTGAATTATTTGTAGAAGTCCAGGGAAGGTTTAAAAACTGAGAAAAACATTATTAGGGTCAATGTAAGCTAGTCAAATATAAATATTTATTTTCGTGTGACATAAATTCGTCTTTAAAAGCACAATCGTAAAGTCTAATTTCCCCTTTAAACAACTTGAATTATATATCAATTGATATTACATTATAGATATACAATAGACATACCTCCTCTTCTTAATAGGACTCTTGCCAAGCTCAGCAGTGGGTACAAGTTGTTCCCCGGGACGGATCCACAGGATGGGTCCGTCGTTGGACTCCTGCGGCTCCATCTCCACTGCCGACATTGGACCCCACGGCATTGTCTGCGGAAGGAAATATATTGTTACGTATTTGAGAAAACCAGCCTAACGCCCGAATACGTGCTATCTCTGTCATTTTATAAAAAAATTATAGGGACAGAACTAGTTTTGAGAGCGTCTTAAAATTGAGTAGCGTTTGAGTATTCGGACATAAGCTATTTACTCGAATCTAAAAAATATTTTTGTGTTGGATAGTAATCAACAAAGGGGGAAGGTTAGGGGGGAAAATCATCCAGTGTCTTCTCTTGCTTTGGTCAAGGACAGAGGGAGTGTCAGACTCTTACTAACTAAAAACCACCCCGGTCCTACTCCTGCTTTTCGAGCCGGAGTCCCGGTAAACTCGCTAGGTAGTCCGCAGCTCCGGATCGACGAAAGCTATGGAGTTTGAAGAGTGAGTGTAAGAATATTGTTGTAATACTGACCATATTGAGGAAGGGGCAGGTGGCGAGCATGTCGAGCATGTCGGGGAAGTAGCCGCCCACCTCCTCGTGCACGGTGCCCACCAGCGAGATCTGGTGCAGCGGCCCGCACCGGAACGTGCCCGCCGCGTACGATTGTTGCACCTACGGGCGAAAGATATCATTACATTATACCCTATGCGCCGTAACAAGGTGCGGCTGACAGATTCAGTAACGTTTCGTACCACTCTTGAAAGTTGCTGCGATTTAAAAATTATGCCTTAGTATTTTAACTGTATCACATTCGTATTATGTTATATCATTCGGAAGTGTAGTTATTTAAATTAAATCCAACCGGAATGTTCTAGTCTTTAAATAAAATCTAATGAAATCAAAAATAAAGTAAAGTGTTATGCGTATAACGTAAATCCATAGTCGTGTTTAGTGATGGGATGTACTGCTACGATGGATAGGTAGTCGATGTTTTTTTAGAATATAAAACGAAAATCATGCGTCGTTCAATTATCACTCTTAAAAAACCTTTAATTATGTGGGTAAATCTACTGTAGACGCGGCTCTCTCTGCCCGAACCACAGTGACTTTATAAGAGCACAAATATATAGTAGACATTTCCGGCGCCTTTGATAATGCGTGGTGGTACTTAATCTGAAAGATCGTGGTTGCTTTAGTAACATATACAAACTAATATACACTTATATTCTTCACGGTTCTGTAAAACTGAAACTCTGAAACACCTCAGGGCTCGGTCATAAAATATTTATTTTGACAAGTATATACACGTAGTTACACTGCACAACTAAATAACACACACATTTAATAAAAAAATTAAAGAGAATTAAATGTATGCTGCGAGTATCGATAGCGATAAAAAAAGATTTTTCTAATGTCCATCCCTAAAGAGAGACGTCAACGTCATACTAGCATCTGTCAGCCGCACCTTGTTATAGCGCAAAGGGTATAGTAAAGGAATATGAATCGTGTTTGTGGTAAATAATTAAAACGTATTTAACTTTTAAATGGAAGTTTATTTCTATTGTGAAAAAAACGCGGCAAAACAAAAGAAAGTTAACATGACAATGACATTACCTGTAGACAGCGCCACAGACACAAAATACTAATATGGTTGCGTTCCTATTTACTAACAATTAGCAATTAAAAAGTAGATTTAGAATGTACAAGTTTTTTTAGTTAGAAATACGCCAGGATTATGTTAGCAGCACATTAAATACATGTCTTTTTCTTGGCCTTTAAATTAGTTGAATATCAATATGGAGCGATTATCATGACGCCGCGTACGATTGTTGCACCTAAGGGGTGAGATATCATTTCATTAGCAGTCAAAAATTAGATTTAGGATGTACAAAAGTTTTTTGTTATACATAGGCCAGGATTAGGTTAGCAGCACATACAATATGTTTCTTTTTCTTGGCCTTTAGATTAGTTAGGCGTTTCCCAACCTGTGGTCCGCGAGTATATGTACGGGTGTCCGCGGTGTCAACTCTGGACTAGACATAAATCAATCGTTAAATGTAATAGGGCCGCAAAACAATAAATCAGCAAACCCGTTTTATTAGAGAAATGTGAGCACATAATATTTATGCCATCATATTATCATTATAGACTCCACAATTTGTAATTGTAAATACCTCAATCTAGACACACGGCAGTGTGTCCGCCAAGTTCGAGCAAAAAAGCGACACACCGGCCGTGGGTTATATTACACGAACCATTTCGGGCCAAGTTCGACCCACCTATAACTCAAAATCTATTTTATCTACGCATATGAAATTTCTAGTATCTGTCGAGATCTACTTACTTATCTAAAATACAAAATTTCATTAATGTACCTATTGTAGGTCTTGAGATATTGACGTCAGAAAATCGCTATTTTTACTATACACTCACTGACTGACTCACTCACTCATCAAAAACCTAGACCACTTCCAATGGTCGTATGACTTGAAATTTGGCATGGAGGTAGGTCTTTAGGTCAAGGTAAAGGAAAAAATCTGAAAATGGCCAAGTGTGAGTCGGTTTTAAAAATAATGAAGGTGTAAATTCATACCCCTAAGGAACTAAAACAAAAAAATTATCTATATCTTCCAATGGTCGTACCGACCTAAAATTCGTTACGAAGGTTTGTATTTAGTCAAAGTAAAGTAAAATAAGAAAAAAAGAAAATAAACCTTACAAAAATAAATGAAATCCCACCCAAAACATAAATGTGAAAGGCTGCCAAGTTCGATAATATTGGAATGCTTCGCCTATAAAAGAAGTGAGATCTAAATAAGTACCAAGTTCCATACACAGACCTCAGTTAAAAATGATATAACTTGGCAAGTTTTAATAGAAAATTATATACTTGACTCATTGCGTTTAGTAGGTTTATAACAAAGTGTGTGAAAACTTGCCAACTTGTTATATCATTTTTAACTGAGGTCTGTGTATGGAACTTGGTACTTATTTAGATCTCACTTCTTTTATAGGCGAAGCATTCCAATATTATCGAACTTGGCAGCCTTTCACATTTATGTTTTGGGTGGTCCTAGTTAACCCTAATGATACTAATCGAGATATTGGGAGACTTATAAAGAAAATAGGCATGTGTTTAACCTTAAAGCCTCACTCATACGGCGAGCAATAACGCAAACGTTGTAACACGCCCGTTTTCTATGTGGCCATGGTATCAGTCATCATCATCATCAGCCTGTTCTCGTCCACAGCTGGACATTTACTTCATCTTTTTTACTTTATTTATTTACAGTATATTTATGTTCATCCATGATATCAGTACTTTCTTAAAATGAGTTTACCTGTTGATAATATCGGCTGACGGTGGTAGTCTCGATATCGGAGGCCCGGGCGAGGACTCCAGCCTTCACGGTGAGCGTGGGATGCGCGGAGGCGAGGTACTGCAGCAGACAGGGGAAGGCCCCGGCCGCGCCGCGGACCACGCCGCACACGAAGTGCGCCCAGCCTGCACTGTCTTCCGAGAACACCAGCTGGGAAACAAGTTGTATTTTAGTCAAGAGAACGATTAAGAGCATTGTTACTATATCTATATTTTCTCCTTTAACAAAGACAGGTCTTTCTCACGAGTAATTAGAGAACATCCCAACATATCTTCATTTAATTTCTGGTTGGTAGTCACATTTTTTGTGGACACAGATGGATTTCATTAATATGTATAATCAAATTATTCTTGTCATACTCGTCCACCAAATGTAACTCTTTTTTAATAATACACCATTGATTTAGTTGTGCATTTTTTTAGTTATATCCAAAACTTTTATAGAAGACACTATGTTTAAGTCTAGAATTTTTCAAGGATAAACTTTAATGGAGCTCTGTCTTTAAAAAAATCAGTTTTAACATAGTTACTTTATTTACTCTGAATTTATAGCTTTTAGCTCACATATTAAAAGGACTTATGTTTGACATACCTTCAAGAACTCCTTGGCGAGTGCTTCCTGCTGCGGCGCGCTGAGCATGTCCACGTCGCGTTGGTGCAGGTACACCACGCTCGCTCCGCCGTTGGGGTGCGTCTCCACTCGCATCAGCCTGTCAGGAAAACACCATTTCGTTAAAAATTATTTCATGATGTTGCCGTTATGTTTGTTTCGTTTTACAAAATAGAAGAATCTAAAGGATACAAATCGATGACAGAGCCTCTATTGACGTTGTATGAAACTAAGGTACTAAAAATAGAACAAAATAAATACCTACTTGTAAAGTTCAAAACTTTTATCGTCAATATTTTAGCTATAGCTTCAACACTGAAAATGTGATTTTCAGCAGATTTCATAAAAGATATCTCTTGATATATCACTGAATCAAATCAACCAATTACAACATAAAGTTTATTATAGCACTTAATGTTTTTATATTTTAATTCAATTAATTACTATGATACATTTTCTAGCATCCGATTTATCGAACGTTATGCTGTAAAGGGTATACTAAAACTATAATCTTATTTAAAAATCCACTCACCGATGATATTTAAGTTCCTTGACGGTGGGTGTCTCAGCGAGAGGTCCCCAGCTATCATTGGGTAGGGGTGCTCCGGCCGCCCGGTCCCTGCGGCACTGGACACCGATGGAGCACCGCTTGATGCGGGCGCGGCGCCGGCAGTGGTGGCACGAGGACGATGACGATGAAGATGACGAGGAATGACGGTGGGATGACCTGGAGACACAAGGAGGTGGTTTAGTACTTTACAGTGTGGATACTTCGGGAGCTGTTGGCTGTTCGGCGGCTGGTGTTGTTCTTAGGACTATCTATACTTAATATTATAAAGCTAAAGAGTTTGTTTGTTTAAACGCGCTAATCTCCGGAACTCCTGGTCCGATTTGAATAATTCTTTTTGTGTTGGATAGCGCATTTATCGAGGAAGGTTATGGGCTATAAAACATCACGCTATGACCAATAGGAGCCAAGCAGAGCGGGTGAAACCGTGCGGAAGTAGCTAGCTTTTAATAAGTGTCTTATGCAACTAACTTACGCTACTTATAAGGGAGATGTCACACACACTACACTTGGTTGGTAGATTAAGATTGAGGGGTCGAAAATTATACTGACTGTTTAGGATTAATATTTAAGCTGTATTTCATTAGACACCATGGCTATGCGACCAGCCACGGAACCGAGGTATTTAGAGCACTTAAGTGAGAGATTCCAAAATGAAAAAAGTATAGTTTTTTCGTACGACAATGGTACAACCATCGATGTTCCTAATTCGATAATGGTGTGGTGTAAAATAAGGTGGATTCATCCCTAGTTGCGTGTTGCTGAGTTAGGTTTATGGGATCGAAACCCAGGTCTCTCAACACTTGCAGCCATTCGGCTAACTAGGCAGTCAAAGTAGGTAAATCTAAATGAAGAATAATACATAAAATATCTCACCTATCCCTCTCTCGCTCCTTCTCCTTCTCCCTGTCCCTCTCTTTCTCTACTTTAACCTTCACGTCACTCACTGTCTCACTCTTCACATTTCTTATCGCAGGAAACACTTGAGAATTCACATTCTCTTGCTTCATCTTCAGGGGCAGTTCCAGATTGCCATAGCAGGGCAACTCCCTCCGAGGATTGCACTGGAACCTGATAGCTTTCAACGTCAGGTTAAAATGAGTAGCTGGTCTCCGAATCCCCGAGGAGTTCTCTAAAAGGACATTCTGTCTCGTAACCCTGGGATACTTGTATTTGAACATGGACCTTTGAAAATGGGTGTTGATGATCCTCAGTTGACGGGAGACTGAAGAGAATATCTTCTTTGTGACGTCATCATCAGCCATTTTGTTGGACATCTGGGTTTGCTTCCACCAGGCGTGGAGACCACCGAACCAGTCTGCTTTGAAGGGGTCACGGTTGATTTCTGAGAGTTCAATGTCCTGATTGCAAGTGGTGTGGAAGAGCAGGGGGTTCTTGATGGGGGGTGTCTTCTTGAGGACATTGAGCTTCAGCACGGCTCCGTTGCCGTACCCTCCGGAGTCGAACACTGGCCATATCTTGCTCTGCTTCGAAGGTCGAGCGTTTTCGCCCCACACACATAGCTCCTTTGATGATTCGCTGAGCTTGCGCTTTTTGCCTGTAAAATAATGAATGGGATAAGTTTTATTGGTTCAAGTTATAGAAAATATTCTGTAGACACAACTGAGATAAGAATTGATGTTTTATTTACATGTATTATATCAGGAAATGTACCAAAAACAGAGAAGTATTTTTCAAAGACTAAGGCACTCTTTATTCAAGACTACATCATTTTGGTTTTTTTTTTCGTTCTTATTAGCTACTGAGTACTACTTCGATCAATATTAAGTGGTTTCATATCTACTGATATGTAAATTAAAGTAGAGCTAGTTATATTCTTAAAATAACTAATCTTTTACTTAAGTACTTCACCACACATCAAAGTTGGATACAAAAAGATAAATTCCAATCGAAGCTACACTTTGCAAACACCTAGCTTCACTGATGGACAGACTGACAGATTATTATTTATTTCTTGACATTTAAAAAGTACCTATTTATGGTTTAATTGGAATAAATGATTTGCCTTTGAAAATAAAAATAATATCGTTGGTAGACGGCGCCTTAAACGATCAGATTGGCGATATATTAAAGGGCCAACTTAAACGTACCCTTAACTAACCAACATGCATGAAAAGATGTAAGAATGGTAGCAATTGGCAATCCAATTACCCTGCCTACGCCCTATGGGAGACAGGCGTGAGGTTATGTATATATGTATGTAATAAAAATAATATTCATAGAACAGCAAAATATGGAGTCTTTATAAAAGAATCCTAGTCTAGTATCCAAAATAGGCGAAGTATACATTTAATGAGCAATAACTTGCCTTGTAAACAGGACTTAATTACAACTGGATATAAAAAACAAACAACATGGTAGTTGTATGAATGTGAGTTGCATTTTGATGACTTATAATACATACAGACTAAGAGCAATTAGGTACATTGATGTAATGTAATAATATTAATTGCAAATACACCATATGGTTGGGATTATTAAATCTAGTTTTATAGAGGTTAAACTTATGTTCTGTGTAGAACAAGTATTGCTGTATTTTGACTTACTATTAATTGATAATAAAGATATTAGTAGTCTCAAATTTACTACAAACTACTTCCCTATTATTTTTGTAAAATCTATTTTGCTGAAAACAGTTAAGAAAACATATATTTTCTACTTCAAGAATCCAAAAAGTTATTTATCACTAATCTACAAATGGGAGGGTGGAATAGATAACAAATTTTTGTTTTAATGTCTGTCTTGAAGATTTTATTATAACATTAGCAAAGTATTTTTATTTTGTTATGGAAACAAATACTTTCGATGATATAATGATTTGAATTTTGTGTGTATGTTTTAGAATTCGAAATGACGTAGTTAGCTCCTACTCCTAACTTTGATTTGTTTTATCTAAGTATTGTTGTCTTATATGGCAAAATAAATATGTTTGATATTTTTACATTATCTAACTGACGGACTAAATACATTTTTAATTTTCATACCCTGTCATCATCCCTATTATTAGGTAGTTTATTAATTATGCAAATGGGAGCTGATCCATTGTTATATATTCAGACTATATTATAAACAACAACTAAATAAAAAGGTTATGTAAATTTATATCTACTTATATTTAAGTATGAATAGAAAACTTGTGATGAGTTAGTAATTCAATCATGTTTTATTTATAATTCCTATAAATAAAAGAAACTTAGTATAAATCTTGAATTGACAATACTTACAAGGAAAATTGTATTGTTTTCCTCTTTGAAAGTAATGAGAAGGAAATCAAGTTATTTTTAATTTTCTTTTGATTTTGCAAATTATAAGTCAGTTGTAAGGAATTTTAATGAATCATGGGATTTTCCATGTGACTCCTGCTCCGGCAGGAAAAAATTATTCCAAAATTCCTACTTTTTTATGTGTAATGTTCTATTTTGATCTGATTAATGTAAACAGCAAATAGATATTAATATGATGGTACAATAAGTAAACATCCTGTGTTTTTTAAATATTGCTCTACACCAGGATTTTCTCCTATGGGTGTGCTTACAAACATACAAATTCACATGTACATGACACCCAGACTCGAAACAACAATTTGTGGATCACAGAAAGAGTTGCTCTGTGCGGGAAACTAACCCAATACATTTTGCACAGCAGCCAGTTACCCAGCCACCGCGCCAACCATGTAGTCCTACTATATATAATGTATGAAATAATATTTTATGATTTGATCAACAGTGTTAACACATAAATTGCAAATAGAACTATTTCTCTTAAAATGTGAAATTCTTTTAAGTTTATTCTTAAAAGTTGTTGTATAATAGATTATACTTGCTTATCAACAAAATATGATTAATTAATAAAATTACACTATCCTTTCTGGTAATAAATATAATCAATCAATGACAGGATGTAAACAGAATACGTATGCAAATCATAAAAGTTTACATGTTACTATTTTTTGTTTGTTTTATTAGTTACTTAGTTCATTTCAGAGACAAATTGGACAAACCCAACCATGTAAATTAATGTTTTTTATATTATATATTTATTTCTTAATACTTTATTGTACACCACATATACACACAGGACAATATAAATAAGCATAGTGTACAAGGGGCAGTCTTATCATGATACAAGGCAATTTCTTACAGACAACCTTTGAATAAAGCTAAAATAGGAGTCTGATATGGGTCATTTAGTGTGTGAATGTGACTTAGATACCTAATTTACATACAAAATATGGTGTTGATAGCAAGGAAAGCTAAAAATGCTGAATTTGTTTGCGAATTTAATTCAATTCAAATGAATTGCATAAATAACTGAATTGGTGTATTTGATTACCATTTTATATCACTAAGAATAAGGAAGTGCTGTTTTATCAATAAATAGCCATGTTTAACTATTAACAGTAAACAATAAACAACTAAACTTTATCATTCAATTGTCCTATTTTTAAAGGAGAGTAAAAGATGGAACTGGATTTTAAAATAGTTTTTTTTTAATAAATTATTTTCATCCTACATTAGTTTTATTTTTTGGCGAATGTAAGTTATTGACATTCTATTGAAAGAATGAATTAACCTAAGTTTAGTTTAAAGAAAAATAATAGAATAAAGACTCAACATTATCAATTTCAAGTATCAAATAGACCTATACAATACCTAAGTATTTTTTCCCTTTTGCTGTGTGCCCATGCATACCATTTTGAAGTTAGCAAAATAATTAGCAATCAATGTTGAACTAACTTACAATTTCAGTGATTGCTACAATTTGAACATACTGTTTCTGTGAGTTATATCAAATGCCTGCCTGAATGAAGTTTAATAATAATTATCTGCAAAATTGCCAAATATGACAGAGTGTCAGAGAGAAGTCCACCGCAGGTGTAGTTAGTTGTGCATTTGAAGATATTTAGTACACAACTAGGTATATAAAATAAAACAGCAAACTGATGTATGTCTTGTATAAGACCACCTACAGCTATAGAAGACTGTACCTAACTTAAAGAAGATTGATTTATAATTTATTAACTGTCTTATTCAAGATAAGCGGCAGATTCTGCAGTAGAAACTGTAAGTTAGATAAAAAACTTGAAACAAATTAAATATTGTACTAAACTAATCAGAATCTCTGAAAAAACATTTGAATAAGATATAGTAACATGTTTTTTCTGATATAAAAACTTATTTAACAATAAAAATGGAGTTCTAACACAAAATAACTGGCAAATCATGGACTATGTATTGTTAACGGTAACAAATGATTTTTGGACACAATAGGCAATATTTTCACAAACCACCACCAAGGTTTGCTGCCAATATCTATAACCTTAAGTTTATAATGGAGTAGTTGCAATGTACAGTTATATTATCAAATAGAAAGTACTAGTTTAACAATCTCAAGGTCGATATGATGCAAGTGCCTTACAACCATACAAAACCATGTCTATTCACCTTAAAGTAGCTTCGAAGAAAGAAAATAACTATGCTGAGTAGCTAAAATGATAATAATGCCGTATGGAAAGCGTGTGTTGTGTTTATAAACACCTACGACCTCAGTGCTAATGATGTAATTCACAATACGAGAGGTTAACATCTTTCCCACCAAAATATTAACAGAGGAAATACAATAAACTGGTATAGCAACCTTATTGAATATTCTAAATCGATGTGTGCTAGATTAGTAAGTACATATAGAACGAAATAGTACCTTTGGATTCAGATGATGGTGTATGTTTTAGATCAGTTGACACACTTGTCCCGCATCCCTGTTGAGACACAGTTTTACAGTCGTATGCTGTACGACGACGCTTAGCACCTTCGCCGGCATCTTCCAAGCTATTGGAGCCACAGTAATCGTCAACGAAATCGCGATTTTCACTAACTTTTACATTGGTAACTCTCGCTTCGTTCGACGACGCCATTGTCCGACGGTCAAAGATGTAATCACGTCAAAATAACCACAGTTCTTCAATTAAACATCGACGGAACTGATCAGTATTATCTTAACAATACATATAGCTTTTACAATCATCTATAATGATTAGAAACACATTGATTACGAATAAAAAACAACTTGCGACGCCATTTCTCGCTACCTCGCACTTTTTTTTATTTTTTGTGCAATAGAAATTCGTACCTAAACTCAAGCAAAGGCCAACGTTGCAAACAGCCAAGTTTGTTTCAATTGACTAAAAATTTTATTATAAACATTTTTGTTAATTAAAAAATACATATTATTGATATATCATAAGATATAATAAAGATAAAATTTATGTTATCTTTATTTTATAATTATTAATTAAACAATATTTTCGATGCATACACCATCTATCGTCGTTTATTGCAAAACTATTGGCAACGTGACTCATGTCACATTCTCCACGAAAGAGGTTAAATGTTTAAACATTGCGGCGCTAGATGGCAGCAGTAGCACAATAATGAGTCATCATGCTACCAGTAAACTATGATTCATTTTATTCATTGTTCATGTTCTAATCATGTTGAGTAATCAATTTTTCGAATTGAGTTAAATATCAATAAACTCATAAAAACGTGAACGGCCGCTTTTAACCGCTACTTACTTACCATATAATTTTAACTTGAATAATTCCCTAAGTAGATTTAGGTACATTGGTAGGTATTAGAATTACTACCTACCTACTAACAAGTTGGTATGGAAGCGTAATGTCAAGGACAAATCGAATGAAAATAAATATACCTACTACCTACCTATTTATAAGTAACTAGCTGTTTATGTATTAATCATAGGTACCTAAAACATTCATTTCATTCAGTCTTTTATAAGAAAAGTAGTATTACCTACTCCATTAAGGTGGACAAGTTAGCGTTAAGTTAAATACGGATTACTATAGAGTTGTTTGCTCGTTCTGTTCCATAGGAATCTACACTTTGGAACGAGCAAATAGCTTCACTAGAGGACTGACCGACAGACTGACATTTTATTTTCATCATCATCATCAGCCTGTTTTCGTCCGCTGCTGGACATATCCCTCTCCGATGGCACGCCACTAAGGTCATTTATTTTATTTTAATATTGTAATATTTGCTTTGACGTTCAAAAATGCCTTCCCGGTCTAGTTGATAATTTTGACTTAAATATTTGATTAAAAAAAAATTATGCCCATTTTCACCACACAATCATAATTTAGGATCTTTTTTTTCAATGTTTTATTAGATAAGTTTCCTTTAGGCACAAACTCTAGTCAAGTTTTGCCTAACGGATATCCCAGGTAAATCGCGAAGCAGTCTGTACTATAAACTCACAGAAGCTGCACATACAGTTTCCATGGAAACAACAATAAAAAAAAGAAACATTGATTTGATTTTGACATTAAAAACAAGATGGCGATTGGCGGGAATCTACTTATAGGCACGTGCAAACGTGTCGAACTGCCAAATAACACTTATTAGAAACAATTATTTAACCGACGTAGCAGAGCGAGGCTATGTTTTACATGACAAATGTACATAGCTACACGTAGTGGCGTTTTGATGAAATGAGCTTAAGCCTTTGCAATTTATTTTATTGTGTGATAGGTGCCCAGCTACTGGCATAGAATAATCAAGTGGATTATAGACCGTAGTTGTCATAAATCTACGAATTTCATTGTAACTTAATTAGTTAAACATGATGTTATAATAATTATATTAGGTACGTTTTTATTGCCCATGAGTTAAGGTACCTACCTATTGACAATTATGGCATTGTACAAATACACACTCGTACATTATTTATTTGAATATCCATTCATTCTAATATGGGAATAGTCTCATTATGGTTGGTTAAGGATAATATCTGCTTACGAAGTTACTACCATTCTTACGACTAGTTAAAGTGTTATTTTATATCATGTTCCGAAATCCGGTAACTACTTCCATATTTTCTTAGCCGTAGTTTGTGTAATCTATCTTACTTTCTGAAAAGTGGTGGATGATATTTATAAAAAAAACACGTCTTTTCACCGAATAGGCTGCGCGTCTGTGCAGGCTGCTCATTATGAAGAGGTCCTTTCTAACTAGTGGAGTTTTTCTCCATTAATATACGTGAGTAAATCATGGTTTTTTAGTTAATTAGTCTAGTCTAGTCTAGAAGTTCCAACGCATGCCAACAAACACACACAATCAAATTATTTCTTTGTATATTCATTAGTACGTATCGAATTAAGATTTATAGACAAACCAGAAGATTTATGATCGACCAGAACATACCAATGGATGGATGACTATATTATCATGTACATACATACATACACAAAGACGTTACGTCATATTATGTAAGCGACACTGCTCGTAAAATTTGAGTTCATTAGCAGTCAGTAGACGGGTCGAGATTCGATGCCCGCCTGTTAAAATTTGTATGCCGTAAACACAGCTATATGGCCATGAATTGTACAATACGCGAATTTGTTTTTTTTTTGTAACGTTGAATGAATGTGGGACTGTATAATAATGTATACAAGTATTTTGCACAGTTTAAAAGTAAAGTATAGTGATATAATAGTTCTCTTAGCCATCTTCATATCTGGAGCTATGGACTACGTATCGGGTTACCGGAGTTTCGGCTCGAAAAGCAGGAGTAGGAACGGGGTGGTTTTTAGTCAGTAAGAGTCTGACACTCTCTCGCCTCGCCCAAAGCGGGAGAAGTCATTGGATGATTTCGCACTCACCTTCCGCTTCTCACAAGCGTAGTTAGAGTCGACTAAGGGACTTTTTTTTAAATGGGACAATTTCGCCACCTATAACCACTGCAACTCCTATAATACAGAATTTACAGCAGATACAACCATGAAAACACCGAAACACTGAAGTCCGTCGCGTCTCAAGGACATGAATGACTGTCGTGAATCCCGCAACGACTAAGGGACTACGCAGAGACTAAGCAGCTGAACCTTTTAAAGTACCTGAGATCTCCAACTCATCTTGTGGATAACTTAAGCGGGTTACCGACTCCGGCTTCAGCTAGAAGTAGAAACGGGGTGTTTTAGTCAGTGAGATACTGACTAAAACTCTCGTTTCACCCAATACGGGATAAGTCCATGGATGATTATCTTTTATTGAGTGGGAAAAATCATCTTGGGTGAGGCAAAAGGGGGTTGCAGACTCTCACTGACTAAAAACCACCCCGTTCCTTCACCTGTTTTGAGCTGGAACCCTGATAGCCTGTTACGTTATCCGCAGCTGCCGATCGGGCGTCAGCCCTACTGGGCCCCATCTGTGGATGGATGATTACCTACATACATAATTAATCTTCTTTACAAAATAACTGTATGAAAATCCATTCAGTAGTTTTGCAGTTGATTGCGCGCAGACAGAGTCAAAGCGGCACTCTTTGTTCTATGCCCAATCGTAGTGGGTTACCTAAATATATTCTTTTTAAAATCTAGAATACGTGCTATCTACATGGTCACTTGTCTATCTGTTTACCTCCATAAAACATTATTGGCTTTGATTAAATATATTTTATGTGCCGTGTCAAACAAAATATTGCATCGCTTATATAAATATTGTACATAGGTGAAATCCCGGGTTCAATAACGTTTTCGAGGATTTTGTGTGGCATTAAAACTATATAATACATAATATATGTAGTTGGCATCGGTAAATAAGAACTGGATTCTTTTGAAACTGCAAAAATGGTAAAGCTACAATGAAGAAAATAAACAAATGTGACTAAACGTAACGTTTTAAAATATTTGTCAAACATATCTGCTTAATTAGATAAATAAATCACAAATAATTATGGTCATATCAATATTAATTGCATCTACCTGCACTCTGCACCTAAAGTAATATCCAATAAGACAAACAAACAAACAGGTTTGGTATAAAACCTTAATGAGGGTTTCCAATTTTGCAGTCACGAGATGACGCCAGTGAGATTTAAGGTCCTATAAGTCCAATCAACCTAGCAACAGTTGACTAACTTAACAAATATTGTACTAGTCATTTTTTTAAAGAGGAAAAGTCATCCAATATCTTCTTCCGCCTTGGGTGAGGCGAGAGGGTGTGTCAGACTATCAACGATTACATCACTACTTACCATCAGGTGAGATTGTAGTCAAGCATTAATTTCTATCGAATAAAAAAAGACTCTTACTGACTAAAAACCACCCCGTTCCTACTCCTGTTTTTCGAGCCAGAGCCCCGGTAACCCGCTACGCAGTCCGCAGCGATGTCCCTGGAATCTGAACTCTTGAAAGTTAAAAGATGATTTACTATTTATCTTATATAAGCGTACATATTATATGTTATATAAGTTAATTAGTAAAGTATTTATTGTAACATACATATTTGGTAGTACTCGTATTAGGCAAAATTAATAAAACCTCAAATAACAATAAGGAAATGGTCCATAATGTGGTTTCCTTAATATATCTTTATTGTTTGCCTGTACATAATGTGGCTTATCGGGTTCTGGTCACGAGGCTTATGACCTTCGGCTTCTATGGTGGTTAGGGACAGCAGATTACCTGAAAAGGGGGATCTGGTAGAAGTTTTTTTTTTTGAGGGAGAAATATCATCCAATGACTTCTCTCGCCTTAGGTGAGGCGAGAGGAAGTGTCAGCCTCTTACTGACTAAAAACCACCCGCTAGGTTTTTTTTATTTTTTTTTTTTGAGGCGGGAAAATCATCCAGTGACTTCTCCCGCCTTGGGCGAAGCGAGAGGGAGTGTCAGACTCTTATGGACGGGGGCTGCGCTTAAGCGGCTCCTGCCAAACCTCGGGGGCCAAATGCCTCCTGCCGGAGGTTGTACGTGGGGATCGTGCGGTTCTTAGCCCTCTATGACGCCCCTGTGTGGGCGCCGAACCTAATGCGGCGGCCAGCTCGGGCACTGCTCACGTCTCAGAGGGTCATGGCCATCCGGGTGATCCGAGGATATTGCACGATCTCCGGGGAGGCGGCGAACCTCCTTGCCGGATTACCCGCTAGGTAGCTGCGGATCAGGCATCAACCCTACTGGGCCCCATCTGTGGTGGTCTGATGGCTCTTTGGGTGATGCGTCTGGTTCTGGTCGGGCGGCAAGGTATCCTTGCTCGCCATCTGCAGACCCGAATCTGGTAGAAGTATAGCTTCTTATCTTCAATTTCTCCTTTGTGCTGAACATGTCTCTAAGTGTGGGAGAGCCATGCTTCGGTACGAATAGCAGCTCAACCGGAGTGATACTACGGTCTCACAGAAAACCGACGTGAAACAACGCTTGCGTTGTATTTCGTTGTGTGAGTGAGGTTACTGGAGGCCTAATTACCTCCCTTTCCAATCTTCCCAATTCCCGATTCCCCAACAACCATCTGGTGTTCATGGGCATGGCATTACCATCAGGTGATCTGTCTGCTCGTTTACCGGTTTATACCATTAAAAAAAACATACGAGTATATCATAGAGTCATAATTATGTATGCTTTCTTCAGTGATATATTATGATGATGAGGATGATATCGCCTAAGTCGTGCCTACTTAGGCGATATCCTCTCTATCTTCAATTTCCACTACTAAACAACTTTTGCAATTTATCTGCGTACGAGTAACTTCCACATTAGGCGAATCAACAAAGAATTGAACGTACTTAATTAGTTCCGAAGAATCACAAGAAACCTTTACATCAATGGTCTTATAGACTCTCTATAAGACTTTGGTAATTCCTAACTACTTTGACAAAAAACACCGGAAAAGTGTTCCTAATTCACCAGGGTATAGTTGCTTAAATAGGTCCCGATCCCGACGTTTTGACATCACTCTTGTGGTTAACTTATAGCCAATCAGAGTTTTCTGGTTAAGTTAGGTTTGTAAAGGTCAGTCTACCGACTAATAGCTACCAAGAATAAATGTAGTAAGATTCACAACAAAGTTAAAATTTGTCTTAAAATTTTATTTACCTGATGTGGATGGTGGACTATGGATCTCCTCTATAAGAGGGTTTGCAATAATAAACTGCGATTCAGATTTATATCAGGCAGCACTTCTACTCGGTTCTTCATTAAATGTGGCAGTGGTGCAGTCTTTTATGACCCCTTTTTTAAGGGGACTAAATCATCGAATGTCTTCTCCCGCCTTGGGCGAGGCGAGAGGAAGTATCATACTGCTACTGACTAAAACTATCCCGTTCCTACTCCTGCTTTTTGAGTCGGAGCCCCGGTAACCCGCTAGGTAGTCCGCAGCTCCGGTATACCTGCCTACTGAGGCGATATCATCCTTATCATCATGACATCCTTATGGCCCTTGCAGGAAGAGATAGGTTGGTGACAAAAAATAATTCAACGCAGCCATCATTACTCAGCCTAAACGTTTAGGATTTATTAAAATATCTTTCAGCAGGTAACAACTATTACTGGCCGATGTAAATGTAATTAAAATGTTTATCGTAAACTAAATTATTGTAATAATATCACGTATTTATTTACCCGTTGTAATTATTTTAACAATAACAATATTGCTTACCTACCTATTTATTATTATCCGTTTAGTTTCATATCGAAATAATTTGTTATTTATGTTAAAACTAATTGTTGCTTGTGGTTTTACTCGGGTTGATGTAAAATGGATATTGTTTATCAATTATTTATTTATCATACATAGTAAGTAATACTTGTGGTGAGATGAAAATTATGTAACTAGGCGAATAGTGCTGAATTTAAATGGGCATGTGTGGAAAGGTATCCGGAGCTGCGGACTACCTAGCGGGTTTACTGGGGCTTCGCCACGACAAGCAGGAGTAGGAACGGGGTGGTTTTTAGTCAGTAAGAGCCTAACACTTCCTCTCACCTCGCCCAATGCGAGAGAAGACATTGGATGATTATCCACCCTCAAAAAAAAAATTGGTGGAAAGATGGATAGATTGTATAAAGTATGATTTGAAAAGAGAAGGTGGTTTCTGATAGGTTGACTTGTTTCTAGATTCCTATTATGGCGTAATAGGGATGATGACTGGGTCAAAAATAAATTATTACAACTTTTCAATACAATAAAATATTTAAAAATAATCACACTCTCATTCATAAATTTGATGAACTACTTAATTTTCGATTTTTTCTAGCTAAATTTCTAGAAATAAGTCTGCTATTTGACGTAAAAATCTGATGACGTCATAATAGAATATTTCATACAAAGTTCATAGAAAATATCGTTTTTGACGTTTCGAAAAAAGTATTGAATTGGACTAGTAGGAAACTAGCCTATTTTAAAAAATTGAAAATATCCCTAACGTCATTTTAATCCGAACCCCCTTGCTCTACAGTCAAACTAACGACTAAAGTGTCTTAATTCAATATATTAATCGCAAAAATGGCTCAAAATTAATTATCATACTCATAAAATCGAGGCCTGTCTACTTATGGCTAAATTTGGCTACCTACTAGAGACGTACGTAGTAAGCCAAAATTACTACAACTATTATAAAGTATATAAATAACTTAAATAAGTAAGGCACGTGCAACCTTGAGCATTTGACAAAAATGTTAAAAATATAGCCACTTAGGTACTCAAGTTTATGTTTTTGTTTAATATTAGACATTTCGCATAATTATTTGCAAGTAAACCTTCTTTATTGTAAATGGCTGTGATGCGTAGACAGTTAATAAAAAGGTATCTGGTGATACAAAGAAACAAAGAAAGAAAGAAAAATAATTTATTTTACACGCAAAGATACGAAAAAACAAAAGCTATGACAAGTAGGTACAACAAAAATTTGACAATAGATGCATTTGACAAGGCTTGGCGACTGGGCTTCTCCCAGTTGTACAGTCTCTTTTGTGCCTTTAGGCTTAAGTCATTCTGTCTCCTGCATTAAATTCACCGAGGGAAGTGGAAACTATCGTTTTCTTTTTCTTCTCCTCTAATAACATCTTCTGATTTGTTTCGTTGCGGGATCCAAGACAGTCATTCATTTCCCTGGGACGCGCCGGACTTCAGTGTTCCGATGTTTTCATGGTTGTATCTACTGTAGATCCTGGCTTACAGGAGTTGCAGCGGTATGGTAGGTTGTGGCGGGCTTGTCCCATAAAAAAATGCATTCATTTTGTGAAATGTGAAATGGGGCTACTTCAGCATGTGCAAGACAGGGTTTTGTGCTGGTATTCTACTGGTCCCAATAGGCAGATCTCGACTCTGATGCAGAAGGCAGTTCTGCGGGAAACGGCGCATTTCGAGGAGGTACGTGGAGGTTTATGTCTGTAGAGCCCTAACCACCGGTAGTTTGGACCATGCTCCCACTACTGGTCGGCTCCGGAAACCTGGGCTTAAAATGTCTAATTATAAGTTTGAAATCGCCAACCCGCATTGAGCAAGCGTGGTGATTAATGCTCAAACCTTCTCCGCGTGAGAAGAGGCCTTTAGTCAGCAGTGGCCACTTATAGGCTGTTTATATGTATGTGTGTCTTTATTAAATAAATATAATATTAATATTTATCAATATTATTGATAAGTTATTTTAATGTATGACTAACTAAATGAAAATTAATATATTTTAGTTCCAATTTACGGATAAACGGTGTTTATTTATTTTAGACTAATTTTACCTGTAAATTGTAATGTGTAAATGATAATAAATTGGCTGTATGTTCCGTTAGTCGAGTGACGATAAGTGCGGCAGTCGAGCGCAAGGTCACGGGTTCGATTCTCCAGATCCTACTAATGATGACAATGGCACAGAAGGCAGACTTGTTTCAATTAAGAAACGGATAATTTTACATCATTACTATCCATACTTTTTTATGGTATAAGCCGGTAAACAAGCAGACGCATCACCTGATGGTAAGCAATTTCGCCACCGCCCATGGACACCCGAAACACCAGAGGCGTTACATTGTCGACCTTTTGGGAGTTAGGAATTTGAGGGTGGCTGGGGAATCGATTTCGAGATTGGGGATTGTTGGACATATTTGTGTAGAACTACAAATACTTATTTGTCAGTTAAGCTCCTCTTCGTAAACTTAATTACTGGTTATAAGTGAGAGCGCTGTAAGTACAGCTCTACCGCACCCATTCTACGAGAAACAGGCGTGAAGTTACGGATATTTCATACCAAACAACATTAGGAAACCATCAATCGCTTACTGACAATTGATTCACTAATTAGACATTAATTATCCTCAGTACAATTTACTGAAGGAATAACACACAAAGGTAGCTCATAATATAGGTTACCTAAGTCCTAACTAACTTTATTTAGGAGTAAATGTGAGTAATTCAATTCCATAGCTCAAACAACAATGTGAATAGCTCATAGCTCTATAATATCGAATGAACTACCGCCGTGACTCAATAGCCTTTTAAAAAGTAAATAAAAACATACAAATAGGTATACCTAGGCTACCTACGACACAATACAAACCAGAGTGAAATAAAAGATAAAAGAAACAAGCAGAAACATGTGTTCTCTTTCTCTCAAATCAAAGGAGGTTTGTAATGTAATGTCAAAAACAAACTATAAAAATTATGGCTATTAAAAAATAAAGGTTTTAAATAATTGTAAGCGGTCAGCTATTCTAGTTTTAAAAATAAATCGCGAACAGCGTCCGCCTCGTTCGCGTTCCACATTCGAAATAATAATTGTATTAAGGAAACATGAGCGGCGCGCATGTGTTTGTTTGTTTGTTTACCCGCCGGTGACGTCATATGTTTATTCTCGCGGGGAGGTTGGGGGCATACGGACGTGTGTAGTTTTATTTTTTTTATTTATTTAAAAAATTCTTTGTTTCGTTCGTGTTGTGTTGTGTTGTGAATTATTGTCGATGTGGTGTGATGTGGTGTGGTTTAGTGTTTTGGTTTTTGTGAAATAGTAATTCTAAGTAAGTATTACATACTATGTTGATTAACCGTTTTAGTACATTTTCTTTAATGATTAAGTTTTCAGTAAAGCTTTGTAGTTAATTCACTGATCATTTATTAGACTGAATGTGCTAATGCATTATTGTTATGAACATGAAAAAGTGTGCATAGATGTTGAAAAAATTAAGTTATTCATAGAATTCAATGTTTTCTATTGCATACCAAAAACTATGATCTACTTTCAGGAACACAAATTATCTTAGTTATTTCACTATAAATAATTAGTTTAGTCTATTAACTGTAATGTCAATAAACATTACATTTTTTTTCTTTGTGATGGCAACCGAGTCTTCAATACAAAGTTGTAGACTATTCTGCCAGAGTTTTTTACACTACATATTAGATAGTTTTCAGGTACTTATATCTACTTTTACACAGTGTTCATAAGTCTCATCATTACGTATTGTTGTATAATAAGTTTCTTTTTAAAAACTATTCTTATACCTATTCTTATTGGACCAACCTGATATAAACCTGAAAGTGTTTGTAGAATAATTTACAATGTTAATTCACTGTTATTATTCGACGAATAATTAGGCTATCATTGTTAAAGTCTTTAAAAAAAAACTAGTACAAATAGAATCTGTATAATTGAATCTTAAACAGATATTGCACGTAGGATAAGACGAAATCATAATTTAGACATATCGCAAAATATTATTAATGAGCAGAGTCGGTGGCTGCCGGCGAGGATGTCATTGAAGCCGCGCTGCCCCTTGTTTACACACGCACACAGCGGCGCGCACGCACACTCGGCCGCGCCCGTCGCCCGCTTATTTAGGTATATTGTTGTTTATTTTATTCGGCGCTATGCTCCGACACGGGCCGAGCCTTCGACTCAGTTTTAACGCGCACGTTTTATGAAACGACAACTATGCGTCGATGTTCGCTCGCCGGCGATAATAATTATTCATATCGGAACCGTCTCTAGCGACCGAAATAGCGACGCGGTAAACAAATTCGCGATTTTATTGGCAGGCCCTCATTGTAACGAGGGTTCTTTTTCTGCAATATTTACATTTAATTTATTTTTCATAACCTATTCGCACGCTCGCCGGTGCTTCGGTTGTCTCCGCGAATCTTAATGGTAGTTAATCATAGTTTATTTTTACCGCGCAACGTGTGTTAATAAGTGGGGCCACTTGTCGCCGTTTCTTTTATTTCGCCATAGTGTTTGATTAAAACTCGCAATTGAATTGCGGAAGCGATTTCGGCCGTGAAAATAATGTTCGCGAATTTGCAGCGCGCTATGAAAACAGTTGGCATGAAGACCCAATTATAAAGATAACAAGATATGGTTTTGATTAACTACTTCGGTATATTATGATCGATGTAGGTGGCCTGTTTTGACAGTTTTCGAATTAAATGTGTTCGGCGCGCTTTCGGAAGTTTTGACAATTTGAATGAACTTTTGGCGGGAAGTCCAAGTGCTAACGAAGAAGTAGGCACGCTGCACAGAAAGTTTGGAAAAGTGTTGAGTACACATCGGATACTGGCGAGTGTTTTTTCAACGCGTTTTCGAGGCTAAGCGCTAGTTGTTTGAACAAGTGTGTTTTCTAATGGATTTATTTTGAGGTGAGTTTAAATTTACTTGTGTGTTGGTGTTTGTATTGTTTGCTCTTCGTGTTTTGTGTGCGTGTTCGCGCCGGTGGCGGGAAACCAAATACCTAGCCGGTTCTGTACATGTGTGAGTGTACAAACAATACGCATGTGTGCGTGCGCGACTTATTGTCACTTTGTGTAAGAGGGGAGACAGGGAGGGAGAGGTTACTTGTCATGTATTTAGGCGAAGACGAACTTTGATGAGTTGACTTTTTAATTTATGTGCACCTTTTATGGCAATAGGAAAAAATGTTGAGACAAGAGGCGTCATTATATTATATTTGCTCACGTATCGAACGTCTCCACATTTATTTAGGTATATTGAATATTGATTTTTGGCATCACACTACCAAAAGTTTTATGCAAACGCGAAATGTAATTAAACATTATTTTCTTTAAGAGCGTTGTCCTCTTTGGAAGTGTTGTGGCCTCCTTGTTGGTATTTCAAATATGGAAATACAAATAAGAACAGATAATAATTCTTCATAGATTTTTCCTTATCTTTCAATAACTATTGTCAGTTGGCTAAAGAAAAACTACGAGTCAGAAATACATAATATATTTTACTACACGATACAATATATTGACTATTGTGAATATTGATTTTTATTCAATGAAATTAAGCAGTAAATAACTGTTTTTATAATGTGTTTATTCAGTGTTAAACTTAATCAAAAACCTAAGCAATAAATAATACTTCAAAGAATAGGTAACCGGTGATCAAATCTATCAAATGGTATCTATAAATATGCAGATTTAGTATAATTAGTATTTAAACAGCAGTGGTTTGAATGAGTAAAGTATTCATAAACACTATTAAATTCAATTTACTGAATAGTTAAAAATATAGTCTAGAAAATATACAGCCTAATAGTCAAAAATATATTCTAAAAAATATACAGCCTGACTTTTTTATCACCAACCAGTTCCATTAGTTCCATTTTTGAATTCGTGTTCTTTTTAACCGATTTTCTTCAGTAAAGTCGGTTATTTTTTTTTTGTAAAAAGTTTTTTTTTTAATATTCAAAAATGGAATGTTAGAATGATACCTAACTCTCAGAAAACAAATTGGCTAGTGATAAAATAACTGGTTGTATTTAACAAAATAGCACAATAGTTAAAAATTAAAAACATATTTTGTTTTTGAGTTTAAGTTTTTTGCTAGGCTGCTCTATTTCCTATTTTTGAGTTAGCAGGAAACCAGCTGTTAAATATTGTTTTTATAGATTTTTTAATTGCTTTTTAATTTAAATGAGTTAACATTAATATTTAACTAGTGTTACTAACTGCTAACTGGTATTATTAGTAATTAACTCTACATCTAACATTCAGGAGATACCTATCAAAAAACCACTTGATACAAGTTACCCCATTCCACCCTTAAATTTATAATTTTAATATTTAAATTATTAATTTATCTAGATACTAATAATAACCTTTCAACAATAAATTCTTTCCTTGTCTTTCTTATAAGTAAACATTAACTATTAGCAAAAGATCTCACACAAATAGAAACTCAGTTTATCACAGACATTAAAAGTTTTTTTCTTAAAAAAAAGTAGTTAACAGCCACGTCACGACGACTGGGAAAGACAAATAAGGGGGTTCGAAATTTAAAAACAAGGGTTCGAAAGCAAACCCTTATGTTGGAGACCTTTTTTCTCCTATTTTAAAATTTGAAACTGTATTTTTGAAGTGTGTGTGAATGTGTTACAATATTTTACAAAATGTAGGCTTAATGTGATCGAATAAAATTAGAATATGAATAAGATTAGGTGTTGCTCTTTATTTAATTTTGATTTTGTCTGTTAGCTCTATAAATATTTAGACCTTCTTGGCCAGTTTTGGATTCTGCCGGACAAGGGGTCTCGGGTTCGATTCCCAGGTCAGACAAAGAATTACTTTACTAAGGCTTTTTTCGGATTTAAAAAATCTCAGTAGTAGCACGGAGTCTGGAATTGTGCGCAGTATATTGCAATAGCCTCACCCCTTTACATGGGACTTATCACACAAATGATAAAAAGTTGGTACATTGTACAGCGGCATTACGTGCCGTAATCTGCACCTCTGCCTACCTCTTCGGGAATAAAGGCGTGACGATACAGTGGAATTAAATAAAATGGTTACAAACAAAAAGGTATCTGTATATGCCTATTTAAGTGCCGATTGAACATGTTTTTTCAGATAATATAGGCTCGGTAAAAATATCAAGTAATTTAAATTGTAAAACTATCTCTTGTCTTTAAGGTATTAAGTAATTTAATTAGCATATACCTAGGTAAAAAAATTCAGTCTCAAAAACAAATACCTAAATATATTTATTTTACTCAGTGTAGATATTAGTTGTTTGTTAGCTAACATTGTATAAAATTAACATACATAAAAAAATACGGTCGAATTGAGAACCTCTTCCTTTTTTTAAGTCGGTTAATAAGAATAAGTTTTAAATTAGATAATACCTATTTATCAGTATAGCGGTTTATATGTATTTAGTAACAATATTACTTGAGTATATAATATAATATGTATATATTTACAGAAAATAAATTCATTTCATTTAATTAATATCGTTACTAACACCGCTCTACTAACACAACTAAGGACTGTATATTTTTAAAAAGTCTGAAATAAAAAGCGTATCATTTATACATTATTATATACCTGTATGTAGATAAACTGTATTAAATTCAAACTAATTTTGATCAAGAGAAAGATCCCGATTCTCCTCTAAACTACTCGAAAATATAATTTTGCAAAAAAGAATCAGAATTTAATTAAATAATATTATGATCTATTTGATTTTTTAAGTACCTGCGCTTTTTGAGAGTAACTGCTGCACTCAGAGACATTTAATGATTACTCAAGCAATTCCTTAGTAACGATTTTGTTCCGAAAACAATTGCTAAGGACTGGGTTAAGTTGTCATTAAATGACTCTGAGTGCGACGGTAAGCTTTTTCAAAGATAAAGACTCAAATAAATAGTTTTCATTATATAAAACTTTATACTTACAAACCTACTCATAATTTTATACCATTTATTATCGATTTACTCAAAATATGGTGTAATACGTATGTAAGACGGTAACCTAATTTCTATCAGTGGCCGACAATGCATGATTCACCCTGTAAGTACCGTGTAGGTACTTATAAAAGAAGGTTTACTTACAAAAAAAATATATAGTAACTGACATGGTTCATTTACCGTAGTTATGATTAAAAAAATAAGTTAACGAATTTTACCAAAAAGGTTAGTACAGGCAGTGTTAACGGGTGATGGACGATGATTGTAAATAATTATAACAATTGGGCCTTTACAAAACCCCGATTCCCCAACAACCCTTAAATTCCTAACCTTCCCCAGAAGGCCGGCCGGCAACACACTTGTAATGCCTCTGGTGTCCATGGGCGGCGTCGATTACTTACCATCAGGTGTGTTTCACCCACTCTGTTCGGTTCCTATTGATCGTAGCATGATGATATATAGCTTATAACCTTCCTCGGTAAATAGTCTATCCAACACAAAAAGAGTTATTCAATTCTAACCAATACTTCCAGAGATTAGCGCGATCAAACAACCACAAACTCTTCAGTTTTATATAAAAGTACATGTAGTACCTATAAGACTAAATAACTACCTACTTAATAAATAGGTATTTGTATGCATGACAGTAAATAGCAATGTAATAAATATTTAACCAATAAAAGCATTTAAATAGCAACAAGATTTAAAATTAGGTAAATGAATTTACCACCTTGATTATGTAATTAACCTAATATGTAACAATGTGAGGAAAATTATTGAATTACACCAAATACCTATTATTATGTAACATTCGCTTTTATTCTGTTACCAACAATTTTATAATGGGGATAAATGGCCACCATTATTTACTTTACCTATTTAAGTTTAAACATTAGGTACCTATTTTGACCAAACTCATTGATTTCTAAGCTTGTGTTGACATGTTTCTGGAGCTGCGGACAACGTAAATGGTTAGCGGGGCTCCAGCTCAAAGCAGAAGAAGGAACGGGGTGGTTTTTAGTCAGTAAGAGTCTGATACTCCCTGTCGCCTCGCCCAAGGCAGGAGAAGTTATTGGATGATTTTCCCCCTTAAATAAATAAGGGTTTAACATGTTCTTGAACGTAAAGTTCCTTAAAAGAATAGATAATAAAACATTATTTTTTAAGCAGCAAAGGTCTCTTCTTACACGGAGAAGAATAAGCATTTATAACAATGCTTGGTGAGGCATATTATTGATGTATGATGTGATGTCTAAAAAAGAAATAGTTAACCAATACCGCCTTTTGTATTTTACATAAAGCCCAACCTCAATTTTATCAAATCACAATTATCAAACAATCTACCCGTAGGTTATAATTATCGTGATAAGTATTAAATCCATTAAATCGTACGGTTTACTCACGTAACTGTTCGAAGACGTTACTCAATTAGTTTCAAGCCACGACGGGGCTCATAATCATAAGCAGTATGCGCGACAACCAACGCGGCGAATGCCGAACCGTTACATGAGTAAACCGTACGACCTAATTAATAGAACCGATCTATGTATACTCTACCCACTCGTTAAAACCGTATTAAAATTGGTGCTACAGTTTCTGAGTTTATAAATCACATTCAGACAGACATAATAGAGGCGGGGACATAAAATGGTTACAAAAGGCTACTAATGACGTAATTAAATTGATGGCCAAATTATATATTGGTATGTAGGTTTATATTCATTAGTAATTTATATAGTATTGGCCCTTTTTTTAAAGGGTGGAAAATCATCCAATGACTTATCCCGCTTTGGGCGAGGCGAGAGGGAGTGTCAGACTCTTACTGACTATAAAACCACTCCGTTCCTACTCCTACTTTTCGAGCCGGAGCACCGGTAAACCCGCTAGGTAGTCCGCAGCTCCGGATCAGACATCAATCCTACTGGGCCCCATCTGTGGTGGTCTAATGGCTCTATGAGGCACGCGCGATAGTATTGGCCCTTAATGGCTTATTTATATTGCATAATTATGACCTATGTGCGTATGTAGGGTACAAGGTGAAATATTACTAGATGTAAAACAATTTCCTATTTAGATTAAATTAGCATATTGCATTAATCTCTAATTTGGTACTACGTCATCGGTGTCATTGATACTCCGTAATAAATAACTTAAAAATAACATTTGAATAATATAACCTCGACTTTGCGAATCCGTACTTTTTAAACTTGAGTTTAAAATAACAACTGGTATTATTAAACTAATCAATTACTTGTCTAGTCTCGTTCGATGCTGCGGACTGCTTAGCAGGTTACCGGGGCTCCGGCTTGAAAAGCAGGAGTAGGAACGGGGTGGTTTTTAGTCAGTAAGAGTCTGACTCTCTCGCCTCGCCCAAGGCGGGGGAGAAGTCATTAGATGATTTTCCCCCCTCAAAAAAAGCCTCGTTCGATTCCCGGGTTAAATCGGGGCAAAGTAATACTGGGATTTTATCGGTTTTTCGAACATTTCGCAGTAGTAGCACGGAGTCTTATGGCAATAGGCTCACCCCCTATTACATGGGACTTATTACGTAAATGGTGAAAAGTGGGTGTACATTTTATAGCGGCATTACGTGCCGTAATGTGCACCTCTACCTACTTCTTCGGGGATAAAAGGCGTGACGTTGCATTATGATAAATGACTTTGAACACTAATCTAGCTACCACCAGAAAATCTAGCCTAAAACCTGTATGTATGTATGTACCATGTCTGTAAGGATTGAGGAGCAACATGAAATTTTTAAAATCTGATTTTATTATTTAGCAGCAACGTAGCTGATTTTGCAGCACGAATTCTAGACTTAGCAGCAACATGTATAACTACATAGATATATTAATGCAAAAGTGGCTCCTCAATCTAAACGTTTAAATTGAGTAGTGGTTATTTGTCAGTAAGAGTCTGACACTGGGTGAGGCGGGAGGATCCCGCCTCACCCAAGGCGGGAGAAGTCATTGGATGATTTCCCCCAATCGAAAAAAAAAACATCTGGAACTCGTTAGGTAATAAGTAGATGAGTATTTTTGAATTTTTTTTTGACAGCTGCACACACCACACAATATACAGACTCAGAGATATAGCTATTAGCTACTAGAAAACAAAATCGGAATCAAATATTCAAAATAAAAATTATAAATTCAAATTAGAAGGTGTCGACATTTTTTAAAGTGAAGAAAAAACGAATAGTCACGCCTACCCCTTTAGCTTTACTATAGCATTATAGTACGAATTAATTGAAGAACGAAATATTTAGCTCTTTATATCACAAACAGGGTAGGTTTTTTTTTTTTTTTTTTTTTTAGGTTGGAAAATCATCCAATGACTTCTCTTCTCGCCTCGGGCGAGGCGAGATGGAGTGTCAGACTCTTACTGACTAAAAACCACCCCGTTCCTACTCCTGCCTTTCGAGCCGGAGCCCCGGTAAACCCGCTAGGTTGTCCGCAGCTCCGGAAAACAGGGAAGGTAGAGGTGTAAGTAGGGTCCATAGTTGCAACGTATTATTTCATTAAAATTGTAGACTATACTACAATATGGATGATTTAAAGTGATTTGATTTGTGTTATCAGACTATTTTTATCTAGTTATCATTGATATGAAGATTTTAGTTTCGAGTTCGGTTAATTAATTTCATCTTCACATGATTCAGTTATTTTAAATTGTACGTGAAAATACCTGAAATTATAAATCACTATCTATTATATAAAAATTGGTCAGATTTGCCTTCCTGAAGCTATAACTCCAGAATACATTAACCGATTTCCACAATTTTGCCTCGTTGGTCGATTGTGCCAGTGCAACTGTGGGACAAGGGGTTCAATTCCCGGGTCGGGCAAAGTACTACTAGGATTTTCGAAAATTACTCAGTAGTAGCACAGACTCTGGGATTGTGTCCAGTACATGGCAATAGTAAATTACATGGGACTTATAACACAAATGGTGTGAAGTTGGTGTACAATGTACTTATAGCGGCATTACGTGCCGTAATGTGCACCTCTGCCTACCCCTTCAAGGATAAAAAGGCGTGACGTCGCCAATTTATTAATGAGTTTATTTATAACCTTAATTATAAAGTACTAAATACTTATTATACAATATTTTTGACAACTATCTACGTAGGTTTTAAGGAAGGATGAAAATAGATTTGCGCATGCGCACTCTATGGCGCTTAATTTTTTTAATGAATAATGTGCATAATTAATTGGATAATATGTAATAGCATGAATAAATTAATATTTTGAAGGGATTTGTCTAAAATGCCTACTTATAAGGAACTGAAGAGATATTTTTTGACTCCTTAACTTCTAAAAATAGTAACCTGAATTGATTTTTGCTTATTTTTAATAGTTAGTTGGTATGTGATTTTATTTATTGCTATGGTAATTATGTTATGTTATGTTCTATGTAATAGGGGGTTTTTTTATTGATTGGGTAAAATCATCCAATGACTTCTGCCCTGGGTGAGGCGAGAGGGAGTGTCAGACTCTTACTGACTAAAAACCACCCCGTTCCTACTCCTGTTTGTCGAGCCGGAGCCCCGGTAAACCCGCTAGGATAGTCCCATGTAATAGGGGGTGAGCTCTGAACATTTCGATAGAGATTCCCTATTCGTCATATGTACAAACAAATATTTGTGGACAAATGTCCATGTCGGTCATACAAGAGCGACAATGGGACTAACTTAGTGTCAACGACCTTTTCAAGGCAAAGATATGTAATTACAATTACACTATGTAGATCGAATTACATGGCAATTACAAGAAAATATGTAATAAATGAATGCAACATCACGCCTTTTATCCCCGAAAGGGTAGGCAGAGGTGCACATTACGGCACGTAATGCCGCTATACAATGTACTTTTCACCATTTGTGTTACAAGTCCCATGTAATAGAGGGTGATGCTATTGCCATATACTGGGCACAATTGCAGACTCCGTGCAATTGCTAAGTAATTGTAACTAATAAATTCCAAAAATAAATCCAGTCAATAAGTAAATAAGGTAAAAAATCAATAGTAGACTGGTCAATTATCATCAGTTACTGCGTTTCAGTCAACGTACAGTCAGCCGACAGGCCACAGCACACAGAACACGATAATTGAATCAAAATTATGCGAAATGTTAAAACAAATGGTTTTCTATACAGCCACAGTCGTATGTTAAACAAATAAAGCTTTTTGGCCAACTTAGCAACCAAACGATGATCGTAAAGTGTTTTTTTTTTCAACGCACACACTCACACATACGTATGCTTTGTTTACGTTTGTGTGCGTGTGTGCGTGTAGGCGTGACGGGCCGATAGTGTTATCGGACCGAGCCTTGCAAAAATATACAACAAACACATATAGTATGTATTATGTTGGTAATGTATGTACATATAGTACAGGTGTGGTTTATTTCTTGATAATTATGTAGCCAAAAATAAATAATAACTGCTCAGGTTCCGTATTGGGGCTACTTGGAGGTGGTCTGCCATTTTTTTTTGCATAATAATTATAATACAATGGTTAAATAAATTTTGGGTTATTTAAAGAATGTTTAAAACAAAACGCGACCTCATTATTGAGATGTAAATTGAAATTGAATTATTTATGTTTTTTTGCTATTATGAGACACTGTTTTACTGTTTGAAATTCAGTAAAGCTAGGTTTGTTCTGATAATTACCTTTTATGTTTATTCGTAGTCTATTTATATCTATTTTCATTGACATTCATTACACTATAACACTATTTTTATCAATTACCTAACAATTAAATTATATCTAACGACGAAACAGAATGCAATAAAAAGGATGATGATGGGGTATGAAAATTAAAATTCTAATTAGTCCGTCAGTTAGGTAATGAAAAAATATTAGACACGTGTTTTTTTATTTTGCCTTATAAGATAACAATACTTAGATAAAACTAATCAAAGTTTAGGAGTGGGGGGAAATACCTAATTTCTATGTATGACAGACTAACGAACAATTCAATTTGACGTTTCAAAAGTGCCTAATTTAGGATTAACTGAAATAAATGCTTTGACTTTGACTTTAATAATTAATAATATGTACTTAGAAGTGACGTTACCCGATATTTCAAATCGATATATAATCTTCGAAAGAATCTGTTTTCGTAAAAAAAATAAAAAACACCTGTCTAATTTTTTAAAATTATCTTCAAGAAGGACATTAAAATAATAAAAATAGTCATCTACCCTATTACACTATTTTAATAAATAACAAAAGACAAAATAGAATTCAAAATTCAAATTACAACGAAGCAACAATAATTCAAAAAATTCGAATCAGAAACCCGCGTATGACGAGCCACAGACTAAAATAGCGTTCCACGTGTTTAATCTAAAAAGTTTACATGTACGCGAATTTTAGCACAAAATGCGCCTTCCTATTGATAAAACAAAAACAACCTAAATAATGTTGCGGCCTCGAAATCTAAATAAATTACTATCAGCTACGCTTCCGACCTCCTTTTGCTTCCTAAACATTCTGAAATTGGCGCGTGCCTTCATACTGCACGATTTATTAAATACTAAGTTTTTTTTTATTCATACATTATTGTTAACTAAACGTCCCAGCTTCGCATGGGTGCAATGGTGATATATTATTAAAATGCATAAAAATCCGTTGCGTAGTTTTAAAGATTTAAGCATGCAAAGGGACATAGGGACAGACGAAGTGACTGTTTTTGTTACCCGACTGCGCCAGAAGGAGGGTTATTTTATTTTATACTATGAAGTGTTTTTGTGATGTTTCTTTTTTTAATGTTGTCTATTTCTCTGATATTTTGTACATATGCCACTAGCTTCTGCCAGCGGCTTCGCTTTCGTTCCCGCAGGATAAAACGTCATATCAAAAAAGTTAGCTCATACCCTGTCTGTATACCAAATTTCATCAAAATCCATTCAGTAGTTTCAGTTATCATAGAACTCTAGACTATTAAGTACCTATCCTATTTTCAAAATTTCATTCATATCCGTTGACTCGTTTTTGCGCGTAAAATACTAACAAAGATACTCGCAATATTTTGCATTTAGATAAAATATTAGAAGAATTTTATGACAATAATGTTGTAGATATATATGTATATACGCCTTGTCTATATCAATTTTTTTAATTAACACTTTATACATATACCTAGTTTTTGTGTGTTAATAAAAAAAAACGAAACTCAATTTTTATCTGTTTAAAGAATAAGTAATAAAATATTTGTTATTTTTTAACAGACTTAAAAATAATTAGGTAAGAACCTAATTTAACCTGTCTGTACGTTTGTGCGCGATCTTTTCGCGTTTGGCTGAACCGATTTAGATGTGGTTTCCAATATATCATTTTTCTAGATCCAGTGGTTAGAAACAACCTGTACCCTAATCGAAAAGAGAATTCGTTCGTGGGTGTTTCTTCAAAAAACTTTAACTTTCAATCTGCAGAATTGTTAACTTTTGGTCGGGGATAATGACGCCGTTTACTTTTTATGTGTTTTTTTAAAGAATCACCCTCATACTACATTCTCTGTCCACCTCGTCGTCTGTCCACCTTGTGGGTTTATATACAAATTAAAGTTAGGTAAAAATACGTAATTATTATCTTCCTATATTATGTATATAAAATAATCTCTAATTACAATCTGTATACCTAAAGATTTTATCTAAATAACTAGATATACGAGTATAATTGGAGGAATTTTAGTATTTTTTTTATTATACCTAGGTAGGTAAGTACTATAAAATTATGTAAATACACATTTAATCCACTAAAAAAATACTACTGTATACATTATACTATAGGACAATGGCCGAATTGGAAATAAAATTCGTAATATTTCGTAGTAGGTAAGTATATAAAATTACTTTGTAATTCTACATAGATAACCTAAATATTACCTACATATGTTTTAAAGGGGGGAATCCTTCAATCCTTTTTGGAGAGAAAGACTAAAGGTGTGAGATTTTTACCCCGGTGGCCACCCTCAGCACAGATAAGGGGCACCAAGTCCTCTTATTAGACCTGCTCCGGAGCCCCTATGGGTGCAACGCCTGTTACGGCACATCCCTAGGGAGATGTGCGTCTCCCATAAGCCTCGCTATGCACGTCTTGGTCGAAGCGAAAGGGAGTTTTAGTCAGTAAGTGTCAGACTCTTACTGACTTAAAATCACCCCGTTCCTACTCCTGATTTTCGAGCCGGAGCCCCGGTAAATCTGCTAGGTAGTTCGCAGCTCTGGATCAGGCTTCAGCCTTACTGGGAATGCGGCTTCAAGGTACCTATGTACATAACAAAATTAACATAATAGACGAAAATAGTGCGTATTTACTCCTCTATCTAAATTATCACTTAATATACGTAATATACAACTCTGTATATATAAACAAAACAAAATTACATCAGAATAACTCGATACGATCGTTGAATGAGTTCAATAAATTCACTTATTTCATAAAATTGATCTTTTTGAACCGCTCAATCACTTGTGTATACACAACAACACTAGTCATTGTCTATGGTACAGAGGCGCCATATTGTTTACAGATAAGACGTATATACTCTGTTTCTATTATTTAACTATTTAGTTTTACTTTCTGATATTAAAATTTTAGTAGGTAGGTTGCGGTTTTTTATATTATTTTTATTTTCGAAAGAAAAGAAACAACGGTTTCAATTTGTTATCCTATACCGGACTGCACATTCCCTAAAGATGATTTAAAGTTTCCAAAGCAAATCAAATTTTGATCCATCTCATATCATGATGTTATCAAACATGCGATCTTATCCTATTTACTTATTCGGAGGGATCTATCTAGTGGGTTACCGGGGTTCCGGCTCGAAGAGCAGCAGTAGGAACGGGGTGGTTTTTAGTCAGTAATAGTCTGACACTGTCTCTCTCGCCATACTCAAGTCATTGAATGACTTATCCCTCAAAAAAAAAAAAACAGAATCCTATTTACTTCAGTTTTCTTGTATTTATATTTGTTCTTGTATTTACTCATTGAAAATGTGAAAAAACTTAGCTTAAATTATATTATATGTATATTTGAAAGTAGGTCCCCAAATACATAATTTTTTTGAAACATTGTCATCAAACCACTTTCACATGACATTTTTATTTACCAATTGTGTTACATGTTTTCTTTATCTAGACACACGGCAGTGTGTCCGCCAAGTTCGAGCAAAAAAACCGACACACCGGCCGTGGGTTATATTACACGAACCATTTCGGGCCAAGTTCGACCCACCTATAACTCAAAATCTATTTTATCTACGCATATGAAATTTCTAGTATCTGTCGAGATCTACTTACTTATCTAAAATACAAAATTTCATTAATGTACCTATTGTAGGTCTTGAGATATTGACTTCAGAAAATCGCTATTTTTACTATACACTCACTGACTGACTCACTCATCAAAAACCTAGACCACTTCCAATGGTCGTATTGACTTGAAATTTGGCATGGAGGTAGGTTTTTAAGTCAAGGTAAAGGAAAAAATCTGAAAATGGCCAAGTGTGAGTCGGTTTTAAAAATAATGAAGGTGTAAATTCATACCCCTAAGGAACTAAAACAAAAAAATTATCTATATCTTCCAATGGTCGTACCGACCTAAAATTCGTTACGAAGGTTTGTATTTAGTCAAAGTAAAGTAAAATAAGAAAAAAAGAAAATAAACCTTACAAAAATAAATAAACCTATTATAACAAAGTGTGTGAAAACTTGCCAATTTGTTATATCATTTTTAACTGAGGTCTGTGTATGGAACTTGGTACTTATTTAGATCTCACTTCTTTTATAGGCGAAGCATTCCAATATTATCGAACTTGGCAGCCTTTCACATTTATGTTTTGGGTGGGATTGTTTTTTTCTGATAAATAGCTAAACAGGTAATACCTAATAGTGTAGAGTTAGAATTAACATTGTAAAAATATTCAAATGGGTACATGTTAATTGAATAGTAAGTGCTTATTATTGGTATATCATTTGTTTTACCGTACAGAAATAAATACTTTGTACAGTTTTTATTCGCGTCTTTTTATCCCCGAAAGGGTAGGCAGAGGTGCACATTACGGTACGTTGTACCACTGTATAATCCAATTTTCACCATTTGTGTTATAAGTCCCATGGAATAGGGGTGAGCCTATTGCCATATACTGGACACAATTCCAGACTCCGTGATACTACTGAGAAAGTTTCGAAAAACCGTCAAAAGCCCAACCCAGGTCTTTTGCTATTTGCGACCGCTCGACCAACGAGGCATTTTATTAGTACATACATAGTTAATTATTTAGTGTTATAAACATTGCAAAAAAATCAAGGACATGTTTAGTTTAGTGTCTCATAATAGGTAATTATAAATAATATTAATTTAAGGTCAGCGTAAGACAATGCCTAAAGTTATTATCTAAGTAAGACTTTTTTTACTGTGGTCCAAACAGGATCTAATGTTGATCTCTGTTTTAAAATCTGATTCTATCTTCTTAGGTTAGACAAATCATATAATATATATTTTTTTTATAACTATCGTGAGACATACTAAATTAACTACTTAAAAATCATGATTAACTCACGTAAATTAATGGTCGCAGCGTCTGCGCATGTTTCTCATGATGAAGAGTCCCTCTGTGACTCGAAACTGGTAGAGCTGCAGACTACCTAGCGGGTTTACCGGGGATCCGGCTCGAAAAGCAGGAGTAGGAACGGGGTGGTTTTTAGTCAGTAAAAGTCTGACACTCCCTCTCACCTCGCCCAAGGTGGGAGAAGTCATTGGATGATTTTCCTCCCTCAAAAAAGGCCTCTGCCTACCTCTTTAGGGGAATAAAAGGCGATATATTATGTTATTGTAGAGTATATAGTCTCTATAGCTATGACGTCTATTCAATATCTCCGTTCAAAGTGATACGTAAAAATGTTTATTTCATTTTCCACCTTATCTCTATCAGTAAGTGGTTTGTCAGTAAATAAATATTATATTTTTGCTAATATTATGTATGTTGATACCTCCACATATATATATATATATAGCGATCGATTTGTATGTCAGTAGATTTGTTTGTTGTTTGATATTATCTATTTAGTGCACGTTTTGTGAAGACCCCAAAATGTTGATTCTTTGATAAAAAAATTATTGATTTTGTTTTGTTTTTTATTTTCACTGATATGTATTATGAATTATGCCAACCCGTATTGAGCAAGCGTGGTGATTAAAGGTTCGTCCGTTCGCAACAGATTTTAGTTTGTCTTGTATAGAAACTCATACAACTGCGTCCACTGATCCGCATCGTACGCATCGCGTCATCATCATCATCGATGCATGCTGATGACGTCATACGGAATGTACGATGCGTGCGATGCGTATGATGCGGGCCTGTGGACGCTTACTTTAATGCTCAAACCTTCTCCGTGCGAGAAAAGGCTTTTGGTCAGCAGTGGCCTCTTATAGGCTGATGATGAGTGATGTGATATTATGAATTTGGTTTGGATATTACCGAATTTAAGTAATTTAGGATATGGATTGAAAATATCAGTAGCAAATCTGGTGTTGACACTAATGACCAAGTATAAAACACTGACAAAAGCCAATGAACTTAGATGACGAGAATACGAAAACTCTGCAGTGTTTTCTTCTGAAAATGTAGTTATTTTCGTTGAGACTTGTTTGGGACTTTGCACCAAGGGACTAGGTTATTGTCATACTCAAATTCAAATTCACTGTAAATTACCCAATTGATAAATATCAATGATGGACAAACGTCTGTCAATCACGCTGAAACTACTGAACGGATTTTGGTAAAATTTGGTATACAGACAGGGTATGAGCTAACTTGGGTGATAGGACTTTTTATTCCACGAGAATGCGAACGAAGAAACTGGTAGAAGCTAGTCTATTACAAATGCTAACTGCCGCATTCGGTGACTTAAACTATTTCTTAGTAATGATACTGTACCGAAAACATTTGCTAATAACTGTGTTAAGTAACCATTAAATGACTCTGAGTATGGCGGTTAGTGATTTAAGGATTCTCCTGGATACACTATGACATAAATTGAATAGAAAAAGCCACATCTTTACATTATTATGCCAATTTAGCTCATATGTATAAGCATTTCACTATCTTATCTCTGAGCTAGATACAAATCTAAATACATTTTATAACTTGTACATAGATACGTTTGTTATTTATTTTATTTTTATTTATGATGGACTCAAAATATGTGAATATTATCGGCCTGATTTTGCAGGACAAGGTAAAATTGTTTATCAGTTATTGTTTTGATCAGTTTTGGCACAATTGTAAATGCTATCTATAAATTATACCTGTCCGTGTCCGTTTCCAGTGATAGTAAGCTATGTAGCTGTGCGAGGAAGATGCGCAGCTCGAGTATACGATGTATTGATAATAGAAAAGCCATAAAAATCCATAGCACGCATTTTTTCATATATCTGAGTCCGTTTCTACCAGTGCTAAGCTATATGTACCAATTAATATGATTAGTGGAAGCCAAATGCATCCACAGCAACGTAGCATAGCACATCTCTGGTAGAAAAGCAGCAATATATATATACAATAATTTCTCAGATTTTTGTTTCTATCTCTTTGTTCAATGAGTTTTACACGTATACAACGTGTCAGACCGACTTTGCTCTCAAAATGTGTAAATCGGAGGAACTGAATTGACTGATTGATTGAAGTCTTATTACACTCATCTTCATATCTCTATGGTCCAATTTTTAAGCGACAATTAACTAGTATCATATTCACATGATAATTTTTCTGGAGTTCCTAACCCTTATCAATCTCAGAACTGTCTTAGTAGTTAGTTAAAAAAAAAATTTTTGAATGGTTATCAAAGAATCTCGTTGATGCAGTGTAACGCTACGGGTACAAAATGTCCCCTACAGTTCATGTACCTTTGGGACCCTTTGTTGTTTCAGTTGCTCCAAAATTCGATACTGTCAACGCATCCACAATATCTGCTTATACACAATGCTTCTAAATAAATGGTGTGGTCATCCCTTCTTTGAATCTTTCTAAGCGTTTATCAGATTCGGTATTATAATTTGGTTTCTTGATTAATTAATTAATTTTATTAGTTATTGCAGTTTAAATTAACTTTATGTTCTAGTGTTTCTTTAGTATACTTATGTAGAAGAATATTATTTAATACGATTAGAATGTATAAGGATGTATGAAAAGTAAGAGGTTGATTAAAAAACAGATGGAAATGATTGTGAGAGGAATGATATAAAAGAAAAGAGAGTGTGATGTGAAAAAGATTGAGAAGGGAGAATGGAAGGAGACTAGCAACAAGAAATAAACCAAGGAAGAAGAATTAGAGAAGACGGCAATAAAAGCCTGCTTTAAGCTAGTTCAGTTTACCCACGCAACTAAATAAGCTATAAACAATTTAATTGGTTTGTTTGTTAGTACATGCACATAATAAATACAAGAACAATGTAGGAAAGGCGGCCATGTTCCCATGGACGTATTGTTTGCAGTTTCCCTCGACATACTGTCTGCAAGTTGCATAATCTTGGTTACATATTAACTGGTTTTTGTGTGATCTAGTCAGGAATATTATTGTTCAGGATGTGTGGTGGTAATTAGAGAAATAGTTTAGATTCTGAATGGTGGTTACTTATGTGGTGAAAATGTATGCTTTTGGAGTTCCTCAGGGCTTCGTTTTGGGACCTATATTGCGTCTATATCAAAAATTAACTCTGTGGGTATTATTTAGGAAGATGACTAATTTTTATTTTATAATAATGCCCGTCTTGTAGATTATTTTCCATTGTATATATCCCTATTGGTGTCTAATCGTAAAATTAAAATTTCCAATGCATGTAAAATATTTTGAATACAGAGTGAGAAGAACGCATGTGTTTATAAACTGAATGCTAGTTTTGGGATATGCAATATGCACAATTAGGATTTTGTAAATAGTTAGGTAGGTGCTTTATTTTGGAGTTTCTCTTTGTCCTTTCTAAAAGCAGATATTATTTGATAGTTTTGAAGTTGTTCGTTAATCTGTCTGTTACTGAACTGGTTCATCCGTGATCATGGCGGTTACAACAGTGTCAAAATATCGGAAACTCATAGAAATTAATAAACATGGTAAACATCCCGTTTCAAGTTCTAATGATGTTGTTAGACAATGTCAGTTTAAAAACTTATGTTCGGTAATACGTTTGGCGTAACAAACAAAGAGATTATGATTTACTTTCTGGACTTAATCCTAACTCATAAAAAGTAGAGGTAACTATCGCAAAAACATCTCTGTCAATTCCTTCGGAGGCTTTATTTCATTTTGTAATTTTTACTTTATTCCATAAACGATGTTGCGCCCGTTAAAGAAATCTTTTGGACATGATGATTTTAACTATCTATCAACTGATGACTGTGAAATGAAATTATCCGTAAATATTTATTTACGTAGGAGAAGAATTTGCTAATTGCACGTAGGAACCCAATTAGGTACCTATTCATAATACTACAAGTAAAACAAAATTTATCAATGAATTACACAATTAATTCACAAACGAATAAATTACATAGTTACCTACTCAAACCAATAGTTAATGTGGCTAGGCATTCAGTTACAGGCACTTAGTTATAACTACGTACTAACAACTAACTAGACCAAATAAGTTAACAATAACGCATTATGTTGGGACATGTAGCTGTTACACGTTACCTTTCACAACGGCTAACAATCTTAATAACTACTATCTATAGCTCGATCTTACACCAATGAGCACATCCATAGTAATATTTAAAGCATAAAAATATCTGTACGTAAGTCAGACAGAGAATTTATTACCTACTCGGGCCGTGCAAACAACAACATTTTGTGTACCGTCCTCGAACACACAGAGCCGGCTGTGAAAACATACGAACACACACACAAACACATATTCACACACAAAACAAACCAGGAAACGTCTAGCGAAAAACAAACAAGGGGTCTTTTGTATTGTGTAAACAATTGGTTGATCGTATGCAACAGGCGTGACGTCGCTTCGAAAAAAAACGTTACAGGTTATCTACTCTAGATGGCGTTGTTACCAACTTGTTTTAGTCGGCTAGTAAGCCATTAAGTTCAGTACCGGTTAACGAGATGGCGTTTAGTTAAGTTTTATTAATAGATTTAGATAAGTTTTATGGGCACTTGTTTACATGTAAAATGAATCAAAACTTGATGATAAATGAGATGTTTATAAAGATGAAACATAAATAAAATGTTAGCTATATGTATTTAACTTATGCGTATGTGAGTTCTGTCTTTATATCATCAATGTATGAGTAATAAGTAGGCAACCAGATTAAGTTTTAAGTACCTATAACTGTTTTTGCAATACAAATGCATTTTTCGATAACAAATTCATCTTTGTAGTGATTTAAACGGGTTAAATTGCAGTATAAAAGGTAACTTAAACTTTGAAGTCCCGTCAAAACACGTCTTCAAATACAAACGGGATATTCTTACAAGATTCAAGGTCAAATCGACCCTCCTATTCGCCAATTGTGGGTATCAAATTGACAATCCCTGAATTCCGTGTCTGTGTTCGTATGAGGGGTCTCTTTATACCCATTCAAAAACTTGTCTACAAGTAGATATTATGGAGATGCTGCGGTAGGGTTGAATATAATATAAAAGTTGTTTACATGGTCATTATAAAGATCTTTTGAGGGTTAAATAGACGAGATGTCCAATGTCCATTTTTACTTGTGAGAATATTTTTCAAGATTTATCTTTAGTTTTTTAGCTTCTCATATAGCAAACAGATAAAGTATTTGTGCTTTCAGCTGTCGTAGTTTTCTTTAAAGTGATTAAAGTTAGAATATCTTGACTTTCTCGGAACAGCGTGTGTTAGTACTTGTGAATTCAATGTTTTTTAAGTCAACCGTAAATAATATATTTTTTTATTGATTAACTTATTTTAGTTGTTTCCTCAAATTTATTTCGAAATTATTCAATAATAGCGACATCTATGTATCAAAACTGGAACTAGGCTTGACCTGTCGCTGAGTGAGTACCACTTGATGTCTAGCAGTACTTTATTTGTCAAAATCTACTTTGAGCTACTTTTTATTGGCAAAGTGTGCGGCAAATAACAAAAAATATGAACATTGTACAGTCATTAGATTTACAATCATCCGGAACATTATTTGCAAATATTTCTTTTGAATTCTTGGATTTTTTGATGCTATGTTCATAGTATATTGATTTTCAAGAGCTTACTTTGTACTTTCACGTAAAGCAGGCATGACTAGATGAGGAAAAATTTTAATATATTGGTGTGTTTTAAAACATGGCTTCCATGAACGGAGAGACGAAGAAAAAGGAAATAATGATTTACCTTCACACTAATAACAGATAAGGGATAAGGATATCTGATTATGAAAGATGATTAGGTCATCTAATGAACTTTAGATATTTCAATTGAGCCTTTTTTAAGTCCTTTCGGTTTGATTATCAAAATAAATTAAGAAAGATAGTATACGCTGATTATATTATGATAGCAGTTAGTGCAATAACTAAATACACAAATAAGGTTTATGAAGTAAAACAGAACTAAGTCTAATTCGAAAAAACTCATACACTCTTGTAAGACCTCTGGTGTTGCGGGTGTCCATAGTCCATAGAAGATGGTACCATGTACTTAAGTTTATAGTCAGGTGAAACGTATACTCAATTGTCGGCGTCCACCATAAAAAATCTCATATTCAGTATAGAATAACTACCAGTACGAGTATGGCAACCAAGAAATATTTTAAAATAAATTCATGTTCAATGTTTCGTTTGAATTTTTCTATAACCGGCTACTGGCCCCCTATGTTTATGAAATAGGATATTAACAAAAATGTTTTGCTTAGCTAGACTGACCATAGAAACAAAATATTTTCTTTCAGACTAGTGTCGCCTTCAGGTGTCATTTTACAACCGATTGTTGCCCCAATCATACAACAGCCTATATCACTACCACTTTCGTCGTCAAATTAAACTTTATTGCCTTCTAAATAGGGCTTGATTTCCGGTTGCTCCAAAAGATTTGTATGTGTTATGTTAAGGCCTGTCTAGAAATTAGTCATAGGCAAAGATTGCCGGGCAATATTTAAAAATACTACTTATTGTTTGTGTTAAACTATTGTAGGTGAATGTTGGAAGTGGCGAACTACAGCTGCGTTGCTGTTGGTATTATTTTTTCTTTTAATATTATTTTGGCAATTTAATAATTCATATTAGCTGTAAATTTTTCAGATAAAAATATTATTAACCACGTATAACTTGAAACTGGAATTTGCCGAAAGATTTTTTCTTGTCTTTAAAAATAATCTCAATGTTATATATGTTTTGCACGCTTTGATTAGCTTTTCTGTGTTCTATTAATATAGTAATTAAAATGAAACATTTTGACGTCAATATCTATCTGTAGAAGATGTTATAGTTGACGTAGTAGTACCTCAAGGCACACCCATTGTTCCGAGTAGATAGCCGGTATTATTTAGAAAAGCGTCATCTATCAAACATTGAATTCTAGTTTTCATTGAAATAACTGGTTCCTAAACCTGACATACAAAGGTTGACTTTAGCACAGCACAAGTGCAGATTTCGTGGAAATTTTAGTAATCTAGGTATTATTGTTTGAAAGTGTAAGTTTGAGTTTGTCCTGTTGGATATGAAAGTGGTCCCAAGCCTTTGATTTGTGCTCAATAACAAATACTCTCACAAAAATATACAAACATGCTTCTGTATGCAAGTGAAGTTTATTATTGTTTTTTTTTTCTGTTACAGATTGTATTCAAAACATCGAAGCTGGTGTGCGTCAGTCTTGTCGAGAGTACTGAGGTGGCGTGCCGCAAGGCATCGTGTTAGGTCCAATATACTTTAATTGTTTTATGAAGTGCAGTGAACTGGATTAGTGTTATCTGGATGTGTCTCCAAAGGGATGAAGACTATGGTGACAACTTAGATGAAGCGGTGAGTTAGATTTATATTTACTTTTTAGATATCATAATTATTTGTGATAGTAATTGATTATAGATTTTTGTGTAGAAATATCTAGAATATGTGAGTGAAAATAATTTTACTAATATTTTTAGGCGGATATTTTATTACTCTTCTAAATAGTATATCAATTAAATAAAACAGTATTAGAATCTACATTAAATACCTGAGTTTTTATTCTTTAAAACTAATATAAATATAAAAAATGTGAAACTGTTTTAGTGTATGTGCTTTGTAACTAGTTATTTTGGCACCTTTGTCTAACTTGATAGTTAGCGATAGGGTGTGACTTGAAAAATAACGGGACCTTATCTAAATAAGAAGTCGAAATTGTGACCATATTTGTCTACAATTTGGAGAATCCATTTCACAACATACCTTCGAATTAGCTGGAATTTTGAAGTGTAATTTGGTTTTAGTCATAAGCTTTGGTTATCTACTTAAAATTAACAGAATTTAGAATCAAATCAATTGATTGAATTCTAATTTATAGAGTATCTTTTTAACTTATTGTGTGTGTATTAGTTTTGATGCTAATCATTTAAGAAAGATTGTTAATAAAAAGGCAATGTTAAGATAGTCTTAGGTGACACTAATCACAATATCACACTAGAATATTATAAATGAGAAAGTTTGTTTATTTGGATGCCTGGAAGTTTGCCTGTCAATCACGCTGAAACTACTGAACGGATTTTGATGAAATTGACTTGGGTGATAGGATACTTTTTATCTCACGGAAACGCGGGCGAAGCCGCTGGTAGAAGTTAGTATAGAATAAGGGAAAGTCGATCATCCTTTTCTCTTCTTTAATACCGTTTCAATATTATATCAGTTTATTATTTCATCTGTCGGTACTCTTTATCTATATCTTAATATTTCTAAACTAATCTAGTTTAATTATAAATGGTGTTAATTAAGTAGTAAGATTAATATTTAACTGTCAAAGTCAAAGCCAAATTATTTATTTCAAATAGACCAGGAAGGTACATAATATTTAAATTAAGACCTGTGTAATACCTTAACATGCAAATAAATATTTTGAGTTTGAGTTTGAAGGCACTTTTGAACGTCAATGCAAATATAATAATATTAAAAATGTCTGTCTGTCGGTCAGTCCTCTAGTGAAGCTATTTGCTCGTTCCAAAGTGATAGATTCCTATAAAGAAGAACGAGCAAGAAACTACATAGGTTACTCTTTTTCAATCACATTCACAATACAATTCTTGGTTACATTGTTTCGTTCTGCGTCTTGAAAACACCAAAAGATTCAAAAAGAGGATTTAAAAAAAGCTTGTTTTTAAAGCAATCATTACCTCACTTCGACAAAGGCGTCGATTTTAATAAAAAATGTATTTTTTGAAAATAATAATTTAATGTTCAGCTTTTTATAATAGCCTCTTTTCAGCGTTCCCTGAAAGGCCTTTTCATTAGATGACGATGCATTTTCAGATGCAAAACATATTTTGATGTTCCTACCCTCTTTAGGGGTACATTTCTAATATGACTTCACCCTTGTTTTTCTCAGGAGTAGACAGGAGAGTAAAATATTTGTAGAGATTTTTTTGTATCGCTGGCAGAGTGGTTGCAAGTCAGTTTGCCGGGCAAAGGGTCTTGAGCTCTACCGTGTCGGGCAAAGTATTACTGAGCTTTTATCGTTTTTTTTTGTAAATTCAGTAGTAGCACAGAGTCTGAAATTGTGCCCAGTATATGGCAACAAGCTCACGCCCTATTACATGCGACTTATAATACAAACGGCAAAAAGTGGGTATACATTGTACAGTGATATTAAGTGCTGTAACGTCTAGGTGCGTTACTGCCTACCCCTTTGTGGATAAAAGGCGTGACATTTTTTTGTAATATATTAAGTAAAAGTGCAACAAAATTTTAAGATAATTATGTGTAAGATTCACACTAGATGGCGCCCTCAGCCATGAGATACAATCGTGAGTGTGGTTTACTAATGCTCATTATCATCAACCCCTAAAGCATTTCCTAAGAGTTTCGTAACGTAAGAGAGCAAATAAACTTATCTTTTGTCTGATTTCGTTTGTGCGGTGTCACCTAACTTATACTGAAAATGAAACTATCGCTTAATATCACCTATCTTAACTTAAGAGTTACTACTTGCAAGCATATGAATATTCATAATATATTACCTATGTGCATACGAAACTTACGCCAAAATATATTTTTTAAATTTTTGTCCTGTCAGAACAAAAACACAGACAGCATCCATTGCACGCATCTTTCCATATAAAAAAAACATAGTTTAGTTGAGTCTGTTTCCACCAGTGCCAAGGTATATGGAAGCCAAACGCATTCACAGCAACTTAGCATAGCACATCTCTCGTGGAAAATCACCCTTACGCTCCTTATTAGTAAAATAACTACCTCCATACGTATTTAATAGTATCATTTATCACTTTGTCAATGCAAACGGGATTATCCATATGTATTGGTTTATATTTAAAACTATTAATTGTTAACACATTCAAAAATCTCTGTTGCTGACGTAGGTACCTTTGAGGTCATTTTTACATAAAGAACTACATATATATAAATGGGCAAGTTAAGTATTATTAATTTGGAGTTCAATATTAAAAATGTAGATTTTTTGGAAAGATAAATCGGTGGTCTACTGGTGACGTTTTAATGGTTTTGAGTATTTTGAGAATAACAGGTCTTATAGGCATATTATTTAAATATATTTTAGACACATTATTTTATTTTAAATATTTTTTTTATTACCGTATCCATCCGGCCCCTTTTTGAATCTGCTTAAAGCTTTTTAAACAGAAGAGCGACTAGAATTTTTAATATAACCTTTGTTTTGACTGAATTAATGAAAATATATTATTATTTAAGATCAAGCCTCAGACTCTCCTTTCAGAGATAAATGTGAGATACCACCACCACAGACAACTGATATCTTTTTACATAGCCAGTAAAATCAGTAAAATACAAAAATAACCAAAACAAAAGGAAAAAGAAAACAAAATAATTACCAGTAAAAACCAGTACAAAAACCCTTTTTGTAATCTATAGCCACTCTCCAGTCATTGTCACTTTACTCTGATGAATGATGACGATGATATCCAGCCTATAAACTGTCCCACTGCTGAGCAAATCCTCTGCTGTTACAAAGAAGGAAAAATAATTAACCATTTAAGTGTCTTATGTACAAAGAGCCCTCTGGCCACCACAGATGATGCCCAAAAGGACTGATGCTAACCCCGAGCCGAAGCTTCGGTAACCCGCTAGGTTGTCTGCAGACTACCTAGCGGGTTACCGAAGCCTCGGCTCGAAAAGCAGGAGTAAGAACGGGGTGGTTTTTGGTCAGTAAGAGTCTGACACTCCACACTCAAGGCTGGAGAAGTCATTGGATGATTTCCCCCCTAAGTGTCTTATGCGCAATTTGGAAATTGTGCATCATTAGCAAACTTGCTTTCATCATTTATCTACTAGTAATCACAGTCTTAATCAAAATTGTTTTCACTGACAGTTTCTTTGGGTTATAGATCCTTTAATCCTTTATAATCCTAACATTATAAGTTGTAAGTTGTAAAAATAGATTTCACACTGTTTTTTTATTTTTATTTCACAGCCTCTAAAATTCTATGTGATATTTACTTATAGTTTTAAAGAATTTCACATGACCAACATATTAAACAAGAATTCTGGGATTCCCAGACAAGCTCATTACATACAAAATCAATATTTACCATCAATAAACATAATGCCGAGGATATAACGGATTATTTAGGTAGGCAGACAAACTCTGAGCTATTTAAAACAGTTTAGACAAATAAGGAAAATATAGATAAACATTTAAATTACTCATATGTCATATAGTTATTGCATATATGGCTGTAAGGTCACTCCCTGTTAAATCGCACTCATAACATGATTGGTGAAAAGTGGGTGTGTATTTGTCGTCATCTGCATACCCCTTTGTTTTAAGTGTGGGAGAATCATGCTTCGGCACGAATGGGCCGGCTCAACCGGAGTGATACCACGACCTCACAGAAAACCGACGTGAAACAACGCATGCGTTGTGTTTCGTCGTGTGAGGTCCAATTACCTCCCTTCCCAATCTTCCAAATCCTCGATTTCCCAACAACTCTTAAATTTCTAAAACCCAGAAGGTCGGCAACGAATTTGTTACGTGTAGACTATGAGACTCTCATAGTCTCCTCGCGCCTAAAATTCATAAGTAGATATTTTAGGGCTTGTCATTGTTTTGAAAGATCACAGTATAAAAGTTCACGACTAACAGAGAGCAGTTGTTGTACCGTATTTGCGAAAGGTGTAGTCCCTTAATCGGCACTTAAATTACCCATGGGAAGAGCATGGTTAGCGAAATGATTTGCCGTCGCTATACGGCATAATCAAAAATACAGATATCTGATTGTATGTAGTTAGGTACTACGTACGTTCGATATTGTTATGTTTTGACTTTAAAGAAATTTGAGATTTGCCCATTGTTTCTTAATGTCTCTACAAACAAAGGCTTAATGTAAAACTACATGTGTTGTGTACGTTATATGTAATATTAACAAATGAATTGATAATAATATCTACATATAAAAATAATTTATATCATTAAGGCTGTTTTGTAGGGACTTTTATTATAGGTAGTACTTTTTCGCAAGATCTTGAGTTGTATGTTAGTTTATTTCTAAGTTTTATTTCCCAAAGGAAATGTTTGAATCAGGTAAAAATTGTCTACCTCACCACCGTACTAAGACTCATTTAATGATCACTTAACCCACTTAGCAATTGTTTTCGGAACAAAATCTTTACCAAGGATTAGTTTAAGTTTCTAAGTGCGGCAGCTATTGTGGAATCGTAAATTAGGAACAGAGAATGATGCCAAATTCAATGAAGATTTTCACTTTATGTAACTTATGTTCCCTGTTATATACCTATTACAGGGAACATAAGTATAGTAACAGTTCACTTTATCTCGACATTAAGTCTCATAAACAACACATACTCCATATAGTAACCAAAACAATATATTTTTAATTTAACACCTACCACCGTGGCTAAACCAATTTTATCGATTAACAATAACAATTAAAAAAAATCCGCCTACCACCCACTGTGTTTATAAAAAACAATTTTAACGAAAGTAAACGCCGATAAAGGCGAGAAGAGAAAAATCTAAACAAAACGAGTCCGTATCGATTATCGATAGCTTTCAACGATTACTATAAACAAGAAAATCGATTGGTAACATACACATATATCGATAATCGATACAGGCGAATGTTATTTTATAAATATCGTGACATTACGCTTTATTGAGATTATATTGCATCTTCTTGTTTTTAAAATTGAGAGTAATGATATCAACATCGGGCATGGTCGTATGTTCGTTTTATATGCAAACTTTACTAGAATTTTTGCATTATTTTTTGCAACGTTATGCCTATTATCCCCGAAGGGGTAGGCAGATGTGTATATTACAGCACGTAATGCCGTTATACAATGTACAATTACTTTTCACCATTTGTGTTATTAACATTCTAAATACCTATTACATTAAATGTGTTTAAAACGGCTTACTCTCGTAGCTGCTTGACGAGGTAACCCGACTAATTTCAAGCCATGTTAGGGGCTTATAGCAAGGAGAATCATTGCTCAGTGAGTAAGTCGTTATTAACAAACTTTAGTAATTTGACTGAGCGATACCACAACCTCAGAGAAAATTGACGTGAAACCACGCTTGCGTTGTGTGAGTGAGGTTACCGGAGACCCAATTCCCCCTTTCCCAATCTTCCCAATCCCCGATTCCTTAACAACCCTTCAATTCCTAACACCCAAAAGGTCGATAAGATACTTATAACGCCTCTGGTGTTTCAGGTGTCCATGGGCAGCGGCGATTGCTTACCATCAGGTGATCCGTCTGCTTATTTACCGGCTTATACCATAAAAAACTAATCTTGTTTTTTTTTATATTTTAATTTTATTCAATATACATGTAGTTAAAGCGTTATTTATATTTTGAGTGCTTGAAGAGATAGGTTATCAAAATATTTTTATTGTAATAATTTTGTGTGTAAACAACTGATTACGAGAAGTAGGTATTCTTGTGTATGTGTTGGTTTTTGGCACGGTACACTTTTCCTTTATCTATTTGGGACAAAATATATTTAAAAATATCAGTGTTTTAGTTGGCTTGATTGACAGGATAAAAGTGTCTGGTTAATACATAAAATTATTACGAGTTTATCTGTTATCCAAATTGCAAAATAATAATAAGTATAAATTAATGCCTGTTTTTCCTTATGACTGCCTCGTTGGTCGAGTGGTCGCAAGTCCGACTGCCGGACTAGGGGTCTCGATTCTGACTGAGCTTTTTTCGGTTTTTCGAAAATTTCTCAGTGGTAGCACGGGGTCTGGAATTGTGTCCAGTATATGGCAATAGGGTCACCCCTTAATACATGGGACTTAAAACACAAATGGTGAAAAGTGGGTGTACATTGTATAGCGGCATTACGTGTCGATATGTGCACCTCTGCCTACCCCTTCGGGAATAAAAGGCATGACGTTGCATATTTTTCCTTAATGTGGTAGGCATATATGTATATAGATGTTTATTTATAGTATAGTCACTTTTATTTATGTTTTTTATTTATTGTTATTAGAACGTAGTTATTTCCGAGCAGTTTCACCCTCTCCTATTGATTATAGCTTTCCTGGATAAATGGACTATCTAACATAAGAAGAATTATTCAATTCGAACTAGCAGTTCCGGAGATTACCGCGTTTAAACAAACAAACAAACACGCAAACAAACAAACTATTCAGCTTTATAATATAGATGGTACATTACCATACAAAAAGGACAATCGCTATAATCTATAATAATCACGAAAACAATTTTTTTATGGAATAGGAGGCAAACCTGATGGTAAGCGATCAGCGCCGCCCATGGACACTATTAATAAAAATAAGTCATTTATTTTGAGACAACAAGAATACAGCGTAGTCTTTTATAAGAGATCGGTGTGTGTGTGTGGCGTGTGCGACTTGCATGCCCAGTAGGGCTGATGTGTGATCCGGAGCTAAGGTTCTTATTTCTAAAGTTCTTATTTCTGCCCTTCGACCGGGGCCCCGACTCGAAGGGCAGAACTAAGACCGCGATGGTTTTTAGTCAGTAAGAGTCTGAAACTCCCTCTCGCCTAAGGCGGGTGAAAAAGTGTGACGTGTGTTGAACAGAATTGAAATTAGGGTGATTTTTCCACCTGAAAAAAATCCTTTGGTGTTTGTGATTTATTGAAAAAAACTGTGTAAAAAAGTACTCCAAAACTTGCTAATTTTCAATTCGCAAGTAAACCAGTATGCCAGTACTAGTGTACATGGTTCCAACCGTTATCATTGCGAGTCGTGGTTATCTCTATTTACAGAAGAGCCTATCACAGGCCGCGATAACACAGGCAAACAAAAACAACAGAACTATCTATAAACTACATATTTATTATCTACAACTACATATACTTGCTAATTATTTTGTCTTCTTGTATGGAACAAATTATTCGTTTCAATTTATTTCATATATTTATTTAAAATACTCTAAAATTATATTTTTAAACATTACTTATAAAAATAAAAAACAAAATAACATTTAAAAATATAAAAATAGGAGCCGACCAGTAGCGGGAGCATGGTCCAAGCTACTGGTGGTTAGGGCTCCAGAGACAGGAACCTCCTCACAATACGTGCCGTTTCGAGGAGTACTGCCTTCTGCATCAGGCCCTTAATCCATCCACCCAACGCCAGTCTTCTAAGATGGATGTGTATGTTGATATATTATTATAATCTACAGACAATGGACTTTGATTGAAGATATTGATTTATTTAAACGAGCACACGGATCACCTGATGAACAATGCTTAATATATGTATAGGCGGCGCTAGTCTCTTTCTTTCATTTGCCCAAAGGTGATCTAACTACTGGTTTATCACCCATCCCATAAAAAACCTTTATCATTCTTAGTACGTTTGACAGGTATTTTAGGTATTTATTAAACTTCTCTATAAATACAAACCTTTCTGAACTTAATTTTAACGCCTAGCGCCTATTTTTCTTCTGCATAACTGCATTATTTTCAAAAATTTGTTCAAATTCTAGTCATAACTTAATTTTAAGAAAAAGATAAGATAAATTATTTTTCTAAACTGCATTCTGCCCATGATTATGAGTCCTCCGCACGATTGAAATTAATCGAGCACGCTCGAATAGTTACAAGAGTGAGCTAGTAATAAACTTTCTTGTATATTCCAAGTAAATCCAGAGTATAAACCTAACTATCACAAAGTACATTAATGACGCATTTATTTATTAATGTACCAGCTCAAAGAGGTCTTTGTAGAGAAAAAACTGTAGGTATGTTTGTATGTAAGCATTTAATGTTATCAATATATTGTAGGGTCAAGGATTTATTAGTTCGTGTGGACTAAAACTTGCAGCTTTAGAAACATATTTCGACCTATATAAGTTGTATTTTTTATATATTTTTGAGTTTTGATTGTGTACACATTCTTTTTAAAAGGGCCAGTAAAACTTTTGTAACTCCTTTGGTGATTTTTAATGGTATAAGCCGGTAAACGAGCAGACGTATCACCTGATGGTAAGCAATCGCCACCGCCCATGGACACTCGAAACACCAGAGGCGTTACAAGTGCGTTGCTGGCCTTTTGTGAGCTAGGAATGTAAGGGTTGGTGGGGAATCGGGGTTTGGAAAGATTTGGGAGAGGAATTGGGCCTCCGGTAACCTTACTTATACAACGCAAGCGTTGTTTCACGTCGGTTTTCTGTGAGATTTTGAGATGATTTTGCAAACCCTCTTATGTAGACAGCGCTTGTACTTCCAGTATATGCTGTTGATGACCTAACAACAGTGATTCTACTCAGTACCTTTTGGTAACAAGCGAGATATTATGTCAATTTTAAATAGCACTGATAAAGGTTAGATAATCTAATCTGGCCTGTAGGTTATTGAATATTGTTGATAACTTTAGTTCCTGTAAACAAATGTGACACATTTCAGCGGCCTTCGGTGTTAAGTACCTTTTATTGGTATTTTAATGGAATATTACCACATATATGATGTATATGAAAGATTTAGGGACGTATAAGTATGTATGTATTTGAATATTTGTACAGTGCTTATTAATCACGCATCATCATCATCATCACCATTATCAACAGCCCAAAGACATCCACTGCTGGATAAAGGCCTCATCTTAGTCCTGGCTGTCCTGGCCTCACTGGCTCTGAACATGCATGCAGTTAGATAATTACAATATAAAATTAATAGATTAGAAGTTTACAGAAATATTACCTGAAATAAAAGATATTATGTAACTATTGCACATGGTGGTGTTTGGTGTCCATGGGCGCTTACCATCAGGTGACTCATCTGCTCGTAACCTATTCCATAACAAAATGAACGTAATATGACAATGTCATGGTTTAAAATTGTATAATCGTCAAAAATAACCCTTTGCATAAAACTATAATTACCGTTTCGGAGAAGAAATATTCGACGTAAATGTTATGTAAAAGTATAAATCTATTACTATTTCACCGTCACTTTCTCCGCGTTCCTTATAACTAGACTGCCTGAGCCTAGAAGATAAAGAATTTGACAGATTTATACCTAGGTATAGGTACAATCTGACTGACAAATGTGTTTCGAGATTTTAGGTTATAGGCTTTACAAATTGTCTAAGGACTAGAGGACAGACATAAAAATGTATAAGTCTACTTCTTCAATAGAACATACACACACACATAACTTCACGCCTGTCTCCCATGGGGGTAGGCAGAGACAATGGACCGCCAATTGCAAGTAGAAGCTTGAAAAATTTAATTTCTGAATCGTCAGTTTTGGCTAGCAATCTAAGTAATAGGTACGCTTTCTAATAGAGGAGACTTGATAACACAATGGGCGAAAAATGGTTACATTTTTTGTGTGTGCAGATGTGCACTTCTGCCTACCCCTTCAAGCTTTAAGAGGCGTGATCTTATGTTATAATCAATTAAATTACAATGTAACTATAGCGGCAATATCTTATGTAAGGTTGTAAGCAGTCTAATGTTAGAAATACTATCCGCTACGAAACTACTACGAATTGCTACGAACGGTCCCCGCTACGATTTGGCTACGGGCTACGAAATAACTCAAATAATGACGTATTTTATTGTTTTTGTTTTTTATAAAATTGTATTTTGATTTCAGTAAACTTACCGTATTTTATTTGTTTCCTTATTATCTTATTGGAATAGAATTGTCTAGTACATACATTATATTAAAGATCCTGACTCCATGTTGCTGAAAGATTAGCATTTTTGTTTTTTACAAAACTTTTCTATTTGTTACAGACACCAATGGTGCAACTACCTCCAGTGGTAAGTTAAAGTAAAAATACTTTATTCTTTTTTTAAAACTCACCCAGTCACTACTAATATCATTAGAACTTAAAACGGGATATTTAAAACGGGATAGTGCCGAAATATCGGAAACTCACAAAAACTAATAAACATGATAAATATCCTGTTTTAAGTTCATAATAATATCATCATCATCATCATCATCATCAGCCTGTTCTCATCCACTGCTGGACATAGGCTTCTCCAATGGCACGCCACTGAGCTCGATCTTCAGCTCTACGCATCCAACCACTACCAGCCACCTTGTGGATATCGTCACTCCACCTAGCTGGAGGGCGCCCTACACTACGCTTGCCTAGACGCGGTCTCCACTCTAGAACACGTTTACCCTATTTATTTTTTTCTGTAACTACATTCGTTCTATATTATCGTAGATGCATTTTAAACTAATCTTCTTCGCTTAAACATTTCACCAAATATTAACTCTTAATTAAAAATACTGACTGCCTCGCTAGTCGAGTGGTTACAAATGCGAATGCCAGGTAAGAGGTTTCGAGTTCGATTCCCGGGTAGGACAAAGTATTACTGGGCTTTTTCGGTGTTTCGAAAATTTCTCAGTGGTCTGGAATTGTGTCCAGTATATGACAATAGGCTCACCCCCTATTACGTGGGACTTATAACACAAATGGTGAAAAGTGGGTGTACAGTGGCATTACTTGCCGTAATGTGCACCTTTGCTTACCCCTTCAGGGATAAAAAGCGTAACGATTAAAAAACTTAAAATACCTCTTAGATACAAAGTACCTCCTAAGTCTAAGGGTTAATGTTTCAATTGAGACGATCCCCTTGATGTGTTGACATTGAAACCTTCACGCTAATACCGTCTGGGGGCTGAGCAGCCCTTATTTGTATGTCAGATCACTCCATATTTAAAACCTCTTGTAATCTCTCTTGTACACAGTGAATGTAAGAAAGTAGCTTATGGATTTGTGTTTAATTTTTTTGCAGTCTTTGCAAGTGGCTTAGCATGTATTTACAGTAATATATTAATATAAAATATACAAAATAATCATAAAATAGTCATGTCATTGATCCTAAAAGATTACAGTAATATTTTAATGTAAAAGTTTGTGTAACCACTTTCAGATCAAGGCTAATTTTGTAGGATATTAGTTGTATTATCACTTTTTTTAAAGGCCTCTACTCACACAGAGAAGGTTTGAGCATTAATCACTACGCTTGCTCAATGCGTGTTGCCAATTTCCAACTAATAATAAGAAATTATAAGCCCAGGTTTTTCCACGATGTTTTTCAGTCAACGTTTGTCAGTCACTACTGACAAACGTTGGATTAAGGCATTTTAGAAAGTACATATTACTTGAAAAGGTTTTTAAGGCGTTCCCTCATGTATAAGAAGCGGGTGTCTTAAATCTCTAGACCACCACGACACAGCTATGATAGTAAAGCCAGGTAAACAGAGAAGGCAATAGGAATAAAAATTAATTGTCCAATAAACGTGTTTTCCATCTAATCTACGGAATCGTTAAAAAACTGCTTCCATCAGGACTATTCTGAATCGTCCATTGCCGTTAACAATTGCAATAAAATCACTTTTATTGGTTGAAACTCGTTCTTCATTAGTTGCATTTGTTTTAACCCCTTTAGTACCGGTTTTAGGGTGCTTTTTTGCATGGTCAGTTGTTTTTGTATTTTTCTTACTATGTCAATATTTTTTTGTTAATCGAAGTATATTATTTGGTACTTATGATCAGCTCTATACGTCTTTTATTGCAATACTTTAACTAAGAGTAACCTGTTTATAAATTTACTTAGTTTTTAGTAATTATTTTGACACAATTTATCATATAATAGTAAATATCCCACCCACTCGCACGAAACGCTTAGCTTCAAGTTTCCTTTTCAACTTTGTATTGCATTTTTTTATTTCACACCACTCATCATCTATGTCCTAACACAGATCGACATTTAAACCAATTCAAACCAAAATAACAACATTTCAAACTTCATATACAGATTGAAGCTCAACAAACATACACAAACCAAAAACCTAACTAAACCTTCAACAAAAAAAAAAAAAAAAACGCCTGAAACAATTCCATTTTCAGTACGTATATTCTAATAAAAGTTCCCGCTGAACAATTCTCGCCACAAAACTGAAACTGAACGATAAAGCATACTATAGTACCGTGCTGAAAGGTACAAAAACTGCTCCCCCCACTGGGGAGGTAATACCGCGATAGTTGGAACTCATATAATACGTAAGTATAGAGTTTATTGTCTGGACCAGAGGAGCTCGGTTATATCACGATTTCTGCGCCATTAAAGGCTAGCTCGAGAGCTAGGGTAGGAAAGTTAGATACCATCTTATTTTTTGTTAGTCTTCAAATCTTTAAGAAATTACTCCTTTTTAACACATTGAACGCCATGGTGGTCACCGGTGACCGACGTTAGCGGAGGATTTGCCTTCAACAGTTTTCTATTGGCAGTCAAAGACTTAAAAAGGCCGGTAATACACCTGTGACTCCTCTGGTGTTGCGGGTGTCCATGGGCGGCGCTAATCGCTTACCATCAGGTGACTCGTCTGCTCGTTTGCAACCTATTCTATATAAAGAGTTTAGGCAAAAAGTGAAAGCCGGGCCCTTTGTATAGGTACTGACTTAAAATGCCCATAGGAAACTGAATATAAAAATATTATATATGCGAAAGTTTGTGATGATGTATGGATGTTTCTTACTCTTACACGAAAAAACTACTGAAAGGATTTGGACGAAATTTTGTACAGAGATAGATTATAGATTGTAATAGCACATTGAGTAATATTTAGCCTGGGAACTCGGGAGATTTTCCCATGGAGCTAGAGAAATAAAAATATCAAAAGTGTGAATTTTATATATACTTTAAAGAGGTGGCTGGCTTTTGAATCTCTCAAGTTTTTTTTCTCAGGACAATTGTTTTGGAGGTTGTCCATTTTAATTTTTGAAAATACCGACACATATTAGGTAGGTATAAAATAAATCTATAGATTGATTGAACGCCTGTAATTAACATTTTAAAACATTACTTTTTATAACCATCCTAAAATATCTCAGATTTCTATAGAAATAGCAAATGATATGTATGAATAATAAAATAACTATTAAATTTAATTCTAAACTGTGTAAAATGAGAAAAGTAATTATAGGTATGCAAAGCCGTGGTATATTTCTGTAATTATTTAATAAAAGATTTATTACGCAGTGGGTTCTAATGGCCTATATGAAGAATATATTTTGTTAATTTTATTAAAATATGTCAATGAGTTTTAATATACTGTTTTAAACTAAAAGATATCGGATCAGTTTCAAAGATTACATATCTCTAAAGTGGTCGTAAAATTTAAACACTACCACTTATTATTAAGTCAATATCGTCATTACGTTCCAAAAAGATAGAATATAGATTTGAAATCTTTTTAAGAAATAAATAATAATATTTTTATTAACTAAAAATTACGGTTTACTCTCGTAAATCAACGGATAAAAGCTCTACTCTCTCTAGTTTTAAAATATTTCTATAAAAATTTAGTATTAAATTAAAAAAATAATAAATTAAAATTTAGTATAGAATTTTAAGACTAGAGAGAATAATGTAATTTTTTTCAGAACGATTCTGAAAAAAATATCAGCTTTGATATATTGTAGACAAATAAATACGAAAAATGTTTGGTAATACTACATTAAAATAAAATATTTATCAATAGGAAAATAATATGACAAAAGGGAGTGTTTTTTCAAAACTTAAACGCGATTTTCCCATATTTTACACATTTCGAAAGCAAAAAACATACAAAATTCCTAACTTTAAATGATAATAAAAGTTTTATCTCAACACAGATATATTTTTGTACAGAAAAGTGAATATTTTTTTGTTATACCAAGCTCCTGGGCTTAGTAGAGTAGGAGGTCGCTTTACAGTGCGGCTGGGCGTCGCTTTTCAGTAGGCGGGGCGAACGCCCACCCGCTCATCAGACCCCGTGCTGAAAATCCAACGCTGAAAACTTTTAATTAATTATTTTTTTTTACTTGAAACCTTTTTTTTAAGTTCTGCGTGTCGAGAATATCGGCTATTGTAGTCTCTTTGTGTACCTAATTGATTTTTTTTAATTTATTATTGGCGTTCGATTTTTAAACGTCGAATTTTGTTTTTAATTTCAATGAGTTTTTACTCTATGCTATGAAATACATTATCTTGTTCGAAAATAGAACTCAAAAAAAAAGTCTAGGCGAAATAATGAATAAACATCTGTTGTCCGACTTGTTTGTGATGTTTATATTTTTTTCTAAAGCCGTTAATTTGTTTATATCTTATAATTTATTCCATTTCCGAATGAATAAATAAACAGATTTCGGACGCAAATTTTATTCATTTGAATCATCTAGTATAGTATTGAGTTTTTATACCAATTTTTTGTACAAATAAATTTCTGCGAAATTATGAATTTTTCCCTAAAGTCATTAGCAGGTTCTGGCAGGGCCTTATAAATAAGGGTTCTTAAATAATATTTTTCCCTTCGAATGAATAGTAGAGCCACAATCGATAGCTACTAAATCATTGGCCAATAAAAATGTCACTGGCCCATCGGTAAAGCGGACGCATTTACACCGCACCGTATCAATAACAACTCATTGACAATTTTTACGTCAAAAACGTAAGATACTTCCACATACACATTTAAATAAAAGACTACGTAAATGGAAATCTATGTTAAATCATTATCGTATTAAAAATCTTTAAGACACTACTTCTAACTTATGTCATTTCCCCAAGTTTAAAAATAATGCGACATGCGTCACACAGCATTGAAATAAATAAATACGTCAACACTGATACGCTATTATTGATAATATTATGACCGTTATATTATTTATAAAGTAATGTATTCCGCAATGGCAATAAATCAGGAAGTGGACGATTCTGACGAAACACATTATTAAATAAGTAAATTGTTATTGATTGTAATAATTTTAGTAGGAAAGCAGGTTTAGAACATCTTTTGTTTGTATTTTTGTGCTTTACTAAAAACGTGTGGATGGAAAACTTTTATTTTATAATTTATAAGTAACGGGCAAGATTGATTTCCCGGTCGGGGAAAGTATATTGCTATTCTGAGATAAAACGTGATTAACTATTCTTTGCCTCGTTGCTCGAGTGATCGCAATGGCGACTACACGGGCAAGAGGTCTCGGCTTTTTTTGTTTAATAATAACCATATTTCCCGACTATTCGGGGAAAAATAGCTGTCTGTACATTGTGCAGTGGCATTACCTGCCAAATGTGCCCCTATACCTACCCCTTCGGGGATAAAAGGCGTGGTGATAAATACTATTCTTAGTTTGAAATACAACGTGTCAGACTTCCAAATGAAATCGTATCGCAATCGGCTCAAATATTACGTCAACATTAGTATGTACAGCACGGGGTTCCCTTATTTCTGATGAAACAAGTAAACAAATAATAAAAAGATAAAGGAACAAGTTTCGGTACAACGTATAGGACATTCAAAGGAGGCTTTTGTTTGTTTAATAATAACCATATACAAATGTTAACCTGTTGGCCTTGGGACGACTAGTTGAGCTAATTTTGATAGTCACGCCCTAAGTGAGTATACATCTATTAAATTCAAACGCAGAGCTCATTATGTTGATTTTTGAAGAGTTCCCTGGAATATCTTCCACGTCTCATTTTTGAAGAGATCCCGCGAGATCGGGAACTATGTGGTTTAAATATTTCTGCGATAAAATATGTTGGTCGGTAGTTGCTAGAAGTTCAAGTTATTCGAGCATAGGTTAAAAATATACCCGTGCGTATTCAAAGAGCATCAGACCACCATAGATGGGGCCTAGTAAGGCTGTTACCTGATCTGGAGCTGCGGACTACTTAGCGGGTTTACCGGTTCGGCTCGAAAAGCAGGAGTAGGTACAGGGGAGTGGTTTTTAGTCAGTAAGAGTCTGATAACTCCTTAAGATGAAAACTAACTTAAAACTAAAGAAAGCTACGAATTACGAATTTATAACAATTAAAAAACAAATTATATTACAACCTATCCTCTATGCTATAATAACCAAGCTTAAACTAAATAATTTAAATCTAATCTATCCTCGCCTCTAAATGTAAATTTAAGCATCCCACAATATATTCGTGAAAACCGCATCCAACCGGATCAGCCGTTTCTGAGATGGCGAGAGAAGTCAATAGATGATTTTCCCTCCTTAAAAAAAGTTAGAAACATGTTCTGTAGGTACTTGTACTGAAAGAGTTACACGTGTGTGTTGTATTAATAGAGTGAGTTTGATATTGTCATTTTCTATTTTTGTAAATTTTCGAATGGAAAGGTTAGGCTTAAAAATGGGCAATAAAATTAATGATTAATAGTCGTTGTCTTTTCTTGTGATAAAAATATTTATTAGAAATACTTTTTTGGACTTTTTTGGACATGGGGCATCGTTAAACGAGTTTTATTAATTAACAAAGCCTAGGTAATAAACGTTAACACCTAAAAAATAACTGTTTCGTTGACATTAATTTAGTAGAAGTCTAGTTTTAATATAATTAAAATATATTTTTATAATAACCATGGTGAGACATACTAAATTAACTGAAAAACATTACGGTATAATCTCGTACATTAATGGAGAAAAGCTCTACTAGTTTCGAGTCACAGAGGGATTCTTCATTATGAGCAGCGTGCGCGGCGAACACGGCGAGTAGCCCACGCTGCTTATGATCAATAATTAAAATAATTAGAAGAAAAATACTTGTCATTTAAAAACCGGTTGAACAATTTTAACAATTAGAACATAACATAATATTAAACTCGTTCAATAAAAGTTCCAGAACATTACATTTAAGAACATTTTAATCGTTTGTTTAAACAAAAGTTTTAATATTTTTACAAAACAAACTTTCAACTCAGATAAATGGAACGCCTATACATATTTATAATTAAGTATTCACAGGAAGTTTTGACTAGAAAAATAATCTTAAAGTTTTTGTTTTATTTGTCTGGCTCATGTTTTTTATGGAAATTAGAGTTCAAAATTATTATTACTGTAGTTATTAATGGACATAGACTATAGGTATTCTATTTAGGAAACGTGTTAGACTTTTGAAGGCACCTAAATTTTCAAAAATATATGCTAAACATATTCAAGAAAAATTACTGCCTTATAGTGTTTTAAATGTATAAAAAAGTAATAAAAAATATATTACAGTTTTTGAATAGTCGTTAAAGGATCCTATTTAATAATATTTGTACACTTTTGCCACGTTCTTAATCTGTCGCAAATACGCTTCGGTGTGAATTATGCCACACGCATGCGCCCAACTTTCATATCGGATTATAATTGAAATAAATCCAGCTCAAACTCTCAAGTACCTCGCTGAAAACTGATTACAGTCTTATCTTTTACTTTACTAGGATTACTTGGACTTTCATCAACGAAATGTAACCTACAATTTATTCAAATTTATTTACGCTACCAAAAATTTTTTCTCTAGAAATGCTGGGAAGCCATTTTCCAAAATGGCTGCACCCGTTCCGTTCCACGCAGAACAGGCAGGATGGTGTTGCGTCAAAAAATAAACATTTTGCATCGTCAATAACATTCTTGCGCCTCGGTGGCGCGCATGCGTGCGACGCTGTCTCAAAACGGCGCGTTCCTGTCAAAAATATGCAAATTAATCTATAAAAATGTGATTGTACAACACTATTATGATACGAATGTTAGTTGGAAAGTAATAAATTTACTTGTGACGTTCTCGAACCGTTGAAAAATGTTATTAGTTAGCGTTTAGTTTTGACGGCGATTGTCGCTTCGTCCCTGTCTGCTGCTACGGCGCATGCTCCGCTGTAATGTTTATATTATTTGTATTTGAGCTGTGTATCACGTAAACTATAACTACCACAGGCGTAGCTCCAATACTGTGGGCCAGTGCCCGCCCCACCCCTCTTCGGTAGTTAAATATTTCTTGCTTATTTCGCCCTTGCATTGTTGATGCTGCGGCGTCGCAGGCTGTTGTGTATTGTTTAGACGCGCTTTTCCAAGCAAATATATTTTAAATATAAACAGTGACGGCGCGTAGGGTTTGAATACTGGTTAAATGGTGTTCAGTGGTTGATTTTTGGAAATTTTGTGTAGGATGCATTGTGCTGCAGCAGTGTAAATAATTTGCATCCGAGGCTGCAGTGCACCGGTGCTTATCAGTGGTACCTTCGGTCGCTGTTCAGTGTCAGTTTTTTATTGTTTGTTATTTGTTTGTTATTTTCTGTTAATATTTTTGTTGTTGCCGTGAGTGAAATGAGTTTTATAGAAGATCTGGAGAGCGCGTAAGTTATTAGAATAGTGTTTACTGGGCAGGTGTCGCGGTTTGAAATAATTTTACTAACAATTTCGAATTTTATTTCATCATTTTGTGGCGGTTTCGTAATTTTTTCGAAATAAGAAAAAAATAAATAGATTCCAAAATAATATTTTAAAATAACTACAATTATTTTCCGTGGAATTTAATTTAAAAAGTGTAACTATTAAAAAATTTTTTTTTTTTACGTGAATAAAATAAAATCTGCGACGACTATACAAATTCAAATAACGATTTTCCTTAAATTTTACACGCATACACATGCTTAAAGTGAATATTTCATTGAAAAAACGAGTAATAACTAAATATAATTCCATATTACTCGAACAGAAAACTTCAAATACCGCGAAAAGTTTGTATTTAGTCGACGGAACTTATAAGCACGTGGTGTGTCGCTCATGTGCGCCGGCTGGCGACCAATCACAGCGTCGCTCATCAGCGGCTCGACCAATCACAAGCGCCCGCTTTTCAGCGCCCATTTTGACAGCTGATAAGGGATGGGCGGAAAATCGCGAAACAATTTTCGTAATGAAAATATTTTTATGAACTTTTTTATGACATTTTATATTTGTGTAGACATGTGTATGTCATAAAAATAATGTTTTTTGTAAAAAAATATGTTTGTTCGTAAAATTTTCGCAAGTAGGTCATTCATCTAAATAAAATTAATTTGAGTGTCGTAATTCCTAAAAAAATACTGCTTTACTTCTTTTTCAGTTGTAAATCAGATTAAAAGCATATAAAACATATTTAATTATTATTATTTCTGCTAAAAGCCACACCGCGTCTGTTTAGTATCTATGATTTTTTATTATTTAGCTACTAAATATGATTAAAAAACTAGTACAACCTAGAATAAAAAAATGTATTTTTCTATGCCCCAGACAGAAATTAATTACTGATTTAGAATTATTTATAATACGCGGTTTCAAAACACGAATTCGTATCATTTTCAAATTAAAATAATGCAAAACAAAAGCGTAGGTGGTAGACAATATAAAAAAATCTACAGAAAAGGTTAAATTCCTAGATAGTTAATCTATATTTTGTATTTTTTAATCTATATTTTGTATTTTTTAAACGATATTATCTACGTATTAAAATACAACAGTTTGATACGAAAAAATGCTACTGTTTTGAAAATTTTAATATATTTACATTTTTTTTTGTGTATTTTTAATCTATTTGATAAATGTTTTGATAAACTGTGAAACGTATTGTTAATTCTCCTGATAAGAATTTCTAAATTATATTTACAAAATATACATAACAATGAATAATTTAATTACCTAATCGGTGAGTGAGAAAATAACTATTTTTCTCTTATATTCTTAAAATTTTGGCTGGTTTATGTTATTAGGGCTAAACCTAAATAAAAGGCGTTGGGTCCTTATTATAACGAATGCAAAATTAGGGAAAGCTTTTTATCAGCAATAGACGTCTTCTCTGGCGATGCTTACCATGTATAATCAAAACTATTTCATCATCTTCTTTATGTTTTAATATTGTCTATTATGAAGCATAGTAAGAGACGTGTTTTTAGCCCAAATCTTAAACCACCCAATAATTTAGTTAGGCAGCCAATAAGTTAGACAATACCTTAATTATTTAGGCTTTACTTACTTGTAAAGCAGTTGGTATAATATCAATATCAACCAAGGGACTGAGACATAATTATACTGTTCAACTAAGGCCTCCAGGTTAAAGGGTAGTAAGCAGGACGCTTACTACAATTATTATTGAAAGTCCACAGCTGGACATGGGCATTCTCTATAGAAGAGGCTTTTTCATAATCTTCACGCTTTATACGTAGATTGGAGATCGGAGTTTAGAGTTTTAATTGTAGGCTGTTTTATCAGAGAATGCTGCTGTCACATCTTACGATACATTATGGCATATTGGAAGATAGCTTTAATTTATTTATTTTACTTTATTTTTAGTCAGGCAGGCAGGGCAAAGGCCTCATACCCTCCTTCCATTCCTGTCTGTGCAGGGTAAATAGGTTCTTGATAGGTTTTTAAATAATAATAATAATGACTAATGTATTCCACTTTATATCACCTGTATTGATTTAATCAGGTGTTAATAACCGTAAAATAAATATAAAATTAAAAGGATCTAGATAATTTACGTCAACTTTCATCTCACGCGAATTTTCTCACGCAATAATTTATTATTATTCCTTAAAAAGTCTTATCATTTGCAAATTTTGTAAAATTGATAAACTTCTTATCGATTTTATTAATAATGATTTTTTTATTTAAATACGGTGTCAGTATGTAAATTTATTGCATTTAACTGATGCGCCTAGTTTGCATAATTCTCAGATTTGTATCTAAGTCAACATACTGTAGATATGTTAAACAACCAGCGGGAATTTAAGTATCATTTTACTTTTGAAATGCCAGCTAAAATTTGTATGATGATTAAATATCTATCAGACATTCAAAACATCATCATTAACATCATATCAGCCAAAAGACGTCCACTGCTAAGCATAGGCCTTCCCCAATGATTTCCAGATAGGAAACTTGGATTACAAAGTCATTAGAGTACAAATTCAATATGTGGAGTTACCTAATTACCTATAGTAAGATAATTCAGTCTGAGAATTTGTTCAACTGCTGAGAAATAGCTCGTTACCGGCCCTAAAGGGGTATGTATTTCTGAGTGAACACCAACTTAGACCATCTTGGAAACTTAGCCCTCTAGGCTATTTAACCTCCGATCCGACCTATAATACGTATATATTACCTATCACGTATAATTATACAAAATATTCTATTTAACAAAATACCAAAGCTCGTGATAGTTTAATGCTGAACCTTGATTCTGCATCTACATTAGTAATTTTGCCATTTTAGTTAGAAGAGAGCAACTACATTTTCTTAGTTTTCTATTATCAAAAGTTCAATTAAACTTAGGTTATAGAAATGGCAAATGCATCGAGAGGTTTACTTATTAATGTTTTACTTGATTGTAGGAATGGTATTGTTTTACGCGTGTAAAAATTATAAATATATAAATTAGTAAGCTTAGAATTGTCATCAATATTATGTTCAAGGCGATATTTTTTTTTCATCTTCAGCTAGACAGTAGACTAGAATATTGACTAGGCAGATAACCTCAATGTAACTGCTATTATTACATAATTAACTTAGTGAATGGACTAATCTATATGTTATAAGAATAGTTCTCTCATTCATCGATAATTTTATAAAAGAAGTAATAAGTATAATTTGTTTGCATTGAATAGGCTTCAAAATTACTGGATTAATTTGTAAAATTCATTCGTCATTAGGTACATAGGTATCATACTTTTCATGAAGTAAAATAACCTTTTTTATCTCTTCTCTTCACGCGGATATCTTAAAAATATACTAAGACTTCCACCAGAGACATGAAAGACAAGATTATGTAGCTAAGCTGCGAAACTATGGGACCGTTTCCACTGATACTAAGCTAAGTAGCTGTGCAAAGATGCGCATCGCGAATATGCGATGTATCGATATTAGGGAAGCCATCCATAGCATGTTTTCCACATAAAAAACATAGCTTAGCCGAGTCCTTTACCACCAGTGCTAAGCTATGTGTTTCAATGATATATGATTGGTGGAAGTCAAACGCATCCACAACAAGGTAGCAAAGCACATTTCTGGTGGAAAAGCACACATGGGATCCTCAAGTGATATAGACCAGGCACATATTACACTGCGATCTCCAACCCACCACCGAAGCGTTGAGAATATGGTAAAGTCTTCGTATGTAGAGGAAGCTCAAAGTCCAGTAATGGCTCATACCTTTTTGGTAAGAATATTTTTGAATTCAACGCAAGTGAAGTCACAGGTATAGAGCTAGTATCTTAGATATATTTATGCAGGCAATATATTTATAGATATATTTATGCAGGCATATATTTATGCAGCCAAAGGCTTAATGTTCATAATAATTTAAGTGGTTTCTAAGTATTTTGATTATAAAGTAATCAAAATTTGGTTATTTTTATTATTCAGTCTATTTAGAGAACAATTTGATATTGCCTGCGTCAGGCGACTGGCGCCTTATTGAATTGGATTATGTATATTTTTAAATATTAATTATGCAGAGTTTATTCTTATGTAGTGGTCTTATTACTTAAATCACAACACGTGTATATAGTAGATACACTAAAAATACTTATTACGACTTTGTTTCTTGCTTGTTCTTCTTTAAAGGAATCGATCTTTAGATTTCGAATTTTAATATGTGTTTGTCCTTCTCAAGTTGTATAACAAGATTCTACTCTATATTTATTACGAAAAAGGTCGCCATAATATAATAAAGAAGACGTTTACAAATACGTTCCTGACAAATTATCTAAAAATGACGGTTTACTCACGTAAATTAGCAGAGAGAGGCTCTACTAGAAACGATTGCTAGAGTACGGCGACTTATTTATATATCTGCGCATGCTATAATAGTTTTGTTTTTAATTTAAAAATCAACGATAATTAACCTATTTGCCTATTAGAGGTTTTTTAGTACATTTCAACTCCAAATTTTTGCAAATTTTTCACATATAGGTAATAAAAGTAACATTTGATCCCGATTAATTTTATGTAATGAATATACATTGCCTATTTAACACTTTTATAATGTATATCTCAGTACTTATATCTAAAGCCGTCAAATTAATTTTAATAGTATAAATAAATACGTCTAAACGCCATACGATTTATATCAGCCTGTGATCTATTATTAAATTATACTTAAACTTAAAATTAAAGGTTGTTTTTAACATATCACATACAAAAAAACTAGTGCCAAAAATATTTTTTTATTTTCTTTTTAATTAACATTTTTAATTAGATACCTATGCGTGTTTAATAAGTCACGCATAAATTATTTTTTTACATGGCGGTGGCAAGATCAAAAATAAGAATTTGAATTTCTTAATCTTGTTCTGTTGTACATAAAATACATTTCTACTTAATACAAAATAATAAAAATGGACTTTACCGTACGTGGGAACTACTTAAATTGCTTTTGTATCAGAAATGTGGTAAATACCCAAAATTTTTTGATTCTTGTTTTAATTGGATAAGAATTTAGTGCTTAGGTATAATTCGATTCTCAGACTTGCGTATGTAACATACATAATATTTTTTTGGCATTCTTGTCCGTTTTTTATATAAAATTTTCCATTTTGTTACGAGCAAGAAACCTATTCAATTGGATGAATTAAAAAGGTATAAGCAAGTATATTTAACAATTTTTACATGAAATTAACAAAGAATTAGTTTGAAAATGAGTAAAATGAGAAATTACTATAAATACAGACATGGCAATAAACTTTAAGTCTCCTACCAGCCTGATATGGAGCTGCGGACTACCTTGCGGGTTTACCAGGGCTCTGGCTCTAAAAAGGGGTAGTTTTTAGTCGGTAAGAGTCTGACACTCCCTCTCGAAGTCATGAAATGATTTTCCCCCTTAAAAAAAGTCGTTTAGAGATTCAAATCCACTCCTAAAAGAGAAGCATCTCTTCAAAATGCTTTGTTCAACGGCTGATGACCGTGATGACAGATGCATGAATAAACCATTACCACTGTTGTTCTATTTTACATACATATCAAGTTGCAAATCTATGCAGTCATTTACGTAAGAGAAAAGCTAAAAATATAATAATTCATTGGTGTTATGTAAATTTGACAATCCTATCATAATATGATTGTCAATAAAATAATCTAAATATCTAATCTATCTATAATTCTATTTAATAAATACTGTTAAGGTTTGCTGTGACGCAAATAATTAGGAAGTAGGAAATACAATAAATAAATAAATACATGTTTGTTGTATTTTTATTGATATTGCAGTTTTTTAGGAATACAAAGGATTTTGTAAAGGTCATGGTGTGTTTATGATGAAATTGATATATTTTATTATTGAGGTATTTTAAAATAAATACATATTATACGATAGTCACTTTCTTAAAGCGTTTCTTTTCTATATATTGTTGTTTTTTACCGACTTCAACAAAAGGAGTTATTACGTTTGGATTTTAGTTTTTATTTGTTTTCCGATTACTCCGCTAATTGTAGCCCAATTTTCATTTTTGAAGTTATTCCATTTCATTTGATTCTTAATTGCCTACATAATATTCAGAAAATGAAAATAACTAAAGATACTACATAATTATATTATTTTGTGCCAAAAACAGTCCCATATAATTAAAAACATAAAAAAAACTGTTTTCCTAATCACATTTTCAGTAACTCTAGCTAAATATATCGGCGTTACTGAACAGGAATGTGAAAGTTGACCTTTTTACCGACTTCAGCTATCATTTTCAAGAAATATAAACCGCCCGAGGACTGTTTAAAACATTAGGTACTTATAATATTGTCTCTCGTTCCCTTAATATAAGCCTGTATTATATAAATTTCGGCGTACATCAAAGCCGGCGCGGTCTCTTTATAGAGGGTGGGCGTGTCTCTTTTCAGTGGCGCGTCCCCATTGGTCGGTCGCTCTTTGAAGTCGCCGCCGTCACTGTACAGTGGGGCGGGCGGTCGCTTTTCAGAGGCAAAACTGAAATTTCAGGCAATAAAGGCTTTATGTTATTTATTCAAATGTTTTATTAAAGGATTTCTCGGAATTGTTATGCCCGATGAGATTTTCAGTCACATTTTCGGGAATTTTAGCGAGTATATATTTTTTTGTAGGCTTTGCTGTCTCGAGGAGCTTTGTGTAGGGATTATTTTTTGTATGTGTGAAATATAGGAGACAGTTTTTATTTTAAAAGCAGATTTTAAAGGAAGATAGGGAATATCTATAGGTCATTGTTTTATGAGAATAAATTCTTTAAACCTAGGTTATTTTATAGTAATTCAGACAAATTGTATTGACAATCGACGTTCATATTTGTAGGCGTTCTCTGAACATTTCAAATGAATATTGGAATACAATTTTAAATTAATTTGTAAAAATAAATTACACATTACTTATGATTTTACGAAAATTAATATTAAACCTTTTCACTCACGGTATATTTTCTTGATTTTATTTAATTTTATACCATAATCTTAAACTAGACACCGAAAAATAAATTACGCCATTTTTTTCAGATGATATTTCTTATACGAGCGTCCGTATTATAACATGAGAGAGAAAATAATAAATAGTGAATTATACATTAAACACAAGCTAAATAATATGACTGATAGTTAGTATAATTAAAACGTGTTCGTTAATCATAGAATTGTAGTTCTAAAAGTGTATAAAAATCAATTAAAAAAAAAGTAATTGTGAATTAAAAAAGAAAAAAAAAGAAGAAGAAATCAATATGTTGTATGCTGTACGTCAGGTGAGTTGAAAAAATATATATTATAGAGGAACGCTTCCGAAAAACGCTATATTTTTTTTGTTTTGATAATTTTTAATCGGTCTGTAATCCCAGGTCGGGCGAAGTATTACTGGGCCTTTTTCGGTTTTTCGAAAATTTCTCAGTAGCAACACGGAGTCTGGAAATGTGCCCTGTATATGGCAATAGGCTCACCACCTATTACATGGAACTTAAAACAAAAAATGTGAAAAATTGGTTTACATTGTACAGTGGCATTACGTGTCATAATGTGCACCTCTGCCTACCACTTCGGGGATAAAAGGCGTGACGATATAAAAAATAATCGTTTTAGTTTTCGTGTTATTCATGCAACATCAGCCTTAAGCAGTTGATTACAATTATAATTACATAAAATAAACATTGAATTTTTTTTTTGATCGACACCTGTTCGCAGTTTTCGGAAGCGTTCTGTTTACACCTCGTATATAATGAAAAAAATTGTTTTTGTTTATTTATTTATTTAAATGAGTTTGTAGTATAGTCATTTGTTTGTGTTATAAAAAACAAACGGGTTTTGTTGCAATTTTATATACAAGTTGATCTTTGGCTTCTTATTCAAAAGTAGATATAATAAATCTGATGCTTGTCTAGTTTTTTTGTTTGTGGAATGCAGATTTTATTATAGTAGGTAGAACTTTTGTTTTCATTCTAGTGTTTATTAGGAAACAACATAATATTATAATAATGTTTTGCGGTATTTTGGTCGTTGTTTTGAATGTCATATTTTTTTGTTTGATGTTATATTTAGATAAACTGTTAAGAATCGAGTTTCTTTATAGATTTCGATGAATTTGTTTCGTAAAATGGATGTACTGTTATACTGCTACTATGTTTTCCTCCTACCCTATATGTAAGAGCTGCGGACTTTGGGACTCCGGTTCCAAAAGCAGGGGATTTTTATCCAACGGGAATGTGCTAATTTGTTAAACTCAGGTTACTTGACAATAGGCAGATATTGAAGAAAAATATTGACCATTCTTAAGAACTGTAATTCATTTTAAAACATTTTGAAAGCTTTTTCGTTGAATCACTTCAATCACTCATAAGCGGTGGAGTATCTTCTGTGGTTCAGGCTCAAAGTATGTAGTAGTATGTAGGAACGGGGTGGTTTTAGTCAGTAAGAGTCTGACACTCCCTCTCGTTAAAACATGTTCTTCTACAAGCTACTCCTGTTTGCAGCTGAACCAACCAAAGAATCCTCTTAACCATTCTCAACTTAAAAAAACATTATTGAAATGAATCTCGAGCATTATAACCAGCGCGTTAAGATCGAGCACTTTCCCCACACCGCACGCACACATAAAGAAATGCACATACGTGTTTGTTTAAAATGAACGCTACGTTTGACTCAGCTCCGATTGTTTACTTATCGAGTTACTTTGTTTTGTTTTTTTAGGGAAAACACAGTGCGACTCGGTTGAATGCGAGCCCGTAGGAAAACAATAACATGGCCGCTGTTCGTTGATAAACTAAGCAAATAATGTACCTACGCAACGTGCGCCTAGGAGAAATTATGCAGCACCGGATGTTTTAGTTTTTTACTTATTTTCGCCAACACTAATATCGCTAACTCTTGTTCCTAGGTGTATGCTTCGGTTACTCGTATTGTGTTGAGTTCAGCCTAATTTACAACCTACTTTCGAGTTCCATTTCTTTCTTTCCGAAAAACACAAGATTACCTTCTTAATCAGTCTTAAAATCGTTAGCAACAGCAGCTACAACAGCTACAACTTCTTTCTCCTGATTTATAACGGTTTATAATTCAAAAGTTTAGCTTAAAAGAGGATATCTCTTCTTGTTCTATGCCCTGCCCTCAATATAAGTTTTTGGAGGTTTATACAATCTGTGTCACAAAAAAAGAAAACATGTTTCACGAAATATAATTTCTCGGTTAAAAATATAATTTCTCATACAATTCATTCACCGTTTTGTCAAACGTCTTTTCATACCCAACATTATCATTTAGGTACGCTAGAAAAGAAATGTCTCCTCTTTCCATAAATTAATACTCACGTAATGGCAGAATATAGCAAAACTATTCAGTACCTAACTTAAGTATAGCCATAATACAATAGAATTGTCAATATTGAAAATATCTTTCACAAGACGTACATACGAGTATGTATTGGTAGGTTTTGTAAAATCTCTACTCATGATATCATTATTGTTTCAATAGCTGAAGAAATGTAGGTATATGTCGTGAAGTCTGTACGGGTGTATGTTTGTTCATGAAGAAAGTTTTAAACTTAAATCGTGGAATCTTATCTATTATTATAATTATTATAAAGCTGAAGAGTTTGTTCAAATGCGGTTATCTCCGAAACTATTGGTCCGATTTGTAAAATATTTTTTGTCTTGGACACGATATGATGAAAAGGAGCCGAGCAGAGCCAGTGAAACTGCGTGGAAGTAGTTAGTAGGTAGGTAATGTAAAGAGTTAGTTTCAAGAAAAGAATGTTCACCTATTTAGAACGCAATTGTGACATCTTTGGTGTTGCGGGTATCCTTGTGCGGCGCTGATCGCTTACTATCAGATGATCAGTTTGCTCATTTCATTTAGCTCGCTTGCTCATTCCTTATAAGCCTGGGAGTAGTAACCCAATCAAGAAAGTTAAAAAATGTGAAGTGTGAGTGCGAAAGATGTGTATGGGATGTTAATGTGAGTTATATCTATCTGTTTCATAATTTTTCCTACATAAAAAAATAGTTATTAGCATTACAAAATTAGGGTGTGGCTCAACCACTGAAACTCTAACAATCATTTTATTTGCAATATAAAACTTGAGTCATTATAAAAAAAAATATTTTCTGCAACACACGTGCAAATAAAAACAGTTTATTCATCAAATCTATCAGCTTACATTGTAATTACATAATCATGTACAATTTTATTAAAGTTCTGTTTGTCTATTTGTATCATTCGTTTAGATAAGCAGCGTATGTAACTAAGAACGTGATTTATAACATAACATAACATATAATATTATATTACGCAGCATATTTTGTTGTGTTAGTGCTGTTATTGTTTATTGCACGTATTTTATAATAATATAAACACGTCTATCTTGATCTGATGTGAAAGAACCTGAATGTCACCTTATGTCTGATAATGGAGGTGGGAGGGATAGATATAGCATTTATTTTGAATTGCATAATGCTTATGTTTTTGATAAACTTTATTTTTTGAGTGGGGACAATCATTCTATGACTTCTCCCGCATTGGGCGAGGCGAGAGGGCGTGTCAGACTCTTACTGACTATTAGGCACCTTGTACCTACATATGCTTATCGAGCCGGAGCCTAGTAAACCCACTAGGTAGTCCGCAGCTCCGGATCAAGCATCAGCCCTACTAGGCTCTGATGGCAGAAGTAGGAACGGGGAGGTTTTTAGTCAGTAATAATCGCACACTTCCTCTCGCCTCACCCAAGGCAGGAAAATAAAGGGGATGATTTTACACCCTCAATAAAGAAATCTAAAATAAAAAAGGATGTTACTTTGCTTTGCTGTTTTTATAACAAAACATTAAGAAACATAGACCTCAAATATTTGCTAAGACTATTAAATTTAGTCTGTCACACACACATACAGATACATAACATACTTACACATTTCGTTACCAACTATCATATACTTATGTATAAGTACATCTCACTACCAGCACCTACTTTGTGTATGTCAGAGAAATGGGAAGCCCTCATGATTCGCAACTAATGATAACTAAAACAAAAGCTTTGAATTATGTGGTTATGAAAATGAATGATGGAAACTATGATACAGTTTGCTTTGTCGAGAGTAAAAGGATGCTTCTTAGAAGGCCGACGCACCTGTGCACTTCGGTCTTGTGTCCATGTCCATGGGCGGCGCTGATCGCTTACCATCAGGTGACCCGTCTGTTCGTTTGCCCCCTATTCCATAAAAAAGCGAGCTGTATCATATACTATGAGATAGGATATTGGATAGTAAAAGGACGATGACCAGGACAGAGAATAAGACAGGATGAATGCAAAGAAAGGTTGAATAGAAACCTAATTATATCTAAATATATAGTTTGCGGCATAGTAAATTTTATTAGAAGTGTTGTTGCAAAATTAAGCTAAAAAATACAACTCATAATTCGGTGCTATGGACTGCCCAGCGGGTTACCAGTGCTCCAGTTCGAAAAGAAGTAGGAACGCGATGGTTTTTAGTCAGTATGAGTCTGACACTCCCTCTCGCCTCGCCCATGGCGGGTGAAGATAGATAGATAGATAAGATGATTTTTCTCCTTAAAAAAAGAAGGTATAGTTCCCCATTAGTCGGTTAAATCTGTCAGTATGTGTAGAATAGGGATAAGTTACAAGCCCAAGAGTTGCCAGCCAACTTTCAAGCAGTCATTAAGAAGTTACGAGTGGAAATTGATGAGACATATCAGCTCATAAGTTGGATTTAAAGATCTCTTTGATTTAATTCGATGAGAACTATGCTCAAGAGTAAAAATTCTGTGTTACTGGTGCATTGAATGAGAATTCCAATTTTCATTTATGGAAAAGCAAATCCTACGTTAATACTAATTAATTGATTTTGATGTGCTAGGTTGTCTATTGTTAATACTCGTATTACATTATTTTCAATATTTTGTTGAGATTTAAAATCACAGTAATGATACAATTTACAAAATAAACTCCTTTGACATCCAATGACTTCTCCTGCCTTAGGTGAACCGAGAGGAAGTGTCAGACTCTTACTGACTAAAATTCACCCTGTTCTTACTCCTGCTTTGAGCCGGAGCCCCGGTAACCTGTTACGTTTTCCGCAGCTCCGGAGAAAATAAACCTTAACTTTACTCTTTATGATATGATTGCAATAATTCTACCTAATACTTTCACCAGTATATAAAACTAATAGAACAGCGCCAGGGCAGGCATTCATTTAGGTACTTTTTATATTTAGATACCCCTCATTGTTCAATCGATAATTTACAATAGCAAAATTAGCGACCATCCTAGACCTTATTTTTTTTTCTACGTGGAGGATGTTTATGAAAAAATGTATCTTAGTTTACACTATGTGAGGTTTCATGTTTATAATATGGTTAGTTATTTATGAAAACAAATCTCCCCACGGGCTGTGGTGACCTCATATTGTAAATATGTTTGTTCTTCAACGGTAGTCTAACAGCTAGAAACAATAACATTATGCTAAGTATGACGGTAGATGGTTTGGTGAAAACTGTCCTTAGTCTATTATACTGTACTATTGTCTTACTATTTTGTCAGTGTCGGTTTATACTATATATTATGTTGTAGTAATGTATAGTGAATTGTAATAGCAACTATTTATCGTTTAATCTCTTTGATAATGAGCGGAAATTGTAATGGATTCTCGAGATCTTTGTGTGGTAAGAGTATCGCCTTATTGTCTTTCATTAGTTTTGATAGCTAAGCCTTGTGTTTTATTTTGTATTCTGCTACTTTCTTGTGTTATTTTACAATCATAGCCAATGGAATACATGTTCAGAATTGATTAAGACTTAAGGTTAATTTTGCCAGTTCTTATTTATTTTTGTTTTACATTTTGATCAATAAAAACCATCTTCTATCTTTTGATATATTTCGTTGCGGGATTCAAGACAGTCATTCATGTCCCTGGGACGCGCCGGCCTTCAAAGTTCCGGTGTTTTCATGGTTGTATCTACTGTGGATCCTGGCTTACAGGAGTAGCAGCGGTATGGGAGGTTGTGGCGGGCTTGTCCCTTTAAAAAAGCAATAAATACCAGTAATACTTTGTTTTTTCTTATTTAGATCTACATAAGTATAGCAGTTCTGTCAACACGTGATTTATAGGAGAATTATTATGTACTTAGAAGTTACTATTGTTTAAATACAACTGCATGATCACGTGCACTAACATTTTAATTGCATGACGTCATCGTTCATATTGTACCGATCATACATTGTGCTTTTTAGCTCTCTAAATAATGACTTGTATCACCATAGATAGGTAAACGCTTGCTTTGTATTTTTGGCCGACTTAAAAAAGAAAGAGGTTCTTAATTTGACTGTATTGTTTTGTTTATCTTTCTATTACCTTCTTTAGCGTTCTTTGGTTCAGCTATTTTAGTTGTTTTTTTTTTTTATTATTTAGCCTTTTATCGTAGTTAGTTTTATTCCTCCCATCATTATCATTTCATTTTCATCTGTAATCAAATTTATTCATCCCATCATCAACATTACATTTCCATCTGTGTGTGTAGGTAATCAAACTGTCTTGTATGGGATATTGTTCTTAATTGGTGTTGTTGTTGTCCTCAGGGTCCGGAGTCGGCACTGAACTCAAACCCGGGTGGCGCCGCGAAGCCGCCGCTCATCAACTCATTCGAGCTGGACCGGTGTTTGGACCGGTAAGTGTTTTTTTTTAAAGTCGTTAAGGATTTTCTCCTGTATCGCGTGGGTGCGTCAGAGTGCTAGTTATACATTATAGCTAATATTTAAAACAAACGCCATGGGGATTAGAACTGGCCGGCTTGATGACGTAAAAGACGTTGCCTCATACTAGAATTTTCTCCTATATCGTGGGTGCGTCAAAGTGCTAGTTATACATTATGGCTAATATTTAAAACATTAAACGCCATGGGGATTAGAACTGGCCGGCTTGATGACGTAAAAGACGTTGCCCCACACTAGGATTTTCTCCTGTATCGTGGGTGCGTCAGAGTGCTAGTTATACATGAATAGCTAATATTTAAAACATTAAACGTCATAGGAGCCAAAACTGACCGGCGCTAGCGGAGGATTTGCCTTCAACAGATTTTTGTTGGCAGTCAAAGTCTTAAAGATTGGTCCTATTCACCAGTTCCTAAATCAACTGATCTTGAAGCTGATATTAAGAAAATGGCCAAAATCATTGAGTTTCATACTTATTTTTCTTTATAGGCATTTTTTGTTTGAATTAAGCAAACAGGCCACTTAACTGACATATATTTTTTATTGTTTGACGTTCAAAAGGGCCTCTATAGCGTCACTAAAATTGATTTTACTTTGACTTTCAGTCAGTAAACAATGGGCTGAGTACAATTTTCTTGAAAACCTACGCCCTAATTTTTTCAAGTTGTTGCTCAGTAAAGATGTGTAAAGGTAATTGGGCGGTTGATTAACACATTAAACGCCATGGGGGGCAAAAATGACCGGCGCTAGCGGAGGATTTGCCTTCAACAGATTTTTGTTGGCAGTCAAAGTATTAAAGAAACCTTTGTCTCCAGGGAGGAGTCCGGCAGGTGGGGCGGCGAGGCGGCGCGGCGACGCCGGCGCAGCTCGCCCCCGCGCCGCGCCTCGCCCCCTCGCGACCATGAGCCCCTCGCACTTGCACGGGTGAGTCAACTTGGAATTTCTCTCAGGGACACTGTTTTTACTTCACACACAACAATCGATCCAAATTTCTGCGTGTTTCTCGGTTCTGATGACTTTTAATTGGGCTATTTAAAAATTTGTGTTCTCTACTTTCAAAGACTCACTTGTACATCCAGACTCAAATATTACGCAGTAATCCAGTCACTACGGTAATCATGTAATCTAAACTGTTGTGGTTCTTTCCTCAAAAGACCACTACAGAACCAACTTGCACGGTTCTCCGACATCTTTAATTGATTTTGTCTGGACTTTAAAAGAGACTATAACCTCTGAGTTTGTTTTGGCATTTCTTCTCAGAGTAGTCCGATAGGAAATGCCGGCCTCATCTAGTTATTTAAGAGATTGACGTGTAAAAGAGTTACATTGTAACTTATTTGCAAAATAAAAATCATTTATCATATTTAAAGAGGAAAAGTACCAATAGTTTCTGAGCTTCTATCTCCCATGTCCAGGCTTCAGCCCCAACATCCCCCCAAGGCTCGGCCCATTCGAGCCCGGCACCGGTGTCTCCTGCCGGGAGCGCTGGCGCTGCAGGCGGGGCTCGCTCGCCACTGCCCCTCGTAGCACCTGATCTGCTGGCCATGCAGCTCCTTGACCAGCACACCCAGCTGCAGGCGCTCATGAAGCAGCGGCTCTTCCACCAGCATCATATGCAGAAACAGGTATAGAGGAAATAGAATAGTTGTTCTTTCTTTCTGTAAAATATATCTGCTCAAAAGCTACTGAACGGATCATAATAAAATTCTTTATTGCTCCTACGAATCGATAATAATTGTCCTGAATTGGTGTGATTTAAAAGTAATATTGTAATATTATTTAATATGGTATTTTATGATGGTATTCTTCCACCAGCATATGACATCGGAGGCTGCGAAGCGTCAGCTGGAACAATCGCGGCTGCAGGACCAGATTAATCTAAATTTGCTGTCACAATCTCACCTGCCGCCACCAGACACGTCGCCAGGTTAGTCAAATAGTCACTACTTCCATCGAAACTTAATTCTCTGAAGACAAAGAAATATTTGTCACACCCTACAAACGAATGTGACTTTTCATTTGTTTAAAAGAAAACAGAATCACTAGAGGCGTTACAAGTGTGTTGCTGGCTTTTTGAAGGTTAGAAATTTAAGGGTTGTTGGGGAATTGTGGAATAGAAGGTAATTGGGCCTCCGGTAACCTCATTCACACAATGCAAGCGTTGTTTCTCGTCGGTTTTCTGTGAGACCGTGGTATTACTCCAGTCGAGCATAGCTCTCCCACACTTAAACATGGCACTCCACAACTTTCTCTTCTGACAATAATAATTGATCTTCTGTTCAGGTTCTCTTCAGCAGCAACTAGGCGCCCAGCAGCAGCAGCTGGTGCAACAGCTGCAAGCAGTACAGCGTCAGTACCTGATGCATGGACCGCTCTCCGTGCCACCCAATGCTCCTCCAGGTACGTTCACTGATTTTGTCTCAATGTTGATTTCTGTAAGTGAATAAAACAGAGGTAGCAAACGCTAACAACAAATAAGTATAAATTCAACTGTCTTTCTCACTTAGAGAGAAAAAGAAATAGGATAATTATCTATCATTTGAAATATCTAGCTAGTTAGCTTATCAATTAATCTCTTGTTTTTTTTTTTTTTTAATTAACCTAATGCGTTTGTATTTTGTATATTATATTTCATAACCATACCAAGTTTTATGTTCCTTCCTTACTTAAAGAACAAAGAGGCACCTTCATTATTTTCCTCTACAAGTTAATATTTTTACTCATGGCTAACAATTTAATTATTTCCACCAGGCTTAATGCTGTGGGGCAGTGAGATGGAGGAGCATCCTCTATTCGGCCGCGGCGTCTGCAAGTGGCCCGGCTGTGATGCTCTCGCAGAAGATTACCAGGCCTTCCTTAAGTAAGCTGTGTTTTAACCAGAGTTTAAAATAGAGACTACTATAATGATTTACACTTAATTTTAGACTTTGAGTATGTCAATATTAGAAATGTGGAACTTTCAAACATTTTTAAACACCCAGCGAAAGATTCTTAGATTAGAGACTTCTTCGTTGGTCTATAGGTCGCAACTGCGACTGCCGTACAAGGACTCTTGGGTTCGATTCCCGGGTCGGGCAAAGTATTACTGGGATGTTTTCGGATTTTCTAAAATTTCTCAGTAGTAGCACGGAGTCTGGAACTAGTATATGCCAATAGGCTCACCCCCAATTACATATTGGACTTATATGCATATACAAATGGTGAAAAGTGGGCGTATAGCGGCATTACGTGTCGTAATGAGCACCCCTTCGGGGGTAAAGGCGTGATGTAGTATGTATGTAAGATTCTTATCATTACAAGTCCAATATCGTATGGTCTCAGGCACTTGGAAGCGGCGCATACCCTGGACGACCGGTCAGCGGCGCAGGCGCGCGTGCAGATGCAGGTGGTGGCGCAGCTGGAGCTGCAGTTGCGGCGCGAGCGCGACCGCCTCGCCGCCATGATGCGCCACCTGCACGCTGCACGGGATACCACGCACCATCAGGCTAAGCATCCACATGGTATGTACTGTTACTATTTTTGACTACAGGTTGCACATCATCACGTTTTTTACAAACAAGCAAGTCTTTTACAGACTTTATTCTACTTTGATTTCGAATTTGTAAACTTTAGATACTATATTGCCTCGTTGTTCGAGAGGTTTACAAGTGCGAGTCGACTGCCGGGCAAGGGGTCTCACATTCCATTCCCGGGGCAAAGGATTGCTGGGTATTATTCGGATTTTCGAAATTTTCTCAGTAGTAGCTCGGAGTTTGGCATTGTGCCCAATAATAATATATGGCAAAAGGCTCACCCTCTGTTACATGGGACATGTAACACAAGTGGTGTAAAGTAGGTGTACATTGTACAGTAGCATTAAGTGCCATAACCTCACCTCTACCTAACCCTCCGGGGATAAAAGAAAGACGTGATGCTAATTTAGATACTATAATTTCCATTACTGGAAACTGCTCTTTCGTTTATTTAAAATCACTGTCTACCTTTATCTCTCTTTGCTATTGCTCTGTGATAGTAAACTATTTATCTATAACTTGCAGGTGCTGCTTCCGAAGGTGCATCTCCTGGCCCAGTTCGGCGCCGTGTCTCCGACAAATCTGGTGTCGCTATAGCTGGAGGTAATTCAGTCATTCTCACCTTTGAACAAGATATCTTCTACCAGGTTTATACCTCTATAGGTTACGTCCGACGACATGCTTTGACGTTCAAAAGTGCCTTCCTGGTCTATTTGAAATAAATGATTTTGACTTTGACTTTGACTTTGACATGACTGTTAAAAAATCTTATATTAAAATGTATCCATGTAGATTTTATATCTATATGTTTTCTTTAAATACTATTTCTGTCCTTAAGGTCTTCCGTATATGCTCGAAAGAGCTGGATTAGATGTGCAACAAGGTAAAGATGTAAAAAAAATATGTTTTTAGTAGATCTTACTGGAGCACTCAGAGACATTTAATGATTACTTAAACTATTCCTTAGTAACGATTTTGTATCGAAAACCACTACAAAGGACTGGGTTAAGTAACCATTAAATGACTCTGAGTACGGCAGTTAGTCTCGGAGGCTATATTTTTACCTAAACTATAGTTTTTGTGTGTTGTTGAAGCGGTGTTTTATAATCGTGTGCATTTAAACTTAAGTCCATGTGTAATATTTTCAGAGATCCAACGCAACCGCGAGTTTTACAAATCGGCTGATGTGCGGCCGCCATTTACATATGCCTCACTCATCCGACAGGTTAGTATCTTTCTTAAGCTATCTAAATAATTCACTGATGTAACTTACAAATACTGATTGAATTTTATGTTTTAAACACTGTCACAGTCTGTATAAATCGTTTTATAATAAAAAAAGAAAAACGATAGTGATTTCTTTAGTAAATACTGGACTAATACTAAGAGTTCCTCAAGGGTCGATATTGGGACCACTATTTCACTGAAGTAAAAGTGTAATATTAATAAGTTTTACGTACTTTCCAGGCTATCATAGAATCTCCAGACAAGCAGCTGACTCTCAACGAGATATACAACTGGTTCCAGTCTACCTTCTGCTATTTTAGGCGCAACGCTGCTACATGGAAGGTATGTCCTAGAAGTTTAAAAATACTGCTAGATATATAAACCAATTGGCAAAATTAAATCTAAAATATTATTTTAATGATAAAGTAAAATTAATATTGTTATTGAACATATTGAAACATTTCGAAATTTTAAAGAAAATACTGTTTAGATTTTAGATAAGAAAACTAATAATTTCTTTTTGAACGAAATACTGTTTGCAATGCAAAGAGACAAGGTAAATGTAGTTATTTGATTTATGTGTACGTTTTTATATCACTATATACCTATAGTCCTATTCGTAACAGCAATCTTCAACTAAAATTACACATTGCATCTCATTGCTAATGAAAAAATAAAAGATAATAAAAAAATTAAATAACTTTAGTTGACGATTGCTGTTCAATAAATGATTAAGACCATAAGAAGCTTTTATATGTATTCTATAACTCTACATAAGATCCTATGTGTGTATATGACAACAACATAAATGTGTTACGACGATGTGCTATGATCAAGCAAAATAAAACAGACATAACCAATCAGATGAGCAAACTGGCATAGATAGAATTTTTAATGTAAATGTAAAACAAGATACTGGTATAGATGAGATTTTTAGTGTAAATGAAAGACAAAACATAGCATATCGTCCTATAAGTAGAGGAGTGAATAAAGACGCGTTGCGTGGCGACACAGAACGCGGTGCGTCACAACCTGTCGCTGCACAAATGCTTCATGCGGGTGGAGAACGTGAAGGGTGCAGTCTGGACCGTGGACGAGGTGGAGTTCTACAAGCGCCGGCCGCAGCGCGCCGCGCACGCGCACCCGCCGCCGATGCACGCCGGGTACTCCTCGCTCCAGCCATGCAGACCTGTTCTACTGCTACTCGCATCACATTACATTACACTACACAAAATACACTTCACTTTGACTTTTACTCTTACACTGTTATCTGGATTTCTTGACAGTTACACTTATACAAAAATTACTTTGACTTTTAACAAAATATGCAATGCACTTTTTTACACTTTAACATTAACACTGTACAAGTATTGACTTAGCATGATGATCTTCTAATTATTTAGCAGTACATTACATTACACAGGAGACACTTTACACTTTACATAGAATACTTTTTACATTTTACAATCTACTCTAGCCATGCAGACCTACTCCTAAATAGAAAAACACAAAATCAACTCTTTACACATTATACTTTACATTGTACACAAACAATTTTATTATTCTGAACAATTATTACTCATTACACACTTTTACTAAAACAGAATTTACAATTTTACACTGCATACTTTACTAATTACACAATATTTGGCTTTACTTTTTATTAAAACACGTTAAACTCATACATACTAACATTTATACAGCATCACACTAACAATCTAAACATGCCAAGTACACTAAACTGTTTACTATCAAATTACACTGCACTAAAATAATACTGTTCAAAAAACACAAACCAAAATCTACACAAAAACACATTTATAACTCAACCTCTAAAAATCTGAATTATATTACATACACACACACACACACACACACACTTACTACTTAATTACTCACTTTATATACGAATATCTACATAAATAGACACTGAACAAGAACAATATACAATACTATTTTTTGAAAGCCCAAAAAACGCTTATACATATTAACTTACACGTACACTGATACAATAATATCCATATTTCTTTTATGAAGAATCACAAATCTACTGAACCTAATGAAAAACAATTAACAGGAATATCGTCAACAATGACAATGACACTAAAATATTTGAAAAAACAAATTAAATCATTTTGGAAAATTGATTACAACAAAATTGAAGTACATTACAAGAAAATTGGTGTCATCGACTTAAAACAAACCATTAAATTAATGGTATATTTGATCAAAATATCTTTTGAATTACAGTTGATATTCGTGGAATGCATAGAAATACATTTCTCGATCAACAATGTTTCTTTAAATGTACTTTTAACAAAATCCACTAAACACTGTACACTTTATACACTACACAGTTTTCGGTACATTTTGATCTTCTCTTAAATATTTTCTATCTAACCTAGCGATGTATCTAACTCTTATTGTGTAAATAAACGTTTTCATCTCGTTTCAGATTTGAATCTGTAATTATTTGTGTAGTGGGCTCTTGATTATTGTGAGTGGCATTATAACTGACCAGTTATAAAGTCACCAACTTGTCAAGTCTTGTAATTTTTCTGTATTTAGGTTTTTATGTGTGTGTACGTGGGTTTCGGCACAACGGTGAATAACGTTTTCTCGCTTGCCTATTAACCTCCTTTCCTGTCCATCCTTCAGGGTTTCTGGGGCTATGATATCCTGCATGGTACGGTGTTCCATTCCACGACGATCTGATTGTGCTTTCATTGTCAGTTATCGTGATTTACTATTTAAATTATTAACAATGAAAGCACAAGCATTAATGTAAGATGATTGGAGATTTTGAATAACTGTGATAGTTATTAAACGGCGATGCAATTATAGAACGCTATCCGGACGAACCTGTCACTGCACAAATGTTTTGTGCGCTACGAGGACGACTTCGGCTCTTTCTGGATGGTGGACGACGCGGAATTTGTGAAGAGACGACACCTGAGTCGAGGCAGGCCGCGGAAGTATGAGCCGGCCGCCGGGCCCCCGGGCCACAACCCGCCACAGTAAGGGCGCCGCGATACACTTGCGACCGTCCAACGATCGACCTTAGTTACGCTTTTCATGGTGTTTATAATTAACCGCAGTAAAGCCCATACAAACTTCCATAGAAATGTTGAAAAATTAATAAGACCCTGAATTTAGAAATGAAAAAATTATAAGCACCAAAACAAAAAAGCTAACTAAGAATACTATATACTTAGATGTCATAAGATTTATACTTTAATTCGGCAAAATTTTGACAAAATGTCGACTCAAACTTTTGATTGCCTAAAACGAGAAATGTGATTGAATGAGGTCTTTCTATATAAAGCCGTGAGTCGTTGGACGATCGCGTCCACATAGCGTTAATGTATGTGAATACAGACACCGAGAATTATCAAAGTATTAGTGTGAGAGAGATAATCCTCGGTAGACACACTAGATTTGATGTTTCTGACCATTATTGTAAAGTGTTTCACCGTGTAAGCTTAGATTAATTCAACATGTCATGTTAGTCCGTAACTAGGCACGTGTTTATAATAGCGGATTATGAACACTGTGTGTGCTTATATTTCTTTTCACAAAGACGTGAGACAATTAGAAGATAAATTGCAGTTGGCAACAAAATGAGAATTTGTTAAGTCCTCTGAATGGTTAATATAAACACACACAAGTATTATAGACTCCTAGAGTGCGAAGCTATAGCCAATTGTTTTGCAATAGTTTTTAACATCACATTAAAACAAATAACTTGTTTAAAATTAGCTTATATATCATATTTTGCTAATGTAATTACATGGTATATTTTCAATTTACATTCGATGAAACTCCGGAGCTATATCGATGATTATAAACAATGTTTATTTTTACAAAGACTTGCATGTATGCATCTAATGCAAATTATTGTAAAGGATCGTCGTTGGATATCCAAGTAAGATTAAATATTATATTTTAATCTTTTACTATTCCCAATCTTTAAATTGTTGCATGTAATCCCTCAGGTAAGTGTATCGCTTCTTACGCTTTGCCTGTGCATTTTTGTCGCATGTTAGTTAAGGTTTTTCTAACATTTTTTTCCAATATGCTTGCCTTTTTTCCCATTTTCTATTTTATATTCTATTTATCTTTCTCTATCATACACATTCACACACTTACTGTTACACTTCTCATATAAATTGGACTTTAATTCAAAATTATACACTCCACAAAATATACACAATACAAAATTCACTATAAATAGTATAAATGGTTATGAGTTTATTTGGAAGAGGTCTGAAATGGCCGGGGTATGAATTTTTTATTTATTTTGTTTTATTAAAAATGATCAGTTCCATTAAATATTATGAATTCATTAGTGTTAAAGTTTTTTGAGAGAAAAGAAATTGCAATTTAATTTGATTTTGAAAGCTGAGTATAGTTTTTGTTTGCAAGTTCTATAATTGGCTGATGTTCCCACAGGTTCATGGGAGCTCAGAGCCCTCCAATGATGACCAGTCCTCATGGATATAGCGAAGCGTTGAAACGAAACCTGCAGGTATGGTACAATGTATGTGACCTAATAAAAGATGGGTACTAACAAATCTTTACTAACACCTTATTAAGTAACAATAAAGAATATTTCCTAAACATTTGTTGGTCTTTCGCAGGGAATGATGGAAGATTGCAACCTGTCGTACATGTCTGGTGAGGATCACATGATGCAGTCTGAAGACTACCCGTCCTCCCATGATGATTACAGGTATATATTATTTAATATGAAAGGACTTAGTTCACAAATTGATTAAAGGAACTCCATGTCGTGCTATTGGAAAGGTCTAACCGCCGTACTCAGATTAATTTAATGTTTCTTAACCTAGTCCTTAGTAATTATTTTCGAAACAAAATCGTTACTAAGGAATAGTTTAAGTAATCATTAAATATCTCTGAGTGCGACAGTAAGTGTCTAATCATTCCAAGCCAAGACCTATTAAACAAATGAAAATAAGACAGTATTTTTTTTTAAGTCTAAAATAGTTAAACTGCTCTACTTTGTTTCCCTTTTAACAATAAGTATGGTCTACAGCCGGCCCCCGATGCTAAATGGATACGGTAGCAGCAGTTCTTCTCATGATGTGAAGGCTGAGGACCTGACCAGCGACCCTCAAGATGTCAAACCCAACATCTACGCACTCAAGAACGAGATGCAGGCTTCTGATTATTCTAACAAAGGTGCGTTTTGAATCTTATTCTTCTTAGATGATTGGGATAAATGATAATATGTTGCTTTCTATTTTCGTGTCAAATTCTTGATATTCTGTTAGATGTGGTTAGGTTGGAATACGGCATTTTTAATGGTATAAGCTGGTAAACGAATAGACGGATCACCTGATGGTAAGCAATAGCCGCCGCCCATGGACACTTGAAACACCAGAGGCGTTACAAGTGGTTTTGGGGTTAGGAATTTAAGGATTCTTGGGGTATCGGGAATTAGGAAGATTGGGAAGGGGTGTAATTGTGCCTCTAGTAGCCTCACTCACACAACGCAAGCGTTGTTTCACGTCGGTTTTCTGTGGTATCACTCCGGTCGATCCGGCCCATTCGAGCCGAAGCATAGCTCTCCCACACGGCTAGTGGGTTTGAATGGAATATCTACTTTGGACAATTGATATATTGCTTCTACTACTATGACAACAATTTTAACATACGTACTTATTGAAATCAAAATATTCTACTTAATTCGAAAACCTTCTTCTTTTCAGACTATTCAAACTCAAACAAAGAGTCATCCAGCAACCGTTCGGGCGAAACTAGTCCTTATGATGACTACCCGAGGGCCGAGGATCGGTATCGGCCTTCCATGTCTCACATCAAGGACGAGGCTGAAAACTTGTCCCTCAACGAACAGAGATCTGACAAATAAAGTACCCACGACTTCGCAAGCACGCTAGTGCCGCGCGATCAAGTATCAAGATTATGTGGCTTTTACTCGTACACAGCTTGTGTACGTGTAACCAAAGCGAAAGTGTGTCTGTACACAAGTGTGTAAGTACACACGACGTGAACTAAGTGTAAATCGTTTACAGTAACACTCCAGTGTTTGGCGTTTATTATCACAGTATATAATACTATATTAATTACGGGTGTAGATCTATTTCAAGTTATTAGAAATGGTGTACTAGAAAGTGTAATGTGTTCACTGTTGGAAGTTTTTATAATAAACAAAATGGACGATCTCGAAATGAGGAATTGTAAGTTAGAGTTAACCAAATATTTTTTTTCTTTATTTTTTAATTGACCCGGTTTTAACGGGGTTTTGAAGTATTATAGGTTTTACGTTTTTTTTTTATTATTTTAGTTTCCCCTTAGGTTTGGTAGCTGAGGTAGTGTAACTTGTTAGAAGTATGTTTAGCTTGTAAGTGTTAGGAAGTTTTTAGATGAGACGGATTGCGCAAATAATCATTGAATTCAACGATTAAATAACCTTAAAAGGTCCATATCAATATTTAAATAAAATATTTAATCATTATTTGTAATATACAAGTATTAAGAACAATAAGTAGCAACTATTGGTATGATAAACATAAGCTTAATTATACGCCAAGCGTTTCAGTTGTTTTTTCAATTTGTGCTCCAGAGAAATAAATAAGATCTCAGAACATATACATTTATTTGTCAAAAAATACAGAGACCGATTTATTTTTTACATATATTTTTGTGATTATTGATCTGATGTAAAGTTATAGTATGTTTATTTTGGAATGGCGGCCATGATATTTTTGGTACCGTTTATTTTTTCTATTACTTAATTGATTCCAAGGAATTGTTTCTAGCGTAAGTTTAGGCTGTAAATATTTATCATGGATTGTAAAATAAATCTTTTTTGAAAAAATAAAATTAAAATAATGATAAATACTTAGACGAGTGTAAACGTTCACTTAACTATTGCATATTATAAAATCGTTCATGTTGTAGAAAAAAAAAACTTAGAAAAAGTAAAATAATACTTAGTAGTAAAAAAATCACTGTATTCTGATAATCGTTTCTTGTTTTGTTTTAAAAAGAAAAACTACTATTATTTTCGTGCATTTTTCGATTATTGCATTTATACTATAAAAATAATAATAAGGGCGTTAGTTTATACATTTTTCGGTTGGTTTATACATTTTTTGGTGACTTTTTCGGTGTAAATTATCGAAAAGGGTGAAAATAACCATATCACACATTATATGTATACTTATAACGTAGACAACTGTATAATGAGTATGTTAAATGTATATTCGAATACGCAATAACTTTGGGATTAAAAAATGTATACATTGATAGCTATGTAGGTGTGTCACTTTTTTAAATAATACTATGTGAAAGTGCAAATGCTGTCAGTTGGGTTACGGTAAACCGCTTTTCAATCTTTTCAATGTAGAAATAGAATAAAATATTTGATTGTTAGCTGTTTCCCATCCGCCTATAATGCAGAGTCCCGCCGCCGCCTGTTATATTCCAAACCTTAGCTTTACCGTGGCCTAACAGAATTTTCACAAACACGTAGCCGGTAGATTATACAAGTTCTTCGTACTTCAAGTAACTGCCATATTGTGAGGCTGTTGGCAAGATCCTTTACTTAGCTGACTGATATTTGTTTTTAATAGATGCACATTGTATACGTGTGAACAGCCCCGTAACAGTTAAGTACAATAGTTACGTATCTCCCGTTGCACGAAACAAGGATTCTGATTTTTGGAATTGAGAAAATTTTTATTTTATATTATTGATTATTGATTGATTGATTGATAGATGATGACATTATTTTTTTTATTAATTATTATTATATTGTTTAGCGATCGCGTACTTACATAGTATGTATGGTTAAATAAAGAAAGTTTCGCACTACACCGTTTTCGGATTTGTTTTTTTTTTTTAATTATTTTTGCTATTTGTAGAGTTGTTTAAGTTCGCATCGATGTCTTTGTGATTTTACGTACGGGGTCGTGGATTCGAACCGGTGTAGTGCGATTCGATTCTTGTTCGCGTTCCGTTTAGTAGATGGTCGGCAGAAGGAGTGCTTATGTTCAGTGGACCTGCTGTGCTCGAGCCAACACGAATACTTATTGATCATTGTAAATTATACTTACTTAGTGTTGTATTAAACGAAATCATTACAATTATTTCACGTGTTTTATTGCGTTCATTTTTCATGTTTGTTTCCCTTTTTGTCCTAAAATCAGTCCAGAAACATGTTCATTGTGACTTTACCTGACTATTTTAAGGCTTTAGCATAAATCATAATTTCTACAGCCACATCCGAACCGCGCGCGACTCGCAATTCGTCGACAAAAAACCTATATAGCTACTGAACCGTAATGCCTAGAATAAAGAAAAGAATACCATTGAAGAATACTGATCAATCTTAACGCTTTAGTTAATCTTTAAAATACAATAAAACAGGTTAAACATGAAACACAGAAAAAAAAACAGAATTATTTCTACCTTTTTAGACCATACGGCAAGTGGTGCATATTTTATCAATAAAATATTTTTACAACAAACTAACTCATTACTTTTGATGCTATATGATTATATTCGGTTAACTCTAAGTATTGTAATTAAATGAAAGAAAACACTACTCGTAATTTTACACATCAAAAAACCTGAGGAACACATTGACATTATTATGGAATCTTCAATGAATTTAGTATATTTCTCTTTGAAAAATGTATTATCTTGCTTATTACGAAATGTATTTCGATATTTTATATACTATTGTAATGCAAAGTATGTAAAATATGTATAAACAAAACTAAAAGTGGCCAACACCAGACCGGCCATTTTTTTCGAAACAACAATCGTTTGAAGTTAAAATTAGACTAGATTTATCAGCTAAAACTGTGATATTTATACATCATCGTAAAGCACAAATCTTCTAGTTTATTTTGATGTATAACACTTGCAAGATAAATTAAACAAAACTGTAGTATTTACGACATAATTGTTGGAACTCACAAAAACATTTCAAAAACGAGTCAACCTTTAAAAATTTATATTTTGTTTGTCAAAGCATATTACAACGCCATGTCTTATTTTTTCGTCGAACAATTTATTCAGCTGTATAGATAATCAGTCAAAACTCACCAAACAAGACCGTATTTTAAACTAGAGGGAGTTAAACAGAACTCGTCACTTTGGATACTATAGTATCCATGGACGTATGACGCTCCTTTTTTTGGATACCGTGCTATCCATGGACGTTAGAGTGGATAAATCATAATTTCTACAGCCACTTATAAATAGTCACTGCTGACCAAAGCTTCTTCGCGTACGGAGAAAGATTGAGCAAGCGTGGTGATATCAATTAACACGCTTGGCAGGTTGGCTATTTAAACTTATAATCAGAAATTGTAAGCCCAGGTTCCATCACGATGTTTTCCTTCGCCATTTGCCAGTGCTGTCTAAATCTTAGAAATTACATATAACTCGGCAAATGTCACATTTCTACTTGCTATTATGTAGTAGGTTTTGAGCCTACACCCTCAAGCATGATGAGTGTGCGTCTCAAACGTCAGAGCCACCACGACACGCATAAGTCATACTGGTGTAGAAGTAGGGGAGGTAGGGGAGGGATGGGCAGTCGGGAGACATGGGCACCCCCCTTTTATTCTGATCCTGTCATAGGTTTTTCTTTTTTCTTAATTTGGTAGTTTACTTTACCGTCTGGCAAAACTATTCATCCATAGACTATCTGTTATTACCGTCAGTTGTCAAACACAAACACATTTGAAGATTATGCGCTCGTAAAAGTAAATATTTTGTTGTGGATTCGGATTGTAATACAGAGAAAAGTAACGAAAGGTATGTGTATTTTTTATTATATTTTTATTGTATATTTACTAACTAATAAATTAAACTAAAATTCACGTTTCAATATCTAAACAAAAAAAAAATGCCCATAATTGTGTTGAAAATGTGTACAGAGGGAGCAATGGGCATTCGGATGTGAGGGAGGTTTGGGCATGTCCAATGCTCTCTTCTTTATATTGCGTACGTATAGGAGGTCTTTTGAAAATTATAATTACCTGCTTTAATTAAACTATTTGAAATATTTTTAATTACAGAAAGATTCAAAAGAAAGGTTTACGACGAGAAATTCCCAAAGATTTGATATTACGAGCCATAGAAGAGGTATCAAAAGGATCAAAAATAAAAACAACAGCTGATAAATATAAATATAAGCCTTTATGGGTTATAACTAATTTAAGATAAGTCGTGATATATTTAAGATGTTTTTTTTGTTGTTATTACGTATATTTTTGGAGTCTATTATAGATGTTAAGTGTTTTACAGGCCATGCCCAAGCCTCCCACCGGGTGTGCCCAATGCTCCCTACCATAGGGAGCCTTGGGCACTTTTGACTTAATTTTTTAATTACCTTCTAATTAGGAGACTGATTATTATTATAAGAAAGTTCTTTATAAGATATCTAGCCAAAAGTATGGAGCAATAGAAAGTGGCAATAAATGTAGATTATCTACAAAATCTGACTTTTTATGCATTAAATTGTGAAAAAGTGCCCATCCCTCCCCTACCTCCCTTACTTTATTCTGAAATGATGATTTTCAACCGGCTCGTCCGAAGTGATACCACAGCCTTCCGAAAAACCGGCGTGAACAGGGTTTACCTTGTATTTTGTGTTAGTTGTTACTGGAGGCCCAATTTTCCCATTTAATCCCCAATTCGTGAAACTAAATATACCACGAAATAAAAACAATAGAGTCTAACATTTTATCATTACCTAACTGACGAACTAAATACATATAAAATTTTTATACCCCGTCATCATCCCTATTCTATCTCACACATATTCCCTTTGCTATCGAACCATTCTTGGAAGTAAATTGCATCGTTATGTATTTATGTCATAACAGCAGTAACTAGCCCTGTCGTGAGTCAGTAACGATCACATTTGCTGCGCATGCGTGTCAGAGCTCGCTATAATTAATATTATGTAAAAATAAAGAAGTGGCGATATCCGTCGACCGACGTATCCGCTGTCGTTTCAACCGTAGTAATAATATATTGATACTTGATAGCGGGATTTGATAGATGACTTGCTAAGAGGAACTTGTTAAAGAATTAATTACTTTTGCTGAACAACGCTTTTGTCTGCCAAAAAAGTAATATTAGGTAATAGTTTCTGCCTGCGGCTTCGCACGCGTTCTCAAGGTGATAAGTTCGCCTTATGTACCATTATTTAATTGTATTGTGTACATTAAAGATTAAATAAATAAGGACAGAAGAGGCAAGAGTCATAAAGAACAAACGGGGTGGAAGGATAAAAATCCTATCACATTTATAAGTCAGGTCATACCTTGTCTGTGCCAAATTTCATCAAAATCCGTGCAGTAGTTTCAGTGTGATTGACGGACAAACATCCAAACAACAAACTGTCACATTTATAATATTAGTGAGATTGTAGTAAATAAGACATTACACGGTGTGGTGACAGAAAACAGAATAGAATGATATATTATTTTGTCACCATTATTCTCGCCACGGGTGCCGTCACATTTAACAGAGACCAGGCAGCATTTATGTCGTATGGAATATGAAAACTATTCTTTAAATTAAAATGACTAAGGTATAGTTTTGATAATTTGAAAGTTTTTTTCCAATATGTACTATTGATATCAACTTCAACTTCACGCCTTTTATCCCCGAAGGGGTAGGCAGAGGTGCACATTACGGCACATAATGCCGCTATACAATGTACACCCTCTTTTCACCATTTGTGTTTTAAGTCCCATGTAATAGGGGGTGAGTACTATTGATATCAATATGCCATAAACCCAAAGCTTAAAGATCGCTTGGACATAACAACACACATTACTCTCTATTTCATTGTCTGGACTTTAAAAGAGACTATGACCTCTGAATTTGTTTCGGCATTTCTTCTCAGAGTAGTCGGATAGGAAATGCCGGCCTCATCTAGTTATTTGAAATATTGACATGTAAAAGTGTTATTTTATAACCTATTTACAGAAATAAATATAATTTATCATTTAACGATTACACCATATATTTTTTAATACAACCTCTGAACATTGGCTACTGATATTCAAGTTGACTTGTTTGTTCAGCCTGTATAACAGCCTATTAGATCTCGCTGAAGCACATCTTGTTACAAAAACTGTGTTAATTACCTAGCTCAGGTCATTACCCTTTAATGTACCCATTCAGGATCATTATGGCAAATTTGGAGTTCCGGACTTCAGGCGGGAATACTTAATTACTGAAGTGGTTTAATAATATGTTACATGTGACATCGTTGTTGTAATTTGTGAAAGATCTATTTAGTTCGTCAGTTAGGTAATGAAAAAATATTGGACACGTATTTTTTATTTTGTCATATAAGGTAACAATACTTAGGTTTAGGAAAAACTTACCTAGAAGTGACGTTACGCGATATTTCAAATCAATATATCTTCGAAAATATTTGTTTCAGTAACAAAATAAAAATACGTGTCTAATATCTTAAAAGAAATCTCCAAAACGGACATCAAAATAAAAATTAGTTATTCACCCTGTTGCCTTTTGTCGAAGTATATGAGCACTTATCGTCAGTTCGTTATAAGTGTAATCTAAAGTTTGAATTGAACCGAACACTATATGCGTTTGCCATAACTACCACGCTTGGCAGGTGGCCTGAGGATCACAGTAGCTTAATTGTAAATTTCATGGGACACTGATAGCCTAATATGATTCCAGTTTCTTACTGAGGTGTCTATATAAGGAAACAAAACCAACGAATCCTTTTTTTATGGTGAAAATCATCCAATGACTTCTCCCGCCTTGAGCGAGGCGAGAGCGAGTGTCAGACTCTTATTGACTAAAAACCACCCCGTTCCTAGTTCTGTCTTTCAAGCCGGAGCCCCGAACCAACCAAGCTGGAACAACCTGTTGTTCTAATACATTATTATTTTTCTTATTGAATTCCATATAATATTTCCCTGTTGTACGCGTACCTTATGGAAAGCATTCAATATTTTTTTCAACATCAAAGAACCATTCAGTGCAGGTTGAACAGATAAACAGAATAAAACTATTACTGAAATGTGGTGTGTAATATAATCGATACGTCACAAGCGCGAGCTCGCTTGATTTATGACACGAAACAAGTGCACTAGGGATGTCGCTCGGGCTAAGATATCGATGAAATGTATTTTTGGGATTTATTATACTTGTTGTTGATAAGATGGTAAGTGGAATATGTTGCGTGCGTACTTATTAGCTTTTAGAAATTCTAACAATTTACGGAGTATTTATTTGTTATTATTGTCATGATTTTTAGGTGAGTAATATTGTACTTACTAATTTATTGTAAGTAAATAAGAAACTTAGCGCCTGTTTCACCACCTTCATATAAGTCCAAGATTATTATGTGACAGATAGTGCATACAAATTCGGCTTAATTCAACATTTACCGGTACATATCAGCTATCCAGACATTGTGAAACAGGTCCTTAAACGAATATGAAAAAATATATAAGTCGGAGCAACGCCAAAATACAATAAAAGAAACACTTTACTAATATAGAATTAACTATTCAGAACACATAGTCAAAATAATTGTACAAGAAAATTATACAGCGATATAAAAAAAAACATCGACGTTTTTATTCAACGTGTGACACGTGAGCAGCACTAGTGTGACATGTGGCTCTTAATTATAACTGGAGTTGTACGCGCCTAAAAACTAGTGAACCGACAAAAAAACACGAAAATAACTGTAGTTTTTAATCCCTATCTGGTTACTGAACTTTGTGAAAAAAAAAAACTAAACGAAAAGAAATCCTTTTTTGTGCACATGTCTACGAAGTCTACTACGAATGGGTTAAAATTATGATGAGCGGGCGCGTTTTTTCTTACATTTCATTTAGGTACAAAAAAATGTCATTTCAATTCGAAATGGAAAGTTAGGGGTTAATTTAGTATTTTTCGGGTTTTAGTGTTATTTAGAGGTTTTTTTTTCGTTAAAGGGATGAGTAATGATGGTGCATGTGGCTATGATTTGGTGTTGTCACACGAAACACGTGAGAAATATTTTTTTTTTACGTTGCGTCAGTTGTTGTTTATAGATTTCCTAGAGTAAAATGTTTGAAGCGTGAGTCTGTACTATTTTAAAGCGGCGTTTTGTTGATATGTTTCTAAGAAGTTGTATTTCGTTTTGTATTCATTTTTGTAATTTGACTTACCTAGATCTTGATTGGCACAGTAGCCGGGTAACCTACTGCTACGTAATGTATCAGAGATTCAAATTCAAAATCTTTATTTACTTTTCTAAATGTGGTATAAGGTCTTAAATAATTTGTGGGTCGGGTACGCAACTTAAGGTCTAATGACGAATTATTTACATTAAAACTAAAAACATTATTTTAAACATATAAATTCATTTGCATAAACATATAACTTCATTCAGGAGAAAGGTGTAGAAGGGGAACCCTGTCAATAAAATTGGTCTAAAGCGCTTGCGTTGCATTTTAGAACCTACCCTATTCGCACGAATTTTTAATTCAATAGACGTATCTAAAGTTTTGAGTTTTGAGCCTAAATACTTGTCAAATGCAGGTTTAATAAAAGTTAAACTAGCGGGTTTACCAGGGCTCCGGCTCGTATAGCAGGAGTAGGAACGGGGTGGTTTTTAGTCAGTCAGAGTCTGACCCTCCCTCTCGCCTCGCCTCGCCCAAGGCAGGAGAAGTAACGTTACGCCTTTTATCCCCGAAGGAGTAGGCAGAGGTGCACGTTACGGTACATAATGCTGCTATACAATGTACACCCATTTTTCACCATTTGTGTTATAAATTCCAGGAGAAGTAATTGAATGATTTTACCCTCTTAAAAAGGGGTGACATTAACCGAGTGATATTTCGAATACCATAGGTTTTAAAGTATAACCACCAAAGTGTGTGGGGTCCCAGTTGAAGACTGAAGTAGGTACTCGTAAAGACGTATACAACAAACAAATCATCTTTATCAATTTGATGAAAACCAAAGCAATAAGCTATCGATAGCACCTGCGCTGTAAACGCAACCCTTTAACCATTAATTATAATTTATCTAAAACAAAAGTTAAATAAACACAGGCGGACTTATCTACGGAGTTTTCAAAGAGAGATTATTTATATAAAAAAATATGGTGTTGTCTTTTTGTCCACACCGAAACAGGCGTGTGGCACAATTACCAAGAGTAAGAGTATTGTGTTTATTTCTGTAATGCCACATGTGCGCGTGCTTACTTTTATACCTATTTCCAGGGAAGCCAAGCAAGGGTCGCAATTAATTTAAAGTATATTTTCTTAGTAGTATATTTTATTGCAACGTCACACCTTTTATCCCTGAAGGGATAGGCAGAAATGCAGATATCGTGCACCTCTGTCTACCTCTTAAGGGGTAAAGGATAAAATCGGTGATTTCGAATATGTATAAAAATTAATGTCGCTTCGATCAATTAGCCTTTACAAGCATTGATATTTTATTCATAAAAAATGTGTTATGTTATAAGACACATAAATCGAAAGATTACTTAATAGCAAGCGATCCGCGTTATTCATGATTATCAGCAACACATGAGAAGTAAGCGTATTGTTGGCATTATAAAAGGAAAAATGTATTGGCCATCTACAGTCGTTATATTTTGCTCATTCTAAAATTCTCGTTAGGATCTGAGAAGTGATAGCAAGTGAGACTACTGGAGCACAAAGTCAAGCTGATTACTGGGTCACGCAAAGTGGCATTGCTGTTTTTAATTTAAGGCTATTCTGTAATGCTGCTCGGTGTTTATACTTTAAAACTGTATTAATTCACAAGAAAATATTGATGTAAAGTGTACCTGACGATCACGTTGTAAGAATTAAGCCAAAATCAAGTTATTTGGCGTTCCATTACCTCTACCTACGTCAGTGAGAGAAATACTATGTCCAAATCTCCATTATCATAATACCTATGTAAGTATCTTTGTATACAGAAATATAAAAACTAATTACTTGTAATATTCTTCTAAGTAAAGCACATTGCAATGCGGCCCGCGGTTGATCTCCCCAGATGCGCACGAGTGTGTTAATTTCGTGTACCACCGCGATGATCAATGGATCTCAACATTATCTATTCGACTTTCACTAAAAATAACTTATACCAGTAACTAACATAAAAAGGATTTATATTAAAAAGTAATTGTTTTCTAATAATATGTGCAACTACATGACAGAATACAACTTGAATGATATTATGTAAAAATAGGTACTCAGGTACGCGTGTCTTTGCATGGATCAACCTTTTCCATTAACAATAAAATTTTACCTTAAATCTAAACTAAAAATCACAGTTTACTCACGTACATTAATGGAGAAAAGCTACCTAGTTTCGAATCCATAGAGAGACGCGGCGACATCACGCAACTTACTGATTTTTAGTTACTTAATTTAGTATGTCTTACGATAGTTATTATTAAAATAAGTTTATGGGTTAATTTTATTGCCTCTTTTATTTTTAGACCATATAGGTACAACACAAAAATTTAGTTATTTTTCCAAGTCGTGATAATGTAAATATTTAACGTTTGTTATGTAATAAAATAAATTATGTTACCGAGTACAAGGTCTTGAGTTCAATCGCCCCCTTATCTTCTTAAGACTATAGATACATATACATATGTATTACATACGAATAATATCATAAACTGATATTGACCACTGCCGAATAAAGGCATCAAAATCTAAAGATTGCAACTTGCAACGACTCCATGTAGACTGGTAGAGAATGCTTAAGTCAAAGTCAAAATTATTTATTTCCAATAGGCTAGGAAGGCACTTTTGAACGTCAAAGAAAATATTATAATATTAAAAATAATGTCTGTCTGTTGGTCAGTCCTCCAGAGAAGACCGAGCAAGAAATTTCATAGGCTACTCTTTTTCAATCAGGTTCACAATACAATTTTTGGTTACATTGTTTCGTTGGTTCAATTATGTGAGAACAATGTAACACCAATATTCAGTCAAAGATATCGAAAAAGATAATAACCTTAAGGACAATAAAATATTTTTAAACATGAATTATCTATTAACTTAATTATTATATTTAATAAAGGCTCATATTCTGCTCATATGCTGCTCATGAGTATGAGCCTATAGCATGGCTTGAAACTAGTCGAGTTCCTCGTCAAACAGTTACGCGTGTATGTCGCTAACATAATAATTAATTTAGTATATTTCACGAAAGTTATAATATAACGAAATTATGAATTAACTTTAATATAAATGTACAAAAATAGAAATAGTCATCGAAAACTTTGAGATCCCTAGTACTGCAACAAGTGTAAGCATTTCTAGTAGATCTGTTGTCCTAGTTAGCCCGGCCGTAGCGGTACTGTATAAACATATTATAATTAATCACACATTTGCTTGTATTCACTTCTTATTACAGTCGTTACTTCATTGTAATTAGTGGTGCCAATTTATTATATGGGTCACGGACTTATATGTAGAAAATTTTATTTTCTATGACGTGTCTAATTGAGTTTTATAGAATACAAAAGAATCATATAGTAATTTGTTTTATGGTATAAGCTGGTAAAAGTGTAGACGGATCGCCTGATGGTAAGCAATCGCCGCCTCCTATGGACATCTAAAACACCAGAGGCGTTATAAGTGCATTGCCAGCCTTTTGGGAGTTAGGAATTTAAATGTGTTGGGGAATCAGGAATTTGAAATTTTGAAATTTAGGGAGTGTGTCTAATTAATTGTTATTTTTATTTTTTTAAAGCAAAATTACTGAAAGGATCTGTATTTACATAGGCATAACTATGAAAACGAATGATGAGTAGGTATCACTTGTCTTGAAGTTAGATAGTATTGAGAAGTTAGTCGATAGTGCTGTTAGTATATTGTATTTTGCGTTTAAGTTCAGTCTGGATAGTAGATTTATTCTTTTAAATTGATAGACGCTGCACTTTGGCGTTGCGGTCCATACATAGATACTTTCATACGACGCATGAAAACATTACAATAAGAGAGTCTACCATATTAGTGTCAAACTCATATTAAGTAAAAATCAATACATTGTTTCAACTGTGAACTATTTAAAAAATTACAATGAACCTTTGGGTAAAGAACAGATACCTCTTCAACCTACGGAGCTACGCACGGTTGGCGCGGCGGCTAGGCAACCGGCTGCCACGGAGCGTGTAGCGGATTTGATTCCCGCACATTCTTTATGTGATTTACAAATTGTTGTTTCGGATCTGGATGTTATGTTTGTGAACCTGTATCGTACAGGAAAAAAATCTAAGTGTGAAAAATCCAAATCAGTTTAAATAACATGAAAACATTTTCATACATAATATTAAAAAAAACAAAACAACTTTGTAAAAAGGTCTTTCTCCAACAGATAATATAATAAATATGAAATGCTAGTGATTATTGTAACAAATGGCGTCGAGCACACGTGTGCAACAACTGCATCGACAATAAAACGAAGCACCGCTGCGCACACGCACTTACACGCTACACTTCTTTTTTTAAACGGTAGTGTTCGAATTGATGATAAAACCGTTACTTTTTTCAAATGAAATGAAGAGTTTTGTTGACTTTTTAGTTGTTTTGGCTGTGTGAGTGGGTTTTTGATGACAACAGTAAGATAGTTAGGTTCTATGTGTTGATGTTGTGTATGTCAACGGTTTTTGAAGTTCTAATGGTTATTATTTCTTTGATGGTTCATTTATGCTTGAAGGTTTAAAGACTGCCTCGTTAGTCGAGTGGTCGCAAGTGCGACTGCCGGATAAGGGGTTTTGGGTTCGATTCCTGGGTCAGGCAAAGTATTCCAGGCACCGCCTATTACATGGGACTTATAACACAAATGGTGGAAAGTGGGTATAGCGGCATTACGTGCCGTAATGTGCACCTCTGCCTACCCCTTCGGGGATGAAAGGCGGGACGTTGCATGCAGGTTTGATAATGACATGGCGGCTTTGAGTATTCGGCTCCTGGTTTAAAGAAACGTTTTAGATGTGTGTTTAAGAGTATGGGTAACGCACCTGTGACTCCTCTGGTGTTGCGGGTGTTCATGGGCGGCGCTGATCGCTTACCATCAGGTGACCAGTCTGCTCGTTTACCTCCTATTCTATAAAAAAGACAAGTGCCATACCTCACGGGTTTAACTCCCGTTTAATTTTTTTTTGTGTATGTTCACAGAGATAAATCAACAAGATGCCTCCCGTGTATTATTTCACAACAATATTTATTTTGAAATATTTTAATCAGTTGTTGTTTATATTACAGTAAATATAAATAATGTAGGTACGTATTTTATCTCAGTACAGTTGTACATACACTCGTATGCTGGCTAATAAAACGAAATGTATTTATTATGTATGCTAGCTCAGAGAGTAGACATTATTTTGAACGTAACTTTCATAATGTGAAAATGAAACAGCAACTAAAATTATTATGACATCATTTTGGAATTGGTACCTTAACTCTATTTCTTTATTATTTGGTAAAATAATGCTCAAACCTTCACCGTGCGAGAAGAGCCTTTGGTCAGCAGTGGCCACTTATGGGCTGATGGTGTGTGTGATGTGAAAATACATAATGCAACATTTTCCGCCAAATGTTAGCTTACTCTAACTCTATCTTACCCGTAAAAAAAATTACTTCATGCTATGTTTGTTTAAAAGAAGAATTTACAATTTTAAAAGGTAAAAATTCCAACAAAATGGACCCATATCAAGGTGACCGAAACGAAAAAATATTTGTATAAAACTGTCACAGTTGTCTAACCTATCACTCGACTAACGAAGAACTCTTGTTTCCATGTGAAAAATGCATATTTACATGTTTTTCTTACATTCGTATTTATGACAAAAACCTGTAAAAACGCAAACAAGATACGACAACACGAAAAAAAGTTGACGAGGGCCGTCATTATGTCTTCGGCAGCTTTCACGATCCATTTGTGTTAATTTTACAGGAGTCTCATTTTTTCTGGCCCAGCCTTTTACGAGGTTGAGGATTAAAATTAAGAAGCACGTGAGGGTTTAGGGCTTTATGAGCAATTTCGACAAGATATTGTGATATTTTAATGAAGCGAGTTGTGGTTGAAATGTTATAAACTAGCTTTTGCCAGCGGCTTTGTCCGCGTTCCCATGGGATACAAAGTATCCTATCACTCAATTCAGCTCATAAAAATATCTAAACATCCAAACAAACAAACTTTCATTCAAAATTAATTCACTGTCTGTTGTTTAATTATTTTGGTAGAAGGTGTAAATCAATTCTACAACATAATATTATTTACAACTAAAGTGAAATATTTTAAATTATTATGTCATATGATTTTAGTGTAGGAAATGGTTTTTGGATACTAAAGAACCAATTCTCCTACTCCTGTAAATACTGTAGTACTTATAGTAAGTAAATAGATAAGTTAGTAAATAACTAGTACTTATATACACCTAACTGTGTATTATTTCGTTTTCTGCGATACAGTTTTGAGTAACATATGACCTTTACTTCGTTAAAAACCAAAATGTCTGTATCTCGCGTTAGTTGACCAATCGTATCGATTGACCTACCCCTAGGAGTTATCGTTTCGACCTGATACGTACGTTTTTTTGACATTGTACTCTTACTAAACATATATTTTTTCAAAATTATCCAAAGTTTCTGTTGCCAAGGACACTTATTTGAGCGTGCTTTATCAAATTTTGCGTCTGTAATCTTGTTACACTTTGTGGGCCTAGAAACAGAATAAGTTATCTCTTTTGTTTTTCTTTGACGACGAGTTACGGAAAATATCCGGAGTTTGGCAATAGGCTTTTGAAATGGGACTTCTGTAGTTAGTTCTGATGATGACAAATAGAAATGGGTGGCAGCTAAATAATCAATAATGTTTAAATCAAACCACTTTAATGCATCCATAGTGTACAGTGTGATCTACAATTTTATACAGTAATATGTTCCAACTATGGGCTCTTTTGGGCACCGCAAAAGTACTTTAATCTACTTGCATAATATTGATAACATAATGAATTATCACTACTTGCCTCGATCAACATCTTAGGAGGCTAATATTAAATTGGTTTGGTGAAGAGACAGGGTAGCACTAATTTTCCCAAACCCTATAGGAAGCATGCAGCTCTTTTTAAAACATACGATACTGATTGGTAAACAAGCAGACGGATCACCTGATGGTAAACAATCGCCGCCGCCCATGGACACCTGAAACACTAGAGGCGTTACAAGTGCGTTGCCGGCCTTTTAGGGGTTAGGAATTTAAGTGTTGTTGGGGAATCGGGGATTGAGAAGATCGGGCCTCTGGTAACCTCACTCACACAACACAATTTTTTTCACGACGGTTTTCGCCCTTCGTTTTAGCCGGTACATTCGTACCGAAGCATGGCTCTCCAACACTTAAACTGTATTCGCGTGTATTGGTAAATAGTCATTTAAGTTGGCAGTTTACTTTTATCCGACAGTATGTGTATACTACATAGTATTCTTATCTGTTGTCTCCTACGGTCTGTTTGATAAACTCTGCTGATAGCCTCACAACACTTTGTATATTCTAATTTCTTTAATTACGAGTACCTGATAATTTCTTTCGTATTTTTCCACAACCTTTGAAAACAAAATGACTGTGGTATGTTCTCATATTTTGGTTTAGTTTCTGGGAAAAACAATTTTAACCACGAAGATGGTAGACAACTTTAAGCAGGTGCAGCAACAAACAACAAAAGCAGGAGTAGGAACGGGGTGGTTTTTAATTACAAAGGCGTGAGAAGTCGTTGGATAATTTTCCCCCTTTAAAAAAGAATCCTTTTATCTACGAAAGGGTAGGAAGAGGTGCACATTATAGCACGTAATACAATGTACACCCACTTTTCACAATTTATGTTGTAAGTGCCATGTAATAGGTTGTGAGCCTAATGCCATATACTGGGCACATTTCCAGACTCCGTGCTACTACTGAAAGTTTTTCGAAAAATCTAATAAAGCTCAACAATACTTCGCCCGATTCAGGAATCGAACCCGAGACGCCTTGCCTGGCAGTCATACTTGCGACCACTCAGCCAACGAGACAGTCATCTTTACAGGCAGACAATAACATTATGACATAAAGCCCGCCGTATCTACCATTAATATTTCATTTTGTGAACCAAAAAGTTGAAAACAAATAAAATAAATTAACTTAACACAATATTGGTCGTAGTTTTTGTCAATTAATATTTTTTTATTGACAACTGAATCAATAAAAATATTCTTGGCGCCAAAAGACAGTAAAGCACAACTTTAAATGTTTACTTAGAACCTGTCTACCACTAAATGATAATGAACCTTATGTCTTTGGGAATAAGAATATAACTCGATTAGTTTTAAAAGATTAGATGGAAGGTAAAGTTGGTACTTTGAGAGCACATGTTGTTACATTGATTTAGAGGAACTAAATGGTGCATGAGCGAAGATGATTTTGTATTTTAGTTAGATTAAGTTAGTGATTTACTTTATTAGAAATGTGATAAACATTGGATTAGATTTAAGTTGGGTATTATGTCTTTAAATTTATCAAAAAATAAGTTAAATAGTGTACATTTTTTACGATTCAATATAAAAAAAAATACTTATACTATCATTAGAACTCGTTTGTTAATTTTGTTGAGTTTCTAATATTTCGACACTGTTGCAAGCGACAAAATCATGGACAAAAATGATAAGTACCTAAATATCCCGTTTCGAGTTCAAATGATATTGTTAGTGACCAATGTCAGTTTTAAAACTTATGCTCTCCACAACTAAATTAAAGAAAAATAGTATTATAAACGCTTTTTTTGCTAGAAATATAAGGTTTTAATTTTTTTTATTATTTGTAGTATTACAAACAATAGTTAACTTATGTGAGCACGCGCGGCGTCCTACTTCTTCATACAGCGGTGTAACACATTAAGCCCTTCCATAACTCACCATCTCTATGTCGTCTTATGGTTTCAGTAAGGAGTTTTTTCCCGATCCCGTTATTATAGCCCCCGTACTATTCCCGAACAAGTAGTGGTGTTGTTCACTCGTGCACGGCGCACACAAATTTTTAGGTTATGTGTCACTTTGACAGTTCGCGCCATTAATGTGAAGTTTGTGTTTTTACATTTTGCCGCTGTTTTATTTAAATAAGTGAGTATTGATTGCTGTTATGTGTTGTTTATATTAGTATTTTAGTGTGTTTAAAGTTAAATTTGCTTATAAACTGCCGTAGTCAGAGATGTTTAATGATTACTTAAACTATTTCTTAGTAACGATTTTGTTCTGAAAACTATTGCTAAGGACTGGGTAATGTAACCATTAAATAAATATGATAAATATTTATGGTGATATTAATTAAATAAATAATTATGATAAACTAAACTTATCAAAAAAAAAAATGTATTTGGTTACTTGTGTTTCTCGATAATCATAACAAACTTAAATTATTATTTTCTTATATGAATACGTTGTTGTCACATAAGAAGTCATGCTTAATTACATGCTTAAGTGCCGACAATGAAAACACTAAAGCAAGATTAATTATGTAAAACAAAAAATATGATTAAGAAATATAAACATATCTGTCTGATGCGAATTATATTAAAATTTTCCGTCTGTTGACAGTTCTGTAGTTTTGTATTGAAAATATTATCGTGATAAGGGTCCACACTTGTTCAACTTATTTGCCATGATTAATGAAGAAGCCAAGATAAAATTATTTTCAAAAAAGAGAATTTTTCTTAATCTGATGAAGTTGGTTTTAGTCTATGTCAAATTACGTATTTATTCGGCCGTTAAGGTAACATAATGCTTGCAGATATTAAATAGGTACTAAATATATTTAAGTATCATAGATACCATAGCACAGTAAAGTAAAAATCTCTATTTCGCTTCTTAAAAAAATAATAGGTACCTAGTTAACCTAGTTAACTGTATTTACCTAGGTAACTGAAAAACTTAAAAAAATCACATAATTATATATTTGTACGCGTACAAAGCAATGGAAATATACTAGTATGAGTAACATATATTAATGTTATGATAACGCTAATTGCTTACATAGTAATATATCAGTTATCATCTAAATTAATTACAATTATGTCTAAGTAATTTTGTTTTGAAATTAAATGATGAAACGATAATAAATAAATAATAAAATATTATCCTTTATTTTTTGAGGGGAAAATTATCCAATGATTTCTCCCACCTTGGGCGAGACGAGTGGGAGTGTCAGACTCTTACTGACTAAAAATCACATTCTTACTCCTGCTTTTTGAGCCGGAGCCCCGGTAAACTAGTTAGGTAGTCCACAGCTCCGGACCAGGCATCAGCCCTACTGGGCCCCATCTATGGACATTATAAATACGAAAGTTTTTATGTCTACTAGTTACTCTTCACGTCAAAACCGCTGAAGAGATCTAGATGAAATTTGGAACAGGGTTAGATTATGGTCTGGAATAACACATAGGTTTTTTATCCTACGGGAACGCGGGCAAAGACGCTGGCAGAAGCTAGTATTATAATAATATTTATACTCGCCCGACTTTATTTTTGTTATGATAACAACAAAACAAAGAGATATTTTATTTTATTTTGACTGATTTCACTGTCCAGCCGTTGTCTGCGTGACTGCTGATTCTGAGTCTTGAGTTCAGTTGCCAAGTCGGGCAAAAAGTGATCTCCGAAATTTATGTTTACATTTAATTTTGATACGGCTTTTAAACTCATAATAGAAGTATTTAAATAACAAATAATCTATAAGTATCGAAATATCTATTTTTTGTACAGCCATTTTTAAATAAGGCAATAATATTAAGTTATTTCATTCAAATAATTGCAAAATAATTTATCAAAAAGTGAGACTTCCTTCATCAACGCTTCCCCCGGTCAAAACGAAAAAGTATAAAAATTTTAAATCTTAAAAGTTTACTAAAAACTTACTAAACATATTACTATTTATTACATATTTTTGTGTAGTTTGGCCAATATTCCGAGGCCATATTTATAAATAAGTACAACTGCGAACAAATCCCGTTGCTTCCCTATTCTCTGCATTGGTCTTGGTAAAAATATAAATTACACAAGGTTAACAAATGAGCCTTGATTTATTTTTCTAATCACGTCATCATTAATAATACAGAGTAAACTCAAAATTGGACATATATGTATATACGATTGTATTTTTAAGATAGTACCTACTTTGGTATATTATGTTTAGGATGATATTTCTATAACTCTGTTTAAGTTATTTATATGGATTAAGCACATGGTTTAGTCCAAATCCATGTGTTTCTAAAAAACTCTGAATATCTAAAAACACAAGTAATTTAGACTTTACGACATTTGGCAATAAAGTCGTGATTGTTCAAAGATTTATGTCATAAATATATTTCCTGCGTGATTCAAACAATAAGATGTCCATTCAGTATTTAAAAATAAAAACCATTTTGCATCATCGAACGAATGAGCTTCCTAACTCTAATAATAATAGGCTATAAGTCAGCACAGTAACACGTGTGGCGACTAAATAATAATTCTAAAGAGACGATTAAATTTATAATTTGCAGATGCTCGAGCCACGCGTGATCATACACAGAGAAAGTTTATTTTTATAATAATAGCAAAACCACATGCGCAAAGTTACGAGTAAACACCACATGTCAACACCTCTACATAGAGATTACTGAACCTTTGTAGGTAAATGAACCTAAGAACATGGCGCAATTTGACATCATACCTTCTTACGAAGAAGAGATGTTCAGCGACAGAAACGACAACGTCACAGATCTACACGCTTACTACATGTCACAATTTAATTTAGAACTAGAAAATAGTAACAAGAATAAGAAAGTCGATAGTTTCAAATATGGCGTGGAAGAAAGTTTTGATTTTGAAGTTTTAGATAATTGGAACACACCGACAAGTAACGAAGCTGATTTTGAAATTATAGATGAAGTTATCGATAGCAATATTAATGAACAAAATATTAAGGAAGTCCTTTTAGATCTAGATAATATTGACTTTGGAGAAAAGAATGGCAAAATTGATATGTATAAGGGACAAGACAATAAAATGTATGAAACAAATAACGACTACATTGATGATGAATCACTGATCGATGAACTGTGCAGAGAAGATGGCGAATCTTGCAGATTAACACCAGATTTTAATGAAGATTATTTAAATGCGACGCCAGACAAGAATCTTTTACCGTCAATAGATACAGTGTTTTCCAAGAGATACTGCAATTATAATGTTGATGATACTCAAATGCCGGAGTACAACAATGTGACTCCTGTCCCACATGCTGTTGGTACTGTGAACAGCTTAGAACACTATAGTTATCCAAACAACATACTTTATAACCTAGAAGAAAGAAAATACGTACTCCCCGATACTCCTACAAGCTGTAATGAATTCAGTTTTGATAGAAATGAAAGAAAGATTTCGGTATCAGAGTCTGTTGAAAGTGATGTTCACAGTTCAAGTTACTACGACGAAAATTCTGAAAATTTCGATGAAGACGATTTATTTGTTAATTTAGACGATTTCGGTTTGAATTATGAGACAGATACTAATGTTAATGTTGTTGAAAATAGTAAAACTCCGGTTCCTAGGAAGAATGAAAAGGATAAGGTTCAAGGTAATATTTATTTTGTAACTATTTTGACTGCAAACAAAATCAATCATTTTAGTTCGTGTTCGTTCGTGAGACATACTAAAGTAATTATTAATTTTGTCCTCGGCTTATTCACGAAACTGTTTGACGAGAAACTCGACTAGTTTCAAGCCATGATAGAGGCTCATATTCATGAACAGCATTCCGCGACACAGGACGCGGCGATTGCCTCAATCGAGTTCCTCGTCAAACAGTTACGTGAGTAAGCCGATAACAGTACCCTTAGTACGAGTTTGCTTTATTATGAATGAAAACGAAACGGGAGCGCGACTGGCGATCTGATTGGCCGGTGCGTATGAACCAACCAATCAGAGCGCTGAACGCGCTCTCGTCTCGTTTTCGTTCAACTTAAAACAAACTCGTACTAAGGGTACAGAATAATTTAAAGCAATCATTATTATTTTTCAATGAGTCATTCACATAATTAAAATAATGTATGTTTTAGGTGAAAGGGTATGTTTATGGGAGCAATGTTACGAGAGATATCCAAACCAAACTACACTAGTGGAACACATCGAGAGGGCGCATGTCAACACATACAAAGGTAGGTTTCAATGTTATTTTAATATTGTGTTCATAACTATTCTACTTCAAAGTTCTACTGCTGAACAAAGGCCTTTATTCAGCAATGGACTCTCGGCTATTGATGATGATGAATTGTTCTACGACATTTCTCCCTTTCAATTATCAACTTTATTGTGTTGTTATAAGATCGAATATTTGTGGAAAAAAAAACTGGATAAATTGGGAATTTTGGGAAAATTGGCCTTTTATCCCCGAACGAGTAGGCAGAGGTACACTACGGCATCGTAATGCCGCTATACAATGTACACCCATATAATATCACCATTCGTGTTATCATCTATAGTCACATGTCATATCAATCAAATAGTCACATGTAATAGGGGGTCAGCCTATTACCATAATTACTGAGCATATTCCAGACTCCATGCTACTATTGAGAAAATTTTACTTCTCCCGACCCGGGAATCGAACCCGAGACCCCTTGCCCGGCAATCGAACTTGCAACCACTCGGCCAACGAGGCATTCATATGAACTTTATTATTTTGATAGAAGTTTTTAACTGACATGGTCACTAATAATATCATTAGAACTTATATTTTTTTTAAAGTAAACTACAATTTCAACTTAAATTTTTTCCTCCTAGGTGATGAATTCAGCTGTCTCTGGCGCGACTGTGCGCGGGAACGGCGGCCATTTAATGCGCGCTACAAGCTCCTGATACACATGCGCGTTCATTCAGGACATAAGCCCAACAGGTGCCATGTAAGTAACAAACATATCACTAATATTACAAATGCGAAACTTTGTATGTTTGTTTGGTACTCCTTCACGTCAAAACGGCTGAAGGGATAGGTATGAAATTTGGAACTAGAGTAGGTTATGGTCTGGAATAACACATAGGGCAGTTTTTTAACTCTCGGGACTGTGGGCGAAGCAGCCGGCCTTTTGGGGGTTAGGAATTTAAAGGTTGTTGGGGAATCAGGGATTGGGAAGGGGGGTAATTGGGCCTCCGGTAACCTCACTCACACAGCGAAACACAACACAAGCGTTGTTTCATGTCGGTTTTCTGTGATGCCGTGGTATCACTCCGGTCGAGCCAGCACATTCGTAGCAAAGCATGGCTCTCCCACACTTCTGAGATTATCCCACAGAGTAACAGGTTTTCTTATATTCCAGCATCCAGGATGTGGCAAAGCGTTCTCGAGATTGGAAAACCTGAAGATCCATGTGAGGTCTCATACTGGTGAACGTCCGTACGCATGTCCAGCTCCACACTGCAGGAAAGCCTTCTCAAACTCCTCAGATAGAGCGAAACACCAGAGGACACATTTTAATGCTGTGAGTATTACATTTAATACATTTCATTATTGAAGGAGAGAGAGAACCGATTCCATTGGCTAGGCTATGTCAAAAGAATGGATTTTTTATGGGGTGAAAATCATCCAATAACTTCTTTTTTTTTTTTTTTTTTTTTATATTGAATGGGCCGACGTTTGGCCGCTATCTCGCCTGATGGTAAGTGATGATGCGGCCTACGGTGGAGCACGTCTGCCCATAAGCAACCTATTCACTCGGGCTTTGAAGACACCCAGGTTGTACCCATCAGGAAACACAGACTCCGGCAAGGAGTTCCACTCCCTAGCAGTTCGCACAAGGAAGCTTGAAGCGAAGCGCTTCGTGCGAGTGGGTGGGATATCCACCATGAAACGGTGACGCCTCGCCGATTGTCTTGTGGTTCGTTGATGGAAAGGACTAGGGGGAATCAAGTTGTGCAGTTCCCCTGCACACTCTCCGAAATGTATCCGGTAAAAAACGGAAAGGCTTGCGACCTTGCGCCTGTGTTCAAGGCTTTGAAGCCGGGCCTCCACAAGCGCATCATCATTGATGAGCTTCTTGGCACGCCTTTCAATGCGCTCGAGCGCATCCAACTGGTGTCTAGCCGAGCCGTCCCAAAGGTGAGAACAGTACTCCATACATGACCGAACCTGCGCCTGGTACAGGCTCAGTAGTTGTTTCGGTGTGAAGTACCGTCTCACCTTCGAGAGGATACCCAACTTCCTACCAGCCAGATGCGCCTTCGACTCTATATAAGAACCGAAGTTTAGCGTTGGCGATAGAGTTACGCCCAGAAGCTCAAGATGATCCGATATTGGAACGGATACATTTCGGAAAGTAGGAGTCAGCGGAAATTGACTCCGTTTGGCAGAGAAGAGACACGCCTGGGTTTTGGTAGCGTTGAACTTGACCAAGTTGGCGTCACCCCAATCGGAGACCGCCTTCAAGGACGAGTTCAACCGTTCGACCATTGATTCTCTTAGAGACTGGATCTGTGTTCCGCTAGTCCGCGCATCGGACACATACCTTTCAACAACTGTGCTGTCATCCGCATACCCAAAGATACCGGGCTTAAGCAGGTCGTTGATGTGCAGCAAAAAGAGCGTTGCTGAAAGTACTGACCCCTGAGGGACTCCGGCGTTAATGCCAAATTGGTCAGACGAGCAGCCATCGATGACTACTCGAATTGACCGATCCGTCAGGAAGTCTGCAATCCATCTGCACAGATCAGCGGGAAGTCCATACGCAGGAAGCTTGCCGACAAGACTGTCGTGCCATACCCTGTCAAAGGCCTTAGATATATCGAGCGAGACAGCTAATGCTTCCCCGTGCTTCTCGATGGCCTCGCTCCAAATGTGAGTGGCATACGCAAGAAGGTCCCCAGTAGATCGGTTGCGGCGAAACCCATACTGCCGATCGCTGAGGAGGTCGTTACCTTCAAGGTATGCCATGAGCCTGTTGTTAAGCACACGTTCCATACTCTTGCAGAGTATGGACGTGACCGAGATAGGTCGGTAATTATTGGGGTCGGCACGACTACCTTTTTGGGCACAGGCTGCACGTTGGCCAGCTTCCATGCAACCGGCACTTGACCCGTCTCTAAGGAAAGGCGGAACAGACGTGTCAGGATTGGAGACAACTCAGGCGCACAGGTTTTTAAAACCACGGCTGAGATTCCGTCGGGTCCACTGGCCTTATTCACGTCGAGATTACGCAACGTCTTATATACCTCCTTCTGTCGGATGCGAATTTTCGACATTTTTGTCTCGCAAACGTTATGTAGAGAAGGAGGCATAGCGCCACCAGTATCAAGACGTGAAGACTCCGCAAATAGGGAAGCAAACAAGTTCGCTTTCTCTACTGCGGTGTGAGCCAGCGTCCCGTCAGGCCCCAGGAGAGGCGGAAGTGAGGGGCGGCAGAAGTTCGATTCAACCGCCCTGGCTAGGGACCAGAACGCTTTACTCCCCGCTGGGTAGGAAGCCAGTTTGTTCCCTATTCGGCCAATGTGGTTGAACCGAGCCATCCGCAGTGCCTTTTTGCATGACTTGGCAGCCCGGTTGAAGGCTCTCTTCTTCTGAGGAGTGTCGCCAGCCTTACGGCGCCTGGCACCCGCCCATGCCAAGTATGCCGCATGCTTTCGCGCCTCAGCACGTCCGCAGTCGGCATCAAACCATGGACGAGTGCCACCGGAAGATGCTGCGTCCGAGAATGGGATGTAGTATTCCATGCCCTGACGCAGCACCCCCGCTACGGCATCCGCACAAGCTGACGGGTCACTGGATGAGAAGCAAACAGGCCGCCAAGGATAGGATGCAAAGAAAGATCGCATCCCATCCCAATCTGCTGACTTGTACCGCCACATCCGCCGAGATCCCCTGGGACTAGGATCCTGCGGCGAGTGTGTGGATACAGATTTCACCAGACAGTGGTCAGAACTACCCAGGGGTGATGAAACTGACACTGAGTAGCTGTCTGGATCTGTTGTCAGCAGAAGGTCTAAGCAGTTGGCAGTTTGTGTATCGACATCAGGCACCCTTGTGGCCTCATGGACCAGCTGGGTCAGGCCAAGCGTCAGCGCAAGCTTACGCATCTCCCTCCCAGCATGGTCAGTGCACTGGTATGGGAACAGCCACTCCTGGTGATGGGCGTTAAAGTCCCCCAGTAACACCAACTGGGCCGAAGGGTACCTCTGCCGAGCTGCGTCCGCCGCCTCCACTAGGTATTGCGCTAATCTGGTCGTCTCCAAATCTCCGCTGTGCGACCGATAAACACAGGCATAGAGAATTTTCTCCATACCTGTGCTCATCAGTATCCACAATGTAGAGTAATTGGGGTCTTCAAAGTCTCGGAGACGCCGGTAACAGACGCCGTCCTGGACGTACAGGCAAACGCCTGCACGGGCAACAAAATTGTGCTCCAGGGTAAAACCTGGGTAGTTGAGAAAAGAAACGTCGGACGGACATCTGATCTGGGTCTCCGAGAGAAACAAGAGTGTAGGGTACTCGGTCTCAAGATGGTGATGGACCGCATTGATATTTGAGTGCAAGCCTCGAATATTCGTGAGGTGCACTTTGAGGGAGAGGGAGTGCAGCCGCTGTTGTACCCTTTTCTTTTCTCTTGTTCTCATGGTAGGAGTGTAAGGTTGCGGAGAGGATGGCAGTGAAATGTTCCTCCACACAGGCGACCCCAGACGCGCACTGCAGTTAGCTACATCATTGGGAAGCCAGCCTGGAGACTGCGGGGACGCCCGAGCCCCCCCATGAATATCCATCGGGCCCTCTCGTCCGGTCGCCAACCGGCACGATGGCGTATTCATGGGATTTTTCGCTAGATGGCGGGGCAGCCTTTCACGTGTGGCTAGCACGCTAATTGGGCCCCCAACTATCTGCGGTCGGCCAGCGGTGCACCGTGCCTCGGATCCCGCTACCCTCCGCGACTGGCCACCCGATGCAGCCACACCAGCGCGCGCCAGATCGGTCTACCCATAGTGGAACAAACACTTCGACCCATCCTCTCATACGGCGTCACCGAGCATCGTGGCGGAACACGGCTAGGCCGCTTGGCGACACGGTTTTGCTCGGTGGGTGGTCATAATGCCGTCGGCCGAAGCCTACCACCAAATTGTCACCTGGTTAGCACCACCCAGAGGCCACGTGTAGGGGTTCATTTTTAAGGGTGCTCTCCTACGGACGAGGGTGACTCAGCCTCCTCGCCCTGGGCGAGGTGAGGGAGTGTCAGACTCTTACTGACTAAAAATCACCCCGTTCCGACTACTGCTTTTCGAGCCGGAGTCCCGGTAAACCCGCTAGGTAGTCCGCAGATCCGAATCAGGCATCAGCCCTACTGGGCCACATCTGTGGTGGTCTGATGGCTCTTTGGGCGCGTGCGGATAAGGATAGAAATGTAGAAAGCATATCTTGGGCTTCCCACTGGGTGCCGACCGGTGATCGACTATGGTACCACTGGAAAGAAGTGCTGGAGCCATACTTAGTATATTTACACGTGTCAAAGATATGTGACAAGGATTTCTTTAATTTTTTCAAACCACGCGCGAAAGACTGATAAACCTTCAAGGTTTAAGTTAAAAATCAAAATTATGACCTATCATTGACCTCAAAAGATTAGAACTATTTTGCAAAAACGTTTCTAACGCGATATTTTTTTAAATTGCGCAATGCGAAAACTTTTTTACACTTACCAATTTATTATCAGTGACAAACCAATCACCCTCTTGTGTGTCGGTATATGAGGTACCAATATGTGAAAGGTGTGGCAAATCGATTTACTAAAGAAATATACAAGGCGAATATGAATGGATTATAGGGCCTAGTCGGTACCAGATTGGCGATATATTAAAGAAGGGCCTAATTAAAAGTACCTTTAACCGACGACCATGCATGAAAAAGCTGATAACTGTTGATGAAGCGAAAGAGGTGTGTAATAAATATAATCGTAGCATTAAATTGGCGTGCCATAGTCTCTAGCCACCCCCATAGGAGACAGGCGTGAGACGTATGTATGTCATGTACCTACATTATGTCTCCCGTAGTTCTACGTTCTTTCAAACCACGTGTTAATATGACAATACCTTTCCAGAGACCCTACGCCTGTGGTGCTATCGGCTGCGGCAAGAGGTACACAGACCCCTCCTCTCTGCGGAAGCATGTGAAGACTCACCCTCACATCACGAACGTTCCCCGCACGTGTGTACCAGCATCACGGCCGATAAGGAAACCAGACCAGGAACAGACAGTCCCCAGCTCACCAGCTAAGCTGACTACACTACGTTGCATTAGAGATAAATTGACTGTACCGAGGTTGCAGAAATTGTAGGAAGTTTTACTTAACTTAAGTAAATAATGAATTCATTAGTTATTACTTTCGTTGCTCAAAAGTGGTACTGATATCGCATCATGAGTAGGGGTATGTATACATAGAAGGCATCATGAGATTTTTTTTTTTATCGCGATGGAAATCCTCATGGATTTCCCACGCCGTGGGGACGACGGGGGCGTGTCGGACTCTTACCGGCTAAAACCACCGCGGTGTTCCTCCACTGCCTGTGGCCGTGATCCGGGCTGCCCTCACGGATTCACCGCACATCATGAGAATGGCAGAAGCTAGTTTATGATAATTTTTAGACAAAGAAACGAGGCTCAAATTAAGACTTCAGATGTATTTAGGTTATATATTTTAGATTATTTGAACAAAAATTAAACTTTAAGTATTGTTAAAAGTTATGGTTGAAAAGACTGAAGGAACACGATTGGCTCAATTTTTTAATAATTCTAAGTGCTTATAAATAACGCGTCTTTTCTTGTGTTGTGAACACAAAAAACTTAGACTTAAGAAACTAGTAATTTCGATAGAAATGTCTACTAAATTAATTTGTTAGTTCTTAATCAAACGATTCCAATTAAAAATATATTTTATCAGATATTGTTATGTTTAGTGAAGTATTTGTAAATAAGTTTAATGTAAACAGATGGAGCGACAGAGAGTAGATATCGTACGGTTTATACAGACTGATTTTTTTTTTATTACCAGCCAAATTTATTCTGAGAGTGTTTTTTAAGGAGGAAAATCCAATGACTTCTTCAGCCTTGGGCCAGGCGAGAGGGAGTGTCAAACTCTTAGGGACTAAAAACCACCTCGTTCTTACTCCTGATTTTCAAGTTGGAGCCCCGGTAAACTCGCTAGGTAGTCTGAGAGTTAGGTATCATTCAAACATTATATTTTAAAATAAAAAAAAAAGAAAACCGACTATACTGAAGAAAATCGGTTAAAAAGAAAACTAAAATGGTCAAAATAACTTTTAAACAAACAATAATGAGAAACAAAGACTTTCGAAATGGAAGTCTATTTGATCCTTTTAATGACTTTTTAACCGTCTTTCGTCAGTAAAGTCGGTTATTTGTTTTGTAAAAAGTTTTTTTTTTAATGTAATGTTTGACTCTCAGAACTAAATTGGCTGGTGATAAAAAAGACTGTATACGAAACAGAGTTTATCTTTTATTACTAGTTGCTAATTATTGTAGATAATATGTCTATGTACGGGATCAATTCAGATAATAATGTTTTGACTTGGCCAACCTAGTAACAATTAAGTATGGTACCAACTTTTACCTACGGTAAAACGGGGTGAATGGGATCGAGAGTGATAGAGGAAGGGTAAATAGATACTATGAAGAATTTCCCTATACCTATTCACCTCTCTTCTGTCCCTATTTACCCCGTATTACCGTTACCTACCGTGTGAATTAGCCAATGACACAATGTACGTAGGTACTAAATGTTTACAAAATTATAAAAAATGTTAGTCAGAAGTCTAAAAGAAAAGACATATAAAAACCTACTATTGCATTTATAAACACCATTAACTAAAAATCACGCTTTACTCACGTACATTAAAGGAGAAAAGTTTTACCTAGTTCCGAGTCACATAGGGACTCTTAATCATGAGCAGCGTACGCAGACGCGGTGACGACGTTGCGCAGCCTATGAGCTTTTCTCCATTAGTAAGTGAGTAAACCGATAATAACGATAGTTATTATAAAAATATATAACATCATTATTTGAAAAAAAAATACTCGGATCTCTTTAATATACGACTACTTATAACAATTATTAATTCTTTAGTTACGTATTATTTTTATTTTTAGGTAAACATTTTACCTAAATTGTATTTTAAATGCCTAGATATTAAGAAACTGTTCCATTTGCACCTATATTTGCTCAATTATGTGTAAGACATAGATTAATGAGATAAGATTTACGAAAAGCGATCTTATGACTTAAATAAATGAGGACCATTTTAGATTAGCTACGATTTTTAAGTTAAAGTATTTGTAAAATCTCAAGCAATTAGTTTTTAAGTTATTCCTAAAAATGTACAAATGCATGCTTTCCAAAGAATCTCGTATTAGGATTATCTACATAAGTATTTCCCCTTTTGAGATCTCTTAATTTGCTCATTATTATTTTAAGATGTTCAGACATCTTGTTTTTTTTTTATTATTAGAGGCAGTTGCTGCCGTTAATATTAATGCTCAATTAAAGATAAGATTTTAAAATTTTTTTCTTTTATTTTGTTTTTAAGCAAGCCTCAGAAGTATATGGTTAGAGTAGATAGAATGGGCCGGCTCGACCGGAGTGTTACTACGACCTCACTGAATACTGACGTGAAACAACGCTTGCGTAGTGTGAGAGAGGTTACCGTAGGCCCAATTACCCCTGTTCCCGGTTTCCTAACAACCCTTAAGTTCCTAAGCTCCAAAAGGTCGGCAACGCACTTATAACGCCTCTGGTGTTTCGGGTGACCATTGGCATTAGAGTATTCGGCTGCACCATTACCAGATTATATTGAAAAAATATTGACAATTTTTTTCCTGTATCCGAAAACGTGACATCAAAACATTATGTTTTATGTTCTCGATATTATTATACATAAATGACTTATGTCTAGGAAGGAAGCTGTAAGCGTATGTATGTTGCAAAAAAATTAAACATTGCTTATTAAAAAAAAGTTAAAGCCAGATGTTTTGTATGTTAGGTCAGTGACACTTGATCTAGCCGAGACTTCGGGACTATTCGAACGATTAATTTAGTTTAAGTTCTAAATAGATAAACTAAACCATTATCAGATGCATGAATGTGTTGGGAGCTACAGTAGTAGGTGTTTTTGATTTGGCGGTTCACCTGGTAGTAAGCTATCGGCGCCGTCCAACGCACTTGTAACATCTGAGGAGTTACAAATGCTTTGCCGGCGTTTTGACTATTTTAGATTTAAAAAAGAAAGACATTTTCTCCTCACTAGGATTTTCTCCTGTGTCGTGAGTGCGTTTACAAACATACAATGTCACATACACATGACACCCAGACCCGAAACAACAATTTGTGGATCACACAAAGAATTGCTTCGTGCGGGAATCAAGCCCGCTACACGTTGCAGGGCAGCCGGTTGCCCAGCCACCACACCAACTGTGCAGTTAGACAGTCAGATTGTGAAGTGTGGGAGAGCCATGCTTCGGTGCAATGGGCCGGCTCCACCGGAGTGATACCACAGCCTCTATAAATCGGGTGTATATAGACGGCGGCGATTGCTTACTATCAGGTGATCCTCTGCTCGTATAGCGGCTTATACCATTGGAGATTGGAGACTCGTACTGAACCAATAAACGGCAAGACAAGACAATAGCATTGTTATTTTAACTTATTATCTCACTTTAATTATTATCGCAGAAAACTCACAACCCACGTCTTCATAAACTTACCTAGTGATACTAAATTATTGTTAATAGTTACGCGAAAGTGATAACATAATATTATGACACTCAAAATATTGATGATACGGAGCTCTGGAGTTGATATTATTCTAAGGCACTTTACACGCGGACAAACATGGAGCAGTTAATATGTATTTTAAAGTCAAAGCATTTATTTCAATTAATTCTTAAATAGGCACTCTTGGTCAATAGGTCTGTCGGTGAAACTAGGTGCTCGTCCCAAATTGTGGCTTCGAATGGAGAAGAACGAGCAAAAAACTCTATCGTTACTCTTTTAAATATAAAATGAAAATGTTTTTTTTTTTTACAATCTCATTGACTAAATTATTTTGATCCTTTACATTATAATCGTATAGATATATGAAAACAATGTAATGACAATACAGCCTTTATCATCAAACGGGTCATTTATTTAGATTGGACTACACACACATAGCAACCTGAGTTTCTAGTCGGTAATCTTCAACAGTTTTCAGTTACTGCTATCGATGACTAAGTTAGACCTAATTGCCGCAACATCATCACATAATCAGCCTATAAGCGGCCACTGCTGACCAAAGGCCTCTTCTCACACGGAGCATTAATCACCACGCTTGCTCAATGCGGGTTGGCGATTTCAAACTTATAATTAGAAATTATAAGGCTAGGTTTTCCCGTTTGTCAGTGGTGTCTAAATATGCTTAGAAACTACATATAACTCGAAAATAGTCATACTTGCCGTTGGTAGGTTTTGAAGGCACACTTTTATAACTGTTTTGTAAAAGTTGATAGTCACCTTAAGATAATTTGCTTCATGTGCAAAGCCCCTTAATAACTACGGTACGGTACGACCGTATCGCACATTATAATTATGCTGGCACGTTTATTAAAGTCACATGTCGTCGCATGCTTACTTATTTAGTTACCTATCGGGTTTTAAAATTAAGTATATGATCTCTATCAATGGTTGAAAGATCATACGAGGTCGGATATTTTTTTTATGTGGTATTTATTTCATCAATAGCTCAAAACTCTGGTAACTGCTGCTGGTATCGCTACTTTGGACTAACTTGGACTCACCAAAGTGTCTTAAATTAGTCCAATTGAAATAATTGTTTTGACTTTGACAAGAACATCAACAGTTTGTGATATTCCAGCAGGAATATGGGTTTATGATATAGTGATAGACCGTTTATCATCAAAGAGGCCGGGCATAAGGTTTTGGTACCGTATGTAGTAATTTTGGAAACTTAATACTTTTTTTGAGTGAAAAATCGTCCCCAATGACTTCTCCCGCTATGGGCGAGGCGAGAGACATTGTCAGACTCTTACTGCCTAAAAACTATCCCGTTCCTACTCTTGCTTTTCGAGGCGGAGCCCCGGTAAACCCGCTAGGTAGTCCGCAGCTCCGGATCAGGCATCAGCCTAACTGGGGCCCATCTGTTCTGATGGTTGTATGAGGCTCGCCGTACTAGTAGCAACTTAATACTTACTTTTCAAATTACTTAACAAAGTATAACAGAAATAAAATATATCATATAATACTGATAATAAAACACATTAAGGTCTTCCAATAATATCTTCTGATTTATTTCGTTGCGGGCTCCAAGATAGTTCTTCACATCCCTGCGCCGCGTCGGACTTCAGTGTTCCTTAACTTTCATGGTTGTATTTACTGTAGATCCTGGCTCACAGGAATTGCAGCGGTTTTGAGAAGTAGTGGCGGGTTTGTCCTACAAAAAAGAAATTAAAAAACATATTGAGGTTATCCACACTCATTCTGCACTGGACGATTAACAAAAGATAAATAGCACTTAACAATAGCAAAAGTATTTTTGTATTGTATTGATGTTTAAAAGAGAGTTATCAGTTTTGGTCAGAGGTTAGCTGACAAGTAAAATGTAGGAAAAATGCATTGTATATAAGCGTGTAATTCAGTTTCTCTGCAACAGAATTGTGTATCTTCGTCACTGACAACGACCACTGCAAGTTTTTGGGAAAATGAAACTGATTTTACTGACGGCGTTCATCGGTGAGTTTAATGTCGATATTATGGGTTTTATTAATTACTCGTACAATATTATTAGCTAATTTTATTTTATATAGTTTTATTACTGCAATACTGGGTCGTGCACTGCGTGTTGTGGGTTCAATCAAAGTCAAAATCATTTATTTCATATAGACCAGGAAGGCACGTTTGAATGTCAAAAGCAAATATAATAATATTAATAACGTATGTCTGTCGGTCAGTCCTCTTAAAACTATTTGCTCGTTCCATAGTGTAGATTCCTATGGAGAAAAACGAGCAAGAAACTCCATAGGTTACTCCTTTTCAATCAGATTCACAATACAATCTTGGTTACATTGTTTCAATTATTTCAAATTCTTCAATCAAAGCGATAGAAAAAGAAAATAACCTAGAGGACAATAAAAATTAATGCAGTTCCCACAAACTATTATATTATTTACTAGCGATCTGCCCCAGTCTCGCATGGTGATATGGTACGCATGTATTATACATAGGAACCTTCCTCTTGAATCACTCTATCTATTACAAAAATCACATCAAAATCCGTTGCGTAGTTTTAAAGATTTAAGCATACAAAGGGACATGGGGACAGAGAAAGCGACTTTGTTTTATACTATGTAGTGATGTGATCAAAAATATTTGCTGATTCAAGTATAGGTGTGTATTTGTAAGGGGTATATTCATAATTAGTAGCTGAAGAATAATATAGGCGTTACCTAATCTTTATAATCACCTATAAACCTTTGCGAATTAGGCTGATTTTCCAGCAGAGATGTGCTACGCTGCTGCGGATGCGTTTGGCTTCCACCAATCATATTCATTGGTACACATAGTAAGCTATGTATCGGTGGAAACGGTCGCATAGTTTCACAGTTTAGCTATTTCACTCTCGAAGCGGAGCTACATAGCATACATTTTGGAAATGAAATATTTGTGTATTATCGCAAGATAACATATTATTATGCTATGTATTTCATATATTATGTATATCGATAAAGGTTGCGAACTCACTCCCCGATTTGGAAAATCTTTTTATCATTTAATTTTGTTTTTATAATTTCAGCCGCGGTAGCATCGTCTGCTCATATTGAGACCAACACCTGGCCTTGGAAGGACAAGTATGAATACCACTACAACATAGACAGCTACACCTGGGCTGCTTATGACAACAGCAAGAACATCGGCAGTGCTTTTAAGACCAAGTTCACAGTCCGCGTCATTGCACCAGGCCACCTCATAGCTAAACTGAGCAAACCACAGTACGCAAAACTTGAGGAAGAGAAAATTTCATTCACTGAAATACCTTCCGACATCAAGTATCAACCTATTGAGATTTTCGACGAAGCCTTTGACATATTCGTTGAAGGAGGTCGTGTTAAATCATTGACTGTCCCTAAAACTCTCTCCGTGGCTCACGAAAACTTGCTCAAAGGTCTGGTCAGCGCTCTTCAAGTGGATTTGTCCACTAATGGCTACGTTCCCGACTTCCCCAACTACTATGACAAAGAGACACACCAAGGTCTTTTTAAGAAGGTGGAAACTGATGTCAGTGGCGAATGTGAGACCATGTATACCGTTGCACCTCTTTCTGTGGACTGGCATCGCGAATTACCTAAATTTAATATAGAGGAAGATCCTTTTGAGGTAATTAAAGAGAACAACTACGGTTCATGCAAGAAATACGCCACGTTCCAATATGGTGTGCCACAGGGTGCACTCTGGCATGGCATTGCGACTGAAAATGAAGAGAAGCAATTTATCAAGCACACGACGGAAGCTCGCTATGTTGTTGGTCAGAAAGGCACGATTTATAAATCAGAAACTATAAGCACCGTTTTCGTTAGTCCTCTTCTGTATGGTAAGCAAAAGGCTGAACTTTACAGTTACGTAAAAGTCATGCTTGGATACGCTCAATGGATAAGTGAAGACGATGAGTGGGAAAAGGCTGAAGAAGTTCGCCAAGTTGATTCCCTGATATTAACAATGACTGAATCCATGTTCTTCCCCAAAGCTAGTGAACAAAGTATTGCCAATGCTCAAAAATTACTGCAAGATATGACTCCTTTGCTGCAAACACCGGATAAATTACCAAAAGCTGATTTCCTTTCAAAGTTCAACGTGCTCGTGCGTTTAATTATTTCTTTCAATAAGGAACAGCTGAAAGAGTTGACCAGCAGCGTCGAAATTGCCAAGTCCTCGAAGAACATTGCTAAGGCTAATATGTGGACAATTTATAGAGACGCCGTCGCGCAAGCGGGAACCATACCCGCATTTGAACAAATAAGGTTTTGGATAACAGAGAAAAAAGTACACGGAGAAGAAGCAGCTCAGTTAATTTCTGCTATCGCCTCGTCTCTTCGTTACCCTACGATGGACGTCCAAAGGAAATTCTTCGGCCTTGCAACCAACCCTGAAGTAATGAAGGAACCATCTTTAAATAATTCTGTTCTGTTAGCAGCTACCAAATTTATGCGATTCAGTAAAGAACACGCGTTTGTTGAGGAAACCGTCATTCCACACCTTTTCAAAGAATTGAAACAGGCTGTAGAAATTGGAGACTCCAATAAAGCACAAGTTTACGTGCGAGCTCTTGGTAATCTGGTCCATCCAGCCGTCCTGAAAGGGTTTGCTCCTTATTTGGACGGTACCGTTAAAGTATCTAAGTACCTTCGTGTACAAATCATTGCCAGTCTTAAGCCGTTGGCAAATACTAAAAATGAGAACGTAAGAGCTGCACTTTACAGCATTTTGGTGAATACTGCTGAGCCTTACGAAGTGAGGGTCATTGCCGCGCTGAATATTTTCATGGCTGTTCCTACACCAGAGATGATGCAAGTAATGGCACACATGACGAACATCGATCCCAGTACACAAGTACGAGCTGTTCTGGCCAACGGTATTAAATTCGCAGCCAAATTGAAAGATCCTCGCTTCAGTGATCTGTAAGTTTTTTTTATAGAGATATATTGCAAATTTAATAAAAAAAAATATACTTCAAATTATTTTTATCACTACGTGTATTTAATGTTTCAGAGCTAAAACCGCTCAGTCCGTGAAGTACTTAGTCTCGGAAGAGAAGTATGGATACCGCCTATCGACAGACAGCATCATCGATGAGTACACGAGTGAGGATGACATTGCATACTTCAGAGAACTGTCGTACATCGGCAGTGAGGATAACTACTTCCCTTTGTACCACAGGTCAGCCTTGAGGTCCAGAGGTACTGGTGTCACTGAAGAAAGTCAGGTGGGTGTTAAATTTAGGGGTTTTTTTTCGCCTGATATTGTTTAATTAAGTTAACCTAAAAAATGCCTTGACTGTGTCGCCGAATGACTGTCTCGTTGACTGAATGGTCGCAAGTGCGACTGACGGGCATGGGGTCTCAGGTTCGATTCCTGGGTCGGGCAAAGTATCACTGGCTTTGTTCGTGTTCAGCCTAGTATATGGTTCACATCACCCCTAATACAAGGGACTTATAACACAAACGGTGAAAAGTGGGTGTACATTGTACAGTGGCATTACGTGCCATAATGTGCACTTCTGCCTACCCCTTCAGGGATAAAAGGCGTGAGGTTACGACGATCTAAAAAAATTTGGCTGCGTCATAAAGTATGGTTAAAATCGTGGTAAACTCTGTGTATGCTGAATTACTTTTTTATCTATTTCAGGTAACTTTGTCTGTAACTGGAGTCCAACAGTTGTTAGAGTACATCATAGGAATGATGTACGAGCCAGGGAAGGTGAAGGCTGACCTAAAGTTCTCGGCCAAGGAACTCGCTGAAAAACTAAACATTAAACCCAAGTCTTGGGATCCACTTGAGGGCTCAATGTTCCTGGAAAACCTAAACCAACAGAAACTCATCACCTTTAACGAAGAAGATCTTAAAGCTTTTATTGCTAACCTGATTCAAAATGCGGAGCAGTTGTTGAAGGGAGTCGATGTCCAATACACTAAAGTATTGAACCACAAACAAACCTACGTGGCGTTCCCCCTGGCTTCTGGTGTGCCATTCTACTTCGAGTACAATGAACCCTTAATGCTTTCATTTAATGGCAATGTGAAATTCCAATTCGAAAAGACAAGCAACCAGTTTTACGTGCACAAAAATATTGACTTTACCTACGCAAGAAACTTGGATGGCAGTCTTGGTTTCTTAGACATGCTCAAAGGAGAATACGCAGCTGTTGGTGTAATAAACAAGCTCCAACTCCATTTCCCCGTCAATCTGAATACACATATATTGCCAAAACAAATTAAATTGAATTTCGTTCTACCAGAACAAGACGCCACTTTAGTTCATTGGAGCGTTTGGCCATACACTACTTGGCAAAACGTAGATTCTCTATTGACAGTATCTGAGACCACCGCTACCAAATACATCGAACGTCCTGCTAAAGTTCTATCAGTTGATACGAAGATAGGTTCCTCAGTCGGTCTCTCCTATCATGTTCAAGGCTACTCTTATTCATCTGATGCTAAAGAACTGAATAAATTATTTGATGCTGACTTTTTGACAAATTTCGGTGAATTACTGTACCAAAAAGACGTCGCTTTAAGTCAATTCAATTTCAAATATATCGCTAAGGAGTGCGAGAATAAGGATATCACCTTAAACTTATTCTACGGTAAGTTAAAAAAAAAGTACCAAAAGAGTGGTTTTTAAATTTTAAATGTAAAAGAAAATAAATGTAACGTAACGTACATATGTAATTTTACAGATAAATTGTACAACCAGAAGTTTAGCGGTGAAATGGGACCAGCCGCTGTTATGAATGATGTTTCTGCCAATAGCGAAGCTCGCCGTGAAGAGATGGTCAAACGCGCAGCTACTGGCATTGAGTCAGCTCAAGTGGCAGTTTATGACTTCAGTGTTGTTTTCAATCAAAAACAAAAGGCCGAGTACGTATTCAGCGCCGCCGTCGCTGACAGTTTCGTGGATGATAAGTACCAGGCAGTAATGTTCTTTGATTTCAAGCCATTAGGTTTAGACCAAATCAATGTAGTATACAAGGAAGTCAAACCTAAAATTGTTGTCCTCAACTTTGAAGAGGCTCTGAAGAACAAGGTTAAACTAACGTCGGAACTAGACATTAAATATGGAAATTCCGATAATATTCACTTCCAAGGATTTGGTGAGCGAAGCGAGAAGTATACGGAACTGTTGAAAAATGACCCATTGGCGAAACGATGCTTGCAACAAGTCAGTAAAGACAACTTCTATCAGATGGACTGCTACAAGATGATCATTAAGGCAGGTGCCCCGGACTACTTCAAGTATATTGCCTCATATAAAGACCTCAAACAGGAATACTGGAACACGACTTATAATGCATATGAAATGCTAAAGGACTTTTACTCTTGGGAACATGAAGAGCATTTACTAAAGGCACTAGACGATGGTAAAATGGAGATCGAAATACAAGCCTATTACTATGATAATTATATAAACTATAAATTCACGACTAAGTACGGAGTATTCAATTGGAAGAATGTTCAAGCCTTGGAATACTTCCCCTATGCTATGGCTTACTACGCGCCAATTTCTGACTGGGAACGAGCGTACAATGTGTACTATGGATACCAACAAATGCGTGAGTATATTTTAGATTATAGATTTATACAAGCCCCGCAAGACTGCACGGTTAGTGCGGTGGCTGGGCAACTGGCTGCCGTGCTACAGGTAGCGGGTTCGATTCCCGCACGGAGCAACTCTTTGTGTGATCCACAAATTGTTGTTTCGGATCTGTGTGTCATGTGTATGTGAACTTGTATGTTTGTAAACGCACCCACGACACGGGAGAAAAAACATAGTCCCCCCTTCCCAATCTTCCCAATCCCCGATTCCCAAACAACAACCCTTAAATTCCTAACTCCCAAAAAGCTGGCAACGCACTTGTAACGCCTCTGGTGTTTCAAGTGTCCATGGGCGGGGGCGATTGCTTACCATCAGGTGATACGTCTGCTCGTTTACATAAAAAAAAGTTTCGCTTTCTCTATAAATAATAAATTAAACTTTCTTCAACAGCATACTGCTCGTTGGACAGCAGTAAAGTCTGGACGTTTAGTGGCCGCAGCTACGAGTACTACCTGACCAGTTCCTGGCACGCAGTGATGGTCGATGAGCACCATGATGACCTGGTCATCCTTGCCAGAAGACCCAGTGAGGACCATGAGGAGGTCTACGTTTCTTACAAGTAAGTACTAACTACTGTGACATATGTTTATAAAGAGTTTATTTCACACTAGCTTTTGCTTTTGTGCTTTCTTTACTATTTATATTTTGATTGCCTCGTTGGTCAAGTGGTTGCAAGTGCGACAGCCGAGCAGGGGTTTAGGCTTTTTACGGTTTTTCGAAAATTTCTCAGTGGTAGCACGGAGTCTGGAAATGTGCCCGGTATATGGCAATAGGCTCACCACCACATGGAACTTACAACATAAATTTTATTGTGAAAAGTGGGTGTGGATTGTACAGTGGCATTACGTGCCACAATGCTTCTCTGCCTACCATTTCGGGGATTAAAGGCGTTACATTTTTTTTACAGGACTAAAGCCGGAGACTACCTAGAACTTGAGATCAAGCCATCAGCTGTTGAAGTAAAGAGCAACACGCTGAAGGTGGGCGAAGGTGCTCTGACCACGTACTGGTCAAACGCAGAGAACGTCCCTCTACTGCAGTACCACACAATGGCTGATGGTACCCAGATATTCTACATCCACAACGAAGCTCTCCGCCTGGTATATGACAAGCAAAGACTCGTCATCTTCACTGCTGACCACCGCAGTTCCACCTGGGGTCTCTGTGGAAAGAGTACTTCTCAGAGCCGTGATGACTTCCTGACTCCTTACGGCTTCGTGACCGGTCCTGACCACTACGGAGCCTCCTTCTCACTAGAGGGAGAGTTCAGCGATCCTTCTACCGTGGAACTGAAGAACGAAGCTAAACTGAAGGCGTACCAGCCTGTCACCAAGTACACTAACATTCTTCGGTGTGATGATGAGTGGAGCAAGATCAAGAATTCTGTCAAAGCTTTGTAAGATCAGAAATAAAGGAAGGATTATAAGAAAGTCAATCTAGTCTGAAACAATGAATGGCGACTATTTTATTAATTTGTTGTAATAGCTTACTGTACCAGAATTGGAACTTGAAACTGTTATTTACCATGTTTTTCTATTTCTAACTGGTCATGGCGCTTGCAACAGTGCTGAACATATCGGAAACTCTTAAGACGGGATATTTGCCATGTTTATTTCAAGTCTTGAGTTGGTGACCGATAGGTATTTAAAAACTGTTGTAATCGCCATCATCATTCTAATGTTAGATTGTGTTTATATAAGTAAATCTATTTTATTATAGCAGCACCATATTATGTATCTCATATGTATAATAGGTAAAAGTGGAAAGCCTCAGTATAAAAGTTCAAATATTTAAGTATTAGTAAATTAAAACAAAATAATCCAGTTGCTTTTTTCAATCGATTGAAAGAAATAAAATTAAAATATTTAACTATTACTTGGTGTTTTATTGCACAATTATCTATAGAAATACTAGTTTCTGCTGGCGGCTTCGCCCGCGGTTCCGTGGGATATTTTTATTTTTTTAAAACGTTGCCCCTCATTAGGTTTTTTTCCTGTGTCGTGGGTGCCTTTACAAACGTACAGGTACACATGCACATGACACCCAGACCCGAAACAACAATTTGTGGATCACACAAAGAGTTGCTCCATGCGGGAATCGAATCCGCTACCCGTTGCACGGCAGCCAGTTGCCCAGCCACCGCACCAACCGTACAGTCAAAAAAAAGTGTCCTATGTGTTATTCCAGACCAATTACGTATTACATACATTGCTGCGCAACGTGTCGTGAGTTCGATTCCCGCACAGAATCTTTGTGTCATCCACAAATTGTTTTTCCGGGTCTGGGTATCGTGTGCACGAAAAAATATGAAATTGTATGTTTGTAATCGCTACATAGTAGAATATCCTAGTGCTCCTAGTAAAAACTGGGTATTTTTTCAATATTCATTTATTAAAAACTTCAATTTTCTTTCAACAATGTTAATTTCAGAATCGTCAAACTTTACTATGATGAGATTTTGAAAATAGTTTAAAAAAATATTTTTTTCATACAGAAAATATCAATATACTCGCCGGGTTTGCACCCGGCGAATTCCGTTTCGCCTCTAATGATTTTCCCTATTTTCTTGCATTTCTCTTGATTTTTTTCCTGAATTGTCTTGTCTTGAAAACCTCACGCAGCCCGATACCTTTCCAACTAATACAAAACCGTGGAAATCGGTTCGTGCGTTCTGGAGTTATAGCGTCAGGAAGGAAAAGCCGACTTATTTTTATATAATTGATAACATATGTATGGCAATAGACTCACCCCCTATTACATGGGACTTATAACACAAATGGTGAAAAGTGGGTGTACATTGTATAGCGGCATTACGTGTCGTAATGTGCACCTCTGCCTACCCCTTCGGGGATAAAAAGGCGTGACGTTGTGTGTGTGTGTGTGTGTAATTGATAACATTTTTTTCCATTTATTATTTTTAAGAGGTTTTCGCTCATAATGGACACGTCAATGTATAACTTAAATACTCAAATTTTGGATAGGTACGAGTAAAATAGATAGTTTACTTTTTGATTTTTTGGGTGTTATCGCGGTTGAGGTTAGGGGTCGCGTGTTGTAGGCCTGTTGTGGTGCTGAGATCTGTATATAAGGCTGCGTATCTAAGCAACCAGCATCAGTAGTGTGCTCTCCGGCTACACTGACCACAAGCACTGCTAAGCAATAGGAACGATGAGGTTGTTGGTGCTCACGGCGTTAGTCGGTAAGTTATTATTGTTTTTTTTTTATATTATCTGCCTTTTTAGTCTTACCAGGTACTAATGGTACCGAGTCTGTTACATTAAAAATCAAAATTTTCATAATTAGTTTGAAATATTTTAGTTTTACTACGTCCTTAATACCAGTGCTAAGACATGCCCAAAGTTACTTATTCTCTAACAGATACGTACTTAATTATTTTAAGTGTGAAACAAAACTACATTTTGCCTTAATAAATCAGTTGGTATATAATTGAAATTATTTGTTACAGCCGCGGTAGCGTCGAGCCCGCTCACCCAGAGCAAAACTTGGCCCTGGCAAGTAGGCAAGGACTATCACTACAATGTGAACACGTTCACATGGACCAAATATGACAACAGCAACAGCAACGGCAACGCTTTCAAGGCTGAGTTCATCATCCGTGTGTTGGCACCTGGCCAACTCATGGCTAAGCTAAACCAGCCTCTGTACGCGCAAATGCAGTCGGAGGAAATCACGTACAACGTGGCTCCCTCCGACCTCAAGTACCAGTCCGTTCAGATCACTGACGAGCCCATCGAAATCTTCGTCGTAGGAGGACGTGTCAAGTCCTTCAAAGTACCTACAGGTCTTTCTGTTGCTCATGAAAACTTGTTCAAGGGTCTGATCAGCGCTCTTCAAGTAGACTTGTCAACTTTTGGCCATGTCCACGACTTCCCCAACAGCTTCGACAAGGACTCCTTCCAAGGTCTGTTCAAGAAGATCGAAACTGACGTGACTGGTGAGTGTGAGACTCTGTACACAGTGTCGCCAGTTTCTGCTGAATGGCGTCGCGAATTGCCAAACTTTGCATCTGAGGAGGATCCCGTTGAAATTGTTAAGAGCAAAAACTATGATTCTTGCAAGAAACGTGCTGCATTCTTCTACGGCGTACCAGAAGGCTCTGTCTGGAATGGCATTGCTTACGACAATGAGGAGAAACAGTTCATTAAGCACACTTCTGAATCTCGCACACTCGCGGGTAAACAAGGCACCATCTACCAATCAGATGTCATAAGCTCTGTCTATGTAAGCCCTCTGTTATTCGGCAAGCAAAAGGCTGAAGTGTACAGTTACGTCAAGGCTTCCCTTTCATCCGTCGAAGAGACAACTGGCGAAGAATGGGAGAAGCCCGAGGAAGTTCGTGAGATCACTTCTCTCTTATTTTCCTTGAATGAATCTATGTTCATTCCTAAATTCACCGACCAGACCATTGCCAATGCCCAAAAACTGCTCCAAGACATGACTCCTCTGCTGCAGAACCCTGACCAACTGTCGAAGGCTGACTTCCTCGCTAAATTCAACATCTTGGTGCGCCTTATTGGCTCCTTGAATGCTGAACAGCTGAACTTGTTGACTAGCAGTGTTGAAATTGCCAAGGACTCGAAGAACATCGCCAAGAACGGCATGTGGATAATTTACCGCGACGCTGTTGCGCAAGCAGGTACTGATGTTGCATTCGCGCAAATCAAATCATGGGTTCTTACAAAGAAGGTACAGGGCGAGGAAGCAGCTCAACTAATCACTGGTATTGGTGCTACTCTCATGCCTAGCAAGAAAGTTATTGCTGAATTCTTTGATTTCGCGACCAAACCCGAAGTCATGGAACTGCAGTATCTGAACACCTCCGCTCTCTTAGCCGCCACTAAATTATCTCGGTACAGTGAAGGTAGCTTGTACGTCGTTGATACCATTATCCCTCGTCTTGCGCGGGAACTGAAACATGCTGTGAAGAATGGAGACTCCAACAAGGCTCAGGTTTACATCAGAGTTCTCGGTAATTTGGTCAACCCAGAGGTTTTGGAGGTATTTGCTCCATACCTGGACGGTACCGTTGCAGTATCCAAGTACCTACGTATCCAGATAGTTGCTAGTCTCAAGGCCTTGGCTAACACTAAGAACGAATATGTTCGTGCCGTGCTTTACAGCATTTTGAGAAATACCGCTGAACCTTACGAAGTGAGAGTGCTCGCTGCTCTGAACATCTTCATGGCTTTCCCTACCGCTGATATGATGCAAGTAATGGCACACATGACAAATGATGATCCTAGCACACAAGTACGTGCTGTTCTCGCTAACGGAATTAACTTCGCCGCTGGATTGAATGACCCCCGTTTTGCAGAGCTGTAAGTTTTCATTCCCGAACTTAGTAAAAGATGCATAATAGTTTGTTGTAGACTGATTTTAAATGTGAATATGTTATTTTGTTATTTTCAGCGCTAAGACTGCCAAGTCTGTTCAAACTCTCGTTTCGAAAGAGAAATTCGGATACCGTATCTCTACTGACAGCATTATTGACAAGTACACTGCTGATGATGACATGACATACTTTAGAGAACTGTCGTACATCGGCAGTGAGGACAACTTCTTCCCCGTATACCACAGGAGCGCACTGAGAACCAGAAGCACTGCTTGGACTGAAGAAAGTCAGGTATAGATTGTATTTCTTGATACCTTTAACTGTCAATATCTACATAATTATATTTATTATCTAAATAGGATCCACGTGTAGTACTGCTAAATTCATAGAAACATTTATAAAAACCTAACACACTATACACAATATATTTTCAACCATATTATGTTATATATCTTTTATTTTGTGATAATACTAACAAAAATATTTATATTTTAGATAACTATGTCCGTTACCGGAGTGCAACAGCTGCTAGAACATATCACACAGATGATTTACAAAGCCGACGATTCTACAGTCGACGTTAAATTCTCAGCTAAGGAAATCGCACGCAAACTTAACATCAAACGTGAACCGCAGGACAAGCTCGAGGGTTCTCTATTCCTTGACATTCTGAACCAGCAGAAACTCATCACTTTCACCGAGGCCGACCTCAATGCCTTCATTGCAAGCGCGGTCAAGAATGTGCAACAAATGCTCAAAGGCGTTGATGTACAATACACCAAGGTATTGAACCAGAAACAAACTTACGTAGTATTCCCTCTGGCTGCTGGTGTACCATTCTTCTTCGAATACGCTGAACCACTAATCATTTCCTTCAATGGCCAAGTGAAAATCAAGGTTGATTCTAGCGCTAAGGAACTAACTGGATCTTTGAACAAAAATCTGAACATCGCCTATGCAAGAAACTTGGCTGGCAGCGTTGGTTTCCTGGACACTCTTGGAGACGTATATGCCACATCTGGAGCTATCAACAAGATTCAATTCCACATCCCCCTGAATTTGAACACTGTTGTAGCACCTGGACAGATCAAATTGAACTTTGTTATGCCTGAAGAAGATGCCACCCTTATCCACATGAGTGTTTGGCCATACACCACTTTGCAAAAGACAGACTCTGTGCTGACTGTTGCTGAGAACCCAACAACTAAGTTCGTTGAACGTGCAGCCAAAACAGTTAACACTGACTTGAAATTAGGTTACCTAACTAGGGTCTTCTTCACTCTGCAAGGATATTCCTACTCATCTGACTTCAAAAACATGAACACTCTTTTCAACGGTGACATTTTGTCAGACGTTGCCGAGTCGCTGTACCTGAAGGACGTTGCTTTGACTCAATTCGACTTCAAATACTTAGCTAAGGAAACCAAAAACAAGGATGTCACCTTCGATTTCTCCTACAGTAAGTTCATTGTGTACTTTTTTGACTTAGTTTTAAATTTAAAGGACTTATTTCCTAGTCATAATACAACTATTTTCATTTTGAATTTCAATTACATTCTATTGTAAAATGGAGCCTACAGTTAATTTTGTTTGTTCCTTTTTAGAAACATTGTTCAACCAAAACGAGAGTGGTGAAATGGGACCAGCTGCTATCTTTGAAGATGTCTCAGCTAACAGCCAAGCTCGCCGTGACGAGATTGTCAAGCGTGCTGCTAAGGGCATCGAATCTGCTGAAGTCCAACTTTACGACTTCAGCGCTGTATTCAATGGTGAAAGCAAAGTAGAGTACGTATTCACTGGTGCTGTCGCCGAGAGCTTTGTGGACGACAAAGCTCAAGCAGCTCTTTTCTTCAATGGATTGAATCAAGTCAACATTATGTACAAGGAAGTGAAACCTAAAATCGCCCCTCTTAACTTTGAAGAAGCTTTGAAGAACAAAATTGAGGTTACCTATGAAGCTGATCTGAAATACGGCACTTCCGATAATGTTCACATCCAAGGTACAGGTGTGCGAAGCGAGAAGTACACAGAACTTTTGTCAAAGGATCCTTTGGCGAAGCAATGCCTGGAAGAATCCAAAGAAGGTAATACTTACCAGAAGGACTGCTACAAGATGATCATGAAGGCACACGCTCCTGACTTCTTCAAATTCAACGTAAACTACAAATACCTTAGCCCTGGTTACCTGGACTTGTCATACAGCACATACGAATTGTTCAAACAAATGAATTCTTGGGAACAGGAAGAGGACCCGATGATGAGAACTGACGATGGTATTTTGGACGTTGAGATGCAGGCAGACTATTACGATAACTTTGTAAACTACAAATTCATTACGAAGGTAGGAACGGTCAGTTTCAACAACGTGAAAGGCTTGGCCTACTACCCGTACTACATGGCTTACTACGCCCCCACTACTAACTGGGAACGTGCATACAACTACTACTACGGCTACCAATACATGCGTGAGTATTTCATCTCCAGTAAAAATAACTATAAATAGTATTGTTAAATAAAATTCCGTTTATAATTATTAATTGTTTTATAATTTTTAGCTTCTTGTGCTGTGGACAGCAGCAAGGTTCAGACCTTCAGTGGCCGCAGCTACGACTACAGTCTGACTGGTTCTTGGCACGTGGTGATGGTTGATGAATCCAACGAATTCAAATCGACTGACTTGGTCATCCTTGCGAGAAGGCCTAGCGAGAATCAAGAGGAGGTCTACGTCTCCTACAAGTAAGTACTTCGCTTTAAAATACAGAAATTCTAATGATCAATTTTCGTATGACTTTGGTGAATTATTTCATTTTTTAAGAAGTAATTTTTACGGTACATACTTACAAGTATTTTAATGAAGACCTTTCTGACCATTTGATCATATTGTTTAATTTCTACAGGACCGAAAGTGGCAAATACGTTGAGCTGGACATCAAGCCTACGAAGTTTGAAGTTAAGACCAACGCCAAGGATGTTTCTGATGGCAAACTGACCATCTACTGGGATGAGGAGAAGGAGGTTCCTCTGCTGCAATACTACACCCTCACTGACGGAGTTACGGTGTTCAATATTAACAATGGAGCCATTCGTCTTGTGTACGACAGCCAGAGGCTGGTCGTTTTTACCGACAAGCACCGCAAGACCACCAGGGGTATCTGCGGACAGAGCTCAACTCAAACCCGTGACGACTACATGACTCCTTACGGTCTAGTAGACCTCCCTGAATACTACGGAGCCTCCTTCTCATTGGAAGGTGAAGGCAGCGACCCTAAGACCGTGGAGCTGAAGGAGGAAGCCAAACTGAAGGCGTACCAGCCTGTCACCAAGTACACCAATGTTCTTCGTTCTGATGATGAGTGGAGCAAGGCTAAGAACGAGTCTTATTAAGTTATTCAACTTGCGAGTATTCCAATAACTGACGAAAATACGACATTAATTTATTAAACGGACTTCGATTTGTTTGTAAATACAGTACTTATGTATCAAATATTTATTTCATGTTCCTTGGAAAATGGCAGTGTAAATAATGTTAGGTATTTCTTATTGTATAACGATTTTCATAGAAGTAATGCAACGTAAGATGTGCTTAAATGTTTACTGAGAATTATTTATTGAAACAACAGTACCTAAATAAAATAATGATGAATTAATCTCTGCAATTTTATTGTAACTTCCTTCGTCAGCGACTATCTTCCCTTTTCCCAAGTTACTTAGTTCGGATTACAAAAACAAGCTTTAAGATTTCTTACCCAAATTAAACTAGCATATTCAATTTTATTATTTTACTTCTGTGGCACCCAAGTCAGCTCAAACCCTGTCTCTATAACAAATTTCATCAAAATCCGTTCAGTAGTTTTAGCGTCATTGACGGACAGACATACAAATATCCAAACAAAGGAACTTTCACATATTAAAGTGATACACTATATCACCCTAATATTATGAATTAAATTCAATTATGCTGCATATCGAAAATGTTAAAATTATTTTTAGTTAAATTGTTGTAATGAGTTTTAATTATACATAATAATACTTATAATATACTTAAACCTACTAAGAGTTCACATTAAAAAAACATACAATAGTTATAATTACATTTTATTTCTTGAAATAGTAAAGTCAATATGTTTCTAACATATAAAATTACATCAATAAAATATTTACTTAGTTGTAAAATTCTTAAACACTTATACACTAGTTATAATTAATAATATATAAAAAAATTAATAAGTACTTACAATCTGTACGAAACTGAGGTTTCGTAACTGGTTATTAAAACATATTTTTATCCTTATAAATAACTGGTTTCCATAACGGTTTTTTACCTTATATATTATACTTATAGAATTCCTTTGTAGTACCTTTATATACAATATTTCTGTACAAAATGTAATGCGAATATCACTTCATTTCCATAGATTTTTGTTTAGTTTTCTTATTCACGTATTTTCGCCACAAATCTCTATTACTTTTCACAATAGGCAGATACAAATTCAAAGCGATCATATTCATATATTCCACACTATCTCCTAAAATATCAATTATAACATAACCTAATTGTAACAACTGAAGAAAACCAGTAAACAATATTATTGTATTACTCAATACAAATATTAACGTAGATATGTAAAGCCGTCGCCATTTTTGATTTGAAGGCACTCCCGTATTGTTCTTACGAAATAAACTCATTAAAACTAACACATAGATAACTAAATTTATCATCAATGGCAACAACATCATCAACATAGCTACTATAAAATTCTTATATGTTATTTTATCCCTTGAATTTACTACAAATTGAATAAGAAATACTACATAGTATACAACGACTGATACCAAAGGCGTTGCCCACGCAAATAAACTGCTTTTCAAAAACCGTTTACTCACGTTTTGATTGAAAATTTTGACGAAATCCGAATAAAATATATAACATAGCACTAGTAACCAGTAATTGTTCGTTAAAACACTATATAAAAATGCGCATATCGGTAGTAGCTTTATTGGTAAATACGTTTTTTTATCCATGATCATCACATAACTCATTATTGTTAGTACATATCTTAGCACATTCGCGGCTATCGCACTGATAATGACATAGTTTCTGAAGTGCCTGAATTTCTTGATGAGGCACCATGATATCACTCCGTAGATGAATACTATAAGAGTAAGTGCAAACACACAATAGTTTATTATCTTGAGGACTGGTAGGAAATCATTAGGATATTGATTCATAGCAGTGTGATTCGAATTTATCATTCCATGTTCGCTGATGTTATTTTCACTGTGTAACGTGAGATTTGCCATGTTAAAGGTGCGTGCGGCTCACTTCGCGGTCCGATTAGTTATGTTTAATATTACTGCTGACGCATGAATACCTTGATGATCAACAGATTAGTAGCATAAAGTTAGTTAAGTGTGGGAGAGCCATGCTTCGGCACGAATGAGCCGACTCGACCAGAGTGATACCACGGCCTCACAGAAAACTGCCGTGAAACAACGCTTGCGTTGTGTGTCGTTTTGTGAGTGAGGTTACTGGAGGCCCAATCCCCGATTCCCCAACAACCCTTCAATTCTTATTCTTCAAGTCCGGAAACGCACTTATAACGCCTCTGGTGTTTCGGGTGTTCATGGGCGGCGGTGATTGCTTAGCATTAGGTGATCCGTCTGCTCGTTTACAGGTTTATACCATAAAAATGCACATTACTATCGTGAGACATACTAAATTAACTAAAAATCACGTAAATTAATGGAGAAATGCTTTACTAGTTTCGAGTCACAGAGGGACTCTTCATCATGAGCGTGCACAGACGCTGAGACATCGCGCAGCCTACTGGAGCGTTGTGCAGTCAAAACTATTAGACTGCACGGTTGGCGCGGTGGCTGGGCAACTGGCTGCCGTGTAACGGGTAGCGGGTTCGATTCCCGTACGGAGCAACTCTTTGTGTGATCCACAAATTGTTGTTTCGGGTCTGGGTGTCATGTGCATGTGAAATTATATGTTTGTAAACGCACCCACGACACAGGAGAAAATCCTAATGTGGGGCAACGTTTTTTAAAAGAAAAAGAAAAATACAAAGAGCTTTTCTCCATTAATTTACGTGCTGTGACTTTTAGTTAATCACATTACCTTTTTACTTAGTGTTCACGGGTCATATACGGTGTTCGCAAACATAAACAAACATCATACATAGGTACATAATTATGTAAATAAGCATATGATATAAACATATAAAATAAACAGTATCTTACGCTATACTCATAATTATTAAGTAACATATAATGTTATCTGTTGCCTGGCCACTGGTAGATATTATTTAAAATATCATATCACTAAGTTTATGTTTGTTTTTTTTGAAAGTCGGATAGATTAATATTCTTATTGTATTTGTTCATTATTCTAGAGAAGGTTATTACTAGATATGTGCCGTGGATTTGCTTTTGTTCCGGAGCTGCGGACTACGTAGCGGGTTTACCGGGGCTCCGGCTTGAAAAGCAGGAGTAGAAACGGAGTGGATTATGGCATACATAAATGGCGCTGACACGGCACGGCTACGGCACACCATTTTTTGCTTTGGAAATACGTAATACAAAAATGCTGTAAGCGTGCTGTCAGCGCGCGGTCCATGTGCTTACAGCCTTTTTGTATTGACGTTATTAAATATATCATACAGAAGAATTAATGTTCTAAATTATAAATTTATTGCTAGGTATAGAGCAGTTCAAGTGGGATATGTCCTTTACTTGACTGCATGAAGCAGTGGTTGAGCCACTGGCTGCTGCGAATCGATTCCCACTCGGAACGACTCTATGTGTAATCCACAAATGATTGTGTCATGTCTAGGCGTGACGTGTGAGTTACAAAAATGTAGTGTAGGCAGGACACAGATTAATAAATGAAAAAAAGTATGCATTTTAATCTAAAAGATCTATTATTAGACTTTTTCTTCCGGGGCTCCGGCTCGACAAGCAGTAGTAGGAACACGGTGGTTTTTAGTAAGAATGTGACACTTCTTCTTGCCTCGCCCAGGGCGGGAGAAGTAATTGGATGATTTTCCTCTTTAAAAAAAAAAAAACAATTTTTCTTAACTATTGTAGATACTAATGACGTACAAACTGTACGTGCAAACATTTATTTATCATTCACTGATATATTACCTACTGTTTTATCTCTTACAAGTGGCGAATGATCCCGAAAGTGTCATTTGGTGATAGGAACAACACCTACAAGTCATTTATTACTAAATATAAACAAAGACAGTTTTGTGTGTAATAAGGTCATATGCACTTACTCTATCGAAGTATTCTATTCTATCTAAATATTTTCTAGTATAGCTCTATGGAATAGCGTTAACAGTTTTTTTTTGAGAGGGGAAAATCTTCCAATGCCTTCTCCCGCCTTGGGCGAGGCGAATGGGAGTGAAGACACTTACTGACTAAAAACCACCCCGTTCCTACTCCTGCTTTTCGAGCCGAAGCCCCGGTAAACCCGCTAGGTAGTCCGCAGCTCCGGAAGCTCTAAGAGTGGTTATGAAAAACATTTTTGCGGGTTATTGAATGAAATGAAAAAAAGTGGACTTAGATTATTAGGTATATCAAACATGGTTTGTCAATTAATGATTACCATATTAACGGTATTACCTCTTTTTTGACTGAGGGAAATATTAAAAGGCACCTAGCTTTTTTGGGAAAAGACTAGGGAGTGTGAGATTATTACCTCACTAAAACTCCGGTGGCCACCATCTGCATCTGAAAGAGGCACCGGGTCCTCTGTGTAGACCTCGGAGCCCTCATGGTGCAATGCCTATTATACACGATACCTAGGTACCTAAGTATTAAGTGAAATTTTTATCGAGAATCCATGAGTGTATTATTTCGTGAAAGAACAATAAATATTAATACTTACCTACCAATTTCGATATAGTTTTATTAAAGTTTTTTATCGTTCCTGTAGGATTAAAGGTCGCCTTACGAGCGATAGATTAAAACAAGTATAAAAACCTAGGCAATGCAGTTTCGGTGTTCAGAATTGCGTGATACGAGACAATTCTGACCACGACACATTGTAATAACTTGGGACTATGAAGTTGTTAGTGTTGACGGCGATTTTCGGTATGTTTCTTGTTTTTTGTCCTATATTATAATTATAAGTTATCCTGTTTTTTTGGAGCTTCATTCTGTGTGAAGGAAATGAGGTGTATTTGGGCTACATTTGTATTACATTTTTCAAATCATTTTAATGCATCCATAGTATACAATTTTAATACAGTAATATGTCTAAAATATATGTTTTGTGGTTCAAAATAAATTAGCATCATCATCATCATCATCATCTGTTTGTGATCTTGTACTGCTGTTTATAGGCCGCTCCAATAACTTGCGTCTGCGCTCGATTAATTACAAGTACTTTAATAAAAAATATATTTCATAAACTATTAAGTAATTTAGATCACTTATTAAATTATAATCAGTGATTGAAACAAGCACCAGAATGAACCATAAATTATTACTTATATAAATTGTTCTCGGTAGTTATACATTGTATACTTGCAACCAATAACTAACTGCCGCACTCAGAGACATTTAATGATTACTTAAGCTATTCCTTAGTAACGATTTTGTATCGAAAACGATTGCTAAGAACTGGGTTAAGTAACCATTAAATGACTCTGAGTGCGGCAGTAAAACAATAATAAAATCTTGTTCCAGCCGCCGTCACTTGCAGTCCAGTTAGTGAGAGCAATACATGGCCTTGGCAAGTAGGCAAAGAATACTCCTACAATGTAGAATCTTATACTTGGACCAATTATGAGAAAAGCGACAGCTATGGCAATTCCTTCAAAACTCTATTTATGGTTCGTGTGCTGTCACCTGGCCGCTTGCTCGCTAAGCTAGAGAGCCCAATGTTCGCACAGTTCCACGACCAGGTCACCAGGGAAGAATGGCCAACTGGATTAGATTACAATCCTGTTGAGAAATTTGAACACCCATTTGAAATCTTCGTCCAAGGAGGACGTGTCGTTTCTTTGAAACTTCCAGAATCACTCTCTGTACCCAATGAGAACTTGTTGAAAGGTCTGATTGGCGCTTTACAAGCAGATCTATCAACCTATAATCATGTTGATGATTTCCCGAACAGCTATGATAAAGAAAGCTTCCAAGGTTTATTCAAAAAGATGGAAAGTGACGTCACTGGTGATTGTGAGACACTTTACTCAGTAGCGCCGGTTTCTGCTGATTGGCATCGCGAATTACCAGACTTTGCTGAAGATCCTATAGAAATAACTAAAAGCAAAAATTACGATTCTTGTGCAAAGTTTGTTGACTTCAATTTTGGTGTCCCTGAAGGTGCAGTATGGAAGGGATTGGCTATTGACAACGAAGAAAAACAGTTTATTAAGCACACAACTGAGACACGTTTGCTCGTTGGCAAGCATGGCACAATTTACAAATCTGAGAGCTTTGACTCTGCTGTAGCAAATCCACTTTTATTTGGTAAACAAAAGGCGCAAGTTCACAGTTACATCAGCTTTAATCTTTTATCAATTCAACCAGAAAGTTCCAAGGAATGGGTTAAATCTGAAGAGTATCGAACAGTTGACTCTTTAATCTTTAGGTATGACCCTAAAACTATAATAAAGGCAAGTGAAAAATATATCGCTGATGCACAGAAATTACTTCAAGAAATGACTCCTTTACTGCAAGACCCAAGCGTTCTACCCAAGTCCGATTTCCTTTCAAAGTACAAGAACCTTATTCGCTTGATTATGTTTATGAGTCCTGAGCAACTTGCTCAATTGAACAATAGCATTGAAGTTGCAAAGTCATCGAAAAACGTGGCTAAAAATAACATGTGGATAATATACCGTGATGCTGTTGTCCAAGCAGGCACTTATACAGCTTTTCAAGAAATTAAGAACTGGATCCAGTCAGAAAAGGTTAAAGGTGATGAGGCCGCGGATGTTATAAGTTCTATGGCCAGTGTACTTCGTGTTCGCACCAAGAAAGTTATGAGCGAATTCTACGATTTAGTCATGAGTCCAGAGGTTCAGAAGCAAGAGTACTTTAACACAACCGCACTCTTGGCTGTGTCAAAGTTCATCGCATCGAATGAAGACGACTCATTCCTAAAGGAGAAAGTTATTCCACGACTATCCGAAGAACTGAAAAAAGCTATCGAAATTGATGACAAAAACAAAGCTCAGGTTTACGTGAGGGTTCTTGGTAACTTAGCTCATCCGGAAATTTTAAAAGTTTTCGCTCCTTATCTGGATGGTCATGTGCCAGTTACAAAATACTTACGCATTCAAATGGTTATCAGCCTTAAGTCTTTGGCCAATACTAAGGACATACATGTACGTGCTGCACTATTCAGCCTTTTGAAGAATACTGCTGAGCCTTACGAAATCAGAGTTGCTGCTGCTCTGAATATTTTCCTAGCCTTCCCAAGTCATGAAATGATGCAAATAATGGCGCACATGTCTGGTACTGACCCAAGCACACAAGTTCGTGCAGTACTGACAAACGGCATTACTTTTGCCGCTGGTCTTAAAGATCCACGATTCACGAAACTGTAAGTATTATCTTTCGTAAAAATATATCACTGTTTAATAATAAAATAGAATACTTATGTACTATCACATATATTATGTGATAATGACTTGATTACATGATTCTATCGATTTTAATAACAATCTACAATATTGAGAACAATTACTTATACCTAAAATATTTTTGTTTTCAGCGCTAAAACTGCAAAATCGGTCCTGTACTTGTTACCTAAAGAAAAGTTTGGCTATCGTTACTCAACTGAGAGCTTGGTCGACGAATATACGAGTGATGATGTAGCAGCGCACTTTAGAGAACTTTCGTATATTGGAAGTGAGAATCATATTCTTCCAGTGTACCAAAGGGGAGGTCTGAGATTTGGAAGCACTGGGTGGACCGAAGAAGAATGGGTAAACATAATATTTTTTAGGCTTTATGTGTTTAAAGTAAAACTTAGTACCTTGTCTAATATTAATATAATTTCTCTTATTACAGTTCACATACTCTGTATCGGATATGAAGCATTTGATGAACTATCTGAATGGAATGTTCGTTCAATTACCCGAAAAAAGTTATGGAGACGTTAAATTCTCAAGTAAAAAGATAGCTGACTTACTAAACATCAAGCCTAAGCATCGTTGTTATCTCGAGGGCTCCTTCTTCCTAAACAACTGGAACCAGCAAACGCTGTTAACTTTCACCCAAGATGACCTTGACTCTCTTCTCAAAGATTTTGTAAAAGAGACAGAAAAGCAACCAAATGAAATTAATTATACCAACCTCTTAAGGCAGAAACAGGTCTTTGTCACTTTCCCTCTATCTACAGGCATGCTTTTTGTATATGACTACAGCGAGCCAACTGTTGTGAAGATGCAAAGTCAATTGAAAGGCAACGTCGAAAAAGATTTTTCGATAAATTCTAATTTTGACTTGAAATTATTATATGCTAGAAATTTGGATGGTAGCATTGGATTCTTTGATGCGTTTAGCAACTTGTACGTGAGCTCAGGTGTTATCAACAAATTCCAATTTTACATTCCATTAAAAATGAGTGCAACATTGCAATTGGGAAAATCTAAATTGAGCCTTAAATTCGAAATGCCTGAACAAAATGTCAATTTGATGCACATGAGTGTATGGCCTTATATTTCACGTTACGACCTTTATTCACCGGTGACCGCCTTGCAATGCCCATCAACTAAGTTTATCGAGCGCTCGAAAAAAGTTGTTTCTGCTCCTTTTAAATTCGGTGAGATCACTGGCACCGTCTATGAATTGAGCGGATTCTCTTATTCTAATGACTACAAAAAGCCACTCAGTTTGTTCAAGGATGATTTCCTTACAAATGTACGCAACTTGCTGTACCAGAAGGACGTTGCCTATACTTCATTTGACTTGAAATATCTTGCCAAAGAATCACAAAACAATGCAGTGGTGTACAACATATTAACTGGTAAGTTATTAATTAACAATTTTGTAATTATTTACGTTATTATGAAACTAATAATCTGTTTTATATGCTCTTATTTTTATGTAGAAAATTATTTATTTCGTAGCAAACAACTTAATACTTTACAAATACCGACTAAATGACTAAATAGATCTAACCTCATTTATATCGTTCATAGGTATAGGGCACAGTGAGGGAGGTACGAGTGAAGAAATAGAACCAGCAAAGACCATGGTAAATGTCACATTACCCGGCCGTTATGAGGAGATAGTTAAGCGAGCTTCTGCGGGCATAGAATCTGCAACCAAAATTCAAATCCTTGACATTAGTGTTGAGTTTGAAGGAAAAAAGAAACAAGAATTTGTGTTGACAAGTGCTGTTGCTTATGGTTCGGCTGAAAGCAAGGTTCAGGCTGCTTGGTTTATAAATGCTGGTGAACAAATTAATGCTGTCTACAGAGTGATTGCACCTCAAATAAATCCATTGAACTTTGAGGAGGCTCTCAAGAATAAATTCAAAATTAAATACGAAGGTGACTTTAAAATTGGCAAATACGACAATATTCACTTCAAAGGTTTTGAGGAACGCAGTAAGAAATACACTGAACAATTACGAAACGACCCGTTAGGAAAACAGTGTTTAGAAGAAACTAAAAGAGACAATATCTACCTGAAAGATTGTCACAAAATGATCATAAAAGCTCACGCTCCTGACTATGCCAAAGGAACGTTTACTTATAAGCAACTGCCAACTGAATGGAACAAGTGGTTTGTTTCTGTTTATGAATATTTAAAAGACTTGTACAATTGGGATGAGCAAGTAGACAAGTTTAGGACCGTCAACGACAATACATTGGAAATTGTTTCTGAAGCTTTCTTCTACGACCACTACATCAATTATGAATTTTCCACCAAGAACGGAGTGGTAAAATTGAACAACGTGGAGATTTTGCCGTATTACCAGTACTTCACGGCTAACTACGCGCCTATTTCTCCCTGGGAACGTTCCAGAAACTGGTTTACTGATTACCAACACTTTCGTAAGTATAAACACATATATTTAGATTTTTTTGTTGGTTTAAGCAATGTTTTAACACTTTCTAATATTTTAGCCTTCTGTTCTGTGGATGACAACAAAATCAAGACGTTTAGCGGTCGCGAATATGACTACAGCGTGACTAATGCTTGGCACGTGGTTATGGTCGATAAGGCCAGGGAATTTGATAATGACATAGTAATTCTCATGAGAAGAGAAAAAGCAAATCAAGCAGTGGTTTATGTTTCGTACAGGTAAACAATAATTTTAATTTTCTAGCAGATACAGTTTTCTTATAACAGATAAGTTGTCATATGAACTTTGATTTGTGATTAAAATTGATATTTGAAACTTGATATTGTCTGAATAATTATGCTAAAGGTTCAGGTTCGAAGCCAAGCCAAACTTAATTAAGAGAAGACAGGAAAACAAAAACAGTTTTTCAGAACGAAGTAACGTCACGCCTTTGATCCCCGAAGGGGTAAGCGAAGGTGCACATTACGGCACTTAATGCCGCTATACAATGTACACCTATTTTTCACCATTTGTGTTATAAGTCCCTTGTAATAGGGGGTGAGCCTATTGCCATAAACTACTACTAACGCCGTTTTCCAGAACGAATTTCTTTGTAACGAATGAAATACATATAAATAACTTCGCTACATAATTAATGTTATCCTAGTATTTTAAACCGCTTTATTTCCATTCAGGACTGCACACGGTCAAACTGTGGAGATTGAAATCACACCGAAAACAATTGAAGTTACAACGAATGCAACACGTACTACTTCGGCCGGAATCACCACCTATTTCAATTTGCAAATGAACGCTCCTATATTGGAGTACTATACCATTGCCCATGACACTGAATTCTTTAGCCTTAACAATGGGCAAGTTCGTTTCATGTACGACAACCATCGCCTTGTTATTTTCACTGATGACCACCGCAGTTCCACTTGGGGCTTATGTGGAATGAGCACATCCCAAATCAGTGATGACTATATCACTCCTTTTGGTGTGGTCTACGTCCCTGGTTACTACGGAGCAGCTTTTGCTCTGGATGAAGAATGCAGTGACCCTTCAACCCTGGAACTGAAGAATAAAGCCAAACTGAAGGCGTACCAGCCGACAACTAAGTACACCAACATTCTTTGGTCTGATGATGAGTGGAGTAAGATCAAGAATGAATCTGTTAAAGGAGCGAAATCTTTTAGACAAAAGTTTTGAGTAATGATATTTTTAGTTAACCATTGTTAGTTATTAATAAACTGAATATTTCAACTGTAACTACACAATGTAATTCTGATTTACATATGACATAATTTGTTTATTTTATTAGAATATTGATATCATATTACGTGCAATTCTGCCGACATAATACTAATATCAGTATAATGTTGCCAGAATTTCATTATTTGTAAAACGGATTATGTGACGACGTATAGAAAAAAAATTAATCACTAAACTATGCTTATTGAATGATTATTATTTATGAGCTATCGATATGCCTATGTACTCCGTGTTTGTACCTAATAAACGAAAAATATTTATATAGTTAACTAAAATTTATTTTGGTTAACCAACATTTTATTTATTTATTGTATATACATTACTGAATAAATGCCTAAAGAAATATAAACAAGTGTAACAATTAATTATATACCTGATGTTAGAAAAAAAGCCGGAATATCAAAATAATAAAAAAAAACAACAAGTAATAGAGAAAACATATTTAATCACTCCATTGGTATACAACATAAACAGAAAAAAGTATTAGGATGTTAATATGATTTAATTAGGTATAACATAAGACATAGTTTCCCAAGTAGTAAGCAGTTACAAAGAAATGATTGTTGAGTATGAGGTATAAAATCAGGTGGGTCTTTGGCCACTTTTATATGTTTTTGGTATCAATTCTTTCCCGGAGGCGCCAATGTCAAAGCTTTATCACCAATCAACCATACGCTGTGCATAGTAAACACGGTAAAACAGCTTAAGCCTTCTTTACCGTTTATACTTTATTATTAACTAGCGACCCGCTCCAGCTTCGCAAGGGTTTTTTTTGAGGGGAAAATCATCCAATGACTTCTCCCGCCTTGGGCGAGGCGTGAGGGACTGTCAGACTTTTACTGACTGAAAATCACCCCGTTCCTTCTCCTGGTTTTCGAGCCGGAGCCTCGGTAAACCCGCTAGGTTGTCCACAGCGCCGGATCGCAATGGTGATATCTGATGCATGTATTATAAACGTTTCTATTGAATTAGGTACTCTATCTAAGTATTAAAAAAGCGCATCAAAATCCGTTGCGTAGTTTTAAAGATTTAAGCATACAAATGGACATAGGGACAGAGAAAGCGACTTTATTTTATGCTATGTAGTGATTGTATTATTATAATAATGTATTTTGCCAGAAAAGCAAATCGAGAATTCGTGGTCGATAGTCGCACTTACAATAATAATACACACGAGACAGTCGTGTGTTTAGAAAAGATAAAATACATTTAGTTTCGGTAATATAACAACTATATACAATAACAAAAAAGTGTAAAGATAAGCCAAACTTACTTTGATTTCAGCAGTACTTGGCACGACATACACAACGTCACGCCTTTTTATCCCCGAAGGGGTAGGCAGAGATGCACATTACGGCATGTAATGCTGGTATACAATGTATACCCACTTTTCACAATTTATGTTATAAGTCCCATGTAATAGGAGGTTAGCCTATTGCCATATACCTACAGGGCAATTCAAAAAGCCGTGTGCCGCGTGTACTATGATATACTACTGAAAAAATGAAAAAACTCCAACAACACTTTGCCCGACCCAGGAATCGAACCCGAGACCCCTTGCCCGGCAGTCGTACTACTTATTAGGTATATATATAACTAGCTTTTACCCGCGGCTTCGCTCGCGTTAAGAAGTATTATTATTAATTAGCGTAAACATTATTTTGTTCGTTCCATTACGTACTGATAGGTTCAAACTAATACATTTTACATCCTTCATCATCCCTTATTTTATCACCCGTGGGGGTTGAATGGGGGTTGAATTAATCAAAATCGTATTTAAGCGAACGTCATCATAAAATTCTGATTCGTCATCAGGACTTCTTCATAAAATCTAAGAAGTTGTATACAAACTTTCATCCCCCATTCAGGGGAAAAATAGGTCCCCTTAGGGATGGAATTTATCAAAATCCTTTCTTAAGGGTTGCCCACGCCATAGTAGCTTTATGCACGCAAAGTCTCAGCCCGATGGGTTTAAAATTGACAAAGTTTCATACAAAATTTCATCCCCTATTTTATCCTCTTGGGGGTAGAATTGATCAAAATCCTTTCTTAGCGGATGCCTACGTCATAACATCTACCTGCATGCCAAATTTCAGCCCGATCCGTCCAGTGGTTTCAGCTGTGCGTTGATAGATCACTATGTCAGTCAGTCAGTCAGTCACCTTTGAGTTTTATATATTTAGATTTTAAGGGCTAATGCTTAAGTATGGGAGAGCCATGCTTCGGCAAAAATAGGCCACGGAGTAATACCACGGCCTCACAGATAGCCGACGTGTGCCTTGTGTTTTGTTGTGTGAGTGAGGTTACCGGAGACCCAATGCCCGAAGCCCCATTTCCAATCATCCCCATCCCTGATTCCCCATCAACCTTTAAATTCCTAACCCCCAAAAGATCGGCAATGCCCTTTTTTTTTGATGGGACAAGCCGGCCACAACCTCCCACACCGTTGCAACTCCTGTAAGTCAGGGTCTACAGTAAATACAACCATGAAAACACCGGAACACTGAAGTCCGGCGCGTCTCAGGGACGTGAATGACTGTCTTGTGTTTCACTTCTAGTGTTTCGGGTGTCCATGGGTGGCGACGATTGTTTATCATCAGGTGATCCGTCTGTTCGTTTAGCGGCTTATTCCATACAAAAAAATACCGGCTGTATCTTGGGATACGATTTTTTAAAACAAAAATTTTGATAAGAAAATGCTTACTTATGTTTATCAGTAATTTAGTAACAAAAATATTTTGTTTCTAGATGATTATGCCTACTTTTCGAGATCATTCTTTTACTAATTGGATGGATATTTTGGAATTGTTTTGACCTTCAAACTTACTAGAAAAGAGAGTTAGATTTCAGCCATGATCGTCCTACTGCTGGGCAAAGGCCTCCCTACCCTCTTTCCACTTCTCTCTGTTTAAAGCTTTTGAGAGAGGAGAGTAGGTATTTTTTTAAACTCTCTGGCAGGATCCACCATTGCCCTCGATTCCATAAAAAAATTGGCCTATGGGTGACCCTGTATAAATAAATATGATTTTTACAAAATTTGCTTTTTAATACATTTCTAACGATTTTTAATTAAATGCCAGCGACAATATTCAACTTGACACCTCTAAGTGATCCCAGGTCAACGCTCAAAATCTTTACAAATAAACGGACAGCCAGAGAATCAAAAAAGTAAATCCATTCAAGGTTTGTTTTTCACAAAAATTAATAAACTTGTTAAAAATAATAATTTTGGATTCGATAGCACGTTATCACAATTTTGGCGAGGTTAGGGGTCTTCTAACTTACCTAACAGGGAATGATAACTGGTATAAAACCAGGCACACAGGTCTCGTGGATCAGAAGTGTGCTCGACTGTGCTACACTGAACACGACCAGAGAAACTCTTGGACTATGAAACTTCTAGTGTTGACGGCGATCGTCGGTAAGTTTTATTTTTAATTTATATTTAGATATTTATGAATATAATAGTTATATGTATAGAATAGAATCAGGCGTTACCATGCTAAATTTCAGAATATTATAACTTATAATTTTCAGAGGTTACTATTTAAATGAATAAATAATATTAGAAAAATGTATCAAAATATCAGACGGCTACTTAGAATGTTTCTGTCAGATTTATGTGTTTTTAAATTAATGGTTAAGTTCTTGAAAGTAGGCTCGTTCTAACATATCTATAACCAAGAAATAAAAAAACGAATATCCTTTTTATAACTGAGAATTTTAACAAGATGTAGTTTTTTATTCTTTTTTGAATTGAATATTTGTAATTTTCAGGTTTAATATTTTTCGCGTATTATATTGTTTTTAAACAAAAGTTTTTGTTTAAGTCAATAGAATTAGTGAATTATAATTTAGCGATCTTTATTAGAAAATGTTAATGTGGTATAATAATAAATAATTTGCAAACAGAACATAATTACAATCACAATTACAAGAATAATAGGTACCTAGAAAATATGACAATTTTGCATATATCTATTTTCTCGTTATATATTACTAACTTCTGCCACTTCTTCGCCCGCATTACCGTGGGATGAAATGTATCCTATCACCCAAGTTTTTCAGTAGTTTCAGCGTGATTGACTGACAAACATTCAAAATACAAACAAAAAACTCTCACATTTATATTTCTATTCAATATTTCAGTTTTAATTTTATTATTGGTAATTTAAATATAATTCGTAATAGAAATTGCCTAAAACAGCTGAGCAAATGAGATGGTATCGAATGTTACGAATAGTCCCATTACCTCATACAATAATTATGATAATTAAGATGTGAGCCTATTTAGTTAAAATATTATCGCAACTAAATGTTCCTCTTGAATTACTCTATCGCAAATAATGTGTATCTCTTTCTATGCGAAAACAATACTTACAGTTCGGTACAATCATTAAATAGTAACTACTAATTTATAACACTGAGTAAATTATAAAATTAAAATTATATTTTCCTTTTGTTTCAGCCGTCGTCGCTTCGAATCCATTAACTGGAAATGCTAAATGGCCCTGGCAAGTAGGAAAAGAATACGTCTATGATGTTAACACTTACACCTGGACCAAGTTCGAGAATAGCAACAGCAATGGCAACGCTTTCAAGTCCCAGTTCGTGATCCGCGTCCTGGCCCCTGGACACCTTCAGGCTAAATTACAAAACCCCACACAAACCCAGATCCAAGGAGTTTTGGATATCAACAAGGTTCCTTCTGACTTGAAATACGAACCAGTTCCGAAAATCGACGAGGTTTTCGAAATTTTCGTTGATGGAGGCCGAGTGCTCTCTCTGAAAGTACCTTCTTCCCTTTCATCGGCCGATGTGAACATACTCAAAGGTCTAATCAGTGCCCTCCAAGTCGATCTGTCTACCTTTGGACATGTGGACAGTTTCCCCAACAACTTCGACAAAAATACCTTCCAAGGTCTCTTCAAGAAATCGGAAGCTGATGTCACAGGCGACTGTGAAACTCTATATTCCATTTCTCCAATTTCTGTGGAAGTACGTCGTAGCTTGCAATCGTTTGCTGAGGACCCCATCGAGATCACTAAGAGCAAGAACTACGACTCTTGCAAAAAACGTGTCGGTTTAGGCTTTGGTGTCCCAGAGGGAGCCGTCTGGAATGGACTCGCTTATGAAAACGATGAAAGGCAACTCATCAAGCACACTTCTGAATCACGCATTCATGCTGGTAAACAGGGAACGATCTACAAGTCGGAAACGTTGGACACCGTGTTTGTGAACCCTCTCTTGTTCGGAAAACAAAAGGCTGAAGTCTACAGTTACGTTGGTCTTGTTTTGTCTTCTGTGGAGGCGATTGGGGAAACTGAATGGAAGCAATCTGAAGAGGTCCGTGAAGTTGACTCACTTCTGTCATCTGAAGGCGCTGAGATATTCTTCAAAGTGAGCCCCGAAAACGTTGTCAACGCCCAAAAAGTTCTCCAAGAAATCACTCCGCTGCTGGAAGACCCTAACAATCTGCCCAAGTCAGAATTTTTATCAAAATTCAATGTTCTGGTTCGTTTCATCATGTTTATGAATTCTGAGCAATTAACTCAAATGACTGACGGCATGGAAGTTGCAAGGACTTCGACTAACGTAGCAAAGAACAAAATGTGGGCTATCTATCGTGATGCAGTTGCCCAAGCGGGAACTGTAGCTGCCTTCAAAGAAATCAAATCGTGGATTCTGAGCAAAAAAATTCAGGGCGAAGAAGCTGCTGAAGTTATTGCATCTGTGCCTAGCAGTCTTGATTACTCTGACAAAGAAATCGCAAATGAATTTTTCGAACTAGCTTTTAACCCTGTTGTTGTAGAACAAAGGTACCTTAACACTTCAGCTTTATTAGCCGCTACTAAATTCTTCCGCTCTGGAAAGGAGAACGTCTTTGTGGTTGAAAAGGTTATTCCTCGTTTTGCCTCAGAACTGAAAAAAGCTATCGAAGAAGATAACAGCAGCAAGGCTCAGGTTTATATTAGAACTCTTGGCAACTTAGCTCACCCAGACATCTTGAAAGTCTTCGCTCCTTACTTTGAAGGCAAAATTACCGTTACCAAGTATCTTCGTACACAAATGGTAATTAGCTTGAAGACTTTGGCTAACATGAAGAACGAATATGTTCGCGCCGTACTCTTCAGCATCTTGAGAAACACCGCTGAACCATACGAAGTCAGAGTCGCTGCGGTTCTGAACATCTTTTTGGCTTTCCCCACTTCCGAGATGATGCAAATTATGGCACATATGACTAACGATGACCCAAGCGTTCAAGTGCGTGGTGTAATTGCAACCAGCATTTCTTTTGCGGCTAATCTGAAGGACCCACGTTTTGCTCAGCTGTAAGTAATCTTTAATAATATAAAGTTATCAATATAATGTTATTTGAAATAAAATATTTTCTATTGAAGAAATCTTCAATAATATTGCCATAACTTAATTTATTTTACCTATTTCAGCGCCAAGACCGCTCAAGCTGTGTCGAGTATCGTATCAAAGACCAAATTCGGGTACCGTGCTTCAGCCGACAGTATTATTGATGACTACACTTCCAATGACGACCTTGCCCACTTCAGGGAATTGTCTTTCATCGGCAGTGACGACAGCTCCACACCCAAGTACCACAGGACAGCACTGAGATTAAGAGGCAATGGACTGACTGAAGAAGACTGGGTAATTATTAATTTTACTTTTCAATTTTATAAGATGAAGAATTTTTGTACAAATATTACGAGTATCGTACAGCTTTTAACAATATGGTTTTTGTTTTCAGATGTCATGGTCGGTTTCCGACGTACAAGACCTATTTAACTCTATGCTGGATCTTATGGTTGCTGACCAATATCCAGAGACAGACTTCAAGTTCTCAGCTGAGAAAATCGCCAAAGAACTAAACATTAAACGTGAAAACGAGCCCCTAGAAGGCGCATTCTTCATTGACAATCTAAATCAGCAAAGACTTTTCACTTTCGGTCAAAAAGACCTCCGTAATCTTATCGGTGAATACTTTGGAAAAGTCAGCAAACTATTCTCTGGAGATGTGAACCAATTCACAAAGGTGATCATAGCCAAACAGGTTGTCGTTACCTTCCCTCTGGCTGCTGGTTTCCCATTTGTTTACGTGTACAGCGAACCCACTTTGTTCGATATTGAAAGCGTAGCCTCAAGAGACAATGCTAGTCCATTCACTTTTGATGTCAAATTCACTTATTCAAGGAATTTGGATGGCAGTGTTGGTTTCTTGGACACTTTCAGCGGAGTATACGCCAGCAGTGGTGTCATCAACAAGTTGCAATACTTTGTCCCTGCAAAGGTTACCGTTACCCCAACCCTCTATGTTAATGTTGATCTTAAATTCGAGATTAGCCTACCTGAAAAAGACGCCAACCTTATTCACATGAGTGTGTTCCCTTACACATCTCTGCAAAAAATGCATTCTGCATTGGCTGTGTCTGAAGACCCATCCACCAAAGTCATTATGGGCTCTACTCCAGTTCTGGATACCGACCTAACCATTGGCGAGTCTGCTGGTGTCAGTCTTAACCTGAAAGGACACTCTTACTCCACTGATTTCAAGAAAAACATTTTCGCTTCTGACCTTTTGACGAACGTTCGCAACTTGCTGTACCAGAATGACATTGCTTGTACGCACTTCGATTTGAAATACGTAGCTAAGGACACTAAGAACAAGAAAATTTCAACTACTATGTTGTTTGGTAAGTTTCATAAACGACACTATTGTGTATATTAAAAACGTTCGGTAACGAATCTTAATTTTATCATTTACATTTGTTACAACTTTTATTACAGAAACATTATTCGACTTCAAAGGAGATGATGAATTAAAACCTGCAGGCTACCTCACTGATCTGATTGGCAACAGCGTGAATCGTCGCAAGAAGCTGGCTGGTCAAGCTGCATCTGGAATCGAATATGCTAAAGTCCGAATTGCTGATGTCAGTGTTGTATTTGATGGAGAAAACAAAAAAGAGTTTGTATATACTTCAGCCTTAGCTACCAACCCATTAGACAACAAAGTTCAAGCCATTATCTACACAAGTGGTTGCGTGCCAATCAATGCCGTTATCAAGATTGTTAAGCCTAAAACTGTTCCATTGAACTTTGAGAAGGCTCTTAAGAATGAAATTAAGGTACAATATGAAGTGGACTTCAAGTACGGAAACTCTGACAACATTCTTTTCAAAGGTATTGGTCAACGTAGCAAGGAATACACTGAAAGATTATCCAACGATCCTGTAGGAAAGAAATGCTTGGAAGAGACTAGCAACAAGAACTTCTACCAGAGGGACTGTTACAAAATGATCGTCAAGGCACACGCGCCTGACTACTTTAAGGGTACTGTGACATACAAAGACGTTAACCCTGTACTTCTGAATGCAACCTACAAAATATACAACATTTTCAAACACTTCACAACTTGGGAAGAGGACGAGGACCTATTGAAGGCTACCGAAGATGGTAAAGTGGAAATTGAAGCGCAAGCATTCTACTACGACAACTACATTAACTACAAATTCAACACCAAGTATGGAGAGTTCCGCATGAACAATGTCGAGGGACGTTCCTACTACCCCTATGCCATGGCTCTCTACACGCCCGTTACCCACTGGGAGCGTTCTTACAACTGGTTCACAGGCTACCAATACTTGCGTGAGTGTCAATCGATCACTTAATTTTATTTTAATTGTGCATATAGGCTGTACTATTATTATACTCATCGTTTTATTTTTCTTACAGCTTTCTGTACTGTGGACGACAACAAGATCTGGACGTTCAGCGGCCGCAGCTACGACTACAGACTGACTGGATCGTGGCACGTTGCTATGGTGGACGAATCTGGAGAGAACGGAAACAAACTAGTCATCCTAGTGAAGAGGGCTGGTGATAACGACGAGGAGGTCTACGTTTCTTACAGGTCAGTATATACACCGTGTCTCACGGATTTGCCATGACATTCCGCTTATTTTGTGATGTGTATTAGTCAACGTGAATAAATTATCATCTCAATTTCAAACACTTTTACTAATTTACTCTATTTTATTTCAGCACTAAATCGGGCTACTACGTGGAGATCCAAATTAACTCCAAGACATACGAAGTTACCAGTAACGCTAAGAAGGTCGCCGAAAATGCAGTCACCACATACTTCGACGAAGTATTCAAGGTACCGCTCGTGGAGTACTACTACTCGATGGAAGACAACTACCAAGTCTACAGCTTGAACAATGGAGCCATCCGTTTCATTTACGATGACCACCGTCTAGTTATCTTCTCCGACGACCACCGCAGCACCACCAGGGGTCTCTGTGGACAGAGCACTTCCCAACCCAGCGACGACTTCATGACTCCATACGGTCTGGTAGACCTCCCTGAGCTTTACGGAGCCTCCTTCTCATTGGAAGGTGAAGGCAGCGACCCTAAGACCGTGGAGCTGAAGAAGCAAGCCAAACTGAAGGCATACCAGCCCGTCACTGAGTACACCAACATTCTCCGTTCCGATGATGAGTGGAGCAAGATCAAAAACGAATCCATTAAGGAATTGTAAATACTTTACAGAAACAACGGACCTAAGCATGTCATACGGACAACGATGGACCTACTTTAAAGGTTTTGTGATATAGTTTAAATGAATGATCAACTTTTAGCTCAAAACTAGTGTAATGAACCCACAGGAACTGATTGTATATAATGTATATTTATACATGTATTCGTAATTAATTTATTGTTAAAAAACTTCCTGAATTATAGAAAACATGCAATTTTATATTCTGCTTTTATTTATTTTTATGGACATGATTGTACTTGAGCGAGAAATCATGAGATCATTAGATCAGCTGATAAAATTTAATTAGGTACTTGTGCTCATAATCCAAATAGACAGCTGCACTGAATAAAGCAAAAATTTTAATTTGAATAGAACATGAACATGAACTGATTTTCCTATGAGATGATGACTCTAATAAAATACGATGGGGTCAAAACTGTTTAAAAATCTTAACGAAATCGTTTAAATAAGACTTAAACAATAATTTTCTGCCTAGTGGGTGACTAGGGCCAATTCAAAAATCCCTTCGGAAGCGAGGTATCACCCTAAAGAGTATAAAAACGAATCCAATGTTAACTAATAATTTTTATCACAAGTATTGAGAGCACTCTGATACATTAAAATTCAGAATGAATGCATGCATGAAAAGACTGATGACTGTTGATGAAGCGAAAGAGGTGGGTAAGAATTGTAGCAATTGGCGTTCCATTGTCTCTGCCTACCCCCATGAAAGACAGGCGTGTGGTTATGTATGTATGTAGATATGTATGAATGCTTAAGTGCCTTACACCCATTCTACACCTTATACTTACAAATATTTGATCCGTTTGAGTATCAAAACTCCAGTTTTCTAAGTAAGCCACACCATCGCTTACCACCAGGGGAGACAGTGGACAAATGCCGACCCATTCAATGTGCAGTCAATCTCATTACCACTTTTTTTCTAAAATTCAAAACCAAAGTTTATTTTTGGTACTATTGTCTACACATTTTAATAGATCTGAGGTACTGCCAAATACAGCTACGACTACTATTTACTATATATGTTACGAAATTACTAAATGGAAAACTAGACTTTAACACAACATATGTTTTGAACCACTATCACCAAAATGACAGGCAAAATTTAAATTGTATCACACAGGACACGTGTAGAAATATTGTAGAAAGATAGTGAAATGACGCTGTTTGGAAAGATAAACTTTGAAAACCAGTACTTTGTACACAAACATTACAAACACGTGGAAAGTAGTAAGTTAAGGCTGTGACCGTGTATTTGCGCGATGATTTTTTATGTAAACTTTTATAAGGTTATATTATTTAAACACAATTCACAAACGGTAAAGGAAAATATCGCAAGGAAGCTATTTGATGATTGATATTTTAAAAACGTCTGTCTGTCGGTCAGTCCTTGTAATTTGCTCGTTCCAAAGTGTGCTATGGAGAAGAACGAGCAAGACTAGCTACAGTTACAATACAATTCTTTTACATTGTTTTGATTACTTTGCTTGAAAATTATCGGCTGATGATGACGAAATTGATGATAATGATACTCTACGACTCATAGGTACCACGAGTGTCAAAAGAACTGACTTAGGATGCTTTTCCAGCAGAGATATGCTATGAAGGTATGCTGCGAAGATGTAATAGCTAAGCTGTGAAACTATGTGACCGTTTCCACTGATACTAAGCTATGTAGCTGTGCAAGTAAGATGTGCCGCCGCAAAGTAGCTGCATGAGGAAGATGTGCAGCTCGAGTATGCGATGTATCGATAGTAGGGAAACTATCCATAGCACGCATCTTTCCATATAAAAATCATATCTTAGTTGAACCCGTTTCCTCCAGTGCTAAGCTATGTATACCACTGAATGTGATTGGTGGAAGACAAACGCATCCACAGCAATGTAGCATAGCACATCTCTGGTGGAAAAGCACCCCTAAAGAGACTAGGCAGCAGCGCTCTCTGATATAGGTATCTGAAGTTTTAAACTGCGTTCTCCAACCTCTAAAGCCTGCCCTGAGGAGTCTGGAGGACTGTCATGGGCTATTGATGATGATGATTATAATTTAATACAACTCGACAAACGTATTAATTTGCATGTTATAAAGTTGTTACAGATAAGCGGCTACAGTTCCGATCTGCGCTCGTGTTGAAGTTCGTTACCCTTGTGGTGTAAATAGCAACATTGTATCAATACCAAATTCACTTTCATTATAAACTTTCCTGTTTATCTGCCTTTTAACCTTTTATTAATACATAAAATTAATTGAAAATATGTATGTCAGCGGCTGATCTGGAAGTCATTGGAATAGCCTATGTTCAGCAGTGGACGTCTAGTTGCTGAAATGATGATGATGATTTTTAGAACGTCTATATTATGTAGCACTTTATTTGAACTAAATAAAGAGGTGTTTATATTTTAAAAACAAACAACTTTTTCAAATTCCATAATTAGGTAAATACGTTTATTACTCAACTCGTATTTTATAAGCTGAATTTCAGATTAAAGGTCGCCTCGTGATCGACCTATTTAAGTATATGTTTTTCTTTTAAGTAATCTTTACTAATGTATAAAACGTTTGTTTGAACGCACTAATCTCAGCAACTACTGGTCCAATTTGAATATTTATTTTTGTGTTGGATAATGCATATATCGAGGAAGATTATAGGCTATAAAAATCACGCTATGACAAATAGGAGCCGAGGAGTGGGTGAAAAATTATATAAATGCGAAAGTAATTCACGTATCTGTCTCTTCTTTAGGTCTAAATCACTGTACCTACTGATTTCAAAAAATATTTTTGTGTTGCACAGTAAGTTTATCGAGGAAGGTCAGTATTCGTTGCAGGCATATGGTGGACAGCCTCGTGGTAATTCCGATCTCCTTGAGGATAGAGACGTTGGTACGACGAGCGGTCCAAGGAATACGTAGCATGTGTCTCCAGCACCACATTTCAAATCGTCATACTAATACATTATTTTGTATCTGAATATGAAATGAAATTGTAACATTATGGAACATGCGGACAACGTTAAAGGTTACCGGGGCTCCGGTTCAAAGCAGGAAAAGGAACGGGGTGGTTTTTAGTCAGTAAGAGTCTGACACTTTCGCCTCACCCAAGGTGGGAGAAGTCATTGGATGATTTTCTCTCCTCAAAAAAAAAAAAAAATAAAAAAAAATGGAACAAGTTATGAAATAATTACATAAGATTTTAAAACCGTATTCTATCCTGGTCGATTAAATTAGCAGCAAGCGAGACACGACTGAAAACCTAGTCTAGCATCTAAGAACATACAAAATAATCTTTCAATTCAATATCAGGTCAATCGATTTTCAACAAATAGCTAAACATTGTAACTATCGGTCTGTAAGTTCACGGGGTCGGTCCTGAACCTAGTCCACGTGTAGAAACCTAGGAGTATATAAGCTAGGCTAGCCGTTCAATCGACAGAAGTACACTTCTCTAACAACCATCAAGTACCAGCACTCCTGAGGACTTAGATATGAAGTTGTTGGTATTGGCGGCGTTTATCGGTGAGTTAAATCTTTCAATATGTTTTTAATAAGTTGTCAATTTGGTGAATTTAAAGATTTTTGAGACTTGTTTCCAATATCACATATAATTCTATAAAAACTCTGACTTTCTCCCTTTGAATATTATAGTCGTGATGCCTTTACTCTAAGTCCTTTGCTATTCCTGACAAATTTAGTAATTCATGAGTATAGGACAATTTTATCATTAACTTCCCGTGACAGTCTTCTGCTAGACAGAATACAACTATTGCTTCCCTCGGTATCTCTTTAAAAGAGTAGGTTGATGCCAGATTTCTATAAAATGTGTAGTCAAATATTATATCGTCACAACAGCATGGATTCTATAGCATTTTACAGCACTTGGCAAGACCATTTAATAACTTTTGTGATTGATTAGGATTTAGTATCTACTTAAATTCCAAAAAGATTTTGGAACAATTGTTAATCTTATGATTTTACTTTTACAGCCGTCGTTTCCTCGGGAAACCTGAGCGAACCGGAACTGAACGTCCAATGGCCATGGCAAACTGGCAAGATTTACCGCTATGACGTCAACTCACACACCCTGGCCCGTCATCAAGAGGGTGCTAGTTCAGGCACCGCATTCAAGGGCGTGTTCATTATCCGCGTCAAGTCTCCAGGTCGCCTCCAGGCTAAGTTGGAAAACCCACAACATGCCCAAATCCATGAGCAGCTGCCCAACGACATGGCCATGCCGAAGAACCTCAAATACGAAACTGTTCAAAACCTTGATCAAGTTTTCGAAATCTCGGTTGAAGGAGGTCGTGTCCTCAGTGTTAACGTGCCCACCACACTCTTGCTTTCTCATGAAAATTTGTTGAAGGGTCTGCTCAGTACACTCCAGGTGGATTTATCTACCCACTCCAGCACCAACAACCGTGAGGACTACTTAGACAGGGAACGTGAGCAGGGACTGTTCAAAAAGATGGAGACTGATGTCACTGGTAACTGCGAAACTATGTACACTGTTGTTCCTGTGGCCGCTGAATGGCGACGAGAGCTGCCGCAATTTGCTTCTGAAGAGGATCCCATGGAAATTACCAAGAGCAGAAACTACGGTCACTGCCACCACCGTGTCGCTTACCATTTCGGAGTACCCGAAGGCGCCGAATGGACAGGAACTGCTCACAGCAACGAAGAAAAGCAGTTTATTTCACACGCCGCCGTATCTCGCATGCTCGTTGGAAAGCAGGGTCCGATTTACAAAGCTGAAACTACCAGTACGGTCAGCGTTCACCCTCTGATTTACGGAAAGCAGAAAGCGCAGGTTCACAGCCACGTTCAATTCAACTTACTGTCCGTGGAACAAGACAATGCTCCCGAATGGTCCAGTTTTCCCAGTAATCGTAAAATTAACACCCTTTTGTACTCACTGACGACTAAGCAAATGGCTATTCTTGACAAAACTTCCACGTTGTCACATTCTTCTGAGTCCCATGAACACCTGAACCACGATGAAGCCCGGCGAGAGAATATATTGAACGAAGATGTTTCAAGGTCTAGCTCCAGTGACTCATTGTCAGCGTACGTCAACGAAGATGTCCCCAACATGAACGAACCAGCATACGCTGCTCTGTACATGAGTGTGCAGTCACGCGGTGACAAAAAACAGAACGCAATGAACGTCCAGAAACTGCTTCAGGATATGGCTCAGCAACTGCAGAATTACAACAACATGCCAAAGGCTGACTTCCTCTCCAAGTTCAATATTCTTGTCCGCATCATTGCTTCAATGAGCAGCGAACAACTCGCTCAAATAAGTCGTGGTATTGAAGTTGGTAGGTCTTCCAACAATAATGTCAAGGCTGACATGTGGATGATCTTCCGTGATGCCGTCGTCCAAGCTGGCACTCCTCCTGCCTTTACACAAATTAAAACTTGGATCATGAACAAGAAACTCCAAGGTGAAGAAGCAGCTCAGGTGATCTCTTCTCTGGCTAGAACGATTCGCTATCCTTCCAAGGAAATTATGACGCAATTCTTTGACCTGGCTATGAGCCCTGAGGTTCAACAACAAAGGCGTCTTAATACGAGTGCCTTGATTGCTGCCACTCGATTAATCCACATGGCTCAGGTAAACAATGAAACTGCTCACAACTACTACCCCACTCACATGTACGGCCGTCTTACGGACAAACATGACATGTTTGTTTTGGAAGTGGTCCTTCCTCGTCTGGCTGAAAAAATGAACCAAGCTATTGAGCAACAAGAATGGAGCAGGGTGCAAGTTTACATTAAGGCTATCGGCAACTTAGGACACCGTGAGATTCTTCAAGTATTCTCTCCTTACTTGGAAGGCCGTATTCAAGTTCCACGTTTCATCCGAGTACAAATGGTTGTGCAGCTCCGATCACTGGCTAAGCACCATGACAATCACGTGAGGGCTGTACTGTTCAGTATTTTGAAAAACACTGCTGAGCCTTACGAAGTGAGAGTTGCGGCGATCCTAAACATTTTCTTGGCTCACCCAACAGTCGCGATGATGCAAGCTATGGCCCAAATGACTAATGATGACCCTAGCGTTCATGTTCGTTCTGCTATCAAGAGTGGTATTGTGTCCGCTGCAAACCTGAAAGATCCTCGTTTCTGGCATCTGTAAGTATATTGTTTTTATTTTTGCTGCGATTTTATACCAAACGTATCTGGCCCAAACATGTAAAGGAAGAAAAATGTAAAATCATGACATTATCTTAAAAAAAATATTTTAATTCAAAAGACGTACGTTGATACTTTTAATGGCTTATAGAATAATATTGAACTGTATCTCAATTCTGAAGATTCTATAAAAAATCGAAATTTGAACACTCATTTATTATTTTTAGGTCAAAGACCGCTCAAGCCGTAAGGGAACAGCTTACTCAGGAGAACTTCGGATGGCGCTCATCTGTCAAACACTTCGTAGACAACTATGTAAAGGATGATGAACAGGAATATTTCCGTGAATCTTCATACGTTAGCAGCGACAACCACGCTATGCCCAAATACCTGCAGTATTCGTGGAGAAGCAAAATCAGTGGATGGGCACTTGAAAACACTGTAAGTATCAATACAACATACGATTGTAATTCTAGTTACAAATTGACAACATCCAAAATAACAATAATTTAAACTTTTCTTAATTTTCAGATTGGCTCTTCAGTTTCTGATGCTAAGGCTATTCTCAACTTCATCAAACAGATAATGTATGAGCCTCTTAAGTCCAACGCCAATCACAAACACACAGCCCAAAAGATTTCTGAAATGCTGAACATCAGGTCTGAACCTCAGGACCCAATCCAGGGTGCTTTCTTCTACACAATTCTAGGCCAGGAAAGATTCTTCAGCTTCGATGAAAATGATCTTCTGACGTTGGTTCAAGATGTTATGGAACACATGAAGCAAGTAGAGAAGGGTATGGAGACCCACTACACCAAAGTTTTCAACTCAAACCAGGTGTCTGTCATGTTCCCTATTGCGTCTGGTATGCCATTCATCTACAAGTACAAAGAACCAGTAGCTATTCACGTTCAGGCTAAGTCTACTGGAAAGGTTGTCCGTGACCCCAACACCCACAAAGAAATGTCTTTACTCATGGACAAGGAACTGCAAATTACTGCTGCAAGAAACATTGATGGAAACGTTGGTTTCATGGACACTCTTAGCAACAAGTTGGCCAGTGCCGGTGTTGTCAAGAAATACCAAGTGAACGTACCTGTTAAACTGAACGTACAGATCAGCTCTGGAGAGGCAAAAATGAATGTTGAACCCCTGCGCATTGACCAGGACTACACTATTGCTCATTACAGCGTGTGGCCATACACTACCATCCAAATGAAGGATACCTTAGTGCCTTACTCTCAGGATGCTGCAACCAAAATTGTAGAGCGACCAAGGAAAGTATCTTCCACTGATGTGAAATTCGGACAACAAGTCGGCGCTGTGTTCCAACTCCAAGGATACTCTCACTCAAATGACTTCAGAAATACCAACCCCGTCCAGGTCGTGTCTAACATTGCTAACTTATTAGCTCTCAGAGATATTGGTTTGACACACTACAATCTGAAGTACCTTGCAAAACAGTCCCAGAACAAGAAGCTTACTTTAACCGCTGTCTATGGTATGTATCACTTTTGATTATAAGGAAATTATTTAAGAAAAATATTACTTTTTCTATACCAAATGATGCAAAAGATTGTAACATTTTGTTTTGATATTGTTTACAGATGAACTTTTCAACCAGAAACAGGGCGGAGAACTGAAGGAAGCTCGCAACGTGCAAGATGTTACCCCCAACAGTAAGGCTCGTCGTGGAGAAATGGTCAAGCGTGTGTCATCCGGAATCAACAGTGCTAGAGCACAGGTGATTGACGTCAGCGCCACATTTGAGGGTTCTCAAAAACAGGAGTACGTATTCACTGCTGCCGTCGCTAGCAGCCCTGTCGACCGTAAAATGCAGATGGTTTGGTTCGCTGGAAGAAACTCAGCTCAGCAACGTAACGAACAGGTCAATGTTGTCTTGAGAGTAACGACACCTGAAATATCAACAATGAACTTCTTAGAAGCTTTGAAGAAAGACATGAAGATGACTTATGAGGCAGACATTAAGATCGGCCAGGATGGAAACATCCATATCCAAGGAACCACTGAACGCACTAAGATGGCCACCGAACAGCTTAAAAACAATCCTTTAGCTAAACTGGTACAGGAACAAATCGCAAATGGTAACCAATACCAGGCGGCTGCTCACAGAATGTTGATTAGGGCACATGTTCCGGATAACATGAAGGCTATTGTGACTTACAAGAACCTGAGCCCAATGAACTTGAACTGGACTTCTCAAGTATTCCACATTCTGAAGCAATGGAACCGTAACATTGAAATCAACCCGACCAAGAAGGTTGGTGACGGAAAACTCCAGGTAGAGGTTCAAGGCTCATACCTCGACAACACTCTTCGCTTCGAGATGATTTCACCGGCTGGTTTGGTTCGTGTCGACAACGTGCCACTGCCCAGATTCACTCCCGAGATTGTTTCTCTCTACACACCTTTCAGCCCGTACGAGCGTCTCGGCAACTATGCAGGATATGACCAGTTCCAGCGTAAGTATTGCAATACATTTACCTACTTAATTTTATTTACTCGACTTTATACTGTTAATAACAAAAATATTAAACATAACATCACAAGAGTTAAACGTTAGAGACAGTTTAATAGCTAACAATTTTTATACAGCTTTCTGCACCATTGATGGCAACAAAGTGAGGACATTCAGCAACCGCTCCATTGACTACGAGCTGTCCCGATCCTGGCATCTGGTGATGCAGGAGGAGTCTAACGAAAACCGTGGCAGGTGGAACGAGATGGTCATCCTCGCTAGGAGACCCAGCCAGCAAGAGCAGGAGATTTACATCTCTTACATGTGAGTATTATTTAATCGAATACCAATTTGATTTTAGTAAGGCTGAACGATTCCAATTGTAATATAATACGTGTTGATAATTTATAACTAATGTGGTTATTCTTATTTTACAGTACTGAAACCGGCAAGGATCTGGAAATTGAGATCAAGCCCTCGCAGTCTAAGAGAGCAAACGTACATGTGAACACCAACAGCAAGAAGATTTCCGAAGGCGATTTGACTGTTTACTGGGATGATGTTGAAGATGAGCCACTTCTGCAATACTACACTGAAGCCGATGGTGTGCTTATGCTTAACATCCGCGATGGGCGTCTCCGCGCCATGTACGACGGTCAGCGCCTTGTGCTCACAACTCAGGACCACCGTAAGAGCACCAGAGGTATTTGCGGCCAGAACAGCGGTGAAGCTCGCGACGATTTCGAAACACCCGCCGGCTTGGTCGACCTGCCTGAACACTACGGCGCTTCCTGGGCCCTCAGTGATGAATCCAGTGACCCTAAGACAGAAGAATTAAAGAAGAAAGCCCAGGAGAAGGCATACCAGCCAACTCCCAAATACACCGCAATTCTGCGCTCAGATGAACAATGGAGGAAGGCCGTGCAAGAAAGGGAACAGAGATTGAGCTCCCAAAACCTGTACATGACGAGGAGTTACCAGAGGAAAGGTAGACAGTGCCAGGTGCAGAAGCAAATCCAGTACTATAACACTGACAGAGAAATCTGCATAAGCACTACTCCTCTGCCTGCCTGCCCGTCAAATTGCCGCGGAGTAGCTTTCGACGTTGAGTCTGCTCTTGTCGTCTGCCGGTCAAATAACGATGAGCAGTTCAAGACATACAGACAGCAGATCCAGCAGGGCCAGAACCCACAACTTCCCCAAGTCTCTCACAGACTCAGGAAAGTCAACTTCAGGGTACCTACATCTTGCAAGGCGTAAGAGCCTCACCACATAGCAATAGATAGTAAACAAATGGCATGAACATGGAAAACGATAAATAATGCGATGATATTATTATTTTATGTGTTCACTTATTCCAATTTGACGGTATAGTATGTATATATTCGAAATTTATAATCGTATCTATGTACTTATTTACTGATGTTTTTGTATTTAAAATATTTTATATGTGTATTGACTTTATTTTGTATTATTATGTAAGTAGAATAGATTGTAAAGAGCAAATAAAAAATCTAAAAAAATATGAAAGTACTATGTAAGTTAAAGCAATAATAAAAAAATGAAAATAATATTTCGTATTACTTCTACCACTACCACGCCATCTATTGCGTTTGCCTATAAACTAATTGTACATTATTGTTATCTCACCGCGGCGCTACGGCGGCCCCGCTCGGCATCTACTGGTACATTAGTATTCACAACATTTGTCAATAGATGGCACTGTCAGTAATCATAGGGAAATATGAAAATTATTCCAATTACTAATCTAATTTGCAAGACCTACCTATATCTTTTTATTTTACAATAAACTACAATAATCAATAATACACACACTTCACAGCTCATACCGTTATATTGATTTAAACTTTATTTCCAAAATATAAAATTGAAATCTGTTGCACTGTATGTACTTTTACTGAAAGTTTATTGTAAAACTGTTTTTAATATCATGCAAACTACTAATCATTATCATAGATTTTCTTACCTTCGTCATGTAGCTTCTTTCAACAGCAAAATAAAGTGAATAAAAGTAAATAAAAACAGCGCCATCCAGTCTGCCGGCTTTCGTAAAGTCATATCGGCTGATCTCGGCAACTCAGCTGTTTCTGTTTCATTTCTCACTGTTGTCAATGTCACGGATAATATTTTGTGTTTAAAACGTTCGTGTAAACATTATTATAAAAACTTATATTAACAGTTTTCAGTATTAATCTAACTGTTAAAATTAATAATTGGTGAATTTCAATACGAATAATAAACTGACTGCTTTAAAAATCCAGTGTTCACTTGTTTTGATCGTGTTTTGTTTAGTTTCATAATTTTGTTTTTGCTTTTCGAACTGCTCGCTGTTTGGCGTAACTTAATTGTAAGTAGCCAGTATTTTTTTTTTCTGTAAATAAGGATTTGTTACATTATTAATTGTATTTATTTACACTTTAGAAAATACTACTAGAAATATCTAGTGTTTTCTATAAGTCATCCAATCAGAAATTGTCGGTTTTCTGCAGTTTTCTTGTTTTTATTTCTAACCTTATGGTTTTATAAGGATGTAAGAAAAGCTGGTCGTTTACATAAAAAATATAAATAATAACATTAACATGAGGAGATCCAATTGTATTCATACTCCTTTCTCTTTCATAGATATACTTAGGTAATTTTAGTAATTTAATCTTTACCTACATGGTTAATCAATTTTTTCTTTGGTTTTCCTTTAAACTAAGATAATATGAAACATAAATTTTATCATTTATGAATGCTGTCCTGCCTTTAGGTACTGTATGAAATGTATTCATCAAATATCTGAGACCACTTAGATACCTAATTGCTAGGTAACCACTAATTTGCTGAGCTTTAAAACTAACTTAGGTAACGGTAAAATAGGGTGAATAGAATTCAAAGGGTTAATACACACGGGAATGGGGTGAATAGCTGTTGGGAAATAATTCTAACTCTTCTGTATTTATTCATCCCATTTTACAGTACCTAGTAACTTAGTTAAATTATTATGTCCTTACTTAAATTGTTAGAAGTCTTCAGTACCTCATTTTGTACTATTTAGATAGATACTTACTTACATAGTTAGGTAAATTTTACATTTCAACACACTGAAAGTCCACTACTATGGGTCTTCTTGTCTTGAGAGGTTTGTCATACCTAATCTTAATTCTTGCCAATAGTAGGTCTACACATGTGACCGGGATAGCATGCCGAACTACTTGTACAGTACCAATCCTGTCTAGTTCAGTACACATGTAGATGGAATAACATTCAGTACTTGTATAGTAGCAATTGCAAGTTAACCTACTCCTTTTAGTCAATTTCTTTATTAGATTTTTAACTGTATGCTTTGATATAAGTAGTTAGTTAAGGTTCAAAATCCAATAGTAAAAAATGTGGGTTGGATTAGGTTGATCTGCAGCACTATACAATGAGTAGTGTAGCTAATATGTATTATCATTTTAGTGGTAGGCTTGTACACTTAGAAGGGTGATTTGGTGAAATACTTCTTGTTAGATGTTACCAAAGTTTTTTTTGACCGGCAAAAACCATCTAATGACTTTTCCCTCTTGTGTGAGGCAAGAGGGAGTGTCAATCTTACTGACTAAAGCCACCCAATTCCTACACCTGCTGTAAACTGGAGCCCCTGTAGGTTTACTAGTAGTTTACTGGGGCTCTGGTACGGACTCAGCAGGTTTCGGGGTCCTCATCTCCGGATCATACCTACTTGTTATAGTTAATGACTGTTGATGAAGCGAAAGAGGTATATGAGATTTGTATATATATCTATCACCCAAATCAGTTCATACCCTGTCTGTATAACTACCAAAAATTAAAATTCGTTCAGTAACTAATTTCAGCGTGATTGATGGACAAACATTCAAAGAAACTAACATTTATAATTTATAATATTCAAGTGAAGTGTGATATCAGTGTGATAACTATGAGAATAGTTAATATACATAACTATAATACTATAAATAAAGTGTTGTCACTCGGTATAAGTACATAATATGCACTTAACTATTTACATAAATGGTATTATTTGCACATGAGAATCATTATATTTCCAGTAACTAAGCAGCATTTATCATAAAATTCACATTTTCCTCTTTCAAAGTAGAAGTAGGTACTTATAACACAGTATGGTATGGTGCAAATATTTTATGCTGTTGCGTAAGTCATGCGTCATCGCCGTGCCCCTTCGCGGCGCGTTCCCATTGGTCGGCGCACACGACCTCCATCACGTATGCGCTTGCGCATGTAGTTAAGCGAAATGAAACGTGATGCACGTAAAAACAAGCCTCTGGTGCCCACAGCGACACTGTTGCTAAGTCGATTGAAGAACTTTCAAAATGTCGACCACTTCTGTAATGTGCTATGTAGTAAAAACCATTTCATACTTATAACTTGTTTAATGAAAAAAATATATTCATTACGTAGATAGGTATATATTATTTTTTATGGTATAAGCCGGTAAACGAGCAGACGGATCACCTGATGGTAAGCAATCGCCACCGCTCATGGACACTCAAAACACCAGAGGCGTTAAAAGAGCCTTGCCGGCCTTTTGAGGGTTAGGAATTTAAGGGTAGGGAACCGGGGATTGGGAAGATTAGGACGGGGATTTTATTGGGTCTCCAGTAACCTTAAGCACACAAAGATTATTAGGTGAATGTCATTATTTGATAAGGTTTTTAATGAAGGATTCGGTAACTAATTTTCTAATACGATAGTTAGTAAAACGTAAGCCATGCCTATAGTTTAGGCTCTGCCTCATTCTGCCCCTTCTAGTGCCTATTAGATTTGGCACTTAAAGTAAATTTTTGCCATTTGAAATAATGTAAATCAAGTAATCCCGGATGTTATAAATGTCACCATTTTGTTTTATTCTTCTAAAGGTTGTGTTTAACATAACGTGTTTCTAATGTAAACGCATACTTATCTAATTACTCATTTTTTATTCTAGACATTCGTTTAAAAATAATAAAATTTTCGAATTTGTCTCGCAATAACTGCTGAGTTTTAGGGCACCATATACTTACTAAGTCATGACGTAAGCGTATTATTTCTCTATCGTAATCGTGTTTGTGAAATGACCTCTATTATGAATGCCTAAATCCCCAATCCTCAAATCCCTATCCTCCAATAGAGTTTGGTGTTGCTGTCCATAGGCGGCGCATGATTACCATCAGGTGAAACGTTACCAAAAAGGCGGCAGCCTTCTTCCAAAATATGCCTAATATATTTTTTTTTTTGTAATTTCGTCATTATTTTCTAACAAGCTTTTTAAAACTAGCTGGGAAGAGGTAAATTTTTAAAATTAATTTTGTGAGTAAAACGTAGTAAAAGTAAAACGGCACAGAAACCCAATTTTTATCATAATATTGCTAAATTAGCTTTTTAAAAACTCCATTGAAATGAGGGCTAAACACTCTTACCTGTCTAGGTAATGTAACTACTAGTTAGTTAAATCTGTGGTTAAATCTCAGATTTTTTCTCCATCTACCTGTTACTGATCACGTCTAGGCATCGGGCACGTCCGCTGGCGATGCTAATCTCTCCATTCTGGTTCCTGCTTTTACGAACGTGATTTGTAAACTAGACAGTCGTTATTTATATGGTCGCATTTGAAAAGTAGGTAATTAATTAAATTCATTGATTGTTTCTAGTTAGGCTTCGTATGATACTAATTTGCTAACATTCCCAGTTATTTTTTATATTTTTGGCTTATTACAACATTTTATTAATGTGAACAAACACGTGAAGTATAATAATTGTCCAATTTCGTTATTTCGTGTAGTCATTCAGTAGTTTGTTTTTTTTTTTTTAGCTGGCATGTTAACTAATTCTGTTTAAACCAATCCTGTCCAAAAAAAAAATCAGTTTGAACTAATCCTGTCTGACTTTGTAAAGAAAAAGTACCTAATTTTCCGCAACATTAAAATCTGTCTCGCCTGTTTTGGTACCTAAAAACAGTAAAATGGAAACTGTAATTATCCTGCTTCGTGCGCTTGGCCCATCTTATTTTAGGCCGAAATTTTTGTTACTTTTTTTTTACGTTTATAAGTCTGCGTTTGGCCACCAACCCGTTTACTGCCTGGACGGCGAAGCGAAGATGTGGCCGAGGATGGAGCATAATTATTCTTTTTCGTTCGCTTTTCTAGTGTTTTGGGTGAAAATAAACACTTATTGTATGTAATATAAAGATTATATGTTATGTTAATAACAAGCATATCAATCAACTGACAACTTTTCCGTAATATTGTGCAATTACCTCCCAATACCCGATTCCTTAAACTAACCCCAAAAGGCAACGCATTTGTAACGCCTCTGGCGTTTCAAATGGTCATGGGCGGCGGCGATTGCTTACCTTCAGGGTGATCCGTCTGCTCGTTAACCGGCTTAAAAAAATGTTAAATGACCATATCCAGATTTATTTGTTTAGTACACAACGTGTGTATGCCTACGTGACTTCTCGTCAGTAGCACCCACAATCAGCTGAGTAAGCCAATCTAAATATAAAATGCATCGCAACGGGAATTCCCTAAATGATTTGTCAGTTCCCAAAACTCTTGTTATTAATACGAATTGTCTTTTATGGTTCTTGTGTTTGTCTCAATTACGTTTTTGAAATTTCCAACCTTTAGACATGATATGTCTTATTATAACTGGGACATACTGAATTAATAAACAATTGGTTTATCGGCTTAATTACATAACTGTTTACGAGAAACTCGACTAGTTTCAAGCCATGCTAGAGGCTCATATTCATGAGTAGCATTCTGCGACACACATAGTACAATACGTGTAACGTAACATGTCTCGTCTAATTCAGTTGTTTCTTCTTTGGTTTTCCTTTACGTGGGTCCTGGACATACAAGTATAGTGATATTGGGCAGAGTTTGGGATTCAAGTACTTTTTTGAGTGTCAAAGAGTATTAAAGGCTTCAAAAAGTAAACAAGTACCTACAAGAAGATAGCTAGAAACTGACAATTAATTTTAGTATCATAGAACACGTTTACACAAAATACGTAGCCTTATGTAAACAACTAACATTGTGTTGGGCTGTATTGTTAATTAGTTACATAGGTACTGTAGTAGACAATACACATAAGATAATTGATTGCTTTCGCGTCATAATTGACGCAAATTTCGACTCTACGTCAACCTCACCAAAAACTAATTCATTGTTTTTAGCAATTATCATCTCTATACCAAGAGCATACGAGTCTTTATCTTTTTCTATGATATTATCAATATTGTCATCACAATTTGTTTTATTGTACCAAGGCTAGAACTTGCGTCCTGGTCAGAATCAATTTGTTTATGCCCCATCTATCTTATTTCTGACTAGACAGACAGTTTAAACATTAATATCCATTTTGTCTTGTAATGTGATCATATTACGTAACTTATTATGGTAAGTGTTTGTTTAAAGTGGTGCTATTTTAAAATCAGACGCATATGGACGTTGTTTTGGCTGTATAATTACTGCTACTGTGGATAGGGTTGTCTTGTCTTGGGTATTTTTTAATAAATGTGTGTCAAATGATGACGTTCTACGTGGAAGACTAAGAGGGAGGCCTTTGTTCAGCAGTGGACGTCTCTCGGCTGATGATGATGATGATGAAATAATGATACTTGTAGAAAGCATGTAATATCACTTTATTTAGAGGGCGTTAAGCAGGTTGGGTAGTTACTTATTTATTGGACACAACTTTATAGTAACTGTACTCAAATATCGACCTGCAGAAACAAACTAAGTAGTAATACATATCTTTGCCATAAAAACAAAATGTTTGAAACACCAAATATTACTTAAAAGCACGCAGTACTTTCCTACCTACTACTACTACAACGCAGTACTTAGTTCAATTCTTGACATTCTTAATCCGCTCCGTAGCATACTGTTCAATGAAATTGCACTCATCATCTCAATCAGTCGTCTCGCAACCCTCATTCCAAGAAACGATCAATTATGGCATTTATTTCTCTCGTATCATACGATACGACGCAGTTTCTCGCTGACGTATTACTACGACACGATCAATTACTGCTCCACGCCTTCGATTCCCCGGTTCGCATTGGTGTCAATTACTTTCATGTTTATATTGTTCTGATTCAGTTTTCTGTCGCCTATCAATGTCTTTTACCGTCTCAAGGTCATCCTTTGGTATCCAAATCAATTTTTCTTTAACAATGATTGATACGTTTTTAATTTTGATCGCATTGGTTCGTTGCGTAATGTTTTTGCTAAATTATAAGTGTTGTGGACTCGATCATATCCTAGTTTGGCCTTTGCAATTATTTTCTGATCGCTTCTTGTGCGTTTGTAAAGACTTCTTTAGTAACTTTCTTAATTTACTCAGTTCTACAGAAAAGGCGATTTCAAACTGTTCCTTGGTTATTGAATTTCAAGTTTCTTGCTACAAAAACGTCCTTGAGCATAAGAATCCAAGAAACTCATCCAAATTTTTCTCTTCTTTCTTCACAGCACAGCTTTTTAATTGTGACGTAACATAACGCCTGCGTTTCACGCCAATTTTCTTTGAGATCGTATTATCATTCCAGTCGAGTCCATTTCATGCCCAAGCACAACTCTTCTACCATCAATTCTTGATTGTACACCATTTAAAATTACACAATTCCAAAAAATAAAATTTTCAGCATCTCCACATTTATCCCTATTCTGTGAAGACGAAGAGCTCATACATCAAATTGTTTACGAGCCCGTCACCTTCCTTAGCGGAAAGTACCGGTGTGTACACTGCATCGATCTCTGCCATGTGCACTTTATGATGCTAACAGCTATGTGATAAGGAGACCAGGTGTCCAAGTAAACATTAATAGGTACTTGTGTTGGTGCTCTTTGCGGAAAATTTGGATCATATGTATGCTGTAAGTCCGTATCCATTTCAATCGATTGACTCATAACTGATTTCTTTGAAAATTGATAATGTGTGCATAATATCCACATTTGGTACTTTTCAACGACAATAGGGATGATGACGGGGTATGAAAATTAAAAATGTAATTAGTCCGTCAGTTAGGTAATGATTTAGACACGTATTTTTTTATTTTGTCATATAAGATAACAATGCTTAGATAAAATCAATCAAAGTTTGTGGGAGCTAACTACGTCACTATAGAGTATAAAATACTCCACACTTTGGTGTAGGTACTTTTCAACGACAATTCTCGTAATTTTTTACCCGACTGCGCCAGAAGGAGGGTTATGTTTTTTCGAGAGTATGTATGTATGTATAATTGTTTGGCACGCTCTGCAGCCTAAACGTGAGGTCCCGACTGCTTCAATTTTACGATGACTTTCTTGTTTTAGGGTTTTTTCATTTTCATATTATAAAGAAAGAAAGTTTTTTAAATTACCTTTTTTATTTTTTTGAAAAGTAAACGTACCTAAATATTGTAATCAAATTGTTTAGTCTCTGGTCCAAATTATATCTCTGTATCGTAATAATCCTGTCTAATCTGTTTTCAGCAACATGTAATATTGAAAATTGTTGCGAAATTATACTAATAACCTATACACCTATAAATAAATAGTTATACGATAAAATGTTTACTAAAATAACATGGAACTGCGTACTGTGCCTGCTATCTCTATGATATCGGAAATTGCATTTACTTTATGATTAGTTTTACGTTCTAGTAACATTAATATAATGTCAAGGTCTTACTGAGTAGAAACAAAGGAATAGGTTGATGTGCTGATTAAATAACTTAATTGTAAAACAATAAAGTAATTTGTGAACTTCAAAGATTTTCAGACAACAAAATCGAATCGGTATTTGTGCTCCATATTCGGCAACATCGTTCCCCGTTCTAATGTACTTACTTAACTTACTAAACTTACGAGTGTTTGCAGTAGCAAACACTCGTAAGTTTTCCTACATTTCTTGCCTAATTGCATATCAAGTCAAGGACTCTTTGTCTCATATCGATTGCCATTTCACGCCTACTGGTTTCGATTTTAGTGAATAAGTAACTATTACTTTAAACTAGTTATGGAAATGAAGCAGTTCCTGCTTTACTGGTTGTTTCTGTTGGCATTTGATTTTCTTTAATGTCCTTTTTCATAACCAGTTCAAAAATTTAATTTTAGACATCTTTGGAATTTTATTTTACATCGAGATAAATACTGGTCTTAAGCTAAATATCGTTTATTTCATTTTTGATATAATATTGAGTTATTTTAGCATCAGTAGGTAATGTTGTAAATTCAAGGTGAGATTGTCCTGATTTTAAAACTACCTTAACTTCTTAGGCATATTTCGTCCTGATCCAGAGCTGCGGACTACCTAGCGGGTTACTAAGGCTCCGGTTCGAATAGCGGGACTAGGAACGGAGTGGTTTTTAATCAGTAAGAGTTTGACACCCCTCTGGTCTCGCCCAGGGCGAAAGAAATCATTGAATGATCTTCCCCCTTAAAAAAGACATATAAAGTTGTCAGATATAAAATCTATATCTTTGTAAATTTAATTTTAGAATATTGTACGTAAGTATCATTTTTGTTTCCCAATATAGTTCAATACTTGATTATCCAACACCACACATACCTAAAAAAATATTTACCAAACAAATGTTTTTGCAACGTCAAATATTTTAAATTTTTGACGTCATTTTGGCTCTAATTTGCGCACAACACATAAATAATAGTGTCCTAATTATTCTGCTGACGAACATTTCGTAATTTTGTTTTTTTGCTCAAATATGTTTACAACGCTGCCTATTTTAATTAGGCTACATTCTGGCTACAACTACTGAAGTACCGTACAAAGTTCAATTTAAAAAAATTAGACGTCCAATTGGATTCGAGTTATTTGATGAAAAATTTCATCGTCGGAGTACCTGATGGTAAGCAATCACCGCCGCGCACGAATACCCGAAACCCCAGAGACGTTGCAAGTGCGTTGCCAGCCTTTTGGGGGTTAGAAATTTAAGTATTGTTGGGGAATCAGGGATTGGGCCTCCGGTAACTCCACTCATACCACGAAAAACAACGCAAACCTTGTTTCACGTCAGTTTTCTGTGAGGCCGTGGTATCACTCCGGTCGAGACGGCCCATTCGTGCCAAAGCATGGCTCTCCCACACTTATGAAGATATCCTTTTCTATGTCTTTAACGGTTAACTTAACTGTACCGTGTTACAAAAGATATTAATCAGAAGAATCAATACAGTTTAATCATTTCACGTTCTACTTATCGACACAAAACTGATTCCGACACGATAAAGTCACAATGTTTATTGAAATTTTAATTACATTATGATCATAATTATCTTGATATTACGCCATTTTTAATGGAAAACCCGATAAAAATAAAAAAATCACGTGTCCATACAAATGACCTGGGAACCTGTAAAAGCAGATTCCCTTTTGTCATTGTCAAAGTCGTGTAAAAACTTACTCTGCAATAAAAGTGAAAAGACCTAGTATTTGGTAGATAAAATATTTTTTCTTGATACTTAATTAATTTTTTTTTAATTTTTAAACATTGCCGCACGCTAGGGATTTTTCCTGTGTCGTGGTGGTCGTGGGTGCATTTACAAACATACAAGTTCACATACACATGAGACCCAGACCCGAAACAACAATTTGTGGATCACACAAAGAGTTGCTCCGTGCGGGAATACAAACCCGCTACATGTTACGTGGCAGCAGGTTGCCCGGCCAACACCCCAACCGAGTCCTAGACGAATATATTAAAGAAGAATATACACATACACGAACATAATAGGTATCGGCAGAGTTCTAGATTCCACTATTTTAAGACCTGACGTTGGCTACTGCGGCCTATTTGTCCATAACAGTCTATTGCAACTGGTCTGCAGTCTTGCGTGCGAGGTCAATTACTTTCTAAAGGATATAGACCATAGTGCGCTTGTGGTAGCGGAGTCTAGGCGTCTAGCAGAAATACTGGTTTTGGTCTAGAACGACGTCCAGAGAAAATTGATTTATGGAGGATTTTGGATCATTCTTGTGTTAATGGATCGTTTGATTTTAGTGTCTAACCACCGTACATAGAGACATTTAATGATTACTTTACTCAGTCCTTAGAAATTGTTTTTGGTACAAATTCGTTATTAAGGAATACTTTAGGTATTCATTAAGTGACTCTGATACGGCGGTATGTCGTTGAAAGTAAAATACTTTTGGTAATATCTTTACTAGATCTATATGCCTTAATAGGTTAATATTTTCTTCTAAAGCAGTATATATCTTGTTTCTGATTACTAAAGTGCACACTTATTCACGTTTCACCATGAAAAATGTTTAGTTCTAACAATTAATAAAATAAAATATTTTGCCAAAAACCACTTAATTTGAATACTTAACATTCGATTTCTTGTTTCCATTAAATATGTGGTCAAGGAAGACCTTGAAATGTGCCATTTTAAGCGCTTTGTGAGGTGATGTCATCTAACATTCCTATTCTTTGCAACATTAATTTTACATCAGCAAAAACGTCCTTAATATGTGTGAATACATAATGATCACATATGTAACTAGTCATTAAGGATTAGTTTTCCTCCAAGCCAGCTTTGTCATGCTGGCGAGCATGAAATTGCGTATTTAACTACATTGGAAATGTCTTGGACTTTGGCTTGCAATTCTATACTTTTACTTACTAATATACAAATAAAGCTGAAGAGTTTGTTTGTTTGAACGCGCTAATCTCCGGAACTGCTGGTCCGATTTGAATAATTCTTTCTATGTTGGACAGTGCATTTATCGAGGAAGGCTGTAGTGTATAAACCGCGCTACTGTGGCTAGTTATTATTAAAAAGAAACGAGAACTGAGGAAAATCAAGAATATTACTAAGAAGGCGTAATGCTTAGAGCAGTTACAACGTCCCCAACTGCACATAAGAAGATGGTACTAAAATATGTACAAATAAAAATAAAGGGAGTTTGGAAGCGACCGGTTAAATACGACCTGCCTCAAAGACTATGTTGTTGAACCTTATTTTATTTGTACTCTGTCCCGTTTGCCGTCCCAGACATTAAACCAACCGGTCTTGGTGTTGCATAAGCCAAGAATAAGTCAAGTAAAGACAGATAGGGATACACGGTGATTTCTATATATCTTATCAAATATAACAAAAACAAAACAGCATGAAAAAGAAAAAAACAAAAACGACAAAAACTATCAAGCAAAGTACGTACTCCTTTTTAAAAGGCCGGCAACGCACCTGTGACTCCTCTGGTGTTGCGGGTGTCCATGATCGGCGCTGATTGCTTACCATCAGGTGATCCGTCTGCTCATTAAAAAAAAGTCTTATGAAAAAGAAGTTTCATAACACAATTAATTTGACACAAAAAACTAAAGGCAAGTTAAGATGACGAATCAAATTTTCCTTTCAGTATATACGTAGTACTTTACCTACAATTATTTAGGTTACTATAACAACAGAACACTCAACGACAGAGAAACATTATTCTCTTTGCCCCTAAAGTTCAAAAACTTTGAATAATACCAAGATAGCATTCAATAAACTATTCATAAATCGCTATCGCCTTCACTGTGGCTATAGTTTTTCGATAAAATGCGTGCGCCGGAGCACGTGACGTCATGGAGGCGCGATCCAACCAGCCAATCAGAAGGCACGGATTCGGAGGCTTGTCGTGTCGAACTGTCATGGCCGCCAGTTGTATGTGTGTGCGTTTGTAAGTGTATACTTAGGGGCCTGCTGTCGATAATGAGTTGAATTTATTGTTTACGCAGAATGCTCTTTGTCGTGGTCAGTTTGTTTGTAGGTAATCTTATCTTATGTCTGGGAGACAGTTCAAGGTAAAGGCTTCTTATGGAATAGGTCCCTAACCTCAATTAGGCCCAGTAGGGCTGATACCTAATCCGGAGCTGTGGACTAACCGGGGCCCGGCTCGAAAAGCTGGAGTAGGAATGCTGTTTTTAGTCAGTAAGAGTCTACCACTCCCTCTCGCTTCGCCTAAGGCTAGATGATATTCCTTTCCCCCATCAAAGAAAAACCTACAAAATATAACATAACTTTCAGGGTTTGGTAAAGTATTATTCAGTAATTCAATCACTATGCTAAACGTTATAGAGTTTGTCTTATACGTAGTTACAATTAGAATTATGAGTGTGCAACTCGTATACGGATTACCTATTATATTAGATAGCTAAAGGAGTTTGAGAGGGCCGTAGTGAAGCTCTTTAGTCCCTGTCTACCATCATTAGACAAAGGCGTGATGTATATTCTGTATATTAGAATTGAAAGACCTTGGAGCAATACAGCAAGACGACTGCTCCCACGTGTCATATAACGTTTAGATCAAAGGTTATCCTCGTGCTTAATTAGCTACAGGTTGTAGGTACTTGAGTATTGGAAGTCAACACTGTCATTTTCTTCCATCAATCTTGTAGCTACCGATAGAAATATTTCAGTACCGTTTGAGTTGACTCAGTATGAGTTTGCTTTACGGTTAACTTAATCGAAACGAGATTGGGGAGAGAAGGCGCTCTAATTGGTTGCTTTATTCGAGCTGACCAATCAGAGCGCTAATGATACAGGTGTTCTGACGATTATGATGTATTGACCTTGTGATCTAGAGCGGTTAAAGCTTTTGAAGGTCATGTGAAGGTTACAAAAAAGGATTTTGATTTAGTCTAGTCTAGCCTATGGTGAATTTTGTTTAACCAAGTTCAAGTTTTATTGTAATTGTCTTTTTATATGAAAAATTATGAATTTCAACTGAACTCAAACTCAATTTAAACCATTATTACAATAACCGCTATACTCTGAGTCATTTAATGCTTACTTAATGCAGTCCTTTAGCAATTGTTTTCGGAACAAAATGGTTACTAAGGAATAGTTCAAGTAATCATTAAATATCTCACGGACATGGCAGTTGCACTAAGATAAGTTTCGTGTCTAGTAGCTCTCTTACGGCTAGTTTCAATTAACCTATCTATCAGATTTGCACTAGAGATAGAATTTTGACACATTTTGTATGGAGCTTATGTCAAAATACTATCTCTAGTAGGCAAATCTATAGGTTATTGCTGGCCGTTAATCAGTAAGCAAATAATAGATCCTAGACCCTCCAGCTTTGTAGTCGCATTAAACTACACATAACCCATAATTGGGTCATTCCCAGTTCTTATCTCCTTAAGTATGTGATGAAACGTATTAAAGTCTTGATGAGATAAAAATACCTCTTCTTTTAATCGCACTTGGATGATGAAATCTATTTGACTATGTCGTAAGTTCCTGTACAACCAGTAAACGAATTGAGACCTTAAACTTTAAGGTGCAAAGTCTATAATACAAACTTTATTTACCTTTCTGAGATGTCATGGTTTTGAAATTAAGTTTTTATTTACCTAGGCAAGTTTTGTTATTACCAAATTGATAGGAATAAGGATTTCACGTCGGTTGGTCTAAATTTGTCTGAATTTATCAATTTTTATAATGTTAATACCGCTCTATTGTCTTATTCGTCTAAATGAGTCTGACGTGACCTTGAAGGAAAATTATTACGTGAAGAGTTAAGACTTACTCTTCTTTTTGGCAACTACGCCTTTATCAACTCCACGTATTTGTGTATTCTTTTACTGTAATTTCATCTTATCTTGCCAATGGGCCCCATTTCACAACAACCTTAAAGTATAATAATTAAGTCACGATTTGAAGATTTTGGTGTTTCAAATGTCCACGCCTTTTATAATTCCATCAGGTGATTTGTCTGTTCGTTTACTGCTCATTCCACCCAACCAGTAACCGATTCGACAAATTGAAAGTATTTTGAGTTAAGATTGTGTCGATAGATACCAAATAACTTGGAAACAGAAGATATCCCAAAATGTTAGTGGCTTTCATGTTCTGACGTCATAAAAACGTATTTGCTTTATCCAATCGTAATTTATACATTGCAATGCTTGGCACGCAGCACTGACATATTGCAGATTAGTCTTAATAAGAGTTGCATGTGCTGGATTGCGATAGATAACTAAAGAACAGTTGAATACTGGCAGACGTTTAAAATCAACATGGTGATGGAATGATTTGAACCAAATCTGGGCCACGAGCATGCATGAAAAGACTGATGACTGTTGATGAAGTGAAAGAGGTGTGTAAGAATCGTAGCAATTGGCGTTCCATTGTCTCTGCCTACCCCCATGGGAGACAGGCGTGAGGTTATGTATGTGATGATCTGAAATACCTTTCAGCAAGGTTTATTCTGATGATTCTATCTTCTCTTAATAAGCCAATTTTAAAAAAGGTTTTCAGAAACTCAATAAGCCTTCATATCGGAATAACCTGAATGTAGTTTATCTTTCAAGCTTAGAACCAATCAAGTACCAAATGTTAAAATAATGAAACAATTACCTACCATCTAATCGTACACTCATAAAACAACAATTACAAGAGGTGTCTATAAATGGAACATTATGTTTGAAATCTTGCGCACGAGTCGAGTGATCGTAAGACACTAGTCGGCCAATAAGAGAGCGGAACGAGCGACACACCAACCAATGTTGCTTACGTCATCTTACAAGTTGAGGTATCAAACTATTTGATAATTTATTAAAAGAAATAGATTGCATTGGCATTGGCTTATGTTCATTTATAGACTAGAAAGACCGTTTTTGAAATGGTCCTTAAAATCTGGTCCTTTGTTCCGAAATGCAATTGTCATGATAAGTCATTTGTTTCAAGTCGTATGTCGTGTCATTTGACACAAATGGCCTTGTGTTAATGATAGCATTTATTTATCAGTGCAAATCGCTAAAATATGGGTGTGTCTTCCGCGTTCGTTGGAATGGTTATCGTAAAACGTGATATGATATGAAATGCGAGTTATTTTTCCCCTCAAGTTTATGACTAGTACATTTTTTAAGCAGAAAAATGTAGCAAGGAAAATGAAAATTGCGAACAGAATTCAAACTTGCTAATACAGACAGTTTCAATTCATGTAGGTAGCACTAAATTGCAGCCTAATGACACGTTCTACCTATAATAGCGATCTCATTGCACATGGTATTCCTACACGTGGTTTCACGGTCACATAGGAAAAAACAATGCCTTTACAGTCTTCGTTTATTACGGAAAACTTCGCTTTGAGTATGTGATACATAGTACCTACGTTTCACAGATGCTCTTGCTCTGTAAATATTGCACAGAAGTTTAATTTTCATCATCCAAGGTAACGTTAATTGTCAGACTTCCAAAACATGCCCCAAATTACTGAATCATGAAAATTACATTCAGTATTTTGGTGTGTAGTAAAGAAAACTTAATATTTCTTGGCGTGACTCCCTGTTTTAATACTGTAGCTAATGTGTATTACATAAAGAATTTACAATGGTGACAAAACCTTCGTAGAACAAAATGCTAGTAGTTATTTTTTTCCAAAATACGAATAACTTTAATGCAAACGCAATCACCAGTGCGTCATTCAAGGTATATCTTGTTGACTGATTTGCACACACAAAAAAGTCATGTACACACACCTCACTTTCATCCAACTTGTGTATGTGTGTAAGCATGGCCGCTACGCTACACAATGCGAAAGAGTCATTCAGTTGATATCTGACCGCCACACGGTGCGGACGTCTCGGTTTCCAGGAATTTTAATTCTCGCGAAGTTTGTCGTCTCGATTATAATACAGTGGTCTGTGTTGTGTTGTGATAATTCGATCAAGTTTCTTCGGTAAGTTGAACGTTCCGTTTACACTGGTTGTATAACCGTGATCTTGATATTTCGTACTTCGTAGTCCAGAAATAACCGTTTTGGCACACCACGCCGTTCTTTACCCTTGACGTGAACTGTACGAAATTGCAGTTTTGTTTCCTTTTTCTAAAATGGGTCTATTAGAGTGGTTTGTAGAGTTAATCAGCTTAAATGGATACCTTTCATTTCCGAGTAATGCTTATAAAAATACGTGAGCATTTCAGTCTAGGTTATGCCGATTACTGAACGTTTTTCGCTTCAGCTGTATCATTTTAAATATTTGTCGACGGTCTGGGTCGATGCAATTATGTTAATTGTGTTCATAATACCGCACAGCAACCTATCTAGTGTTACCATTCACGATACCTGTTTGCGGTATTTTCTGCATTGCAAGAATTGTCTCTTGGCGATTTTCTTGGTTGTCAAGGTTAGCCAAGTCAGTGCGTTCGGTCAAACATTGTTTTCTGGCCAGTGCCATCGGACATTACTGCTGAACTTCACAATATAATAATAAAAATATGTTTCTTTTGTTTCAAACAGTAAAAATGGTGCATTTTCCTCTTTTATTTTCAAATTACACACGTTCATGTTATGTTGTTACTATTTCAAAGACTTGTAACTGTGTGTGTTGTAAGTCTGTGAGTGTTAACAGGTCATTGTGTTGCTTGTCAGTCAGGCGGCTGCCACATTATGTTTACACTTAACATGGTCCTTTTGTACGACCTTTTCTGGTCCTTTCAGTTATTCAATGAGTAGTTGTTACATCATGTGATTTTATTAAATGTTGTGACGGAGTTTCAAATCCTGGTATGTTACCATATGTTCCTTTGTAGGATGGTTTGGTTGGTCCTGTGTATTTTGCAAAAAAATTATGGGCACAATCTACAGGTTCTACTAGTCTAGTATTCTTACAATGGATCATGTATTTCAGTGCAGTGCATCTGTGTCTAACTCTATTCTTAAACAAATCTTCCGTCTTTCACATTTCAAAGTCTCTCCAAATTATATTTACTTTGTTATCACAGCGACCGTTTCACAGACATCCTTGTCAGGTTAAAGACTTGCCCTCCAAGGTCAAGCTCATCGTCTAGTCAGTCTGTCAGTTATTTGCACTTATTATATCCTTTTACGCTAAATATAGAACGGTAATTGCTTGTTAGTGAATAATTGATTAGCTCACGACGGAAAAAATGCATTAGATAAGGGAAAGTTTTGTTGCATACAGAGACTGTGTGATTGATTGAAAAGAATGGCGTGATTTTCAATACTTATTTAGTAAAAACAATTAGGTTAAATAATTTGCTTATAAATTCGAAATCTGTAATATTTCAGGTACCTATTAAGGTTCAAGATAACAATGGAGTTTCTTGCTCGTTCTTCTCCATTCGAAGCTACAATTTGGAACGAGCACCTAGCTTCACTGTCAGACAGACTGACGGACAATTCAATTTGACGTTTCAAAATTGCCTAATTTAGGATTAATTGAAATAAATGCTTTGACTTTACATTGACAATGACCACGTATTATGTACAAATGTTATCTAAGTATCTTCTTTTTGACGACTACTCCGAAAATTATAAACAAATGCAATAAATAATAATTCAAGTTAGGAACATATCATAATGTCACACACATAACAAGAGTACAATCCGCGAATTTTTTGCCCCATGTGTTCGTAATTTATATGCAGAATATTTTATATTGTCCGTACAGTTTTTACCGTCTTTTTTTTCTAAGATAATTGATCTTGTACATCCACGTGTTGTATGAATGGCACCTGTGTGTCAGATAGCATAATAATTAATCATCTTCCTTCTAGAAATTTTGTAAACACTTCCATATCGTCCGATGTAATGTCTACTAGTCTACAACATAATTATAACAACTGAGACATTTTTGTTACATAATAGGTAATTCACTATTAGACTTTATAAACGTTGGAATTCTTTGGCTTTTGTCCAGTCCAGTCATGTTATGATTTTCAAAATGGCTTGGTATTTCTGTAAATAATGAATTGATACTTGTTACTTTTAGAATATTCCGTGCCATATTCTGTAATTGATATAGTTTTATGGTTTTGGAAAATATTGACTTACAAATAAATGATACGTGGTTTTTGGTCTTTTAATAGCTTTTTCTACTACTACTTTTAACTAGTAGTAACTAGTTTGCCTAACAGGCTTATCACGTCTACTGACCATTTGTAATATAAAAGGAAAACGGCATTGTTACATATTATTCTGAGAATTGTTTTTTTTTCTGAAGAGTCTTATTATGTATTCAATAACTTAATAACAGAACCTACTATAAGTTGTTTCAGTTTTGTCGACTGGATATAAAAACCTGTACCCTTAGTTGTATTTATTACATTTTTCTCAGTGGTTTAAGAGAGAAGACTAATGAGTAACATTTTTATAGTCGATAACGCCATCACAATCTATTACATTGAAAAAATATAATTTCCTTACTTGTTACTTAACACACATATCTATAATATTCCAGAATAAGCTAATTAAAAAAATAAACAGTAAAACAGATTGAAACTTTAACAATCAGCTCACGTGTTAAGCACGTGTTTCCAGGTTATGTACGTCCATTTATCCAGCTTATCACTCGGAAACTAACTGCTTTGTACGTGTCGCCATTTTCAATAATGAATTTTTATTCCATAACGTACGTGTCCTGTCATTAGTTTCTTCAATTTCCTTGATCTTCAAGTGGAAACGTTGCTGTTATCATCAGTTCTCAGCTGATTAACACGTGATGTTGTTGTGTGAACAAGTATTGGAAGTTTTTTTAGGGTTCCGTAACCAAATGCCAAAATACCCTTATAGATTCGTCATGTCTGTCTGTCTGTCTGTCTGTCTGTCTGTCCGTCCGTATGTCACAGCCATTTATTTCCGAAACTGTTGGACCTACATGGTTGAAACTTTGTAGGTTGATGTATTTTAGTAACCGCTATTCGAATTTTGAAAAAAAAAAAAAATTAAAAATTAAATGGGGGCTTCATACATGGATCTAATTAACTATGTAAAACCAAGTAATTTTATAACTTTTATATGTCATATACTTGCTGTTACAGAACCCTTCATGGGCTAGACCGACTCGCACTTGGCCGGTTTTTTTAAATGTTGCCCCACACTTGGTTTTTTTCCTGTCGTGGGTACGTTTACAATCATACAAGTTCACATACACATCACACTACCGAAACAATAACAACTAAGGAACCGAAACAATAATTTGTGGATCACACAAAGAGTTGCTCCGTGCGGGAATCGAAATCACTACACTGTTTTAATGTGGGTATAATAAGTGTGATTTTTGTGTTTATTTGTCCTCATCAACAGCTGGATTGCGTTCACTGAGGACATTACACGGCGTCCCATGCTGTATAATACTGTACACAGACCTCATCTCCAATGTCTTTTGTTAAAATCCCCAAGCTTGATAGGCAATTTGACATGACTGAAGTCTGGTCTTATTTGAAAACTGAAATATTTTAGATCATTTTGGTTCGTTTGCTACTACCTAATGGCGAGCGTAGTTATTCTCGGATCAAAGACTTTCAAACCACGAACATTCCAAACTAGTAAATAACACTAAAAGTGAAAATCGAAAGACTATATTGTCTTGCTGACATCTAAATCTTCCTCTTTCAGCATCTACATAAATAGCAGACTAAGTGTACCTAAGGACCAATCTTAATCCACTTCCCTATTAAACTCAAACACATTATATTACATCTTCAAAGATCCATATCTATGCAAATATTGAACTAGGTTATTCAACGTATATCTAATAATTGTTTGAAGATATTAATAATGATCTATGATTCAGCTTCACCTTGGCAGCCTGAGAGTGTATCATTCCTATTAGATACATAACAGTTGTATAATACGTACTAGTCATTATATAATATGTGAAACGTGGCATGACTTATGTCTTTTCGTTTGTTTGGGTGCTGAGCCAAAATGCTGTTTCATATCTCTTTACCTGTAAAAGTTAATAACCATAACTAATTCAGGCCCATCTTAAAATCTCAAGTTAGGATAATATGATTATCATTTCAAAATTTGTTATTTTGTTAGAGTGGATAAATCTTTTTTCAACCCCAAAAAAATAACAAATACTTTAATAGAAGAAGTCAAAGTCAAAGCATTTATTTCAATTAATTCTAATTTAGGCACTTTTGAAACGTCAAATTGAATTGTCCGTCAGCCTGTCTGTCAGTAAAGCTAGGTGAAGTATAGTTTGATCCGAATATAGGGTAAAAAATATAAACTATTTAATGGTTCCACAATGACGTGACTTCAATTGTCAGCTGCGTGTCATGCATGCGCCTAGTACTCTAGTAGCCACCTGATATACACGTGATGTTCCGCTGTTGGTTGCATAAACGATACTATTACAGTATTTGTAGTAAACACTATTCTGATTTCCACTGGATCAGCGTTTCATAACGTGATTTCTTGGCTTATTCATTGACCAGATATAAAAAACACAAATACAAGTCAAGAAATTAAAAAGGACCAAGTACAAATAATTTTATAATAATCAGGACCATTTCGGATGAAAGGACCAAAAAAATTCTAACGTTTCGATCCCTAACATTAGAACTTAAAACGTGACATTTACCACGATCACAGATGAACTATCATGGCGCTTGCAACAGTGCCGAAATATCGGAAACTCATAGACATTAATAAACATGGTAAATATCCCATTTTAAGTTCTAATGTTAGTGTTAGTGACCATGTCAGTTTAAAAACTTATATGTTTCGAACCTTATATTCAATTTAATAAAAAAGGACAAATAGCTATGTGTTAATATTAATTGATTTCTGAAATAAAAAGAACTTGCTTGAAGTCTACATTCCGATACGATTTCCTAATCACCTAAGCCAGTCTCTAGCCTGCACTACATGTATCCCACATGAATATATTACTACACTTATATCATTAATATTATAATTAATTCGGTAACCAGCTCACACTCGCCATTCTCAATGTCATATTGTATTTCTAATGATATAGGCTTGGCTTATTAACTTGGGAATCGATGTATTTTGTATTATATGTTAGTCTTCCTGGTTTTGGTTATCACATGCTTTGTAAAAATTAAATATGTAGATATAATTATGAGCCTGAGTTCACACTTCATATTATAAATGTGAAACTTCGTTTGTTTGGACATTTGGGTGTTTGTTCGTAAATCACACTAAAACTACTCAATGGATTTTGATGTTTGTTGACTTAGGTGATAGGACTTATTATCCCATGAAGAAGCCGCTAGCAGAACTAGTGTATTATATTTTAAACGTATGTCTCCGAATCCTGTGTTTTAATGCTATCAAAAAAAATTGTCTAAGTACTAAATATCTCTATCAATAGGTAGGTTTTCAGTAGAATCATAATGCCTTCATTTTTGCAATGTTCCTTCATGTTTCATAAAATGTATGAACTAAAATTATCATAATTATTTAAGGCTATGTAGATGAAACTTGAGTTAACGATACACCATTCCGATTTGTTGTTTTTCAAAGCACCTGTCCTCTATAGATTTGCGGTCAGCAACCAACAAGAAACTTAATTCTTTCTGGTCCTTGGAGTCTAATTTTCACCAATCATTTTCTAGATATCAAAACAAATAGTCATGGCTGATTTAATTTGAAATCAATGATTTGCAATCAAAAGGTTAAGTGTTGTAAATCAGCTGCCGTATCAGGGTCACCGTTTGAAATTAACGCTACAATATCATGACATCTCTTAACTTCTGATCCAAGATAGGTATAGTATAAACAAAACATAATTATATTAGCTATGTCTATATTTACTCGTCCATTAAGTAATTAGCAATCTAAAGAATATTGATGACGTTTGAAGGCCGTAATATGTTTTTTTTGGACGGTGGAAAATCTTCCAATCTCTTCTCCCACCTTAGGCGAGAAGAGAGAGAGAGAGTGTTAGACTCTTACTGACTAAAAAAACACCCCGTTCCTTCGAGCCGGAGCCCCACTAAACCCGCTAGATAGCCCGCCGCTCCGGGCCTAATAAGTTAGGATCTAAATTAAGTGTAAAAATATTTTGTAATATTTGGTGCTTCTAACAGTACTATTTTGGCTTTCTTATTATACTTAACTTTTTTATGAGTAACTTGATTATCTATAGTCACTATCATTTTACTTCTTGTAAGATCAATATGTTTAGCATTCGTCTTCCCGTATGCATATACTGTGTCCACATTTAAAACGCAAAAAGAAAGTAGAATATTCAGTGATATTAGTAAAATTCTTTTCAAACAACCAATTAATAGATAGGACCTTCTAGAACATTTAGGAAGTCACGATAAAACAGTACAAATCAACCGTTCTAACTTCAAAGGATGTTAGTCATACAAGAAGTGTCTTAGTACAAACGAGTAGGTAGTTAGGTACCATACATACAGACTTAGTACACCTACCTAACGTCTTGATCCTTCCTAGATCTTCACACGGCAACTGAACAGGTTATTTCTAGATATGTCCAGTAACAATTGTGTTTTGTATTAACACGCTAGCATGTGGAAAAACACTTCGTGCAAATCTGCTGTGAAAAGTGGTCCTTATGTCCAATGTGGTCTTTTGTGTCCACATCAGGAAAATGTAAGCAAATTTGTTGTGTTAGTTGTAGTGTGTGATAATTGTTATAATTATTATAGAAATTAATCGGTAGAAGTAGTTTGTTGTGATGAAACTGATGAGTTACTCCATTAGAAAATATTACTAGCTCTAGTTTTGGAAAACAATCCTATTCTTGAAGTAACCAACAAATCAGAGTGCCGTACGCGTTCTCGTTTCGATCTCACTAAACGTAAAACAAAGTTGTACTAAGGGTACTGTTCTATTTTGTCCTGCAGCATTTTAAGGATAAATTAGGGTCTTTAAAGGCCTTAAAATTACTTTACATATTATTCTTATATTGTAAGTATCTATTCCCAGAAATCCCGCCTAATTCCATATCTCAAATCAGAGCAGTAATAAAGAGAAGCTTCCATAACACAAGTCTCGCAAATTGAACTAATTCAATCTAATTTGCTTGTTGTAACACCCACGTAGATTCTCGTATGACCAATCATTCGGACGGACATATCTTTCTATATATAGACTTCGTTATGTCACGTAAAGGCATTACACAAGTAGGTACGGACAAACAAATAAGAAAAATTGGATAGTATAGTACTTTAGCCCAGACTAGGATTTTGTCCTGTATCTTGGGTGACACTCAGACCCGAAGCAAACAATTTGTGGATCACACAAAGAGTTGATCTGTGCGGGAATCGCACCTGCTACCCGTTGTACGGCAGTCATTTGCCTAGCCACCTCGTCAACCGTGCAGTATCTTGGTCTTGGCAGGGGGCTGTGAACAATTGTGGGTTTACTTTTTGGTATGATTTGTTTTTTAACGTTGATAAGTCTGCGTTTGGCCACCAACCCGCTTACTGCCAGGACGGCGAAGCGAAGATGTGGCCGAAGATGGAGCACACAGACTTAGAAAGTACCTATTTACTCTGACCTTGAAAAGACCCGGATTGTATTTCTCAGGATAAATATGTTCGAATAATTTGTATGGTATATTTAGGAGTTTCAGTGAAATAAACAATTCTATTACTGGTTTGATTACATTATCCAATGCTTTCAATAACAGCATTTGTTCAATTTCAATTTCTGTACACAAAAATAAAAAAACATGGTGGAAATTCCCTGCAGCAATATGTTATGCATTATTTTTGAGTTCAGTCTGACGCATCGCTGTAATGGGGAAAACCAATCACATGCATTCCCATTTAAAGTAACAGGGGAGCAATGCTCAATCGTATCGAGTCATTTTGATTAATGTGCACTAATCTTTATGTAAGTGCATGAAAGCCCTGAAGACTACTTATAAATAAGAAGACTACTACTTTTAGTCTTTATTACGTCGATCAGATAAAAATAAATATATCTTCCCAATCCCCGATTCCCCAATAACCCTTAAATTCGTAACCATCAAAAGACTGGCAACGCATTTGTAACGCCTCTGGTGTTTCGGGTGTCCATAGGTGGCGGCGAGTGCTTACTATCAGGTGATTTACTATATTATACCATAAAAAAAGAATCATGATCAATTCATTAGGACCACGCCACTAAAAATTTGTCATCAAAATATCGAATATTTTATAACCGGAACAAGGAAACAAAATTGCGAGGTGATCTAGGTATGAATACTATGTCTGGAATCCATAGACAACTTATAAATGTCATATTGAAGGTTAAACATGCGAAATTAATAGGAAGTTATTGCAAAACCATGTTGTTGTTGGTAGATGTAGGGATTGATTGAATAGAAAAAAAAATAGGAACTAATTTTTGATTTGGTTTGTTTGATATGGTTTGGAAAAATAGGAAATAGTTTTGATATTGGAAATGTCAAGTCCATACTCGACAATTAGCTGACGATTGGTTATCATGCTGTACTTGTTATGTAGAGACTAGAGATGGAGGTTTAAGATGCATGAGGGTGCGTTTTCGAAACTTACCAGCGGGAAATACCAATGTGACTGTGTGTACTGACATACGGTGAAGGAAAACATTGTGAGGAAACCTGTACTTATAATTTTGAAATTGCTAATATAATGCTCAAACCTTCTCCGTATGAGAAGAAAAATTTAGTCAGCAGTGACTACTTAAGTATAGGCTGCTGATTTGATGTCATCATCATCATCATCAGCCGAGAGACGTCCACTGCTGAACAAAGGCCTCCCCCTTGGTCCTCCACGTAGAACGACAAGCCGCCACCTGCATCCACTGGCTCCCCGCCACTCTGACGATGTCGTCGGTCCACCTAGTGGGAGGTCTGCCCACGCTGCGTCTTCCGGTCCGCGGTCGCCACTCAGTCACCTTCCTGGCCCAGCGGCCATCAGTCCTCCAAGCGACGTGGCCTGCCCATTGCCACTTCAGCCTGCATATTTTGAGAGCTATGTCTGTAACTCTTGTTCTTTGGCGAATTTCCATATTTCGGATTTTGTCGCGCAAAGATACTCCGAGCATAGCTCTCTCCATCGCGCGCTGGGCGACTCTGAGCCTTTCTAAAAGGCCAGCAGTTAGGGACCATGTCTCGGTACCGTACGTCATCACTGGCAACACACACTGGTTGTACATCCTGGTCTTCAGACACTGCGGGATTTTTGACGAGAAGACTTCATGCAACTTCCCAAATGCTGCCCATCCGAGTTGGATTCTTCGAGCGACCTCTTTCTCGAAGTTGGACCTACCTAGCTGGATGATCTGACCCAGGTATGTGTAGTGGTCTACAACTTCGAGTATATCGTTCCCAACGACAACCGGTATAGGTGCAACATGGACATTTGACATGATTTTCGTCTTGTCCATGTTCATTTTAAGGCCCACCTGTTGGGAAACGGTATTGAGGTCGCTGAGCATGGTGTTCAGCTCTTCCAGCGACTCTGCCATTACGACTATGTCATCGGCGAAACGGAGATGAGTGATGTATTCGCCATTAATGTTGATGCCGCGTCCGCTCCAGTCCAAGAGCTTAAAAACGTCCTCCAGTGCGTTCGTGAACAGTTTCGGAGATATAACGTCTCCCTGTCTCACGCCCTTCCGCAACTGGATTGGCCTCGTAGTCTCTTCCTGGAGTCGGATGCGCATGGTGGCGTTGTTATACAAACACTTCAAAACCTCGATGTATCTATAGTCGATGTGACACCGCTGGAGAGACTGCAGCACCGCCCAGGTTTCGATTGAATCGAAGGCTTTCTCATAGTCCACAAACGCCAAGCATAGTGGCAAGTTATACTCCTCGGTCTTCTGTATAACCTGCCGCAGCGTATGAATGTGGTCTATGGTACTGAAACCTTTTCGGAATCCGGCTTGTTCGGGAGGCTGGAAGTCATCAAGCCTGCGTTCGAGACGGTTCGTGATGACCCTCGAAAACAGCTTATACACATGGCTCAGAAGTGAGATAGGTCTGTAGTTCTTTAGCAGACAGTTGTCGCCTTTTTTAAAGAACAGAACCACCACACTCCGTTGCCATGCTACCGGCGTGGTTCCCTCGAGTATGACGGAATTGATTTGATGTAATGAAGTATTAAAAAAAACGGAGTAACAATTGAAATTCAACAGGTTCTAGCATTAAATTCGCTATAGTTTCTTTGTAAAAAATAACAATATAGCTTAGATACGCAAATTTTTGCACACGTCAGAACTTCAGTAGAATGATATCGTCAGTTATTACGTAAGCCTTGTATTAATTACTGCAGAGGTGAACCGGGTTCACAGCACGAGTGTACCACGACTGTAACACGCTGTATAAAATGTTGCAAATATATAGAAACACGTCACAATTACATTATGTATGTGACGATGCTTCAAATACGTTTCTTTCTATACGTATTTTTACATCATTTCCCCTATAATAATGACTGTTTTACGACTTACTCACGTAATTATTGACGAGGAACTCGATTACTTTCAAGCCATGCTTGAAGCTCATATTCATGAGCAGCATTCCGCGACATATGACGCGGCGACTGTCGCACTGCTACCCCTTCCCTGATAAATGTATATTTCCTATTCATAGCAGTATAATACCCAGGAATTAAACCCTTGGCTTGACTTGTGGCCACTCGACTAACGAGGTAGTCTCTGGCAGCCTAGTTTAAAAAAGATACCCCTTTTATTGAGAAATGATTGAACCGTAGAATACATAGCTAAATGAACTCCTAGATTGTAGCATGGCTGTCTGGTCGTCGCGACAAGTGTCTACAGTGCAAAACGTTGTCGTAACCGAGCAAAATTCTATTAATCGTTAACCATGAGCGAGTCGGTTCAATGACCTCCCATTCAAAAACTCGGTCTGGCCTAGAAACACTGAACTCTACCGTAATCTAACCTGAGGTTACCTAACCACTTACTATTTTTTATCCCCCAGCCCCGTTACAAAATAGAGGGGTGTTATTTTGAAGTGTAGATATGTCTGTCATATTATAGCTCCTAAACGGATGAACCGATTTTGATTGATTTAGTTATTTTTTTGCAATGTGACTTTATCATGATCTAAGACAATATTATTATGTTTAGCTGTGTGAAGATTGGTTACAATATGTTGAGGTCTTTATGTTTTTTTTAAGTCAATGTGTTGTAGCCTACTGTTAGATGGTCTTAAAGGAGTAGGCACATTTATGATTTGCTTTACTGATGTATATAACTAGTATTGGCTCAAAATAATATGATGTTATTTAACCTCTCGTATATAAGACAACAATAGCAAACACATTGTCTCGCGTTGATCCGCGTTCCGGCACACGAAAGGTTAAAACCTTTATCAATTTAATTTAAACACTTATCTATAACCATGAAATACAATAGTCTTGAAAACGGCATTTTTAAATTCGGAAACCAAAAAGTCAATGACCGACAATTTTTTGCCATTGATGTCCATTTGCACGTTGAAAGTATGTAACTACGCGCAAGGAATTTTATCTATGGCCTAACAGTTATTTCCTAAATAATTAATACGTTTATTGAACTTGCTGCTATAAACGTTCATGCTAAAGTGATCATGAACGTAAAAAATTAAATATATTTTGTACACAATGTTTAGGTACAATGGTGGTCACATACGCCTGACCACCACTAAGTTAATGTTTGCTTGCACCTAATGAGATCCGCTTTCTAGCCCCGCCCATGACCTTGAATTGATGAATGATTTCAAAATGATCAGGCGTCCGCCACAGTACATGAAACAAAAATCAGGATTTATAATTTCTATAGCAGTTTTGGAGCTTGGAGAAAAGTAGTTCATCTCTTGCTCCTGACTATACTTAGTACTCTATTTGTATGAAATTGCCGTCAGATCTGATAGAACCACTTTTTGTTTTTAATCTAACACCAACTACCTGTATGTATAATAAAACCTGTAGCAACAGCAACATACAGAAACGCGAGCATATTGTATATTGCAAATACATAACCTCGAATGGTGAAAGTAAATTAACAGACATTACATAACCTTGGCTTTGATACCATTCGTCAATTTCACGTCTTATTTTACAAATGAACAGATATATTATATTTTTCTATATTTAGATGTAGACGGTCCTTTGATCCGCCTCTAAATTAAAAAGTTCAAGGTTTCTGCCAAAGACGTAGTAGGTAATGTTTTAATTTGTTAGGAATTTTAGTTCTATTTTTGGCTAAGTCACGCAATAGAGGTTTCTTAACAACGTTAGAACCTAATTTTGAAACCTGAGTTATATGAAATTTCTAAAGGTTTTTCAAATATTTACATGGAAGCGGGATTGGAGACATAACTTAAGTCTATTAGTACCTACTACAGTTGCTTTTGTCTACACTTTAGGAAAATACCTACCTATCTAAGTAGAAAAAGTATCAAGTATAAGTACCTATTTATTATTTTTATTTCAAAACGACCAATTATCAACAAATGAACACCAATCAATAACACTTATCCAACCAAAGTCCAGAGAGTCCAAAGTTTGCACCAATAAAAGAAAATAAGAAAAACATACATTTCCACAATAAATAAACAAACAGAAGGTTAACAGACCTTTGTACCTTTAAATGTGGAAAATCAGTATCCATAGTTCAAGAGGTCAGTGGAATTACTGTCTTGTGACGTCATTATGACAAAGCTGATAATTGAGCAAAGGTTATGTTTACTGTAAACTGACACACCCACATTGATAAGGCCAATTATCGACTAATCTTACTTTTTAATCACGTTTTCATTATTTTGTTGTTATTGAGAAGTGATAATTGATGTTGATGTTTGGATTACACTGTACTTATCTTTTTTATTATTTTATGATTGCTTATTTTTGTGTTTAGGCGAAATTTTACGAAAAAGAACTTGAAAGTTTTTTGATGTTTAAGAGAAATTACATACATACACATATACATCAACAGCCTACAAGTTATAGGCTGTTGATGTATGCTACTGGCCACAGTTGACCAAAGGCCACTTCTCGCACGGAGAAGGTTTGAGCATTAATCACCACACTTGCTCAATACTGGTTGGCAGTAATCAAAAAGATCTAACTCATATTTGCTTTCTTCAATTTATAATAATAGAAAACCACAGAAATAATGGGAAGGCTAGAAGCTAAGAATCTAACTATTGCAGAAAAATAACATTTAGTGATGTCAGTAAGTTTTATTGTACATTTTTCTCGTAACAATTTGTCAACTAAAGCCAAATTGATTTAGTAATTAGCGTAAAACTTGTAGGCCGGCAAGGCCTTCTATTTATAGATAGGAACTGTTACATAGAATAGCGTGTACAGTCTATTTTTACTATCTTAAAAAATACGTTAAAATGTAGATAATATCTGCAGAAATAATAGTAGGTTCTCAAATATTATTTGAGACCGATTAGGTAAATACATATTTGGAGGAAATAACTATGTATATCGATCTAATCTTTTAAGTTTTTTTTTTTTTTGGTGGGGGAAGTCATAGGATCATGATCCTATGACTACTCCTGCCTTAGGCGAGGCAAGAGAGATTATTAGACTCTTATTGATTAAAAAGCACTCCGTTCCTTTTTTTTTTTTTTTTTTTTGATCACGGGGGGAAACCTTCAAAGGCGCCTAGCTTTTTGGGGAGAAAGACTAGGGAGTGTGGGATTTTTACCTCACTAAAACCACCCCGGTGGCCACCCTCAACACCTGTAAGGGGCACCGGGTCCTCTTAATAGACCTGCTCCGGAGCCCCATGGTGCAACGCCTGTTACGGCACATCCCTAGGGAGACGTGTGTCTCCCATTAGCCTCGCTGTGCAAGTTACACGGCAGCACGTGACCACTGTGCTACCGTCTTCCCTGAGGTCGCTAGATGGGCACCTAGAGTCCCCACTTTAGGTACCCGCGACCCCAAAGGTCCGCCTGCAGTTGACGCAGGCGGGATTAGGCGTCAAGGCGGTTGCCACCTCGACGCCTTCTATGAGCAGGATCGGCCCTCTCACGATCCCGCTCAGCAGCCTCCTTTTGGGACATTACAGTCTCACAAAAGGAGGCCACCTCCCTCCAGTTTTCTGTATCTGCCAGCATAGCCTCTACTACTGCTGGCAGAGACAGGTCTCGCCCGATCTTGGTAACCAGGACCCGCCGCTCCGAGACCCACGCTGGGCACTCTTCGAGCGTGTGCTGTGCGGAATCCAGGTTACCTCCGCAGTGGTGGCAATTTGCCGTGGTCTCTCGCCCAATCTTGTTCAGGTGCTCACCGAAGCAGCCATGTCCGGTCAGCACCTGAGTGAGCCTGAAGGAGACGCGCTCCTCTCTTTTAAGCCAGGCCTCGAAGTGCGGCAAAATGGCTTCGACAACGCGCTTGCGTGAGATCTCTGGCTGTTGTAGCCGCTCACGCCACCGCTCGAGCGCGTGTCGCCTTTCTTGCCGCCTCAGCCTAACGAACGCCACTCCTGGTACTCTACCACCGCCGTTTTGACGGACGGAACGGATTTGGTTGTAGACCTTCGCGTCCATATCCGCCAGAATATCCAACGGCGGAAAGCGAGCCAGGAGAGTTGCCGCCTCAAAGGACACCGTTCGGTATCCTCGTGCGATCCGGATGGCCATTTTCCGCTGCAGACGATAGATTTTCGTTCTGCAACGTCGGACGCCTGACAGTCGAGCTGACCAAACAGGCGCCCCGTAAAGGACCATCGATCGCACGACACCCGCGTAGAGGCGGCGAACTTCTTCACGAGGTCCCCCAATGTTAGGCAGCAGTCTGTGCAGGGCACCCACTGCCTTCTCGACTCGGGGGACCAGGCGTTCGAAATGCTCTTCGAAGCCCCACCGACCATCCAAGGTTAGGCCTAGATACTTTATGTATCGGCCTACCTGGACTTGCGCATCTCCAACATGAACCGACGAACTGGGCGGCTCCCTGGTTCTCGGCAGCTTATGGAACCATAGTGCCTCGGTTTTGTGAGGCGCTATTTCCAAACCCAGTGCGCGGATTGAGGCCACGACTCTTGCCACCCCGAGCTCAGAAAGCCGGATGGTCTCTTCAAAGGTTTTCCCGCTGGCCATTACCAGAGTATCGTCTGCGTAACAAATGACGTGGACATCAGCGGGAAGTTCAACACGCAGGACCGCGTCGTAAGCGAGGTTCCACAGTAAAGGCCCCAATACAGATCCCTGTGGAACCCCACATGTTATCTCCTCCGCTGAACGCTACCGTCCCATCCCACATAGCGAATGTGCCGGTCGCGCAGGTAAGCCCCGACGATATTTTGCAAATAGGGAGGGATCCCATGATGAACAAGGGCCTCCCTTATTGCCTTCCAGGGTAGCGAATTAAAAGCATTGACGATGTCTAAGCTTATCGCCAACGCAACGCCACCCCGGGTTACTGCCTGATCCGACAGCGAGCGGACGCGGAGTATTGCGTCTATGGTAGAACGCTGCTGCCGGAAGCCATACTGACTCTCAGAAAGGTCGGGGCCAACTCGCGACAGGTGCCCGACGAGCCTTTCAGCAATCACTCTTTCAAAGAGCTTGGAAACCTCGTCGAGCAGGCAAATGGGACGATATGCAGAGGGAGACTCCGCGGGCCTACCCTGTTTCTTCAATAGGACCAATCCGGCTTCCTTCCAATGGGTGGGGAACACGCCTGACTGCAGGCAGCTGTCGAACAACCGCCTCAAGCGGTCCCCCAGAGCATCCAGAGCCAATACCCATACCCGACCATGAACACCGTCCGGGCCAGGTGCGGTGTTGCGAGCGCTTAATCGGCGTACGGCTCGGTCTAACTCCCCTTCAGTTACCCCCTTGTCAGAGGACCAGTCTGATCGTAAGGGCAGTGAGGGGCTGTCTCTCACTACTGGAAACAGTGTGTTTATGACCCTTTCCAGCAGGTCCAGATCCATGGTCTCCGTTAGGGGAGGAACCCATGGGCGTAGTTTACCCATCACCAGACGGTACGGTCTTCCCCAAGGATCCCTGTCCAGCCCCTCGAGGAGTTCTCTCCAGGACCGAGTCTTGGCATCTGCAATGGCACGTTGGAGTGCCATGGTTGCCTCCCTATACGCTCTATAGGCTCTGGTTACTTGCTCTTCAGTAGCACTCGGTTGTCTTCTGCGACGGGTGCGCTGGAACTGGCGTCGGTATCTAAGACAAGCAGAACGTAGTTGTGCAATGTCTTCCGACCACCAGTAGGCTGCTCCAAGACGCTGGCTGCACCTGATTCGGGGCATAGAGGCGTCACAGATTGACACCATTTTGTCCCGAAACCAGACCGCCTCCCTTTCCGGATCGGGCGAGATTCCCTGGGAAGTATCCTCAGGCCAGGCAACGACGTTGGCAGCTGCGATGAGCATATCTCGATCGAGCTTTTTGAGGGCCCAACGTCGTGCCGGTGGGTTAGAATTTGGACGACTTCGATCATTAGATGGGCTACCTGCCACGTCAAAAACAATGTGGCGATGGTCGGAGAGCGTGACCATCTCCTCAGCTACCCTCCAATTTATTATTCTGGACGCTAAAGAAGGGGTAGCCCATGTGAGGTCCACAATTGACTCCCCCTGCCATCGGACGCAGGTAGCAACAGACCCCCGATTTAAAAGTCGAAGGTCAAGCGAAGCCGCCCAATCTTGCACTACGTGTCCCCTAGGTCTGTCCCGGGTGTTGCCCCACGCTCTGGAATGAGCATTAAAATCTCCAAGCACTCCGTTCCTACTAAAGCCGTTTTATTAAGTTAGAAGTAAAAGCGACGTGAAATCTGTGTTTAACATAATATTTAAATCAAAATTGCAGCACTTCGATCTTTTCATTCTTAGAACACATGATCATAACTGCTATTTCTTTAGAAATAAGAAATAGCTTGACCTTCACAAAGTCATCGACCCATTACACTGAAAAGTCCTCTTAATTTACTCTTGAAAGCACTCGAGTACGTTAAATGGAAGATTCCGTTCTGTGCCAGAAGTCCGTGCCAAAATTAGGTATAAATATTGAACAAATAATATAAAGAGAAAATACTTGATTGTTTGTTTGTTTGCATTAAAGGGATCACTTCTGCAGAGATTAAGAACGTTTCCACCATTCAAAAGCTAACTTTCAGAGAGTAGCGTAGGCCCAATATCACTACATAGTATAAAACAAAGTCACAATCTTTGTCTGTTTGCTTAAATCTTTAAAATTACGCAATGGATTTTGATGCAGTATTTTGTAATAGGTAGAGTGATTCAAAAGGAAGGTTTATATGTATAATACATGCATAATATATCACCATTGCACCCATGCGAAGCTGGGGTGGGTCGCTAGTTAACTATAGAACTGGGACTTATTTAAATGAAATTTTCCCAAAGACCGACTTGAACGAAGCGATACCACGATCTCACAGAAAACCGGCGTGAACCGATGTTTGCGTTGTATTTCATCGTGTGAGTGAGGCTATTACTCTCTCCTTAACAATTTTTTAAAGGCTCACAACGGACTTCTAACTCCTCTGGTGTTGTGGCTGTCCATGGATGGTGCCCATTACTTACCATAAGGTGATTCGTCAGCTCGTTTGCCACAGGTGAAGCCACAGATGGAAAGCTAATACAATGTTATGTGTGGTCCTTCGGTCCGATTCATTCATTCAATCGTAAACAGATTGCGTGCGCATTTACATTTAATAGTTTTTTAATTGGTTAAGATTACGGTATGTTTACAAAAAAGCCGGTACGCAAGTGTACAATTAAATATTATTCTTTTTTTATAAAACACGGCCGGTAAACGAGCAGAAGTATCACCTGATGGTAAGCAATCGCATCGATAAAATTTAATTTCTATTAATTGCAGTGGTGTTACCACTATCTACATGAAATGATACCGGGGACTCCCACATTCCGTACGTTATGTCACAATTAGTAGACAATCCAATATAAAGTACGTAATGTACTAAGAAGGTAAGAGACAACTTGACTGATAAGAGTGAAGCGGTTATTGTTTTATCTGTAATTAATAAATACTTTATTGGAAAGTAATAGAGTAGTTGTATTTAAGTACTCATATCGTAATATCAAAGATAAACATTTAGCCACAGAAAGTAGGCGAGCACATAGGTACTTATTTTAAAATTCCTGCAAATATTTTTAAGGAATTCATTCTTAAAAATATCTTGTTCTTGTGACTATCGGAGACGCAGAAGATTTGACGGATTGTCGCGATTCAGGCTCGAAGAGCTGTAGCAGAAACGGGATGGTGTTTAATCAGTAAAAGTCTGGCACTCCCCCTCGGCTCACCCAAGGCGGGAGAAGTAATTTAATGATTTTTACCCCTCACATTACAGCCACCTTTAACTTTTTCATTTCCATTCTTCTAGTTGGTCCTTCAGTCCGCGCAATTTGTTATAGCCTTAATTTATTTATTATACTTTAATTTCCCCACCTCACTCTCTTGGGATATACTTCACCACGTTTGCCAAGAATGTAGCGTACTTGAAGTGCAGTACTAAACTATTCCAACAATGAATTAACCTGTCCATCATCAGAGTCCGTCCTCCAATTATCAATCAACAGTTTAAAAATAACCTTGACGTCATTCCTTGGGGGTGTGACCGTGTGATCTCTTGGAGTATGGCCAGCTAAATGGCCTGATGCTGCCCCGTGTGGGTGGGGTCGTCACGTGAAACAATTATACGTCAATGAAGTGCAATTGTACCTGAATAATTATGGGTGAGGTAGTAAATGATACTTGTAAACAAGCTTGGTCTGTCAGCTGTAATTGTTGCGGATAGGTGATATGTTTTAATGTATAGTTTACTAGCTTGTGGCTTGGCATGCGTTAAATTTGGAGTTATTATACGAATATACTTTCCTCTATGCTCTATGTATTAAAAATCCTGGAGCTGCGGACTGCCTAGCTGGTTACCAGGGCTCCGGCTCGAAAAGCAGGAGTAAGAACAAGGTGGTTTTTAGTCAGTAAGAGTCTGACAATCCCTCTTACCTCGCCTAAGGCAGGAGAAGTCATTGGATAATTTTCTCCTCTAGATAGATATTTTTTAAAATATCTATTAAAATCTGTTGTGTAATTTTAAAGATACAATACAGATACCTAGACGATGGAAAGATAATATTATGTTTTATACTATGTAGTGAAGTATGGTAATTTCAGATATGATTTCTGGCGTAAATTCCAAGGCCAAAAATACTCATACAGACATGTGGACCAGAAGAATTGCGCTCGGCAATGACTCTTGCTACCATTTGAACAACGCAAAATCTTTCTAGATTGATCTTGTCAATCTTAATCATCGTCCAATGAAAAATCATTTTTCTATTGATTGCCATTTCTACAATATATATCGTCAAGTGATATCAATGCGTGACGACTGTGTAATGATGAATAATGATTGTACAGTTCAAGAGGATCAATTTTATATTTAAACTCTATTGAACCTCTTGACCAAGTGAGCCTAGGAAGCATTTGAATGATGAAGTACCATTTATAATAATAAATACAATTGTTTTTCTTCAAGAAGCAATCACAAAATACACTTATGTCTATCGATGAGAACAGATCGCTGCGTTCTCTGATATCCTCAACTATTTAAAACGAGGCCGAGGTGTCCAAGTTCCAAAGAGTCAAACGCGAAGTTTGTGGCAAACCCATGTGGAGAAGACGCATAGTTCACCAGTAGCAGCAACAGCAGCAGTAGTTAACTGCCCTTGATGGACCAGATGTAGTTATTCTAAACTGCCAGCGATTTAACCCCCTTCAAAGTCTTACTAAAAAAGGCGTTTCCTAGAAAACGCGTTGGAACTGATGATTCTATTTCTTGTTATTACCTACTTGAGCTAATTTTTCCTCCAAAAATTGTGTCCACCTACCAAAGGGTCGAGAATGTTCCATGTTGTCCATTTGACCAGGATGGCCAATTTTCCAATTGCTATGACAAGACGTAATTTGGTCATAAACGTATGGCGGTTTCCTTTCTTCTGTTCCGTATACATTGGAAGATTTTTGTATTTACTAAGCACCACAATATCAGTAGCATCGTCATTCCGCGTCACAGACTATTTTTGGACTATGGTTATAGGTTGCTCATGGGCAGATGTGTTCTATAGTAGGCCGCATCATAACTTACCATCAGGCGTAATAGCGGCCAAACGTCGACCCACAAATATGAAAAAATGGTTATCCTCTACAAATGAGCATTTGCCATAATCTCCTCATTTGGTAGACAGACCTGGAGATGGTAGTTCATAAAGTTCAGGTTTATCAGTGGTGAGAGCTGCTGCAATTTTTCTGTCAATTGTGTAGTTTTTTAGTCAGGTCTAATAGGACACCACAGGGGATAATAACGATGGTGAAGAATGTATTATTATTGAAGAGAGATTTGTATTCATTATTCATTTCTTCTTTGTATGGTGACTTTATATTTATTTATACTTTGACAATGAACTGCAAATTTAAAACGGGAAGGAAAATCAAATTCTTTGAATTATGTATTTAGCCAATTGGAAAATACAAGTTATAATTATAATATTTCTGTATATTTATAATACCTGATAATAAAGTTTGCAGACCCCAGACTTATGATTTGATAAGAAAAATTATAATTATGTACAAGAATCCGTAAAAAATTAATGAACAGGTGTTACAAATAAACCATACAATTGATTAAATTTTATCGATAAAACTCATTAACTACGCCAGGTGGAAATTTCACATAAATACTTGTATATTTTCTAATTAAACTTACATAAGATCATGCCAGTACTTTCTCAATTAAAATATTAGGGCAATATTGACTGCCTAGCGGCAGGGCTCCAGCTTGAAGAGCAGGAGTAGGAACAGATAGGTTTTAGTCAGTAAGAGTCTGACACACTCACTCATTCTCGCCTCGTCCAAGACAAGAGAAGTCATTGGATGAATTTTTCTCTTCAAAAAATAAGGGCAATATTATAACAGAAAAATCTAAGAACAATAAAACTAATGCGCGCACCAGGAAGTGTAAATAAATAGATATACAATATAGAACGATTTATTGAAACGCGACCTGTTTGTGGTCACTGCAGCCCTGACTTACAATAGAATACAATGTAAAGAAATTATGTAAGCCGTCAGTTCTAACTTGCTATTCGCGTTGTTATGACAACATTATAAACTAGTGTAAACCTACCCCATGTACTAATTTGTTAGTTGCAGACAATATTCTAATACTTAGAAGAAAAGAGAGTATCTGTATAAATTATTGGAATTGTAGTCTCACAGAACAGAGAGTCTTAAATATGGGATACCACGGCCGTAGAATAAAACGGCAGAACGTTTGCGTTGTATTTCGTTGTGTGAGTAAGGTTACCGGATGCCCTTTCCCAATCTTCTCAATCCCCGATTCCACTACAACCCTTAAATTCCTATCCCCCAAAAGGCCGGTAACGTACTTATAATGCCTCTGGTGTTTCAAGGGCACATGGGCAGCGACGATTGCTTGCCATCAGGTGATCCGTCTGCTCGTTTAACGGCTTTTCCATAAAAAAGTCTAAAGAAGGCAGCTCTGATTTGGATAGGTCAAAAAAATAGATGAACATTGAACTCAATAAGACCTCTATCTCGCTATATTTAGTAACCATTTTCGGAACACTTCCCACCATCAATAAAAACACAATTCGCATTACTTCTAGCTTCTACTTCTATCCAAATCGGTCCCACGGGACTCGAGCGAGACCTCATCAATCTAGCGAATCAAATTGCGTATCATACATATTTGCAGGATGTTATTTGCATCCTACCTTTTCTCCTGCATCCCATGCCGTGAGCAGTAATTTATTTTATTGGACAATTGTTGAAGAGTGTAGTGGAATTATAGGACCCTTCTTGGGGTCAGATGGTGACCTTGATAGGTGTTTGAAACATTTGACCTCTGTTACTGTGTTAAGGTCTTCTAATGGATTTTATGTTCAATCGTTTTTGGGATAATGCTTCAAGTTTTTGTTTTATTCTCATTTTGCAGATTTTTTTATATTAATTTTCACGATTATATGGTATAGCATTTGATTTTTTTTTAGCATCAAATCCAGACTGCACTTCTCCGTTTTTTTCATATCAGAATCCATCTTACTCAGAAATAAACTAACCAGAGTGATTAATTTGGAAGTGGGATCTGTAGCAAATTGTTTAATGTCTTAAGACCATTGAGTTGATAGTACGATGCTATCTGTATGACTGATAGGAGTTCCAATCGTATTGATAGACCATTCGGTAAACTAGTCCCAAAAAACAAAATTACAAAACCAAAACCAGAGATTATTGACTTACGAAATTTACCTAAACATGTTGTAATCCGATTAAACATGACGTTAATCGAATAGACACTGATGTCATAACTGATGAAAAGCTCAGCACTATGTATTTATAGACCGACAGTGTTAAACATGGCACAGTAGCTGCACTAGTCGTAGCCATTGTTTTGCAAATGTAGCCTATTGTCGAGGGCACACTGTTTGCACTTGATGCTAAAATAACGATTTGACCACGAGGCTGATCAAAGGTTATTATATAACGCTGATACAGCGTGTTCTATCCACACAATGACGACAGAAATACTATTCCTTTTGAAACTAGGTGTGTTTATATGTATGTTGCTTTCATTTAAATGTGTTTTGTTGTTTAGCAATAAATACCTGGATTAACAACCTGGTTTTGTTTTGTTGTTGGTTTACCCTTCTGTTTAAAATTATTTTGAATTAACTATGATTCAAGAGATGATATAGTTTTTAATATTGGCCGATCTGGAAGTTCTTGGTGGGAGCCTTTGTTTACCACTGAACATCTTGTCGCTGGTATGATGATGTTGAATATGAAAAAAATTGGTTCTTCTCTTTTTTCTATCTTAAATCAGCTTTATTCGTGAGCTCATATTCCATCGAAGTTTTCAATCTTTAAACTGAAGTGTAGATTAAGCATATTTTCATATGCTTATATTCATAAACATTCTAAGGATTCTAACAAATTAATGCTATATCTCTATTCTTTTAATTTCCTTCAATTTTGTGTTATAGGTTTCAGTCCATTGACGTAATACAGTGCAAATTGCAAATACAAAGTCAACGACCGTTCGTATTAATTTTATTCGATATGCTAATTGTATTAACTGTAAATATATTAGGTAGGTATAGGTACTACACAATTTAGAGCACCTACCGTTTATTTTTGTTTCATTAATTATACTCATTTTGTATTATTTACATATATGATTTGCTAATTTAACACTGTTTATCCTTATTAAAAGTTTCTACCAAACCTCATAGTTTGGTCCGTTATACATAGAACAAGGATAGGAGTCTACCAGGTTTGTGTGGACATCAAAATATTTGAACGTATGTATGTATGTATGTATGTATGCCACTCTTGCACTCAAAATCTACTTAAACGAATTTAGATTAAACTTAACATAGACATATATTATAGTCTGGAGTAACACATAAGCCGATTATTATCCGGATAATGTAAGCCAAACTCTCTTTCAGAAGCTAGTTACTTCCATATCGTATTTTTTTCACGGATGCACATGGCAAACCTCGTGTGTTTTGCTCTGCACCACACGTGTCCATACAAATAGTATTCAGGTTCCAATCGTGGTCCTAACATCACTCACGTGTTTGGTCCTTCAGGCCACCGCTGACGCTTGTCTACGTCACACTGTCGCAATGACAGTGGAATACAAAGCACAATTGTGTCAGACAATCGGCATCCGCCGGTCGGAGCGGTCCTGTTGATCGTTGATTTTTAAGTTTAGACTCTGTTGTTTATTTATTTTGGTTGTTTTTTAATTAATTGTCCGTTTTTGGAAGATGAACGGTTTTTGTTAGGGTATGTTTTGGCAGATTATATATTTGATTGTTTTATTTTTTATTGTGCTCAGTATATGGCCATAGGCTCACCCCTATTACATGGGACTTATAATACAAATGGTGATAAGTTGGTGTACACTGTATAGCGGCATAACGTGTCGTAATTTTCACCTTTGCCTACCCCTTCGGGGATAAGAGGCGTGATCGACGTTGCATGTTTTTAACATCATTGTTGTAAAACATTAATTTGGTTTTTAACACCATCAATAATGATTTATGCAATTGAATAAAATGATACCCGAAAACCTTTTTCTCTACATTCGACAATTTCAACGTGATCTAATGTTCTTTTTATTTTTGTTTCAGGTTTGCAATGTCGACTTCCAAGTGTTGAAGTTCCATCATCAGCATACCGAGCAAGATGATCATCCAACCATTTAGGAGGAAGTCATATAAAATTCTAAGCACGTACCTTAACACGTAAAAAAGGACCACATTAAAAGGACCACAGACTTTAAAAAAAAAAAACAATTTATTTAATTTTTAAGTAGTGCAATTTTGTTCCTGTTATTTTATTTACCGAGTGATATTAGTTTTAATAGTGTAGTGTTGTGCCATTGTCGATAGTTTATTTATCGATAAGTGAAGATGTATAAGAATATGTGGTGTGTTTTTGTTGCGATACTGGGGGTGGCTGCGGGGATGGACAGGAGCCATTTACCGCCAACCTGCTCTAGGTAAGCATTTACTTCTTTATATTCATCTTTTTTTTATCTTCACGCCTTTTATCCCCGAAGGCGTAGACACATTATGGCACGTAATGCCATGTTATAATGTACATATGTTATAAGTCCTATGTGATTGGTGGTGAGCCTATTGCCATATACCGGGTACATTTCCAGACCCCGTGCTAAATTGAGATTTTTTTTCTGTACAATGTACACCCACTTTTCACCATTTGTGTTAAAAGCCCCATGTAATAGGGCGCGAATTATGTTATAAGTGGCATGAAATTAGAGGTCTTCTGTCAGATCGTCTGTCAGATTCCGCCCACTGCTGAACGTAGTCCTTATTTCGACAACAATAGATCCTATATTACAATGTCTATAATAGTTGAACTTGATTGAAGAGATAGCGACAGTGTCTAGTATACTTAGGTATCAACGTCTGAATTATCTTGGACGCATATCAAGTAGATCAGGGTTAGACACGTTACCGGAAGAACGTTAATAGTCTACTGTATAGTGAACAGAGCAGAAATATTTTATTATACTTATTAGGATAGCCTGTGTGGAATTAGAGCGGTTTATTGTTTTAAGTGTGTATAGACCACCTACTGGTTTGTATGACTGTTTTGAAACAGTATTAGATGAAGTACTAAATAAACTCAGTAGTTCAAATAAATTAATCATTACTTGTGGCGATTTTAATGTAAATTTGTTAGAAAATTCTAGTTTAAGTACAAAAATTGTAAGTTTATTTGCCTCATTTAACCTCACAAACCTGTTTCTGGAGCCCACTAGGATAACTCCTACTAGTGCCACTTGCCTAGATAATATTTATACTGACATTGTACCAACTAATAAACAAATAATATCATTGCTTGATTCAGATCATTGTGGACAATTAATTTCAATAACAAATAAAGTAAATAAAGTGTCGAAACCACATATTATTGTTAACCCAAAGACTGAAAGACGCATTGAAACTTTCAAATCTAAACTCACTGATAAAATACCTTTATTATTAAGGAATAAAAATTCTATTAACTTGTGTGATGAATTTTTTAACATTTACCATACCGAGTTTAAGTCCACCTTCACACCTAAAACCATACCAGCTCATGGCAATGCGTCTTTCAATCAATGGGCAACTACTGGCATCTATAAGAGTAGGAAACGCTTATATGAACTTTATAACGAGAGGACATATATTAATACAACTGAATTTAGTGAATATGTAAAGAAATATTCTAAATTATTTAAAAAAGTTTGCTCAATTGCAAAATCGTTATACTTGAGCTCTAAAATAAAAAACAGTGACAATGTAATTAAAGCGACCTGGAGTATTATTAACAGTGAAACAGGGAGGTCTAAAGAGAAGAGTAGTGAATTTAGTCTTATAATTGATAATAATGTAATTAAATCGGATGCAGAAGTCGCAGCTGCATTTGAAAACTTCTTTTCGGACGTTCCTGTGTCCACTACTAAGTCTTTGAACTCATCTCCCACAGTTGCAGAATCTTTACTAAAAGAAAATGTTGCAGCTTGCAATTTAGGCTTCTCTTTCGAACACATAGATTATACAGATATTGTCAAAACGTTCCATACCTTGAACAAGAAAAAGACTGCAGATCTGTGGGGTAATTCTGTGTACATTACCGGCTCTGTAATAGATATTGTAGCACCCGTATTAGCTCTAATCTTTAATAACTGTGTCGATCGTGGTGTGTTTCCTGATCTCATGAAGAATAGTAAAATAACTCCGTTATTTAAATCGGGTAGTACTTCTGACCCCACTAACTTTAGACCTATTTCAGTACTACCTACATTCAGTAAAATTTTTGAAAAAATTATTCTACATCAGTTGCAAAGATTCTTTAATAGAAATAAATTATTACATGGAAACCAGTTTGGTTTCACAAGGGGTCGTTCAACAACTGATGCCGGTGTTGAACTTCTTAATAACATTTATGATGCTTGGGAGGACTCGGCCGACGCATTGGGTATTTTTGTGACTTATCCAAGGCGTTCGATTGTGTCTCTCATGAAACACTGATCAGGAAGCTATCCCATTATGGAATACGGGGCAGCTCTCTGGATCTTCTTATTTCATACTTGAGTGATAGGATTCAGAGAGTCGACATTAACGGAAAAGTTTCCTCCGGGTCTATTGTTAGGATGGGTGTTCCGCAGGGGTCAATTCTCGGCCCGTTTCTTTTTCTTATTTATATTAATGATTTACCTTACCTTGTGAAGGATAACCATGGGATAGTACTGTTTGCTGATGATACATCTTTATTGTTTAAACTCAAACGTGGACAATTAGTCAGTGATCATGTAAATGGTGCTCTCTCAAAAATAGTACGCTGGTTTAGTGCCAATAATTTATTACTTAATGAATCAAAAACTAAATGCATTAAATTCACAACACCAAATGTTAGACATGTGAAAACCAGCGTGCTAATCAAGGGCGAGGAGTTGGACCCTGTAGATTCAACTGTCTTTTTAGGTATAACTCTGGACGCTAAGCTACAGTGGGCTCCACACGTAGATAAGTTGTCGAAAAGGCTCAGCTCTGCAGCATATGCCGTTAAAAAAATTAGAAATTTAACCGATGTAAATACAGCGCGATTAGTATACTTTAGTTATTTTCATAGTATCATGTCATATGGTATCCTCCTGTGGGGAAATGCTGCTGACATTCAGTCTGTCTTTGTGCTGCAGAAAAGAGCCATTCGATCAATTTATAATCTTAGTCCGAGGCACTCTCTTAGGGAACTATTTAAAGAAATTAATATATTGACTGTTGCTTCTCAATACATTTATGAAAATGTAGTGTATGCTCACAAAAACATTAATTTATTCAAAAAGTATTGTGATATACATAATATAAACACTAGAAGTAAAAACAAATATATTGTTCCCACTACTAGACTTAAGAAAATAAGTGGTTCGTTCAGATGTCAATGCATACGCTTTTACAATAAAATTCCCAGCGATATTCAAAGTTTGAGCCTGAATAAATTTAAAAATGTTATTAAAGAAAAACTGTATAGTAAAGCTTTTTATAAAATTAAAGACTACTTAGATGATAGTCAGGCTTGGGAGTGAGCCGCTATAATGTCCACACAGGTCATGTTGACATGTTTGTAACACAAGTTACATTTTTATACAATTTGACATGATATACATTAATATCATTCGATATTTTTTTTTTTTTTACATATTGTTTTTAAAATTGTTAGTTTGAGGACCGTGCGAGAGTTTGCCTAGTCATTTCACTTTTAGTTAATTATATTCTGACAGTGTGAGCATTTGTGTGGCCTACCCAAATGTTCTTTTGGTTAGTATTGTTCGTCGGATCATTCAGCAACAGCCGTCAGCTGAGCTAATTGTAAACTGACACATGCGTGCTGCCATCTGAACAGGTCCGCTCAAACTGCTGTGGTTCTTTCCTCAAAAGACCACTACAGAATAAACTTGCACGGTTCTCCGACATCTCTAATTGATTTTGTCTGGACTTTAAAAGAGACTATGACCTCTGAGTTTGTTTCGGCATTTCTTCTCAGAGTAGTCAGATAGGAAATGCCGGCCTCATCTAGCTATTTGAAATATTGACGTGTAAAAGTGTTATTTTATAATCTATTTACAGAAATAAATATCATTTATCATTTATCATTTATCATTTATCATTTAGGAACACTGAGCCTGTACTAAGTTCCGGAATCCGGAGCTGCAGACTACTTAGTGTGTTACCAGAGTTCCGACTCGAAAAGCAAGGGTAGGAACGGGGTAGTTTTTAGTCAGTAAGAGCCTGGGACAGCATCTCGCCTCACCCTAGGCGGCAGAAGATAAATTTCTCCTGTCGTTTCGTTTTCTAGATTGGTTTAAAGGAATTTTCAGATTTTTGTTTTATCTATGACCTACTTACTATAATTTTTTAAATAACTGGTGAACATTGGGTGTTTCGTTTAATATTAGCTTCTTACCTACCTAAAGTTACAAAGGCGAAAATAATTATTTATTTTGCCTTTTTTCACGTTGCCAGTGATTTCGTGGTTTTGGTCTATTGCGATATTTAAGAGGCTGGAAAATGGTAGTGGTATATGCTACGTATTATCCATTTCCCATACTAGCAGAGCTACGACTAATCATCTTCTATTTATTGAATAAAAACAGCGAGGTATAAGATTCACAGTCACGACAAGGCTATTCCTACTTAGTTCCGACAAGCATCCCGCACGCGTTTCCTTGATCTATGGCCAATGCGATATGATCTAGTCTACCAGACAAATCATTTTAATGTAGACCTACATAGTATGTACCAACGCCATGTGATCCTTGAATTAAACCTCTGGTAAAAGTAGGTACCTTATTACCTGTGTAATAATGATTTTTCCAGTTTTCGACCGTGCCACATATTTGTCATTATTAGACACACACCGTACCTACTTCGTTATCTTAACCTTTTTCCACTTTAAGGAAAAGTCTTAGTTACTACAAACGCTCCGAAAATTAAATACTTAGTATAGGTTTTTTTAAAGGAGGAAAATCATCTCATGACTTCTCCTGTCTAGGGTGAGGTGAGATCCCTCTCGCATCAGATTGTTACTGACTAAATCCACCCCGATCCTAATCCTGCTTTTCCCGCAGTCCGGGTCGGCTGAACTCTTTACCTAGCGGGTTACACTTGCGACTCTACTTAGAACATAATTATGCAAATCAAGTTCTTTTGTTGTTGTTTTTGTTTAGCCCATGACGTCATTGTTATTCAGATTATACATTAGATTTAGATTTAGATTTCAGCCATGATCGTCCCACTGCAGATTATACATGCATTATTATCATTATGTGTTTTCTCAACTAGATAGTTGTAAATAGTCGTAACTATGTATGTATGTACTTGTACCTCGTTCAACCAGTTGCGTGCTTGTTTGTTTACACATCGTCGACTTCTCATATTAAATGCAAATCATTGTAGCTATTTGAACGTAAACAAACGATAGTGAACTCGACATTCTGTCCGAATTTATCTACATACACAATGATTAAAATACACCAATTTAGAAAAAGTCAAAGCATTTATTTCAATTAACTAATCCTAAATTAGGCACTTTTGAAACGTCAAATTCAATTGCCCGTCAGTCTGGCTGTCTGTGCAGCTAGGTGCTCATTCCAAAGCTTCGAATGAAGAAGAACGGGCAAAAAACTCCATACAGACAGTCTGTTTACTCTAATTACGATGATTTAAGACGCGCCGCCGTAAAGTAGCTGTGCGAGGAAGATGCGCAGCTCAAATATGCGATGTATCGATAGTAGGGAAGCCATCAATGACTACCATCGCACGTATCTTTCCATATAAAACATAGCTTAGTTAAATCCCTTTCCACCAATGCTAAGCTATGTGTACCAAAGAATATGATTGGTAAAAGTCAAACGCATCCACAGCAACGTGGCATAGCACATCTCTGGTGTAAAAGCGCCCTTCTGATCTGTCACCCTTTGACTATCACAGTCGGATATAATAGTTATAACCTGTGATGTAGTGACCAAAAAAATTAATTAATAGTATTATTATATTCAATAACAACATCAGTAAGCTTCATATTTGACGTCAGTCTTCCTTCTCCAAGCCGTTCTAAGAATAGAACAAACTGACACAGTGTCAGCTGATTGTCAATCCGTTTATTGTAAAACGACACGCTCTAGTATCAAGTGGTTACATGATAGATGCCCTATAAACACGTGGACTGACGATATAGTGTTGCTAAGCGTTATTGTTTAGGTTTTAAGGTGTATTTTTGCATGACACGTCTTGTAGTTCTTTGAGAAACTATTGCTTGGCTGGGTAACCGGCTCTCGGGAAACGTGAAGCGGGTTTCGATTCCCGCATGGAACAACTCTTTGTGTGATCCTCAAGTTGTTGTTTCGGGTCTGGGTGTCATTGTGTATGTGAACTTGTATGATTGTAAACGCACCCAGGAGAAAATTCTAATGCAATGTTTAACCTCTCGTATGCCGATATATAAGACAACAATAGAAAACACATTGTGTCTCGCGTAGATATGCGTTCGATACGAAGGGTTAAAATAAAATAGCTAAAAGTTAAAGAAGAAGTTAACTATACTTCATAACCAAGATGCTATCTAGTTATTGACATTTTCAGCCATTTTCTTTTTTATAATATATCTATTATCGGTCGTCAAAAAAGATTTGTTTAATACAGTTCACGCTTACAGATCCCAAATGTATATAGCTATTGCGCATGAGAAACTGTTTTTTGCGCATTTGTAGTCGTGGTCCCATAGTAAAAAAGTTTAGTACATTGACCTCACAATATGATCGTGTATTTATTTTACTCGCGTGTTGTATGTAAAGGAGTGTTACAAATTCAAATGCCATTGACCTCAACTAAATACTTACTATGTATTAATTATAAAAAAAAACCTCGTTGTATGTTTGTAAACGCACCCGCGACATAGGAGAAAATCCTAATCTGGGGCAAAAAATAGGTTCACTAAAGGACTGACCGACAAATACACATTATTTTTTTTTATATTAGTTATAATATTTGTTCAAAATTGACATAAATTTTGATTTTGACTTTGACTTCGAACGTTTTTTAAAAAGAAAGAAATGAAATATAATGATTGCATACAGACTGCGGAACTAATTATGAGTCTTATTGTTTACAAAATACCTACCATGATTTAGTTTTGTGGCAACAATAATTCACCAAGATACCGTATGTTTTCTGTTCTAGCAACTAGCTACGTAAAAATTTTAACTACCAATAGCTAAACTGGACATACAGTAGATACCCCAACATTTAGAGCCTTATTTCTAATCTAATAATACTTGAGAACATTCATTGATGATTTAAAAAAATGATTTAAATAACGCCTCACCCGGATTTAAAAGGGAATATTACGACGGTTTGGACATGTGTAGCGACCAGATTGGCGATATATTAAAGAAGGGCCAAATTAATAGTAGGACCTTTAACCGACGAGCATGCATAAAAAGACTGATGACTGTTGATGAAGCGAAAGAAGTGTGTAAGAATCGTAGCAATTGGCATTCCATTGTCTCTTTCTATCCCCCATGGGAGACAGGCGTAAGGTTATGTATGTATTATTTAAGAGATTGACGTGTAAAAGTGTTATTTTCCAACCTATTTGCAAAATAAATATCATTTATCATGTATGTATCTATGGTAACCCCTCATCTCCATGCTCCCAGCAATATCTACTGCCACGGCCCCCTGCTGGACACGGTGCAGATGGCGGGGCTGTACAACGACTCCAAGACCTTCGTCGACATGAAGCTGAAGCTCTCCGCCAACATCACCATGGACCACTTCCACCAAATGATGGCCAGGTATACACTTGCTAACACTTATAACAGTTTAGTTGATAGCTGTGTCCTTAGTATCCTTAGAGAGCGCGTTCGGGTCTCCGATTGGTTGGTATATGGGAGCCGGCCAATCATAGTGTCGAACGTGTTCTTGTTTCGATTAATTTCAACGTAAAGCAAACTCGTACTAAGGATACAGGAACTTAACATAAGGGCTTAAATGCTAAATTATAGCACTTTGACCTTTGTGCATATAAATTAAAAATTAATATAAATATATTATAAGGTGCAGAATTGATCGGAGAGTTCATCAAAGATTTGAAATAATCTAGATTAAAGTTAATATAACTGTAGACGATGTGATGTCCTACCTATTTAGTAATCATAATATAGAAACATCTCATTTTGTACCCTTAGTATGAGTTTGTTTTACGTTTAAGGTAACCGAAACGGGAGCGCGTTCGGCATTATGACTGGTTTCGATTACTTTAAACACGCAAAGCTAAGCAGTAAACTCATACTATGGTCACTGTACATATACATGTGAAATCCCTATCAATTTTCAAAGTCAAAGTCAAAGCATTTATTTCAATTAATCCTAAATTAGGCACTTTTGAAACGTCAAATTAAATTGTCCGTCAGTCTGTCTGTCAGTGAAGCTAGGCGCTCGTTCCAAAGTGTTGCTTCGAATGGAGAAGAACGAGCAAGAAACTCCATCGTTACTCTTTTCAAAAAATGTTTTTTACAATATCTCTGATACATTATTTGATCATTTACCTATTGTATATATATGTAGGAACAATGTAACAAGATTTAGGTAACAAGGTTTCAAGATCTATTAGTTAAAAATTTAAGGTTTCTATAAACAATGTTTCGTGCGTATACTAAGGTCACTGTACATATACATCTAAAGTCCCTATAAATTTTCAAGATCTATAAGTTAAAAATTCAAGGTTTTTATAAATAAACTTTCGTGCATAGAGTATAATCGCAATATTCCTTCAGGACAGGTTCACATCCGACCAAAGCCGACATCCAGGAGTTTGTCAACCAGAACTTCGACCCCGAGGGCTCTGAGTTCGAGGACTGGAGACCTACTGACTGGAAGGATAACCCTGGTAAGCTCAGCACTCTTTGTGGCTTCTAGAAATTAGTTTAAGACTAATTTACTTTCACTGATAAATTAAATTAGAAGAAACTTCCATATTAATAGCGACCATATTGGACTATATAACTATCGTGACACATACTAAATCAATATATATAATAAATCTGTAGAAGGGTCAATTCTGTACATTGCAAATATTACCTGTCTGTCTGTCTGTATTGTATGTTCAGGCATCACGTGAAGACTAACGGTTCGACTTCGATAAAACTTTGTATAATTATATCTTATTATCCTGGGCATAAAATAGGATACTTTTTATCCTGGAAAAATACGTAAAAAAAACAGTTTTATACTACAAAATGCGCAGTTGCTAAATATAGGGATCTCCTTAATTATTATGGGCCTGGCAGTATTTGGGTCTAATAGATATTTATACGATGTCATTGTCAGAGTTGTTAAAAATGGAGAAATAAAACATCTACTCGAAGACCGACTTCCGCGCGGACGGAGTCGCGGGCGGATGCTAGTTAGCTAATAAACTAAAAACAACGGTTTACACACGTAAATATTCCGAGAAAAGCTCTACTAGTTTCGAGTCACAGAGGGACTCTTGATCATGAGCAGCGTGTGACGCGCAGCCTGAATTGTAATATGCACCGCCAATAACATCCTGCATGTAGCCGGAAAGTCAGACAGGGAAAAGTATATTTTTAATTCTATATAAATTGCAAAGTAAACATAATACGTATACTACATATGAAATACGGTATATTTGTTATACATAAATATATTCGCTTAATGGTGTTTGTCGTGTCTGTCTACACATTCTGCGAATTATTTGAACAGTTGTATTTTGACCTTTTAATGTAAGAACGTCATTGATGTTTTTTCTTCAGTCCTTGGTTACTGATATTTTTATAAGAGTAGTCTAATATGATTGTTCCTGGGACAATGTATTAAATAGCTACTGAATAGATTCTATTTCTGCTGACAGAGATGAACATAGGTAGGTATACCTAGATTTATAAAAGTCCAAATAATATTACTGAAATTACATGAAAACGTGGAATAACTTTATTATAACTTTCTCGAGACATACTAAATTAATTATTATGTGTTTTTAAACTGACATGGTCACTAACATTAATATTAGAACTTGAGACGGGATATTTACCATGTTTATTTCTGTCTATGAGTTTCCGATATTTCGGCACTGTTGCAAGCGCCATGATCACGGATAAACTGGAGTATATGCGGGTGGATGTTTATGAGCAGATAAATCGGTCTACCCTCTTTCTAGTTCGTTTTTTGCTAACACCGCAACTGTCACTAGGGCAAGTGACAGTGCAACAGTGCCAAGTCTTGCTAGAGGTACACAAATGAACACTAAATATAACATCTACTTTGAAACCAATTCCAGCGTTTCTCCAAAACATCAAGGATCCACTGCTGCACGAATGGGCCGCGGACCTGAACCGGCTGTGGCTGCAGCTGGGCAGGAAGATGAAGCCCGACGTGAAGGCCAACCAGGATCTCTACTCCATCATCTATGTGGACAACCCTGTCATTGTGCCTGGTGAGTTTATGTGTCTGGTATGATAAAACTGTTAGATTTGTTCGAAAGTGTGGGAGAGTCATGCTTCGGCACGAATGGGCCGGCTCGACCGGAGTGATACCACACAGAAAACCGACATGAAACAACGCTTACGTTGAGTGAGTGAGGTTACTGGAGGCCCAATTACCCACCTTCCCAATCGCTGATTCCTTAAATTCCAAACCCTCAAAATGCCGACAACACACTTGTAACGCCTCTGGTGTTTCAGATGTCCATGAGCGGCGACGATTGCTTACCATCAGGTGATCCGTCTGCTCGTTTACCGGCTTATACCATAATAAAAATTAAAATATCAGGCACATGACCATTCCGAAAATGCATCTATGTACTTCCATCTTCTTTTACACAATATAACTGTGTTTCCTGATGAGTATAACCTGAATGTCTTCAAAGCCCGAGTGAATAGGTTGCTTATGGGCTGACGTGCTCCATCGTAGGCCGCATCATCACTTACCATCTGGCGAGATAGCGGCCAAACGTCCGCCTATTTAACATAAAAAAAAAAACTGAAAGAGAAAAAGAAACACATAAACATAAACTAATATCTATGTTACAGGCGGTCGTTTCCGTGAGTTCTACTACTGGGACTCGTACTGGATCATCAAGGGGCTGCTGCTGTCGGAGATGAGGGCCACCGCCCGGGGCATGGTCTCCAACTTCATGGACATCGTCGAGAGGATCGGCTTCATTCCCAACGGAGGCAGGATATACTATGCTATGAGGTAGCTATGTTAAAATTATGCTGTATCTAATATCTATACTTCTATACTAATATTATAAAGCTGAAGAGTTTGTTTGATTGATTGTTTGTTTGAACGCGCTAATCTCCAGAACTACTGGTCTGATTTGAATAACTCTTTTTGTGTTGGATAGTCCATTTATCGAGGAAGGCTATAGGCTATAAAACATCACGCTATGACCAATAGGAGCCAAGCAGAGCGGGTGAAACCGCGCGGAAGTAGCTAGTTTAAAATATTTTTTAAGTCCAAGAATATTTTGTTTAGTGTATTTTATAAAAAAAAAACTTTAAATGACGTCATTGGTCAAGTAGTCGTAAATTCGATTACTAAACAGGAGATTGTCGACCCCGGGTTTGATTCCCGGGTTGGACAAAGTATTGTCTTTTTCGGCGTATGACTAAGTGGAGGATGAAGGAGATTGTCGACGCGGCCGCGGGTTTGATTCCCGGGTTGGACAAAGTATTGTCTTTTTAAAGTATTGTCGGCGTCTGAATACCCGTTCGGATATCAAAAAGGTGACAATTATGTTTTAAAAACATTTTGATACAAATATAAAACTGATTTATTTAATCCCTCTTTCCAGATCACAGCCGCCCCTCCTAATTCCCATGGTGAAACTAATTCTGGATGACATGGATGACATCGAGTTCCTGAGACAACACATCCACACCTTGGACAGGGAGTATGATTACTGGATGACCAACCACACCATTGAAGTCAACCATAATGGGCATAGGTAAGGAGACAAGTGTTCTTTTATTATCATTTCAAAGAAATATAAACAATAATTCGCCAACCCGCAATGTTAAGGTAGACGAGGGTTCAATTCTCTGTTCAGACATAGTAATGGGTTATTCAATTTTACAAAATTCTATTTAAAACTATGGTATCTTTTTGTTATTGAACTGTATTTCTTTTGTTTTGAATTGTGTAAAATATATTTTTATTTATTTTTTACTTGATAATACATATCAATAACGGTATAAAGTAATGTTGTATATGTTTTTTACAATAAATAATAATGGTAACAATATGTACAATAACTACTGTTATTAGAAAGCTTATGATATAAAATATTAATTTAACACATATTTTTCTTCTAGATCAACGTATCTGTCGAATTAATAAAATAAGTAACCAAATAAATACTGAACATGAAACTCAAGTGAACTATAATTATGTACATTTCAGATACACTCTGGCGAGGTACTACGATCAGTCACAAGGACCCAGACCTGAGAGTTACAAGGAAGACGTTGATGTCGCCAGGTAATTAATACTTAATACTATAATAGCAACCTTATAAACAGTTAAAGTTGAAAACAGAAAAACATAATCAGAATGTTAGAAGATGCAATTTCTAGGACCCTTGCTAAGAGTGAGAACTATGGATAATCGTCTCTATAGAGAACTTTGTTCAATACAGTTAAGTGTGAGACAGCCATGCTTCGGCGCGAATAGGTCGGCCTGACTAGAGTGATAGTACGGCCTCACAGAACACTGACGTGAAAAAATGCTTGCGTTGTTGGGGAGTTGAAAGATTGCTTGCTACAATCCTCAAATCCTTAAACCTCCCAGAAGGCTCAAAACGTACTTGTATCGCCTGTATTGTTTCGGGTGTCCATGGGCAGCGACGATTGCTTACCATCAGGTGATCCGGCTGCTCGTTTACCGGCTTATACCATAAACAGTATACTTATTATGCTGCTGATGATGTCGATGACAGCGACAGACAAGACAGTGTAATAAATAATATATATTTTTATTTTCAGACATTTCGACACAAATGACAAGAAAGAAGAATTGTATGCTGAGTTGAAAGCTGCGGCTGAGTCAGGGTGGGACTTCTCATCCAGATGGTTCATTCTCAATGGCACCAACAAAGGTTAGACAGAGACAAATGTAATTTTATTAGTTCTATATTTATTCTTTGCTTGAATATTTACTTACTTGTAATAGATAATAATGTGTATTGTTTTTTACTTGGCAACATATTTCATGAATATTTACTTTTTTAAACTATTGGATTTTATAACAATACTTTGCATTCTATAAAAGTACGATCTAAATTATTAAACTTATAGTAAAGCCACACAATAGACCAAAAAAGTCCCTTTTCAAAAATATTTTTTTGATGATGAATGATTTTGTACCTAGATAGAAATAATTGTGAATACTGATATTCACAATGATTTTAAGATATCTGCAATATACTGTATACTATATACATTATGGATGCAATAAATATTTGAATACTTTTATCCACATTTGTTCAGAATATCTTCAGCAAACGACTGATCTCTCGATAAATGGATACAGTCAAGTTGGTGGTATGTCTTGCTAGACCCTTTGTGTGGACCCCAGTGTGACTTTTATAGACCTCAGATAATATAGTTAGATCCCATTAAACGACGCCTCATTTAATAAGCATTATGTAGATACATGTCCTGAATAATTTGTGATTTAGAACCATTTATAGTCATATATATTTTATTCATACAATTCATTAAACTAAGTACACTAGAAAGTGTAGTGTTTGTGCTCTCTTCAGTAATTGCAAGTATTCATTATTACGAAACTAAAGGTAATTGAGGAATGTAGCATGTTTAACAATCCAAAAATAAAATATATATTATATTTTCATACTTAACTATTTCTTCACCTATATTTTTATGGAGTAAATATATTTTTGTTTTCCGATTCTTACTTGCATAATTCAATGTTAAAAATATTATATCGGTTTTCTAATTTAAACATAATTATTAAAGCATCACGTAAGTACTTAGTAATAAATAAGTAAACAACATAAAAATAATGATTTTAGATCAAATTCCAAAGAAGTTATACATTAGCTCTAGTCATTATTTCCGCCAAACTAATTTATTTTTAGTATTTATTTACTAATTAATTAATGAATACTTTAAATAAAATTCTAGGTAACCTAACGAACCTGAAGACCCGGTCTATAATCCCGGTCGACCTGAACGCCATCATGTGTTGGAACGCCCAGCTGCTGCGCGACTTTCACACCAGACTCGGCAACGTCGACAAGGCAGAATACTATAGAAATGTACATGCTAGGTTCATGGATGCTATTGAACAGGTAAACTTAAACGTTTGTGTTTAGATTTAGATTTAAATTTCAGCCATGATCGTCCCACTGCAGGGCAAAGGCCTCCCTACCCTCCTTCCACTCCTCTCTGTTTAAAGCTTTTTGCGGCCAATCCTTTTTAAAGATGTAGAGTTCGTCAAGCCATCTCCTTTTGGGCCTGCGTTATATATTTTAAATATATTGCCGAAATACTTTAACATGAAAATAAAACAAATAGTCAGAGGCACACTGAATATATTTCATAAAAACAAATGAAAGTTCATAAATATATAGTTTCTACTCTTATAATTGGCCAGCTTAACAGAACAGATAATATTATGTAACATTCCTTTCCCCTTAATCTATCTATTAGCAAAGTTACTTAACCAACAATTTACTTCGGATACACATATATAAGGAATACTAAAGCTAAGCAACAATTCAGAAAACTATTTACTATACCATACTCACTAATTCATTAAAGTTACTCAAAAGTTTTTAAAGTTAATTTTGAATATTTGTTGCTGTTAGAGGAGAAATACTGCATATTTTAAATTGAAAAATGTGATGGAAATATATTTTACAAATAATAATAATAAATTTTTCATAATTTTTAGTACCTATTTGAATGCTTAGTTAAGAAAACAATTCAAACTAAAACAAAAAATCCTATCATATGACATCATACTTTATAAAAAACTGATTTAAAAACTAAAAATCCTTTGCAATCTTTCTCCAGGTGCTCTGGCATGAAGACGTGGGTGTCTGGCTGGACTACAGTTTGGAATCTGGCAGACGTCGGGATTACTTCTACCCATCTAACGTGTCGCCGCTCTGGGCAGTCTGCTACGACCAGGCGAGGAAGGATTACTACGTGAACCGCGTCGTCAATTATTTGGATAAAGTTAAAGTAAGTTTAAAAAAAATAAGTAGAAAAAAAACTAAAAAAAATAAGTAGAAAAAAAACTAAAAAGTCATAAAAATAAATTAACTTGAACGATATTAAGTCCTATTGTCTGTTGAATAACGTTCATTTTTCAATAACAAAGATGATACGTAATTTTCATAATTACCTCTAGATAATCATAAAATCTAGTCATTAAGTACTAATTAACACATTTTCATGATAATTACTTATGATAATAACGGGTTGCGTCACTCCGCTCGTAGCGAACGGTAATTTCGACTCACCGTTCAAGTGACTCCGTGGCGCAACGGTAGCGCGTCTGACTCCAGATCAGAAGGTTGCGTGTTCAAATCACGTCGGGGTCAATCCATTCTTTTTGTTGTTTTTGATATTATTATTGCTTTTTTATATTTTTTATGCATTTTTTAATAATTATTATTCGTATTATTTGGTATTTTGGATATATTTTTATAAATTTGTTTTTTCATTCTAAACATTTAATACTAATATTTTTTTTAATATTGTATTTTTACAAACAAAATCTTTATTATTCAGAGAATATTCATAATCAAATAAAATTATACATCATAATATTTTACATAAAAAAATTCGGGGTTGCACTCGACGGCTACAAAATATTTTCTCTAGGTTTGTGTTACAATGGTACTAAGAAATAACTGAATGAAAAGTATTATTTACTACATAATATCTATTCAAATAGTATATAATTAAATTAACATGCAAATCTAGATTTTGAGTATAAGTTTGAGTTTATAGGGATGATGACAGGGTATGAAAATGTATAATCTATTTATATTAGTCCATCTGTTGAAAGAATATTAGACATGTATTTTTTATTTTGGCATATAAGACAACAATACTTAGGTAATGAATCAAAGTTTAGGAGTGTGAACAAATACGTCATTTCTGCGTATAAAAACGAACCTAGACGTAACGTCACTCGACATTTCAAATCATAATATATAATATCTACGAAAGTATTCGTTGCCATAAGAAAATAAAAAATCCGTGTTCAATATTTTAAATAATCTACAAGACGGACATTAAAATAAAAATTTGTCATCTACCCTATGTAAGGTAAACTATTAAACAACTTTTTTTATTTGAGTTTTAAGTTGGTTTTTATTCCTTTTTTAGGTATTTTTAAGTTGTAAATAATGTGTAAGTAATCGTAATAATTTTCCGCAATTATAATAAGGTAAACTTACCTGTTTCCTTTTTTACAGGTAGACATATTCGACGGTGGAATACCGACTACATTTGAGCACTCGGGCGAGCAGTGGGACTATCCGAACGCGTGGCCCCCACTGCAGTACATCGTGGTGATGGGGCTGGCCAATACGGGGCAGCCTGAGGCCGTGAGACTGGCCAGCGAGATCGCCACCAAGTGGGTGCGGTCCAACTTCGAGGTTTGGAAGCAGAAGACTGCTATGCTTGAGAAGGTGAGTTATTGCTTAATCTATATCTATACTTAATATTATAAAGCTGAAGAGTTTGTTTGTTTGTTTGAACGCGCTAATCTCCGGAACTACTGGTCTGATATGAATAATTATTTTTGTGTTGGATGGTGCATTTATCGAGGAAGGTTATGGATTTGTGCTCAGGGTAATAATATGGCATAAGACTTGTAACGTATTTGTTATAAAAAATTTGCTATTGACTTTATTTGGATATTTAAATTGAATTTATTAGGTGTATAATATGGGTTTCGGGTTCAATTCCCGTTTATAATTAGTTTTTTATTTACTGGTGAAACAACCAATGTATTTTTCAGTTAATCAGTTTATTTCTAAATATTTTAAACTTTTAATAAAATATGAAATTTACCCAATTAACACTGAAATCCATTTTCCAGTACGACGCGACAATCTTCGGCGGTCTCGGCGGCGGTGGCGAGTATGTCGTACAAACTGGCTTCGGATGGACCAATGGTGTCATAATGGCAATGCTGAACCGATGGGGAGGTAAGCTATTATGGCCTTTGTGTACTGGGGTGTAAGGTTTATTATAGCTTGAGCAAATAGAGATGTCAGTCACTCTGTACATAATTATGTATTTTGAATGAATAGTTTGAGAGATTTGTCTAGAAGGCTCCATAATAAATACCCTATGGAGAAAACTCATATGACTTAATTTTAAATCACATATTTGTTATCATCTTTTCTGACAATATACGATAAATTATCAAAATAAGCGAGTTTAAAATAATTTGAACACTCTTTATAATTACGGCATTGTAACAGCCGCGCCGCATGTCCGTAACATTCCTAGACAACCTACAACATTACAGCCCTTATGTGGTCAAAGAACATGGAGCTGTTCACACAAAATTTTATACTTGATTTTATTTAATTTTATTAATTGTCGGCTTTTGTTTAATTATCTAGGTGTATTATGCTTCTGTGGACGAGTACTACTTACTTGTAGTTTCATTTAAGTCATATGAGTGATCATCATACTGTATAACAAAGATTTAAAAAAATATAATGTATAAAAATATTAGGTTCGAATCCTATAATAAACTAACTAATAATATTATTGTTAAAAAATAATAATTCTACATTAATCCATTGTGCTTTAACTCAAAAGTATCCCCATCCCTATCATTCAATCATTAACACCACGTGCAAGAGAGAGATAGAAACAAATGAACGAATGAAATGAATGAACTAGAAGAGTGAATGGAACCCATTTCACGAAATCATTCATTTTTAACAACATGACGTCACATTGTGTTGCCGCTTAATTAATATTATATTTTTTTGTTCATCATTCATTCACTCACCGTGGAAGTTGGTGATATAGGTACGTCGTTCATTCTATTGTGTGTTGTTTGTATTGTATTGTATTTTATTGTAAATACATGTAGTGTATTGTATTTATCTATTTAAGTGTGTTGTTGGTGGTATTTTGGGTATTGGATTATAAGCATTTTTGTGTCATTATTTTTAATCATGCATTCACTCAGTATTTTTAAATTTTGCTCATATTGGTTAAATGTGATTATTTTATAAAAATAATACTGTTTTATTATTATTGACATAAAAATGTTTAGTATTAGATTTCGTATAATGTAAAGCAGCTACTTATTATGATATTGTAAAAAATAATTTAATTTCTTTTAATATTTTGACAATAATCTTTTGTTTCTTTATTTTTTTAATATTAGCCAAATATTTTGGTAATTCACTATTTCAATATTATGTACTAGTTAGCTTTTAAGCACATAACTGTACTGATATTATTATATTATTGTAATTTTCATGGCATACTGTTCTTAGTTTAATTTCCATAAGTTTTTTTTTTTAAGTTAAGGTGGAAGATGAAAAAAATTATTATGAAATAGAATACTTATCTCTCTCTCTCTCTTTCTCTGTTTTGTCTTCAACAATATTTTTATTTTATTTTGAGGGTCGAGCTAAGAACAGTTTTCTTCGAGAATGTTATTTTCTTTTTTAATTTTATTATGTTTTATACACTGCATGCGCTGGTGGGCGAATCTGGTAAAAACAAGGGTTTTGTTTCTTTTGGTTATTTTTTTTTTCTATTGATTCTATCTAACATTGGTTTAAAGTTTCTTTTTTAATAATAATTTGCTTTGGTAGAAGTTTTCTCTAGACGGAATAATAACATTAATTGGTGGTTGTTAAGTACTTTCTTTATTTATCAAGTAGATTGGTGTAGGTACTTATTAGTATAATTTTTTTATAGTTACAAAGTTGCACGACTTTTTTTACTTTTGCCTGAATTTATTATACTATTCTCTTTTCCGATAAAACTACTTATAAAATAGACTCTCTAACATCACCTCTTCTTTGGAAAATAACCTAAAAACTACTTCAGTTAAGCACTTTTTCTTTTGCAACATAACCTCAAAACTATTGCAACTTCTGACTTAAAGCACTTCAAAAAAGGTTTCCAAATACCCTGTCTATTTACATTACGAAAACTTATTACCTTAACTTCTTTCTTTTAACTATCTACTTCAAAAATTACCTTTTCAATCACAAACATAACCTCAAAAGCTTATACCAAAGACACAAAACCCGCGTAACTACTAGAGAAGCCTCCTGGTGCGCGCCGCTCACCGGTTGGCTATTTGACAGACACGATTACTTCAGCGGACGCGTTCGGGACGGGCGTGGCGGCGGACTCGGGCGCTGTCTACGGGGCCCATGTCGGTGCCAGCGGAGTTGCTACGGCCATTCTCGTTGTATTGGCTTCTTTGGCTGCCGGGACTCTTGGGTGAGGTTGGTATCGAAGATATTTTGTATTATTAAAATTTATAACATAACATAACAGGCCTAATTACATTTAATGTACATTTAATGTAATTAGGCCTGTTATTCTGCTAGAAGAATCTCTATATATAAAAATCAATTGCTGTTCGTTAGTCTCGCTAAAACTCAAGAACGACTGGATCGATTTGGCAAATTTTGATCTTGAATTATTTGTAGAAGTCCAAGGAAGGTTTAAAAGGTGGAAAAAATATGGTTTAAGGCGGTACAAAGTTTGCTGGGTCAGCTAGTAAAGAATAAACTAAAAGAAGAGAAGTAGACTGTGGAATGGGTTTAGTGATTGCATTTTGCACTTTTTATGTTATTAGGTGCATTGGGGTGAGTCCAATGCTAAACAGGTGCAATCCTAGACATCAGGGTTACCGGGGCTCTGGTTCCAAAAGCCGTAAAAAGCAGCGGAAAGCTCGAGTAGGAGGGGCCCATTTTAGTTATTAAAATGGTTTTTGGTCAGTCTGACACTCCCTCTCGCTTTGCCCAAGGCGGTAGAAGTCGTTGAATGACCTTGCCCTTCCAAAAAAGCCCAGTGATTGTAGCAAACACATTAAAAAGTCTTAGCAATAATTAACTAATTTTATTTTTCCTTTTGTTTCAGATATAATTTCTGTTTATACAATAAACTTATCACAAATATTACCCAGTGCGTCGTGAGGCCCGCTAAAAGTAAGATCCTTCCATTTTATACCTTAATTAGCTGTAGTTAAGTAGATATTAGTTTAACTATAGTAATGATAATAATAAATTATGATGAGTAAAGTACAATATATTATTAATATTTATTAACATTATATAGAAGACATAAATACACTGTGTTTTTAAATATTCTACTTTAAAAAAGAGCAATTTACTACAAATGAGAATTGCATTAAATCCAATAGGAGCCAGTATGAACATAAAAATCTGATTAGTCCGTAAAAAATTCAAAGTTTAGAAGTGAAGAAGAGAAAATGCGTAATTTTTATGTATAAAACGTACCTTTTAAATAAAAAGGTTTCATAAAACGTACCTAGAAGTGACGTCATGCGATATTTAAAATCGATATATTTTATCTTCAAAAGTATTTATTTCCATAGGAAAATAAAAAATACGTGTAATGTTTTAAAATAATCTACAAGACGGATTGTTTTTTTAATTTACGGCATTTAATGAACGATTGAATGATAACTAAAACTGTTTATGACACACCAGCGCCTCTGGTGGCGAGAAAAGTTCCTAGTTTTACCTATAAACAGTGTATTCATGTCTTATGTAATAAAAATGATTTATTTATTCCTATTTATAAGTAAATTTGTATGTGTTTTTGTCTTGTGATATATTTTTTCAGGGTAAAATAACAAATTAGAAATAATAGTGCTTACAAGTATGACTTTTGTGTCCAAAAATCTTTAAAAATATGTTGGTACCAATAACATTCCTTTAAAATGTGATATTTAAATATTTAACCTTAAAATCGACAGTATTTTAGATATACATATTATATTTTATTATTTATTTATTTTTAAAACAAATACAATGTACATATTTGTTCTAATTATACATTAAATATATAATTTTTAGTTTTTTAACATAGTGACTAGTGATATTAGTTTAAGTATTGCTTGCTAAATAAAGTTTTAGGTGAAAAAGTACATAATAGTAATACATATATTTTATTTACTTTACTATAACAATACGCGGATAAACGAATTTATTTATCTTACATGTTATTCTATAATATAAAAATAAGTCGGGTTTTCCTTCCTGACGCTATAACTCCAGAATGCACGAACCGATTTCCACGGTTTTGTCTTAAAGGTCTCGGGCTCCGTGAGGTTTATAGCAATTATATAAAATATAAAAATTATAGAAAAAATTAAGAGAAAAGCAGGAAAACAGAGAATCATTGGGGGCGAAACGGAGTTCGCCGGGATTGCTAGTTTATTATTTATTATAATTATATAGGGCAATTATTGAAAGATATTTAAACACGTGATTATACTAATGATTACAAACAACTAGTAGGTATTTTGCTAACGATATTTTGTTATTGTGATAAAAAAAATAAGATACAAAAAAAGTTTCTTTGGGAAACATTTCTGAACATACTTCATCAAATCCAGTTAATTCTAGGAAGTCTACAATACTACCAATTTACCTAGTTACACAATACATAGGATATCCTTACCTCGCATGACTATATCAATCTATTTTGTACCCTATTAACACGTTCCTTCATTCAATGCTTCCACGTAGAATTACAGTACTAGATTAGTCTATTTCAAAAAGGTTATTTTTAAATGCACTTATATGTTTTACTCGGGAAAACAAAATGTGTATTTTAAATGGATTTTTTAGTTTGTTGTTTTTGTTACTGGCCAGAATATTCGGAAGGGTTTTTTATTGGTTTAAATATAAACAAGATATTTTTGTTAAGTAGATAAAAAACATTTATTTCTTTGAACCAATTGTTCTCTCATATAAGGTCCTCTAAAATTATCTGCCACGGCTTTAATTGGAGGTAGTGTTCTGTTTCAAGATTACAAATAAAAACAATTGATAGCAATTGAAGAGATAGTTCTTTCATAATAAACTCATAGGTAGATTTTTAATATAAGAAAAAAATACTCATAATCATTCATTTAAATGTAATCTTCAAACACTATGTCCCATTAAAGCCGTAGTAGATACTTTTAGAACACCTTATATACATAATATTAGTCATAATGAACACAAATAGATATTTTTCACATACTCTGTGCGATATTCTTACAAACAGAACAATAATAGTTCTCCATAGACCGTGCGGTAGGTCAAGAGTCAAGGTATACTTTGAAAGTCAGTGTCTAAGTTCCCTAGCTAGGAAACTGACCCATAATCTCATCAGCCAAGACCTTGCATGACTAAACGGACGGACAGATTTACAGCAGGACGTCTGTTATTATATGCCACTTCTCGGTTGCAATATCACACGACTTGTTGCCCTATTAGATGCATTCAAGGGATTGTATAATCGACCGTAAAAGTATCATACCTTAAGGTTGCAAATCGCTTGCAGTTTTCCAAGTGTTAAGGTTGATTTTTGCTTGTTAGGTTATGTGAGAATTACTTCCTTAGATGTTTGCTGTCGTAATTATGACATAAGTGTTGTAGCGTGATGGTTATGTAACCTTCCTCAGGAATAAGGAAGTGCATAAACATTTTTCTAAATGTTTTATGACTTCTTGTTCTAAGAAGACCTTGTACGACATCGTTTTGTGACATTTTCAATTGGTACACGATATTTTCTTCTATACTTTTCAACCTCTAATACATGATATTCATAACATAACTGGTTAAAAAACCATGCCCAATGAGGTACTATAGTAGAGGATCATAGTCCATGTGTGATGATAGCAATTTTATTTTGCTCGTTTGCTGTTAAATAAGTGTAGGAGAGCGTTGTGTGAGTGAGGTTACCGTAGGTTCAATTCCCCCTTCCCACTCTTACCAATCCCGGATTCCCCAAAACCCCGTAACTTCCTAACCCCCAAAATTGTAATGCCTCTGGTGTTTCGGGTGTCTATGGGCGGCGGCGATTGCGTACCATCAGGTGATCCGTCTGCTCGTTATTTATTATTTTTTATTTTATTTATTTATTTCTTTTCCATATAAATTACATTATAATATACTAAGCCCCACAAAACCGTTGCAATGGTTTGACTGTGGGGTCGCTGAGTCTCTATGTTAATATATTAAACATGTTTACCGGCTTATGTTAAAAAAAGAGACTGTATGAGGATAGCCAGTTTATTTTTCTCGTTTGCTTTTTAATAGCAATTATTGTTTTTATTTTTTAGATATTTTGTCCTATCTTTATTCTACTTACACAAAGTCTGTATCTTGTTAAACCAAATAACAAAAACATCAATTGAATTTCATCATCACTGTAATTGCATTTATAATTGCATCAAGAGTATGTCCTCGAACTCAAAATACAAATCGAAAAAGAGTGTTAACAATGCTGCAATTAAAATGCAAGTCACAGTAAAGTACTGCTTATAGGTAAATCTTCATTATTACTAATTCAATTTATAATTTTGGAGACTTATTTTTATTTAATTTTATGAAAAATGTGCTGCGGACTGCCTAGTGTATTACCGGGGCTCCGGCTCGAAAAGCAGGAGTAGGAACGGGGTGGTTTTTAGTCAGTAAGAGTCTGACACTCCCTCTCGCCTCGACCAAGGCGGGAGAAGACATTAGATGATTTTCTTGCCTAAAAAATGCTATTTTAAAGGAATCCATACCTCAAATTATGAATCTGAAGATATTCTCTAGTTTCAACTTTTACAGTAACATAATATAAATGTTACAGCAGTGTGAACATTCACTCACCTTGAGTTTATTTGTAGTTTGGTCTATCCTTTGCTTTGTTTCCTCGGGTATTCAGGTAAATAAAGACCGACAAAAACCGACGTGAAACAACGTTTGCGTTTCGTTGTGTGAGTGAGGTTATCAGAGGCCCAATTTCCCCCTTCTCAATCTTCCCATTACCCGATTCCCAAACAACAACCCTTAAATTCCTAACTCCAAAAATCCGGCAACGTACTTTTAACGCCTCTGGTGTTTCACGTGTCCATGAGCGGCGGCAATATGCTTAACATCAGGTGATCCGTCTGCTCGTTCCATAAAAAATGGGGTGTTTCCAGCACAAATATCAAAATAACAGTCATTTCAACCTATTTTTTCATTTGTGCATCGCAATAATAAATAGTTCCGTGTGGGCATCGAACCCGCAAAACTTTGCTCAACAGTCTACAGTCAAACTGTCAGTCATGCAATTGTGACATTTCGTCCTTTTATAGTCATTTAATCATTGTTATTATCGCTCAAGGTTGGAACATACAGCCTCATCCATTGTATTGTTAATAACCGGATACACTAACATGCTCACTTCCGTTTGTCACTTGTCAAGGATGACACTTGTTTATACATGTGATGATTTTTTTTTTTAATGAATTGTTAGAACTCATGTACCTATGAAAGCCATTGCCTACAGTAATGGGCCTGCTCGACTGTAGTGATAATCTTTCGGAAAATTCACGCAAAACAACACGTTCGATGACGTATTGCCGTGTTAGTAAAGTTAGTACAGTACCCTTAGTACGAGTTTGGTTTACGTTAAAAGAGAGCGCATTCGGCGTTTTGATTGGTCAGTGGGAATGAATTAACCCATCAGAGCGCCGAACGCGCACTCGTTTCGTTTACGTTCAAGTTAAAGCAAACTCGTACTAAAGATACAGAGCGCCAAACCCTAGCTCCTCCCGAAAGTTGCATCACTTGAAACTTTATGGTGTTGCAGATATCCATAGATGCTGCCAATTGCTTACCAATTGCAATTGATAAAGAATATATACAACGTAACGCCTTATATCCCCGAAGGGGTAGGCAGAGGTGCACATTACGGCACGTAATGCCGCTATACTATTACAATATACTAGGCACAATTCCAGACTCGATTTTTTTGAAAATCACCCCATTTTGCCCCACCCGAGAATCGAACCCGAGACCCCTTGTCCAGCAGTCGTACTTGCGACCACTCGACCAACGAGGGAACAGCCAGTCAAACCCATACAGATTATCTACTGCAAGATATAGGTCTTACCTCCCTCTTCTACCCTCACATACCCTCTTCTACCACTCCTACAAACGACCCCATAAACTGCTACCATAATTTCAACTCGCGGAACTCTAAAACACATCAACCGTAAACTTGTTATGAGCCATTGTGTTGTTTATGGCGGTTTTTATCTCTTCACATGATGTGTATGTACTTACATAGCATTTTTTTAACGTTTATAAGTCTGCGTTTGGCCACCAACCCGCTTACTGCCAGGACGGCGAAGCAAAGATGTGGCCGAGGATGGAGCACACAGACTTAGAAAGTACCTAATCACTCTGACATTGAAAAGACCCGGGTTGTATTTCTCAGAAAAATAGAAGCCGGCAGATTGTACCATCCCCTGGTTGCACGGATTAGGAACGTGGATTGGTATATGGTCTCACCCCAGGCCCATACTTAGCCCATACTTATCTGGTAGGCGGTATTCTGTAGTCAAATATGTTGTAGTCAATAATGAAGACATTTTAGCTGACTCCTTATCTGATGTTTCTATATTTGGGAGTTCAGATTTCTAAACTAGCTTGCACCTTATATTATTATCCTACCAGCTATGACACGGAGCCACGGAAGACCTGACGGGTTACCGGGGCTCCAGCTCGATGAGCAGGAGTAGGAACGGGGTGGTTTTTAGTCAATAAGGGTCTAACACTTCCTCTCGCCTCGCCCAAGGCGGGAGAAGTCATTGGATGATTTCCCTACCTCAAAAAATAAGCTGATTTATCGGATTCTTATACAAGAGTAACTTAATAAATCATCATCATCATAATAAGCGTTGGGCAGATTCCGCCCACTGCTAAACTTGGTCCTTATTTCGACAAAAATACATCCTATAATTCCAAATACGGAAAAAAAAAACTATTCCCCACGGTTTCCTCAGTGAGGTTTTAGAATAATTTCCACTACTTGGAACATTTAAACAACATTTTAACTTACCATTATTCCCTGTAAAATAGAAAATCCTCTATAAATAGTGTCCATCTCAGTGAATTTATCTCATGGTAAAATAAAACACAGAAACTCTGATCCGTTTATTATAAAGTAAACACGTTTAGTATAGATAAATATCTACTCGTGTAGTACCAATAAAATTAAATGTCTCTACTTAGTACCTTACCGTACACTTGTCATGTAGTTTTGTAATCAATTAACGACCGAATTCATTGCGAAAACGTGGTCCTTTCGTGCTCAGTTACTGGACAATTCTGAAATTATTAAAAAAGTATAATTAGTAAAGCAGTCACTTTGTATTTACATTGACTGGTAACAACTGGTGTCCACTGCTAGATCTCTGCCTATCCTTTAGCAAAAGTCGTGATATTGCATTAATGCGTTTTAATTACCAATTGTCATTATTACGAGTATACGGCATCTCATTAAGTCCGGCTTAATGCATCTTTTTTATTACGTGTACTATCATCATCGTATTTTTTTTTGTATAAGTCAGTAAACGAATCGCCCATGGACACCCGAAACACCAGAGTCGTTACAAATACGTTGGGGAATCGGAGATTAGAAAGATTGGGAATGACTGAGCCTCCGGTAATTTCATTCACACAACACAGCTTTGTTTCACGGTGGTTTTTATCCCCAGTTTGCTAAAATAAGAACATTGTGTTCACAGGGCAGTAATTTATAAGTAAATTAAAGTTTTATTATAATTGTATGCACTTAGACATACCAAGGGTATTAAACAGTATTACAGACGTACAAACATAACTGTTATCACTGTATTATGTATACAGATAATTATAATTATTACTTTGTTTACTTATATTTACAAGGCACACCACGATTATTGAATTTTGCAATCACCACTCAATTAAGTTTTTTATTCAATTGCCTCGTTAAAGCACTTGTCTCGAATGTAATGCCAAGCATGAAATCTTGACCCGTAGCTGCGGACTGCCTCACAGGGCTCTAGTTCGAAAAGTAGTCTATTAGGAATGGGGTGGTTTTTAGTCCGTAACTCCTCGTCTCGCCCATGGCGGAAGAAGTCATTGGATGATTCTCTCCCCTCAAAAAAAGCGTGCAATCTTTGGTTCAATTTTGACGAGTTTCTGAAATTTTAGGTTCAATTTGGACAGTCTTCTGGCCTTCAAGGTCTATTTGAACCTCATAGTTAGGTATTGGATTCAAAATTAGTCAGTTAATTAATTTTGCATTTATAAAATAATAGAGGAAAATTTTAGAATATAAAATATATCTTCTATATTATCTAGAATCATCATGACATCATTTAAAAAAAAAACGATCTCAGCTAGAAATAAATCTTCTTCGAGACTTACGATTGCAACGATCATCAAACAAGTAATCCGTAGCTTTTATTGCATCAAGTAAATTGCACTTTCCATACTCAATGCGAGAAAGTTTACCATCAAACGTAATTTTTATGAGACTTCACTACCATTGAATATGAACATTTAAATAAAAAAATAAAGCACTCACCTTAGCTGTCAATTTTAACGTATCATCAGAACATAATTATAATAAATAAACAATTAATAATCACTGATTTATATTAATTACCTATTGACCTAGCTATCTGTATTTATTATTATTTATTTACCTTTTTTATCTCTCATTAATCTGTGCCAATCTTCGCTTACGACGTAATAAAATCTCGCGGTAATAAAAATGAAATAAATGACACGTCTTAACAGCTCGAGTGTCGCACAAATACTGAGCCCGCCGCTGCATTCGCTAGATCTTGTTGCGTACGCGCATACTTTGATGCAATTAATTTCTGACCAGCCGCGTTCATGTACAGCATGTTGTTTTTTTATTGATAATTTTATTGGTGAATTTGAAAGGTGTTTTTATTTTTAATATTAAGTGTAAGGTTTACTTTTACACACGATTGGTCTGTGCGAATTATTTTTGCAAGATTGTTTCTCTGTGAGATTTTTTTTCGTTTATTGCTAAGGATATTATAATGATAATGAGATGGTAAATTAATATTTTTTATTAGTTATTAGGTAAATAAGAATTTTTAAATCAATTTTATATCTTAATCTCAAGTTCAACTAATCTCACTATGTATCAAATCTTGGTATATTTAACTCGTTTCGTAAACGTACGTTTCCAACTGCATAATAGATATCGTGGTCCTTTTGTGCATCTTGCATGCAGTTGCACCGCTATTGTAGACTGATTCCCATTAATCATGGTCAAGGCTGATGGTCCTTTGATCCGCAGTACTTATTCTGTACCTAGTTCTTATTGTGCAATGATTAAGTGAGCTACTTGATTAATTGAGAAATCTTAAGCCAATTATAGTGTCAAGTATTCTAGGTTAATGCTCATTAATAACAGATGTTGGACAGTATTTTAGGGTTCTGTAGCTACAGGGTAAAAATTTTGCTGTTTGTTTGTTACCAGGGTGTATTTTGTGAACTGTGATAGCAAATTGAATGTATACTGCAGTGTTGTTACTGTAATAACCACTATAAAAATGGATTAAGGCTAACAATAGATAAAAAATAAATTAAATAAAGATTTTTAAACATAAAATTGTTAATTACCCTGTAGCTTTTTTGTTTTAAAAGAACTTTAGTATTATTTTATCCTTAAAGTGATATTGGTTTCAGTATAAAACATGATTATCGATGTTATGTAATTCTTAAAAATCAATGCCTTCTTCTGTTTTTATTAGATACTGAAATCAATTGCGGCCCCTAGGACCAAAATAAAGACCAAAGTAGTTAACATTTTTTTTAAACAATCCAAAGAGATAAACAGAGAATTTTATCCATAAATAGTCAATATAGGTATGCACAATAAATAAATAGTTGCTATTTACACAATATTATACTGAATTAATTGTTGTTTACAAAAAGCAAGCGTTTACGTACGTTTAGCATCTGGCTACACGTGAGGATGATCCAAGATCATGTGTGATGCGATTGTTTACTGTTTATGTATTATTTTATTAGTCGTTAGAGTTCAATGTTGCTTGTTTATCAATAGCTGGTGCTTTGATTGTTACATTGTTGTTTTAAAGACTGGTTTATACAGGGTGTAATAGATAGCTGTTTTATAACTATATATTACACCTATCCTATCTATTAAATTTTTTTAACTTTTTTTTAAAAGATAAATCAATATTTCTTATTAACGTAATATTATAAAACGAAATTATTGTGCACATACATAATTAATTAAAGGATAGGCTGTGAGGATAACTATGATAGATCTACTAATCGACCTTATTTTTAAAAGTAATATGTTATAATCTTTAATGTAGTAAAATGTGTTGTGTGTGGGAATTGTATTAGAAATTATAAGTAAAATATTTTTCTTCTCGTCTTTAGAATCAAATCAGTAATACCTACTAGTATCTTTAGATGGTTAGAAAAATCAAACATCAAAAAATACAATTAATTTTATTATGTAAAAAATATCTTACCATTGTAAATAACACATAAATACAGACATAACAAAAGAATGATGTAAATTGCTTTTAGAACTTCATTCTAACCTTACAAACATCATCACATACAAAATCACCCTTATTACTTAGAAAACAAAGTAACTTTTGTTCTGTACTTATGTAGTTAGTATATTTATTTGAGATAAAACTAAGGATACAGGTATTATATTGTTTGCTTATTATGTCATCTATGTACATAACGTGTATGTACTGTATATAAGCAAATCTAGACAGTAGTGATTACTATGTTTATTATGTAATGAAAAGGATTGTATGTACATGTTATTAGCACATAACCAAGGTCTTATTTAAAAAGACTTGTGTGTATTTTAGTTAATGTTTTGGATCTTTTAGCAATAGGATTTCAAGCTGCAGACTGCCTAACGGGTTACCGGGCTTAAAGCAGGAGTAGGAACGGTGGCTCTAACTGCCACACTCAGAGACATTTAATGACTACTTAAACTATTCCTTAGTAACGATTTTGTATTGAAAACAATTACTAAGGACTAGGTTAAGTAACCATTAAATGACTCTGAGTGTGGCAGTTAGTCAGTAAGAGTCTGACACTCTCTCTCACCCAAGGCGGGACAAATCATTGGATGATTACGCCCCCTCAAAAAAGGGTTTCAAGAATGTTAATGAAGCGTTATTTTGTTTGAATTGTTGATCTATTAAGTAATTAACAAATGTTCTGAAAAATGTACCGTACTTATGTGATTTATGTTTATTTATATATAGTTTTATGTTATTGTATTGCGGGCCTCAAATGTTTTTAACTGATTATAAAAACCAAGCCATGGTAAACTTCTTTATTTTTGTTCTTTACTAACAAATATTTTCTCTTTTACAGATTAATGGTGTACAGAAAACGTAAAGATTACATCCGAGTGTCTGGCGGTGAAGACTACAAGCTTCTTTCCCGAAAACCCTACACGGAACTGAGGAGCCTCAACGGGGCATCGAACCCACGTCAACGATGAACACATACCTACCTCTTAACTACTCGACCGCTGGAACGTGAGTGAAATAGTTATCCGACTTCTTAATGAAGTTATTGAATAACTGTGGGCCGTATTTTTGTGTAAATTCTAATTAAATATTACATGTTTCTTTGACACGCTACTTTGTTAAAACTAAAAGAAATCATGTTTTTTTCGATCTTCATTATCAATTATGAAGCAGAATCATAAAGGACTTTTACTCAGATGACAATAAATAAATTACAAAATAGGGTTTCTGTGACAAAATCGATACAGTTTTTATTTTTCTCAACAAATTAAACGTATATCTAGCGTGGCATCTAGTATGGTTATATCTAGCGTATCAAAACCAGAAAATAATAAGTAAATGAAATAAATAAATCTTGCCGTTTTAATACATAACAAAATTCTGTTTACCTGTATCTAAATGAAACTTATTTAGTTCAGTGTTCAGATAAAACAATGTAATATCTTGAATAAATATAACAAGTCACGATTTTATATATTGAGCAAATAAAATCATAATTTACTTTAAAATCAAATATAACTAGCAAATTAAGTGACTTTTCTTTTTCCAAAATAAAATACATTTTTAATATTATTTGACTGTCTCTGTATCTGCTCAAAAACTAAATGTTAACAAATCTAATGTTACAAAAACGTAAATAAAATGTAATATTTGGAAGAAAAAAATCTTTAAAAAAGGCGTTTGTATAATACCAGTTCTATAGTGCTGTGAATTTTCGGCCGAACTGCGGTTTTTGAGCGTGGACATTGCGTGGCGTTCACGACAAAAATAAGACAAAATTTTGACTGACAACGCGTCACGTTCACGCTAAGAAACCGCAGTCAAGCCTTAACTTGTAAATAAATAGCTTACAAAATATTATTGCTTGTAATAGTTTTAAGTCATAGGTTTAGAAAACTATAGTAAAGTGAAAATATGTTTGATTTAATTAAAGATCATGAATTAACTTCTTAAAAATATTTTGCAAAAATTCAATGTCTACTTACCCGTGTAAGAAAAATATGGTACAATCATTTACTCACTAATCTCATGTGTATCCTAATTGGAAGCTCAATTTTTTCATTATAAAGCAATACAAGTATACTTCTGTCTTTTTCATTGCATTCTGAAATCGTATTTCTGTTATATTTTACTTTTATTTATATCCTTTTGTTTATGGGGGTAATTATACTACAATATAAAATAATACTTATTGCAAAATAAATAACAATAAAACGGTTTTAATTAAAATTGGTCCTTTTACAACCCGAAGGACCAAATGATTAAAGCTACAACTAACGCCATCTAGTACAAAGTTGATGAACTGTTTATGACAGCACCATCAATCTACAACTCTTCGGTTGTCAGCAAACGCTTTAATGATGTGTTAGTTGTGTATAGATGGAATTGCTTGTAATTGTGACATTAATTCTACTAAGAGAAAATATTGCTATCTTTTTTAATATCAATATTATTTGTACTATGTATTTCATGAAATATATTAAATTAATTTTTATGATTGTCAGTTTATTTACGTAACTGTTTTACGAGGAACTCGACTAGTTTAGACAGTAGCCGCGTCGTGTTTCGTGGAATGCTACTCGTGAATATGAGCCTCTAGAATGTCTTAAAACTAGTCGAATTTCTCGTCAAACAGTTACGTGAGTAAGCCCAAGAACAAATGTCACAATTGCACGACTGTCATCATCTATCTGCCAGTCCATCATCAAGGATATAAATTAAGATCTTTGTATTTCTATGATATTTCAAGAGCTGTATCTAAATGGCCAAGACCATACCTATTACTACAGTTTTTAATTTGCCCCATAAAGACTAAGGATAAATTATATTTTACTATGTTTTACCCCCGAACAAAGTCGATAGTCAATATTTTTATAACTATAGGTATTAAATGAGTATTATTAGATATTAGTTTAGCCTTAGTTTGTAAGTAGACAATTTTAATTTCCCTACTAAGTGTACATTTTACTCGGTTTTGTACATGTGTTTATGCATTTATATTAAAAAATGTCATACGATTTCAGAATGCAAGATAATATTGCTTTAAATTGACATATATTGTGTATAAGAAATTATTTTCTGTTCATTTTAACACAGTTACTGCCACACTCAGAGTCATTTAATGATTACTTAAACTATTCCTTAGTAACGATTTTGTATGGAAAACAATTGCTAAGGACTGGATTAAGTAACCAATTAATAACTCTGAGTACGGCGGATAATCAACAAGTTATTTAATTACATTAATAGTCACATATACATACATATACTATCAATAGTCTATATTATATTTTCATTATTATTTTCTAGTTATATTGGTTACGATTTTTTATATTGCAATCTTAAAAAATCATAACCAATATTGTTGTGTATTTGTAATTAACCAATTTTGTTGACATATTTCATTAATTTTATGTAAAATAAACTTCATCGGTGCTGGTCACCATTATAATTATTAATATTCTTCATTTAATATTAAAATTATATCAATCATGACATAGGAATACATTTTATAATAATTTTACGTCAATTTTTATGTAAAATGTAGTCAATGTAATTATTATGTTATATTTTTTAAATCATTTAATTAATTTTTAGATTTGTATTTGTGATTTGTTAGTTTATTTTTTAGATTAATTTATTATATTTATGTAATCTCAATGTGTAATGTGATTTCTTAAATATTATTTTATGTATTATACCAGTTTTACTGTTACAAAAAAGCTAAAAGCTTAAAAAATACTTTCTTTAGTTTGCTTTACGCATTATTTGGCAAATACTTGTACAGATTGAACTTATCTCTTATAAATATCTATTTGACGATTCTGGTAAACCAGAATAATTCTTTTACGTTACAAATGATTTCTTATTCTAACATATATAAATTGCATGTGATACTATTGTTTTTGTATATAAAATCAAATAAATTACATTTCAGTAGGCGATTATATTGTTCCTAGGCGATTTTATTAGTTTATAATTTAGTTGATTGTTCGCTGTTACTCTGTAGATACCCAAACAAAGGGATCGTGACGTCATCGTGTATAGTTATTAGTACGAATTTGACAAATAAATAAGATTAATTAATTTTAATTTTGTCTTTTATTTAATCTGGTCCTTGTGTCCGTCTAATTAGGAACAAGTTCTGATTATTTTCAACAGATGTCACTGTATTACATTTTTTGAGAAATTCTTTATTAGAACTAAATGTATATTATAATATTATGATGTATTGTATTACCTACTTAAATATATTTACAATAGTGAAATATCTAAGTATTTACAAATATTATACATTAACTTAAGCTAAAAATAATGAGAAAATGTTCAAGCAATCATCTGAACTAGCTCTTGCTCATCTTTTTTATTTTTAACCTCATCTTCTCTAAACCTACCATGATTAAAAAAGTATTCGATCTCTTGCAACGTCCTATCCTTAGTTTCAGGCAACATAAAGTACAGAAATACTAAGGAAATAGCCATAACTATTCCTAATATCGTAAAAGTTCCATAAACTTTAAAGGTTTCCAACAAAAATGGCGTAGTTTTTAAAGTAACTATACTAGTTACTGATATTAATATACCAGCAATTGTTGTCCCTGCTGCTCTATGTTCTAGGGGGAATATTTCCCCCACTAAAGCCAAAGGTATTGGTGCACAGGCAAAATTAACTATGGCAAAATACAGAGCGAACAAAGACAATGGTACTCTAGGCGCATTAGGTATCAGGTCCTTAGAAGCTAAGTATAAATAACCACACGCGGCCTTAAGGACCACAACAGCAGCAAACCCAGTAGTAAACAATAAAGTTCTCCTCTTCATAATCTTGATTAAGTAAGAAGAAAAGGTAGCACTAACAGCTACTAGGACATCTAAGGCGAAAGTGTAATAAATGGACCCTGAGTTTCCAGATATTTCTGAAATTATCTGGACAGCGTAAGCTGGGAATATGTGCCTGCCTGTTGTCTCCAGTAGAATTGCAGCAAATAAGTAATTCAGGACTGGCATCACAAAGTCTCTCTTGCCAAATTTCTGACAGAAATGTGCCAAGTTCTGGTAAGCACTGAGCTGCTTAGTTTCCTGGCGTTCTTGCTGAGCTTCTATCATTTCTGTCAGCTCTTTTTCTGATTGCTCCGTCTTTCCTCTCAGCCTGTAGAAGACCGTTCTACTTCTATCAAATCTTTTCTTCGATGTCAGCCAGGAAGGACTTTCTGGCCAAGTGCAGACCATAGCAAAAGCCACTAAGTAGGGGATGAGCGTTATAGCAGCGACTGTCCTCCAGTGAAAATAATATCCTAGGATGTGGACTAGAGTACTCCCGACGTAGAGAGCTGCAGTCTTCAGATTTAAGAACATCCCTCTATGAACAGGACTTGAGTATTCCCCTATAACTATAGCGCCTAATATCGTTGTGGAACCAGCAGTGATGCCTTGCAGAACCCTTGCAGCCAGCAAGCAGGCGACGTTTGTGGAGAAGTACATGACGATGAGACCCAAAGCTCCTGGAATGATGTTCAGGATAAAGCCCATCTTTCTCCCGAAGCGGTCCATGTAGTATGATGATGATAGAAACCCTGGTATCCAGGCTAGACCGAAGGATGCAGCTGGAAACAAGAGAATAGATGGTTAAACTTAAAATTTTGCTCAGCTACAGGTACTTACAAGTTGGTATTGTGAATTTAGAGAAAACCAGACTATTGGATATGGAACAAGGGTCGTGCTTTTTAGTCCTAAGTTTTGTCTTTTGAGTAAAATGACCATTAATAGCCCGGAGTCAGGAAGTTCGGCGGTGTTTCTCCTCCGTGGCTCGGAAAGCACGTAAAGCGTTGGTCCTGCATCTAACCTTTCTCCGAAGTGAGGGAACAGAGAGTGTGATTATCTTTGCACACACACTTGTGCACTATAATACCTCCTGCGTGGTCTAGTAGGTACTAGTTAGACAGACTGACCACCGTTTTCGAAATCAATGTAAATGTTCAAGATACGAAATATTGAAGGTTGAGATCAGTGGTGTATCTACTCTTGAAAAGGTCCAGCACTGGACTGGCAGAAGCGAAAGTAGGTGGTGATTGTGAACTTACAAAATGTTAATTACATAGTCAAAAGTCAAAACAGAAAATTTAAATTAATCCTAAATTAGGCACTTCGAAACGACAAATTAAATTGTCATCAGTCAGTTGGTCTGTCAGTGAAGCTAGGTGCTCGTCATAACTTTGAACAGCTTACCTATCCATGAAGATTCATCCAAAGTGGCCTTGATAGGTGAGTCTGGATCCATGAGAGCCGGCAGTAAGCACGTGGTGAATCCCAGGAATGTGCCCACTTCCACCATCGTGAGGAGTACTCCTGACACGATCCATATCTGGAGAAAGATGAGGAATAGTTTCAGGACAATTTGGTATTTAATAATTCGGTCTGCCAGAAAATATGGATTTGGCAATGTAACTTCTTTATCTAAGAAGGTGCGTTGCTTTTGAAAACTTGGATTCGTTTTTTCAACTTTCCTATCTTTGAGATATCATCCATAATTAAAGATGTGTGCAATATATATTTCATTTACAGTCATTTTTTTTCACGATAAAACTGCTGAAATGATTTTTACGGCACATTTAACTTTATCCTTACTAAAATTTCACAGTCTCAATACAGTCGTGTTTAAAGAGAACATGAACAAACCAAAATATTTTTAAATTAGGTACAAAAAAAGATCCACTCACCTGTTTAAAAAATGCGTTAGCCATTTTAACTTTAACACATAACAATACTACCTATTTACATAAAAATAATACGCTTTTCCCTTCACTGATACAAAGGAGAACTGCGAATCATTTCGATACAGGTTTACTTTTATAATATAATTCACAGATAACTTTATCAGTAATATTTAGGATTTCACATATATATGCTGAGCTTATGATAAAAACTGGATATCACTGGTATTTGTTTTGACAAGTTGTAATATACAAACATTAGCGTAGCGTAGAAAACTGAGATTTTAAAACGAATCACAAGTTAAGAACAACTATGTATTTTAATCATGACAAAACGTCTCTGAAATTGGTGCACCGATTTTGACGGTAGTTAGGCTACCTTTATTTGCCACAAAGTTCGTTTTCCACGCAAGCGAAGCCGTAGGCATCAGCTAGTTATTTGAAAATATTGTAAATTTTTGAACCAGCTTTTTTTTATTTTCAGTCGCTTGAAAATAAACGCAAAAAACACATTGCAATCACGCAGTTTCACAAAAAAAAGTTCGAAAAAGAAAAATACTTTAATTATTTTTGTCCCTACTATTCCAATTGTTATTAAGTTCAATGTTAAATAACAACTGATGTATTTCACATTACAACTAAAAGCAGACTTTATGACTTTTATTACATATAAAATAAACAAATATATAATAAAATACTATACATATTTTATCGTGTATAGCAACTGTTGATTAAAATAATAATAAATTATTATTATCAGGGCTGCGCTATTTATATTCATGATTAGCTAAAAAAAGAAACTGATATTAGTTACCTATCTAAGTTTAATACGTAACCAATCTATAAATATATTTTAGTATCTACTTATTTTGATACAAACAGAGCTATTTATAGATATTAAAATTGGCATTAAGGTTCCTTTTAAATGTACTGAAATCTTAAAATATCATCTGATAGAGAGAAAAATCTGTTTTTTTTTTCATGAATATTATTATCAGACCTCCACAGATGGAACGCAGTAGAGCTAATGCTCAACGCGTTACCGGGGCTCTGGCTCTAAAAGCAGGAGTAGGAACGCGGTGATTATTAGTCAGTAAGAAGTAAGAATGTGACACTCCCTCTCGCCTCACCCAAGGCGGTAAAGTAGGAGTCAATGGAAGATTTTTTTAAGAGGTGATCTTCAAAAAAACCTTTGCTAAATGTGGAGATTATAGAAAACACTCATAAGAGATAGATGCCATACCATTTTTCAATTGATGGCGGTACGAAAACTAAAGAAAACATAATTATTGTTCCACTTTCTACGCAGCCCTATGAAATACTACAATGGCATCAATAAAACTATTGTCTCACTCACGTGTGCACTCAACTGCAGTGTAATTACATTTACTTTAATTTATTAACGCTTGTGTTAAACACACAACTAATATTTGTGTAATGTCGGTATACGTGTTGTAGGTTATGTGGTTCTGATCTTGAGCGTTTGGTAACTTTGAACTTGTCAATGTATTACAATAATTTTATTATGGATCTTATAACATAACCGATGGTTAGAGGGTGAGAGGGTGTCTTGTTTGTCTCTACATATTCTTTTAGGAAATAAAAGGTGTTAAGGTCCCAACTCATAGCATCTCTCTCATTCAAACCACGATTCCAGACTTATAGGCAATAATTATTATAGCTTCTACCAGCGGCTTTGTGCACGCATTCCCTTGAGATAAAAAGTATCTTATGTGTTACACGTACTTATTCCAAATTTCACCCCGATTCCTTCAGTTGTTTTGAGTAAGAAACACAAACTCAAACACATAAACTTTTGCATTTAGTTATAAAAATATATATAATAAAATTAGTATATAGTAAAATAATAATTTGTAGAGATTTATTTCCAGCAGTCGACAGAAACATGCTTATTATGAACTAAATATTTTTTTCTAGTTTCATAAACGAAAGACACGATTCAGTAGATTTTTTTTTTATTTCACAAGACACATAACCTTTAAAGGTGACAAAGAGAACGTCCCAGGTTCGTTTAATTGGTCGGACACGACGAGTGGCACTCGACCTACTGTCATACACAAAGAAGGGTAGGCAGAAAAGATAGTAATCTAGATAGGTTTCTTCGTAGCCAATAAAACTGTTTTAGTTTAGCGTTTGTTGCATATTCAGGAGTTTCAGGAATGGATTAAGTGTGTGTGCGGTTACGATGTGTTAAATAAAGTGGGTTTATGTTTAGATTTTAGTGCATTTCGCTTGTAGAGTGCAATTAAAAAAGTCATTTGATTTTCCAAGCTTTTGCTAGTTATGTTATAATGTACATGCATCAAGATAATTTTATAGGTACTAGGTACTATTATATGTATAAAGCTGAAGTGTTTGTTTGTTTGAACGTGCTCATCTCCAAAACTACTAGTCCGATTTGAATGATTATTACAATCTTGTGTTGGATAGTCCATTTATAAAGGAAGGTTATATTCTATAAAATATCACGCTACGATCACTTCAGTCAAAAGAAACCGAGCAGAACTGGTGATAAAACTGTGCCGGTTCCGGAGTCAGGGTCGCTATTACTACACTGAGATCAATTTCAGAAGATTTTTTTAACTACTATTAATGATTTTTAAATGACTGACCTGGGAATGGACGCAAAACCCCATGTTCAGACAGTCCCATTTGGGACACTTGATCAAGAAGACATTCTAAAAACTCAAACACACTTTGCTCAACCGGAGAACCAAAACATCCTGAAAATTAACAAAAAATATTTCACTTACAGCATTTCTTACAGGTAAAAAAATTGTCTCTGGCTCACGGCTGAAAACATTACGTTGAAATAATGGCGGCTACGCACTGTGATAGCTACGTGATGGATTTTAATTAAATTTTTATGTTTTTGCTTTCTAAGGGGCTGTTTTTTGGTTGTGAGAGTAGGAGGGTTTAGTTACCGTGTTTAGTGTAGTGTTTTACTTCTTCTAGTTGTATTAGTGGAGTGGTTGCAAGTGCGACTGCCAGGCAAGGGGTCTCGGGTTCGAAACTCGGGTCGGGCAACTTATTGCTGGTCTTTTTCGGTTCGGCGAAAATTTCTCAGTAGTAGCATGGCGTCTGAAATTGTGCCCAGTATATGGCAATAAGCTCTCCCCTTATTACATGGAACTTATAACACAAACAGTCTAAAGTGAGTAGCGATATTACGTGCCGTAATGTGCACCTCTGCCTACCCGCTCAGGGATAAAAGGCGCGATGATACGACGAGTAAGAAGAGTCACCCGAATACAAATAACACTAACATTACCCCACTTGGGACACAGAAAATATCTACAACGAATCTTGTAAACTTACTCAACTTATCTCTAAAAAACCTATCCCCTACACCCCTAAAACTAAACTAAACAAGAACGCTTCAAAGCTACAGCAAACACTCTACTTATACACGTATCAACTGGAAATTACAAGCAAAGCCTGTACTGAAACCTAGTTAAAACTAATCCCGCTTCAATTTAAACATTTCCCGTGACATTACTTGTCACACACACATACACAGCACACGTACATGTTTCTTCAATCAACGCACACATGTGTAGAGTGTTGTGTGTGTATGTCGAGGGGGTAACACACACTAGTGTTGCATATCCTTGGGGTGAGATCGGTTGCACCGTTGCAGTTAACTGAGATTACTATCTGTATAATTATGATATTATTCATCATCTTTTGTCAAGTATATTTCTCAAAGGGAGTGTTTTATATGGTACATATAAGCCAGTAAACGATCCGATGGATCATCTGATGGTAAGCAATCGCCGCCGCCCATGGACACCCAAAACAGTAGAGGCGTTACAAGTGCGTTGCCGAGGTTTTGGGGAAAAGCAATTTAAGGGTGGTCGGGGATTGGAAAGATTGGGAAAGTGGGTACTTGCTCCTCCGATAACCTCAGTCACACAACGAAAACAACGCGTTGTTTCACGTCGGTTTTCTGTGAGGCCGTGGTAGCACTCTGGTCGAGCCTATTCAATCGAGCCGAAGCACTCTCTCTCTCTCCCACAATTGAAACTGTCGTAGTACGATGCTCAGAATTAGGCTCAGAGTTGAAATAGTCTATTATATAACCTTAAATATAACCTTGATATTTATGTAATCGTGTTACCTAGACTAAAAGCTATATTTAGTTCTCTATTACAATAGAATTACGAAATAACAAACAAACATCTTGAGACTAGATGTTTTATTTTCATTGTTATATTTTATTTATTTACATAATATGTACTTAAACAACGTATGTTACATAGGCTCCAGACGCTGAAGAGTTTTATTTATTTTGCTGTAAGGACCCTTATGCAAGACTTTTCTTATTGAGGTACTAGAATATCGTTGTATTGTGACTTAGATTCTGAATTTCTTCTATAATTAGGCACTTGTACTTACAGTAAATATTTCAACATGATAATATATTTTAAAAAGTACGTACTGGATAAATGTGTAAAATGTTCGTATTTAATATGAAAAATGAGAATTCATGTTTTACTTGTACAATGCAAATGTATCGGCTTGACCGGAGTGTTTCCACGGCCTCACAGAAAACCGACGTGAAACAACACATGAGTTGTGTTTCGTTGTCTGAATGAGGTTACCGAATACCCAAGGACCCTCTTCCTCATTCTTCCCAATCCCCAATTCTCCAACATCCCTTACATTTGCCAACACCGCTACCATATTTTTTTAAATTATTTACTAGAATCAAATCTCGACTACATAAACGACAGTTTACCACAGTGCAACCCAACCTCCGAACGTTTGATTATGTTAGTATAAACGCAGTTAGCACGGCATGTGACGTCAGCTATACGGCGATGACGTCACCCCCTGCCGCACTATTATACAACTATAATATTAGTATTATGTGCTATTATATCCTAGTACTTATTGCTTCAAGGTTGAAAGGTTTTATAATGATAGATTGCTTTATTGGATTTTGTTTACTTATTACAGTTTTCGAGTGTAGTTAGAAGTTCAGGTAAACTGTTATTCCGGAGCTGTTGCCTAGCGGGTTTACCGGGACTCCGGCTCGAAAAGCAGGAGTAGGAACGGAGTGGTTTTTCGTCGTCTGTAAGGGTCTGATCCCCCTTATGCTTTACGGTTGCCCAGCCACCGCAACTTGGTAATTTTTTTTAAAGTAAACTCTTTCATAATTTCAACAATAAATAGATATAATCTGAAAATATTCCACAGTCTCTCAAAAACCATGTAAACGAAACAAAAACAAATATAAAAAACTCCATTACAATTCAAAATATTTACACCCATACAAGTGATATCATCACGCTCTATCCACAAGAGTACTGGCAGATTTATAGCGTCTTCATTACAGTAGCACGTAGCCACCATTCATATCATTTATTGTGACACCCGGCGTCGCCTGCATTTACTGGTTATAAGACATTTCTTATTAGTTCGTGATGTTATCAAGTTAATATTATCTGAAGATGTATTTTTGAAATATGTCTTCCTTTTTAGTCTATATAGGAAATTGGAAAAAGAAAATATCTGTATGATACATGATACAAACTGCTTAATCTGTTTTATTGATTAAGTGATCGCAAGTAGTGGTCTCGGGTTTGATTCCTGGCTCGCACAGGTCGCAGATTGCCGCCTATGGACACCCGAAACAGCAGAGGCGTTACAAGTGCGTTGCCGGCCTTTTGGGAGTAGGAATTTAAGGGTTGCTGGGAAATCGGGGTTTGAGGGGTAATTGGGCTTCGAAAAATCTTACTCACACAACACAAGTGTTGTGTCACGTCGGTTTTCTGTGAGGCCGTGGTATCACTCCGGTCGAGCCGTCCCATTCGTGCCGAAGCATGACTCTCCCACACTTGAATGGTTTTGAAAACAAGTGAAATCTCGGTTATTCTGATACTAAATTAATTTGTAAAGAGCTTAAGACCTTAGAAATAACATTTACATTACCTATGATAGTGTTTAGCAACTAAAATTAGTTAGTAGTTAGTAGACGCAGGAAATTAGTATCGAGAGACGCGTTCGAACAAACTTACATTATACATGACGGGAACTTTGGCTACGTCTTCATTCGCTTGTATTGGCGTCTCCAGTGAAATTGGGATTCTCTTTTACTTAGTATCTTTTTTTCTTTAAGGAATTTTATTTGACAGAGTGTATTTAAAGAGTGCTTTTTATGGAATAAGCCGGTAAACGAGCAGATGGATCACCTGATAGTAAGCAATGGATACTCGAAACACCAGAGGCGTTACAAGTGTATTGCCGCCCTTTTGGGGATTTGGAGGTTAAGGGTTGTTGAGTAATCGGAGATGGGAAGATTGGGAAAAGCAGGAGTAGGAACAGGGTGGTTGTTAGTCAATAAGAGTCTGACACTCCCTCTCGCCACGCCTAAGGCGGGAGAAGTCAATGGAAGATTTCCCCCCTCCCCCAAAATAACCTAAATGGTGAAAAGATGATTTGTTGCACTGTATATGTCGTCTACCCTTTCAGGGATTAAAATTACATTGTACCTTTCACCAATAAATTATAAGACCTTACTTTCTTATAACAAGCAAACCCAGTACCAAAACCATAGTTGATTATAGCCTCATTGTCCTTGTAAATCAAGTGTACATCCGATCGATCTCGCCTCCTGAATAATTGACTTGGCTGTCCCACTCCTGAACTTGTAATGGTACACCCTTAGTTATTACGGGGGACATATTAATATATTATGTTCCGGGGACACGGCATCGATTAGCTGTGTTATACAATAGAGGAGCTTATACATAATGTTAGGTGGGCTATCGTGTTAATTTATTCTAGGGAAATATGTATTTTAAAGAATGAAAATCAGTGCAGAAGAATTTTCGGTATTTTCTAAAATGCGACTACAATACACTTAAAATGTAAGAAAAACTTGTGCCATGCTACGCTTCGGCACGAATGGTCGGCTGGATTAGAGTGATACGGCCTCACAGAAAACCGACGTGAAACAACGCTTGCGTTGTGTTTCGATGTGTGGGTAGGTTACCTGAGACCCAATTACCTCCCTTTCCAATCTTCCGAATCCCCGATTCTCCTAAATTCCCTAAATTCCTAAACCCCAAAAGGCCAGCAATGCACTTGTAACGCCTCTGGAGTTTTGGGTGTCCATGGGCGGCGGCAATTGCTAGTAGATGTAAATAAATACACGTACTTAATACATACTATGTATACTATGTATGTATTAACACGGTTGTCTTAACGTACAAACAGAATGCATTACATTTGATTAGGTGATCCGTCTGCTCGTTTACCGGCTTATACTATAAAAATATAATTAGGTGTAATTCACATATTAATTGAATTTGTGAGTGCGTGATCATTAGAATAATTAGTATCAAGCTATAACGTAATTTTTAAAATGTGTTCCTAATCAAGAATATGACATAATATCATCACGCTAAAATGTAATTACTCGTATGTAATGTAATGAAATAATGGGACAAGCCTATTGCTGTAAATTGCGTATGAGTCTAAATTTTGTGTTAAATGATACCTATTTAGTAATTAAGTACTAACGCATTAACCTATTCTTGTCTAAACAAAATAAAAAGAATGTGTCTATGAATTTTTCGTTGGATAAAATAGGATAAAAAGTGACCATATTTTATTTATTTTAAACTTTACTGCACATAGTGTATGTGAGATTGGCGGACTTAATGCCATGGGCATTCTTTGACAGTCAACCATTGGGTGGTACAGAACGATGAAATGGTAGGTGCAAAATTACAGAAGAGAAAACATAATGTGCAGAACAGAAGATAAGGTAATTGATAACAATAGGAGAAGACATAAATATACAGTAGACGTAATCTACCCCTATTCCAAATTTCAACTCAATCCCTTCAGCCGTTTTGACGTGAAGGACAAACATACAAACATTAGCATTTGTAATATTTGTAGGACAACTAACACAAACTACACAATCTACAGTTGCACTCGATCCTATCTCCGTTATCTGAACACGTCGCAACTATAACTAGACATCTATTGTTCTGCCTACCCCCTCGCTGCAGTCTATCGATCAGTACCTCTACCAGGAGCTTAAAGCAATAGGTAATATTATACTTATCGATACTCGATAGCGACGACGTAAAATGTTTGTATGACAAAATGTATATTATACTAGCGACCTGCCCCAGCTTGGTGCAATAGTGATATATTTTGCATGTATTATACTTACAAACCTTCCTCTTTAAATACTTTATCTATTAAAAAAACTGTATCAAAATCTGTTGCGTAGTTTTGAAGATTTAAGCATACAATATAGGGACAGAGAAATCGACTTTGTTTTATACTAGGTAGTGATTATAAAATTAATTATTATTGCGTTAGATTTTATTATAATAGTAGCTGACCCAGCAAACCTCGTGCCAACTACAACATCGATTTCTTACCTTTTAAACCTTTCCTAGACTTCTACAAATAATTCAACAATAAAATTAACCTAATCGGTCCAGCCGTTTTCGAGTTTTGGCGAGACTAATGAACATCAATTCATTTTAATATTTAATAAAAAGAAAAGTTATATAGTTGTTTTACTTCAGAAATTAATTTATATTCTGCCTTTGTGTTGGAAAACTTTGATGAAGTCTTTTCCAATGTAAGTTTCACAGACAGTAGTAGGTGCTCATTCATAGCCTTTTTCATATCGCTGCGGACTGCCTAGCGTGTTACCGGGGCTCCGGCTCGAAAAGCAGGAGTAGGCACAGGGTGGTTTTTAGTCAGTAAGAGTTTGATACTCCCTCTCACCTTACTAAAGGCAGTAGAAGTCATTGGATTATTTTCTTATACCTTCTTAAAAAAGCTATTTTAATATTATTAAATAATAAAAATACCAGTATGCAATATTAAAAATAAAACAGCTCGGACGGCTTGTTGACAGGAGCATTTGAAAAATATTGAAGTGAATCTATGTTCGTACGTAAGTCGTAACCTACATGCGTCTTCCCTCCTTGGTAGACTCCCCTGTAATTGATTTCCCTCCCCCTCACCCCTCTTGGAATGCGACCCATCGTATGTAATGGGGTGATTCAAAAACTCATCTTATTCACGCTGTAGGGATGTGCGGTGTCGATTTTTTTTTGTGTATTGTGTTTTAGTGAAATATTTTTAGGTTAGGTTTTAGTCGATTTAGTTCGAAAGAGGGAGAGAGTTTGAAAAGTATTGTTTTGATTGGCGTTACAGTTTCTGTTTGCAGTACGAAAAATATCTACGTAATCCTGTATGTAGCACAGCAGTATAAAAAAATATGACCAATGAAAATTGTAATAAATAATAAATAAATAGTTTATTTCCAAAAAACTTAGTCACAATGTACTTAAATATAGCATCTTCCTTAAAATAAACACTAGTCCTGTGTTTCAGGCGTGTTAATAAAATACATGTGTCAAATATGAATGTACGAGGATTCTATCTATACAATTTTTTTCTGTATCCTAAGTATGAGTTTGCTTTACGTTTAAAGTAATTGAAACGAGAATGCGTTCAACGATCTGATAGGTTTTTCTTCGCGCCGGCCAATCACAGCGCCGCGCCGTTCTCTGCCTCTGTCTCGCTGTGCACACTGTCGTTTCGTTTTCGTTCAACGTAAAGCAAAGTCTTATTGAGGGTACTGTAGTCTTGCTGTGGGTAATTTTTAATTTATAATAATAAAATGTATATACACTTAAACTAATCAATGAATCTTAGTAACCTACCAAATTAACACTAAAATAAGCAAAATCCATCAATTAGATGAAACGGGAATAAATCGACTACAAACCATTTCAGAATCGAATACTAAAATTAGTCGATACAACTCCACACATCACTAGCGCTGACGTAGCGCAGTATACGTGTAGTGATATAATTTCATTCGTAGATGTAGTCGAGGTGTGTCTAGTGTATAGCCCTTTAATTTTATTGCCTACAATAACTTTATTGTTCTTTATTATTGTGATAGTATGAGTACTACTTTGGAGATATGTATTATGACTATTAAATATTAGTTTTGCACGCGAGTTCAGTAATTCAGCATTGTATTAAAATGTGCCCAGATATTTCGACATGTAATACTTTAATATGCAAACAAAGAATTTGAGTTTATTAGAAAACATTTTGTATCTAAAAAGCAACGTCACGCCTTTTATCCCCGAAGGGGTAGGTAGAGGTGCTTACGACACTTAATGCAATGTACACCCACTTTTCAACATTTGTGTTAGAAGTCCCATGTAATAGGGGGTGAGCCTATTGCCCTATACTGGACACAATTCCAGACTCCGTGCTACTACTGAGAAATTTTCGGAAAACCGAAAAAACCCAGTAATACTTTGCCCAGGGTAGTGCAGCTGAACAGTAGGTCACGAGCTGGAATTTACGTCACGAGATCATCTAATTTCACAGTAACATCTATAACTAATTTAATGACGTCACACTGTGCCGTGGCGGAGATTGCCTCAGAAAACTTTAAACTTTACGCTGTGAGCTGTTACTTTCAATATTCTGACTCAGTTACTCCTCACATTCATCACCTCCGTCACGTCTTGCAGTCGCTTGCGGGCTCCAAAATTATAATTGGCGCCGACGTTAATGCGTCTTCATCCTTATGGTATGGCAAAGTTAGGGCTACTGACATGGAGCGGCGTTGTGCCGTTGAAGAATTCATTGCCGAAATGAATCTCTCCATACATAACACCCCTGATGCACCACCTAATTTTTGCAGCCAAATGGGCGAATCTTGTATTGACGTCACACTTTCTAGTACGGACGTTAGCTTGGATAGGTGGCGTGTCCTACCGGATGCGTCATGTAGTGACCATCGCCTGATCGTGTACGAATTTGTCTCGGGATTACCCCGGGGTCCAACGCTTTGCAGTAGTGGCTTTAGATATAAAACTAAGGGCGCGGACTGGAACTTCTTTAGCTTATTATTTGCATCTCAGGCCACAGACTTCACTCGCAAAGACCTTTCGGCAGAAGAAGGTGCTGAAATCATGTCGGATACTTTTACTTACTGTGCCGACATTGCGTTTGGTCGGGGATCCTTGACCAGTACGCGCAGATGTGACTGGTGGAATAATTATCTAGTCGAACAACGCAAATGCTTTCGTAAAGCGCGCAAACAATTAAATAGACTAAAAAAACGTAAAGTTATTGGTTTTGCATTCGATGAAGCATTGATTGCGTTTAGAGTTGCCAGGTCACGCTATAGGGCTTCGGTGGAGAAAGCTAAGGGTAACCTGTTGCGGAGAGTAGTGCAGAGGCTGGATAGCGAGGGTCCGTGGTCGCCTCTGTACCATGAGTTCAAAGCCAATAGATCCGTCGATCTGGCGTTCGTACAGAACATAAAAGTCAACAATGTTCACACCACTGGTATTGAGGAGACAACGGAAGTTCTACTCGATGAACTCATCCCTGACGATGTATCCGAGACAGATAGCGATTATCATCAACAGATTAGGTCGTGGGCGGCTATACCACCCAATTCACCGGTGTCTGATCTACCTTCCATCAATGAGCTCGTAACTGTTATTAAAACGTTGCCTATGAATAAATCGTCTGGTGAGGATAAAGTTTCAAATAAAATGATAATAGAAGCGTGCAAATCTGCGGCTGACGCGATCCTGTCTGTCTTTAATCGTTGTATAGCGGAGGGCGTCTTTCCTCGTATATGGCGACGTGGATTCATTCGCATAATACCTAAGAATGGAAATAAACCACCCGATGACCCTAAGTCATACCGGCCTATTACGCTTTTACCATCATTAGGAAAACTTCTTGAGCGGCTTATCGTTCCTCGTCTGCTGCCCGGTGGACCGAAATTTCACAATAATCAATTTGGTTTTACTGTGGGTAAATCTACTGTAGACGCAGCTCTCTCTGTCCGAACCATAGTGACTTCGTCTGAGCACAAATATGTAGTAGGCATTTTTCTAGACATTTCCGGTGCCTTTGATAACGCGTGGTGGCCAATGCTACTCCTTAAACTGAAGGGTCGTGGTTGCTTTAGTAACATATACAAACTATTATACACTTATTTTCTTCATGGTTCTGTAAAACTGAAACTTGGTAATTTTTCTCGGTCGAAGTCGTTGTCAATGGGATGTCCTCAGGGCTCGGTTATTGGCCCGTATCTGTGGAATTTAGGGTTTGATGACTTGCTCGCGACCCCCCTTCCTTCTGGTTGTACGTTGACTGGATATGCGGATGATGGCCTTTTGTTAATACAATCAAATACTCGAGCCGGACTAGAGAATTTAGCTAAGGACTGCCTCAGTAGGATCTCGCGATGGGGCGAACGTAATCGATTAACTTTTGCACCCCATAAAACCTATCAACTATTGCTTAAAGGAAATTTGAAATCATGGCCGTCTATTAAATTCAATAACGTTCCCGTCAAACGTAAGGAGTCGGTTTGCTATCTCGGTCTAGTCCTAGAAAGAAACTTTTCTTTTATTGAACATATTAAGACTATTAGTGAGAAAGCCAAAAACAATTTCTATGCGCTCACGCGAATTTCGAAGGCTACCTGGGGTCTCTCTTTTCTTACGCTCAGAACCATCTACGGAGCAACCTACCTGGGATGCGTGTGCTACGGGGCACCAGTGTGGGCTGATAGGGCCACAATAGGCGCGGTACGGCGAAAGCTTCTCCAAGGTCAGCGTCTAGCCTTGATCTTTCTGTGTAAGGCTTATAGGACGGTTAGCACAGAGGCCCTACCTGTGCTCGCGGGACTACTTCCAGTCGATCTTGAGGTGCAGCGACGTGCTGCCATGTACTATAATGCGAGACCTAACTTTTCCGCAAACTTTCTAGCACAACGTGATCGAAGCAAAATTGATAGATTGCTCAAGCCTTTAACGGACGTCTGGGATGAACTTCTGACTGAGTGGCAGTGTAGATGGGAATCTTCTACCAAGGGCCGCCACCTCTATCAGTTCTTTCCATCCGTGCATGAGCGTCTGGAGAGGACATGGTTGGAGGTGGATCACTGTGTTGCCCAATTTCTTACTGGCCATGGCAACTTTAAAAGCAAATTGTTCTCATTTAAACTCGTTGATTCACCATGGTGCCAATGTTCGACAGCGGAGTTGCAACATGAGCAATCCGCCCATCACATACTCTGGGAGTGTGGTCTCTGGCAATCTGAACGTGACACTATGTTGGATAATTTAATTGTTTCATCAGGTGTAGTTTATTACACGGACCTTGTGGAGTCTCGAGCAAATTTCCGTGCGTTTAGGCGTTTTTGCCATACCTATTATTGGAAGCAAGTATAACAGCTCACGCATAGGACCCATTTAGTATTAGCATTTAATATTTTAGTTTTAAGTAAAATTTCCGTGGTGCTTGGCGACTGGGCTTCTCCCAGTTGTGCAGTCTCTTTTGTGCCTTAAGGCTTAAGTCATCCTGTCTCCTGCATTAAATTCACCGAGGGAAGTGGAAACTATCGTTTTCTTTTCTTCTCCTCTAATAACATCTTCTGATTTGTTTCGTTGCGGGATCCAAGACAGTCATTCATTTCCCTGGGACGCGCCGGACTTCAGTGTTCCGGTGTTTTCATGTTTGTATCTACTGTAGATCCTGGCTTACAGGAGTTGCAGCGGTATGGGAGGTTGTGGCGGGCTTGTCCCAAAAAAAAAAAAAAAAAAAAAAAAAAGTACTTTGCCCGACCCGGGAATCGAACCCGAGACCCCTTGTACGGCAGTCGCACTTGCAACCACTCGGCCAACGAGGCAGTCATTTTTCATTTGTATCTAAATTAGACAACATTCTTTTGTTTGTAATAATAATTTAATTTTATTGTGCCGTAATGTGCCTCTTTGCCTACCCCATCGGGGATAAAAAGGCGTGACATTACTACCACTACAGACGTGTATTGTATAACTACATCATTAATTATCAATTGACTTAATTGGTCCTCCACTGCCCTCCCTCACATAACAAAACACAACGCAACCGTTGTTTTACGTTGGTTTCTGTATCACTCTGGTCAACTCGTGCTGAAACATTTTTATTTTTACCTTTAATGGGTCGACGTTTGGCCGCTATCTCACTTGATGATTAGTGACGATGCGGCTTACGATGGAGCACGTCTGCCCATAAGCAACCTATTCACTCGGGCTTTGAAGACACCCAGGTTATACCCATCAGGAAACACAGACTCCGGCAAGGAGTTCCACTCCCTAGCAGTTCGCACAAGGAAGCTTGAATAACTCTCCCACATTTAAAAATTTGTAAGTTAGTAGATGTTTGATACAAAATACTAAAAGTAACTATCAAATACTGGAAATAGCTGTTACATTTCATCTCTACTTATCCCTTCAAAGAATCAAAACTATAAACATTTACGTTTCAATCAAAATGCTTCTTGACAGACAAATATCTCAATCTGGGACCCAAACTCGCACCTAAAGTGGTCGTTATAGTAATTTAATTTGTCACCACTTAATGGATGACGAATGCTTTCAATAACCGCTATGGAGACATTATTGGATGATAAATTACTGGACTATATAAACAGATAGAGCTATATCGTCTCAACACTATGACTATGACACACATAGGCACTTGAAACTGTAGGCTGAAATGGCACCCATTTTAAATAGTTTCATAATTGAGGTTGAGGACTGCCGTTAACCGAGTGGTCTTAAATGCGACTGCCGGGCAAGGGGTCTCGGTTTCGGTTCCCGGGTCAGGCAAAAATTCTAAATTCTCTGTAATAGCATGTAGTGTGTAGAGTTTGGAAATGTACCCGGGAAATGGGCCGATCCAATCGGAGTGATACCACGACCTCACAGAATGGCGTGAATCAAAGCGAAAACCGGGCAATTTTCGCCATGTTAGATCCATCAAAAACCATCCCATTCCTACTTCTGCTTTCGAGCCGGAGCCCCGATAAACCCGCCAGGTAGCCCGTGCAGCTGCAGGTCAGGCATCAGCCCTACTGGGCCACATCTGTGGATCTTCAAAGAGCTCACAACGGAATTGCAACTCTCTTTTAATCTCTGGTATAGCAGGTGTTTGCAGGTGGTACGTTGCTAAAACATAAATGAGTTTTGAACCCAAAACACACCTCTATTCATCAAAAACTTCAATTCTTATTACAACGAGACTTAGGTATTACTGACAGATAGAGTCAACTGATTAAGTACCTATTGCAAGAACTACACCTCTGCGTATTCTTCGGGGAATAACATAAATGATATTTATATTTGGAAATAGGTTACAATATAACTCTTTTACACGTCAATCTTTTAAATAACTAGATGAGGCCGACATACACGACATCACTAAACACACACCAAGACATTGTACTACCAATACTGAGTAGCAGTAGAACATTCCTACAGGCGCGCGCACCGGTGTACTGCCGTGACGTCACGCTGCGCACGCGCACGCGCTACGCACACGTGTGCCGCATCTGTGATGTGTAAACATTAGGACAGGGGTAACACACGTGGCCAATGAATAGTACTGTTATAGTTTTATTGTTTAGTATTATTTATGTGGTTGTGACACGTCTTTTTATTCTAAGAAGGGATGTGCAATGGCGTGCTTGTAGTACACCAACGTTTTGTCTTAGGTAACAAAATGCGTGTCTATTTAATTCTAGATTTTTGTTTTGACGGGAGATAATCATGCAATGTCTTCGTCCTGCCTTGGGCGTGACGAGAGGGAGTGTCAGACTCTTACTGAATAAAAACCACGCCGTTCCTACTCCTGCTTTTCTAATCAGAGCCCCAGCAAACCTGCTAAAAGTCCGCAGTTCCGGGATTTAATTCTAGATTGACTCCAAATTTAGGCATAAATTGACTGATACTCTTCAATAGACTACACAATCTGGCTGTTTTTGATTTCGGTGAGGTGCATTCTTTTTTTAACCAGGTGCACGAATGTAATGGACCTGCTGTGTGTGTTATGGACGCTAAAGAAGTATGTATATGAGAATGGCATGAGTTGTAACAATTATGCGTTCATGTATTACACGTGATAATAAGGCTGGCTATTTCTTTGGTCAGAAAATAAGCATTTCCATTCAACGTAGCATTTTTTTTTCTTTCTCTGTTTTATTTTATGTTTATTGTTAGGCATACATATTTATTTATTTCCTTGTCTTATTATTAAAGTACCTATTTTACTATGTTCAGCTCCAAATGTTACCCACCTCAGCCGCCGTCTGCCGGCAAGATAACATAAACAAAGAGCCTGGTTGTCTATGGTAACTGAGTGCCGACTCCTTGTACTTGCCTGTTCATTTGCTCAGTGTCTAGTAGCCATGTGTAATAGTAGGTTCATTGTAAACTTGAGTTCACACTTGTCTGTTTATATGGTGGGGGTAGAGGTGTTAAAGTACGCACTTTCTTTCAATTTTGATATAAGATGTAATTTAGTGATTAATTAAACTCTCCGCTTCTCACGAAACTTTCTGCCTCGAAAATCATCCAATGACTTCTCTCGCCAGGGCAAGGCGAGAGCGAGTGTCAGACTCTTACTGACTAAAAACCATCCGTTCCTTCTCCTGCTTGTCGAGCCGGAGCCCCGGTAAACCCGCTAGGTAGTCCGCAGCTCCGGCTTTGATGTAAGACGTAATTTAGTGATTTAATTGTTGATTAATAAAATTCTGCGCGTCTCACGAAACTTTCTGCTTCGTACAGCAAAACCCTGGAATGTTCTGTATTTCCGAACCGATATGACCTTCAAACCTTCAAGAAAAGAGCGTACTTACACTACTTAAAATGCCGGCAACGCATCTGTGACCGCTCCGGTGTTGCGGGTGTCCATTGGCGGCGCTGATCGTTTACCATCAGATCGGTGATCGGTGACTCGTCTGTTCGTTTGCCCCCTATTCCATAAAAAAAACTCTCAATGATTAACCAAGAAGGAGTGGCCTGCATTCAGTGACTTCTTTTCACTCAAAGTTCTAATCTACCTACCTCTTTGAGTAATAACAAGACACTATAAAATACTCCGTAATATAGTGCAGTGTTCCACTAAACTACATTGCTACGAGTTACAAAGTTCAAATAGAGTGCAGTAATAGAAACTGGCTTTACCAATGAATAAAGTATAGAACAAAGCAATACCATTTACGTTACATCCAACTAATTGTTGGATGAAATACAAACAACAAAGTGCGGCGTTACAAAGAACTAATTGTGGTACTGTACGGATCTAGATCTTAATATATATACGTATAGGGACTAGAGAACAGGGTCTGTCTGTTTGTCTGGCTATATACTTTAGGTTGTATGGTTGGCGCTGTAGCTGGGTGACTGGCTGCTGTGTAACGTGTCGTGGTTTTAATTCTAATGTTTGGCAAAGAAGGTGATAATGACTTGTATCCTTTTTTTATCGAACACGCTGGTAAACTAGCAGACGTATCGCCAAATGGTAAGCAATCGCCGCCGCCCATGGACACTTGAAACTAATAGAGATTTACTCCTTTAATTTACGTGGGTAAACCGGAATTTTTAGTAAGATTAGTATAGGTAACTTTTTACATCGCGTAACAAATCTAATTTCCACCAGAAACAATCAATTTTCATAGTAAATAGTTCACGTCAACGATAAGAGATGGCGCTACGTGTGTACATTGTTTTGTTATACATTCATTCATGCTTCGTTTTCCCTGTCGCGGGAGAATCCAGCTGACTAAACTAGTATTACGTATATGTATAAAAGTAACTATTATACAAGTATATATGGACTGTGTGGAGCACAGATTAGCGGCACACAAGGACGTTTTAATCAGAACTCCGGGGATTATTGTCTATTGTTCAATAGGGTTGGGTACACACTGAGAATAAGTTGGCGATAAAAATATTTGTTTGTTTGTTTAATGATTTACTTATACACATTTGCGCAAAGGTGCGTAGTAGGTGTAGCGGTTTTATTATTGCATGTACTATTAAATTGATGGGAATATAACTGATACATCTGTTAATAGTCCAGACTTTTGACAGTTAGGACGATCTTCGCCCCTTAAAAAAGACTTTTGATAGTTAAGGTACTGACGTCCTGAGCACACAGTTTTTCAGTTTCATCGCACTGCGTTAGTGAGAAATGGGTTTATTTACGCGTAAATAAATTCTTGCCTTTTTAGGAATAACACTCGACTAAATCAAAATTGTATACTATGATATACATGTATAAAGCTGAAGTTTGTTTGTTTGTTCGCACTAATCTTCGAAAATACTGATCCAATTTGAATAACTTTTTTGAGTCGCGTAGTCGATTTATCGAGGAAGGGTATAGGCCACAAAACATCACCCTATAATCAATAGGAGCCGAGTAGAGCTGATGAAATCGCATAGTAAAAAAATATTCTAAATTCAAAACTTGGACATTTAGTTCCATGATTTAAAACCGCTCAGTGTACCAAAACCTTTACTATAAACAGCAACTTGGTTTAAACACTAATAGACTGCAGTAAGGATAGACATATTGATAGGATAATTACAGATAATGCGATGCAGTACCAATCCTAAGCTCACCTGGGAATCAATGGTGTTATAGGTTGGGAAAACCATTGTCTATGTTATAAGTACGTTCGTCGTTCTCTATGTCTTCATGTGAAATTAAATGAACAAAGTTTATTCATGTCACTTTACACAATTTTTACATAAAACTTATTTTATATCTCCATTAATTTTAAAAATAAAACTGCTATGTAGTTTGGCAGAAGTTTCAAATTACAAGTCTTAAATTGCCTGATTAATATTCATTCATACTTCGTGTGAGTAGAAGCTTTTACACTGCAAATTGACATTTATGGACTGGTAAAATTCATCTACTACTGGTAGTTGTTAAGGCAGTCTTTAGCAATTATTTTCGGAGTCAGAGTCATTTAATAGTAACTTAACCCAGTGGTTATTAAATGACTCTGAGTACGGCCGTAAGTTATTTATGAACCTCAAGGATACACTCCATATTTCAGGTCACGTTAATTGAGGTCATTCACCTTTATATTTCTTCCACATTTTGTTATAATAAAGGCTCTGAAAAACTCCAGGCGATAATGACAGATTGTTATCAAAACAATGGTCTAACTATATAGTTAGTGTGTATGTATGTGTGTGTAGCCATTTTATATGAATATGCAACGAACAGATTACTGGAGGGTTGGTAAAAAAGATTAATTTATTTAAAAAAAAATTTTTGAGTTCGAGTTAATCGTAGGGCATCGAGCAGAGGTAGCAAAGATACGAAATGTTTGTTTTCAGACTTATAAAAAGATTGCCAAAAGGAAATCCTATAAAATGGCATTTAACCATTAAACCGAAGTAGCTATTCGTCTACATAAATAGGCAAAATTATCGTGATATAAAATTAATACAACAACAACTACTAAAACTTTGACTTCTAATCATTCATCGTCTTTTTAACCCCCGACGCAAAAAGAGGGGTGTTATAAGTTTGACGTGTCTGTCTGTCTGTCTGTCTGTCTGTCTGTCTGTCTGTCTGTCTGTCTGTCTGTCTGTCTGTCTGTCTGTCTGTCTGTCTGTCTGTGGCATCATAACTCCCGAACGGATGCAGTGATTTCAATTTAGTTTTTTTCGTATTAAAGGGGACTTATGTGCGAGTGTTGTTAGACATGTTTGATGAAAATCGGTTGAGCCGTTTTAAAGTTATGGGCGGTGAAAGTAACGTAAGCGGGAAATTAACCGAAGGTCTGCAAATATACTGGGATGGGGTCTCAAATGAAACCGCACTGAAATAAAATATTGAAAGATATATTTTTTTTCGTAAAATCAAAAATAATAAAAATAATTTAAAATTAAAAAAAAAAATAAAAAAATTGATAAAAAATTAAAATTAAATATTTTATACAATACAAAAATATAAAACCTGCACCAATGTAATCTTTAGCCTACTTATAGAAACAAAAACTAGTAATTAATAAGTAAAAAAAATCAAAGCGAACGAGCTTGACCTTGAATGTAATCTTTACCTTAACAAGAATTGAAATTATAGTAAGTATATGTATTATACTAAGCCTAACTAACTTAACCTAAAGTATCTATAAAAAGTATGAAATAAAAAATTAAATTAAAAATTTAAAAAACCCCCGACACAAAAACTTTATTTCCCTTTAAAAAGTAAACAATAATAAAAGAAACCTAATCTTAAAGTACCTAAGAATGTACTAATAATTCTAAAAAAATACGTCGCGTTGGGGGACCGCATGAATACTTTAATGTTAACACCAAGCATGTGATATTTATGAAAAAATCGTAGAAAAGAAAGAAATAATTAGGAGCGGTCCCCTCCAACGCGACGTATTTTTTTAGAATTATTAGTACATTCTTAGGTACTTTAAGATTAGGTTTCTTTTATTATTGTTTACTTTTTAAAGGGAAATTAAGTTTTTAAAAAGGAAATGTTGCCCCACACTAGGATTTTCTCTTGTGTCACGGGTGCGTCTACAAATATTCTTTGAAAAATTCGTGGATCACACAAAGAGTTGCTCCGTGGGGAAATGGAACTTGCTACACGTTACACGGCAGTCAGTTGTCCAGCTGCCGCGTCAACCATGTAGTTAAAACAGTTGAATCCAAAAATAAATGCAATAAACCACAGGAGTACCAATTAATTTGCTGACGGTACATTACAACAATGCATCTGTTCACCACCTGTTGAAGGAGGTCAATTAGTCACTCTGCCCACTGCCCGGCGTTATGTAAGAGGATGGGCAGATTGTGTGCCCATCTCCGCTCTAAGGATTTATTCTTTCATAATCAAATGACCTACTTGTTGTTTGAAATGAGGGTGTTCTTAAATAGTGTAGTATATAAGCGTTGGAAGTATGTATCAAAATATTATGGATAAAAAATAAGTAAAAAAAACTATTTATGTACTATGTAGTTACTATGTCTGGCATGATAATGGGTATAGGTACTCATTATTTCATGATAGCATAATAAGCGTCCGGAGCTGCGGACTGTCTAAAGGGTTACTGGAGCACCAGCTCGAAAAGCAGGAGTAGGAACGGAGTGGTTTTTAGTCAGTAAGTGTCTGACACTCCCTCTCGTTTCGCCCAAGGCGGAAATCGACGTTTAGATTTCTCTATTTTTTAGATTACTCTATTTTACGTTTAGATTACTATATGGTTGACATTGAGAAAGCTTCTCCCTTCTAAAAATGTTACATGCACTTTTCACCATTGTCAACTTCAAAACAGTAAAGACTTGTTTAACAATATCTGTATAATAGCTATGTATGAGATAAGTTTGAATTAAAAACGTAATGTGTATGCACTATCTGCCACATAAGTTTATCGGACACTTATATGAAGGTGACGAAACAGACGCTAAGTATTTGCATTTGAAACAAAAGTCGGACTTTGTCAAAGAAAATTTTAATACAAAATCCGTCGAATAATTTGCTCACCTACCGGAATAAATTGTAGGAAATATTATTTTATCCATTTTCGTCCAAGAAACGGTAACTTTTGTACGGTTGCAGACGCCTTTAGCTGTGAAACTAGGTGGAATGGAGGCTGAATAATTCATATCATATCTAATCATAGTAATGGTGGTCTGTCCGTGTGTTCCACAAGATCTATGGCTGACTTTCCCACTTTTTCTACGATATCGCAGGTTATTTTTATTGTTGATGTAGTGTTTTCATTAAAGTTTTGCTGTGAATTTCTCAATTGTTGTTTTGGTGTATGCGAGTTTATGAGAGGCTATTATTTATTTGTAGATAAGATAAAATCTCTTCTGGACATCTGCCCAGAAAAGATTTTAAAGGAAAAAGGATCTTTATGGAATAGGAGGCAAACGAGCAAACGAGTCACCGGTAAGCGATCAGCGCCGCCCATGGACACCCGCAACACCAAAGGAGTCACAGGTGCGTTGCCGGTTTTTTTAAAAAGGAGTAAAGGATCTCCTTTTTTCGATATTTCTTTAGGTCGATCAGTCCAGATGAAATCATCATAATCCATGCAATCGATTTAAACGAATCGACAATATGGTTTAGGACTACATTTAACAATTGCCATTTGCCCTTAATGATTTGCTAAGTATGCAATGCAGCTGCTGAAATAGCTACCTGTCAACAATCGTAGATCATACAACAGTAGCGATTGGAAAAGTCTGCTCTCAGAGGTTTGGAGGAGTTTCAAAATAATTGAAATGATTATCCATCCACAAAACCTATATCTTTATCCTTCACCTAACTATGGCCTTTGAATTATCACTAGTCTGATCCCCTTCCTATCTCAGTGCTAGATTCACGTTGTAATTCATCTTTGCATACAATAATGTATCTTACTTATGCAACTGTGTCCGGCATCAAGCCGTTTCCACGTCTAACAATGATGTTCCTACGACTACAATCAACTGCTGACTTCCCATGTTTCCTTAACGTTGTTCCATTCAAGCTAGATTGCAATTTGAACATGGTATTAGACTTGTTTCTGTAAAAATGGTTTCTTGATATAAGTTCTTAAACTGACATGGTCACTAGTAATATCATTAGAACTTAAAACGGGATATTTACCATGTTTATTATATTTCGGCACTGTTGCACTGTCCATCCGCATATGCTCCAGTTCATCCGTGATCATGGCGCTTGCAACAGTGCCAAAATATCGGAAACTCATAAAAATTAATAAACATGGTAACATGGTAAATGTCCCGTTTTAAGTTCTAATAATAATGTTTTCTTGGTTTTAAAAGTCGGTTTTGGGTCTCTTATTCGTCACTCCTATTGTTCCATGGGTGTTGTGAGCTGACTAAAGATACGCGTCCACAGGCCCGCATCGTACGCATCGCTCGCATCTCACGCAACGGATTTTAGTTTAACTGTCAACTCATACAACTGCGTCGACTGATCCGCATCGTACGCGCCGCATCATCAGCAATGCCTACATGCGATGCGTACTGATGACGTCATACGAAATGCGTACAATGCGTGTGATGCGTACGATGCGGGTCTGTGGACGCTTACCTTAAGGGACTATACATTTGACAGAAACAGGGCAGACAGTGTTCTTTGTTATACAAGTATTTTTAGACTGTGATCTGCAACCTTCCTGCCTTTCGAGGAGATTATCGCAAACCCCCTTTTGTAGACTAAATGAAATCTTCTTGCCAAGTAAACCCTGTATTGCGAATGTGGTCAAAACGTTGACGTCACAAGATGGCGACGCTCCCAAACTCGCCGCCATTTGCATTTCGTCAGCTGTTTTAAATATTAATCGTTCGTTCTTTATGGTGGTGCCCGGTTTATGGTTTTGTCAATGGTGTTGCTTTAGATATAGTAATTAATGCCGAATAATGAGCGAGTTCAGTTTATTTAGCTTAACATCTTGAGAATGATTTTAATGGTTGTGTGCAGTTATTTTTCTTTGTAGTTAGTTTGAGAAACGTACTTATTTGCAACATGGATTGTAAACATAAAACACAGGGAAGACCTCAAAGAACACATAAGGCATCTCATTTTACATATATATTTTTTATGTACTAAATACCACCTAGTTACGATAAAACACATTTAGAGGCATACCAGGAAGCTCATCAATGATTCGAAGTCTGTGTTTCCTGATGGGTATAACCTAGTTGTCTTCAAGGCCCGAGTGAATAGGTTGCTCATGGGCAGACATGCTCCATCGTAGGCCGCATCTTGACTTACCACCAGGCGAGGTAGCTACCAAACGTCGACACATCGGATATTGGAAAAAAAAACTTTAGGTTTTTTTCTGTAATATGTGTATATCATGTCTATAAGGTGCTTTACAGCTCAACCTTTCAGGAAACACAGTAATACTATGTAATGTAAACAAATATTTCCGTTCATACCATAATATATTTATTATACAGCCGCAGCTAGCAGTTGATGTCTTCCGTTATTTTAATTAATTATTTCATTCTATCGTTGTAAATAGAATTGTGAATATTATCTTCAACGGAAGTCCATGTATTATTCTGTTTGAGATGATATCGTGTAAAGCTGATGCCAATCGTGTTAGTATTGTTAAACAAGGTATTAAATATAATTGTACCTTTTTTGATGAGGGATAATCATCCAATGAGGTCTCCTGCTTTAGGTGAGTGTCAGACTCATACTGACTAAATCCACCCCGTTCCTACTCCTGCTCTCGGCTCTGGAGCCCTGGTAAGGGTTCTTTTCCACCAGCCAGAAATGTGCAGTGTAGCTACACTGCGAAGATTTAATAGCTAAGCTGTGGAGCTGTGGAGTGACCGTTTCCACTGATACTGTAGATGTGCTATGAAGTTGTGTTGCCGAAAAGCAGGTATACAAATCTTTGTACACCTGCTTTGCTTTGCTAACTATCTAGTAGGGAATCCATCCATAGCACATATCCATAGTAGGCATCCATAGCTTCGGGATATAATTGCACCTATGTATGAAAAAAGAAAAGTCGAGCTGTAAATTCATTACATTTCCAACATGTTTATAAGTTTAATTTTCCAGAAGTAAGTAAGAAGTTGGTATTTAGTGATTCACTTTATATAGGTTACGTATTCGTCATCATTAACATCAGCCCATTTTTGTTCACTGTTGGACAAAAATAACTAAAAACAACAGTTTACTCACGTAAATTTATTGAGAAAAACTCTACTAATTTCGAGTCACAGAGAGGCTCTTCATTATCATTTTTCGTGTCCATTTATTTGGATTAATTGGTCTCAAAATTTAATTACACTGTCAAATCAAGAACTAAAAAATATGTTGAATCCTACTCCACTGTAAAAATGATGTTATACTCATAACTAAATATCCTTAACCACTCCGTCCCTTCTCTGCCTACGCCCTAACTACGTCAGTTTAAAAAAAAAACTAAAGAGGATATTTAAAACAACAAAAACGGTTACGATGAATGAGCGAGTGCGTGGCGCGTGCGAGGAAACACATGTCCTGGGTTCGACGAACGGTTTCGGTGCGCCGGCGCAGCTTTATTGGGGGCCTCTTGTACAGGGTGGGTGTGTTTCGGTAATATATCGTGTTATCAATTAAATTTGATTCTTTTTTTTTAAGATGTGTTGTGTTTTAATTGACTTGTTTTATGATCAAAGATTAATGTGTAATGTGTGTAGTATTTTCACCAAAAGAAGGTTGCTTATTCTTGAGGTGAAAGAAATTAATTTATCTTTATCATTATCCAGCTTCCTAACTAATCCTAGACATAAAAATACACATGTAGGCTATATTATATAGGTCATGCAAGAAAGACAAACAAACAAATTCTGACTTACGTTAAAGTTAATCGTATTAGTAAATTAACTAGAAATCACGGTTTACTAACGTAAATTAAGAAAAGTCTGTCTGCGCACGCTGCTCATGATGAAGAGTCCCTCTGTGACTCGAAACTAGTAGAGCTATTCTCCATTAATTTACGGAAGTAAATCGTGATTTTTACTTAATTTAGCATGTCTCACAATAGTTATTATAAAACGTAATAGTACTTAACGTTTTTTATTGGTAATGTGTAGGCGTTATTTATTAAACAATAACAAATTAATCCTAATCACAACAAATTGTGTTTGTTATATCTCTGCTAAACTAACTGACTGACAATACTTGTCACGAAACCCGTTAATTTTGAGTTCTCTTTATTGAACACTTTAACATTTAGGTTGGGTCGCGGTAGTTTACGATTGGTTTAAATTAAACTAAATTATTATATTTTAACTGTTTCATTGGTGGTGGAGCTGATTGTGAAACAAAGAGTTTTGGGATAGATTTAGTGGTTGAGTAGAGTATTATGGTGTATTTAGCTCGACGATGAAATTATTAAGTTTTTATTCCAGAAAATGTTGATTAGAGGCAAGCCTCCCTCTTATCTTACCTATTATAGCACCGAATTCTTACTTACTGGTAAAGTAACTAATAATAGTAATTTTTTTACACGCAGTTTTTTAATTTTATATTTGAATTTCGTGAAACAAAGGACAACATTTAATTATTTTAATGTAATTGACGACTTCATAGAAAAATATTACATCTTAAAATTCTAACTATTCCAAACACCTCAAAACACTACTTCTAATTTCTCATACTCCTCTGCCTACCCTCTGACCGTTCCAGGATTGAATGTAACAGTAAACTAATTAATATAAAGAAGGGAACACACTCGAGACAGTGTGTCGGGCGCGTTCACAAAGAAACAGATGTGTTGAGTTCGATGAACGATTTCGGTGCGTCCGCGCAGCTTATACTACTTTATTGGGGGCCCGGTGTGTACAGGATGGTGGATTTTTTAAGTTGTTTCTTTTTTGCTGTTAAATTTTTTTTATGTGTGTGCTGTTGATTTGTCGAAAGGTTTTTTTTTATTGCGATTTTGTGAATTGTGGGGATTTTATTTTGCAAATATGTAATGGTGTGTGAATTTAGGAATAGGATATCATTACAAATATGGTGAAGTGATTAAAATATATTATTTCATGTTACACGGAATGTATCTCGATACAGTTTTGCAGACATAATTTTTATTTATCTTTCTTCTAGCAATGTCAGGCAGAGGTGCACATTGCAGACAATTTTTCTTCTTGCTTGCTACGTAACTTCTAACATATATTTTGTAGCGTCGAAAGTCTCATTTCACATATAACTTCTTGTTTCATACTAACCCTGTTGAAACCGACCCTGGATTCAAACCTGCAAATTTTACTCTTCAAACACTTGTCCAATGACTCAGTTTCATCATGTTCATTATCATTAGTCATCTAATCACGTCATATGTTAATCACCTCATTGTTTAGTCAACTAAATCTTTTTAGTTAACAGTTTTTATGTCACATCTGTTTGCAATTTTTTGTGTTATCTTGTTTAGACTACATGGGTGTCAATGTGCTTATAAATTATGATATTAGTCATTGCATATGATTAAAACACGTAATATTAAACTGATTACTTATTATTTAAGGGGCAGTCAGTTTTACTCTCGTACATTAATGGAGAAAAGCTCTACTAGTTTCGAATCACAGAGGGACTCTTCATCATGAGCAGCGTGTGCAGACGCGGTTGCAAATTGTGGCGATATGGTGCCTCGAGTCAGAATTTATCTGACCGCATAACACCTGACAAGTGATAAATAACAGAAGTCGCACATAGACTATCGACGAGCAAATCAACGGATGACGTCACAAATATCCTCTATCGCACATTAGTTTTAGTTAGTATAGTTTACATGCGAATAAACATGGGTAGAAAATCTCAACGAACAATAGTTGTGCAGAAAGCTCGTCAGACATGATCACCTCGCCTGGTCGAAGGATCCTCCTTTTCTTAGGGAACTTTACTCTCTGTTCCCTAAATGTGACATTTTAAAACCGAATTTCACAGCCAATGACGAGCAACGAATCAATTTCAATACGTTTCACACAAAATATAAAATTCGTAACATATACAGACAGATCGTTAACCAACCGGGATGAGAAGGGGTGACCCTTTCGGACCTTTTTTTACCTGAACCTTTAATCGAACCCCTTTACTAGTTGCACGCGTTCAAGCAGCAACCTCGCACTGAATTACGTAAAAAATGAAAAGATTTTTTTTTTTCGTGAATAAAAAAGTACCTTTTTGTTGAAACCTGTCAATTGTATAGCGGATTTGGTTATTATGGGTTCCGTACAAGTAATCTTAGTATCAAGGAAAATTATGACGAATAAAATGAAAACTCAACATTTCTTCTCGAATTATGTTTACGACATCCGATTTGAACTCTAAATTCAAACAGATGATGTCAAAGTGGAATATATTAGTTAATATTCCTATTCTTGCTGCGGGTATCAAACGCTAAATTGTTATTGATAATCTTGAACCTTTTATTATTGCGGTTTCCAATATGCACTACCATGAATTGAAACTGTTGAAACTGTTTGACAAGGAGCTCGACTTGTTTCAAGCCATGCTAGAGGCTCATATTCAGCGCTGTTACATACATATGCTGAATATGAGCTCGTACCACCTAGTGAGTTTACCTGGGGCTCCAGCTTGAAGAGCAGGAGTAGGAACGGAGTGGAATTTAATTAGTAAAAGTCTGTAGAAAAATCATTGGATGATCCCCCCTCTTTGATACTTTGACCGTCCTCTTAATAGAGGACTTTGGGGGGCCAAAGTCCTCTATTAAGAGGACGGTCAAAGTCCAACAGTGGATAGTTTTGGACTATTGATGATCGAATTTAAAAACAAAACTGTAATAGTATAGATATAAATAAATACTTAATACATACTGTGTATGTATTGACACGTTTGTCTTAACGTACAAACAGAATGCATTACATTTTATTATACAATGGATCCACAATAACATTGCAAGTTTTCGTTCGGAATATTAATGTGTATATACAATGTGTCATAAGTTATGATAATGTAATGATTTCTGAATGAATGTCGGTGATGAAGATAAAATTGCATAAACAATAATACCATCACGTCAGTTATCTGTTATTCAATCAAGTAGAGGTACATTGGTATTTTACAAATACTGTTTTTGTGGTATAAGCCGGTAAATGCGTGTCGGATCATCTGATGGTAAGCAATCTCCGCCGCTCATGGACACCCGAAACACCAGATGCGTTACCGGCATTTTGGAGGATACTTTAGAGGAAATTCCATTTTTGAGTATGAGAGTGTTATGATCTGCTCAAGCCTATCAAAGAAACAACCTATTCAGCTGTTATTGCATCTAGAATGCTTCTCTGACATTTAGAACATTTTATCCTTGTACATTTTATCGGGTAGTTTATCCGATTTGTGGTTCTGGGAATTGTTGGAAGTAATTTTGGGGAGGGGGGAGGAAATTCATTTCGTAGAGGTCATCTTATGACTGTTAATGACGATGCAATAATAATATAGAGATGGAGATGAGTGTACAGTGTAGGGACAAACATATTTGCTTAATAATCCAAATGGTATTGGCCTTAATTTTTCTAACAAAATTCGATTACTCGACTTGTTTTATCAACTAGTTACAACTTACAAACCTAATTACAATACGAATCTTAAGTTCAAACACTAACTAAACACACCCTTAATCCTTCACAAACGAATGAAACACGAAGATAATCAGCAGACAACGTTTATAAGCAAGATTTTGAATGTAATTAAGTCCGTAACAGCTGTTGGCACTCTGCCAGATTGTTAGGACGACTGTCTCCCACCTCATTAGGGAACAGCAACAGATTCTGAATCACTGTGATAAATTACTTCTGGACAATCATTTGCAGTGTGATAATGTTTTGATTAAGAAGTGGTTTTAGTTTTTAGGGCCTAGTAAGGCTGATGCCGACGAGGAGCTACGGACTGCCTAGCGGGTTAATGGGCAGTAAAAGTCTGACACTCCCTCTTGCCTTGCCCAAGGCGGGAGAAGTCATTGGATGATATTCCCCCTCAAAAAAAAAGCGGGTTACTGGGGCTAAGGCTCGAAAAAGGCTCTAGTCCTTAAGCTGGCCCGTGCGATACCCGCAGGAAGAATTGGGTAATTAACATTTAGTATTTTGCTCTATTGTAATTATTACCACCACAGATTCGGCTCAGTAGGACAGATGCCCGCTGGAGCTCGTAACAGATTACCTAGACTCCGGCTCAAAGCAGTAGAAGGAACGGGGTGGTTTTTAGTCAGTAAGAGTCTGACACTCCTTCTCGCCTGGCCCAAGCCGGGAGAACTCATTGGATGATTTTCTACATTCAAAACTTCTACAGTGGTTTTAGTTTAGATATTTACGGATCGGAAATAATTTTCGAATGAAGCCTCTGCCTTTGGCTTCATCTACATAAAAGGGTTTGCTTTAATCTCGAGGCTTGGCAAGCAGGTTGCAGATCAGAGTTTAAAAGGTTCAGGTTTAATAAACAGCTGCTACCCGGTCTTAGTGAAGGTGTAGTCTTTAAGTCAACTCTTACAACACCTACGAGAAGTGATAACAAAATTATTTCACATTTTTAAATTTATTTAGTGATTTAGTTTCCTATCTTTGGTTTTGTTCCTTTTTTGAAATCCCAAATGCTGCCCGAAGTCATTGTTCCACGCAAACGAAGACACGAGTAAAAGCTAGTTGTGTAAGATAATTTAAAATACGATGTGTTCCTGATATTTTTATAATGATAGATTATGTTCGTGAAACGGTGTGATAGGGTTGTCATAACTAAATATTAACAACTAAATAAAAAAAAAACTACATAAAAATGCTACCTAAAAACAATTTCTTATATTTTTTCCTGTTTCCAAAAACATCGTACTGTATCTTGGACTTATTTTTACTTTCTTCATGAAGCTAATTCTTTTGTTCTTTGATGTAGCACCGTGCATACAACACATGGCCAGTACTCAAGGTAAAAATAAAAAACGGTCAAGCGTGAGCCGTACCTGTGTTTGGAGAGACTTGCTTGAAATTGAAACTCATTTTGATTTTGTAATGAAGATTTTTCTGCTTCTTGTTTAGCATTGCAGAGTAATGAACAACAATAATCACACTAATATTATAAATGTTAAAGTATGTTAGTTTGGATGTTTATCCATGAACGGATTTTTATGAAAATTTGTATGCAGACACAGGAATATTTTTTTTTTTTTTTTGAAGGGGTGAAATTCATCCAATGACTTCCCCGCCTAGACCGAAGGAGGCGAGAGCGAGTGTGAGACTATTACTGACTAAAAACCTCCCCTTTTCTACTCCTGCTTTTCGAGCCGGAGCCCCAGTAACCCGCTAGGCAGTTCGCAGCTCATAGAAGTATGAGCTGACTTGGGTGATAGCGTACTTTTTATCCTTCTCGAACGCAGGTGAAGCCGCTGCTTGCTAGAAGCTAGTTAAAATGTTTTCGATCAAAAAGTAACTATATTACATCGATACTTGCTTCTGATTTAAAACTTTTATTCATAATCCTGTATGGTCCAATAACTTTAATATTTGATTTTGTTTTCTCTTCATAGTATCTTTTTTGGGAAGGTCACCTAAGAAAATATTAGTGTTAGGTTGCCTTCTTCGGCAAATATGTTGGGATCCTGATATTGTACAGATTATATACTAGCTTCTGTCAGCGGCTTCGCCCGTGTTCCCATGGGATAAAAACTGGCATATGTGTTATTCCAGACTATAATCCAGCCCTGTTCCAAATTTCATCTCGATCTCTTTATCCGTTTTGACGTGAATGAGTAACAAACAGATAATCATACATACAAACTTTCGCATTTATAATATTAGTAGGTTTAAGTGTGGGAGAGCCATGCTTCGGCACGAATGGGTCGACTCGACCGGAGTGATAACACGGCCTCACAGAAAACGGACGTAAAGCAGCGCTTACGTTGTTTTTCGTTGTGTGAGTGAGGTTACTGGAGGGCCTATTCCCAATCTTCCCAATCCCCGATTTCCCAATAGTCCTTAAATTCCTAACCCCCAAAAGGCCGGCAACGCACCAACGCATGCTTACCATCAGGAGATTCGTGTGCTCGTTTACCGGCTAAAGCGATACAAAAGATACTAGGATACTATAATACGTTGACGTTGAATAGATTCTGCATACTACTAAGATAACGCGACTCTTCTCACCACATAACCACTGGTTAACAAGGCGGTTTCAGTATTACAATGTCTTAAAACTCCAGTTTAACCAGCCGGACATTGACCTATTTATTCTTAGCAATGAGTTCAATTTCCACAATGACTAATCTTAGTTACCAGGGCCTCCCATCGCGGTTTACGGATATAAAATACAGAGACGTATTGTATTAATCTCTGGGGCCCGAAGTAATAAACAGTCAGTACAGTCTCAGGTAAGTATGTAACTTACTAAAATTCAATATTTCGTACTTAGCAGACATGTCAAAGTCAAATCATTTATTCCAATTAAACCATAAATAGGTACTTTTGAAATGTTAACAAATAAAGAAATAAATAATAGTCTGTCAGTCTGTCCGTCAGTGAAGCTAGGTGCTCGTTTCCAAAGTGTAGCTTCGAATGGATAAGCACGAGCAAGACACTCCATTAGTAACTCTTTAAAATAATGTTATAACACTACTGCGCTATCTATATCTTTATATATATAATTCTTCTGTACGTGTGTATGTCACTGAACTTCTCTTAAACGACTGGACCGAATTTGATGAAAATTTTTGTGTGTGTTCAAGGGGATCTGAGAATGGTTTAGATTCACAATTTTGTCCGCTTGACAATGATTTTTTGATTATTTTTTAATTTATCAGTAGTTGTTGATTTTGGAATGTTTTACATTGAATCCGACAGACGGCGCTACCATCGCAGTGTCAAATATGAATGACGTTAGATATTGTCATAACATTTGAATAACAATTTTCATCAAAAAGGTCCAGAATGTTTTAGCTTATTAAAAAATTTTCAAATTTTCAAATTAAAGACGTGTAGACAGGACAACGTCTGTCGGGTCCGCTAGTATACTATATTACGAAGATATATGACATCATTATTATCACAAGAAATACGTATGACTATATCATGTAAATTTGAATATGACAAAGTCAAGAGAACTAAATATGTGATGAAACGTATCTATATAGGTATTTAATTTATCTTTTAATTTATCTTCATGGAATAAAAGCTGTACTTTCTGTGATTACTTTGTCACATCGGTTAAAAAACCAAATATTTTAAGTAATGTTTACCTGGTAATATTTAAGTGTGGGAGAGGCATGCTTTGTCCCGAATGAGCCGGCTCGACCGGAGTGACACAACGGCCTTACAGAAATCCGACGTTAAACAACGCTAGCGTTGTTTCGTTGTGTGAGTGAGGTTACCGGAGACCTAATTCACAATCCTCGAATCCCCAAAAACCCTTAAATTCCTAAAAACCGGCAACGCAAATGTAATGCCTCTGGTGTTTCGAATGTCCATGGGTGGCGACGATTGCTTACCATCAGGTGATCCATCTTCTCGTTTATCAGCTTATAAAGAAAAAATATTTACAATATGGCCAGCCAAGTAAGACCAAGTCTAGATCGTTTAGAAGCACTAAACATTTCAGTTTTCTCTTTACGCACGGGGCCTGTAGTTAGTGGGGACCCTGTGCCAGTTGCCTACCTAGACTTCGACAATCCGGCCCTGACCAATACCAAGAATCTACCTTCAATTCTCAAGTGTGCAAATTGCTGACAGGCTATGAAGATAACATACTGACAGACGGGCAAATTTTTTTAATATTAGATAGTCAGTTTGTGAGTCAGTGTTTATATTAATATTGGTATGCGATATTGTAGGAGATGATTTGCGCCTTTATCTTAGGTTATAAGTTACGAATGATATATGCAGGAAATACTAGATTTTACTCCGGATTTCAATGGAATGCTTTAAGATGTCTAAAGCTAAATCTATCTAGTTTGGAGATCAATATTCATAATATTTCATAACGGTGAAATATTTTTGATTATCCATTTCAAAACTATAAATACATTTGGGGAACAAAGAAACGGTGCCACTAGCGTTTTTTCTTTATCATTTCATCTGGTAAACAAGCACACGGATCACCTGATGGTAAGCAATCGCTGCCGCCATTGGACACCCGAAACACCATAGGCGTTACAAGTGAGACTCGCCTTGGAGTGAGGGAGTGCCTGACTCTTACTGTCAAAGTCATACCATTACTCTGCCGCCTGTGGACACCCGAAACTCCAGAGGCGTAACTAGTGCGTTGCCGGTCTGTTGGGGGTTAGGAATTTATAGGTTTTCAGGGGAATCAGGGATTAGGAAGATTGGGAAGGGAATTGATTGGGTCTCCGGTGTCCTCACTCACACAACGAAACACAATGCAAACGTTGTTTCAAATGTGTAAATGTGTAAAGTTACAACTGTGAATATATTTACATATGTATATGTCCAATATTTTAAAATAATCTAGAAGACGGACATCAAAATAAAACAATTACTCATCTACCCTATTCTGCAGGTGCCCAAAACACCTAAACGGTTCATTCAACTTTACCAAATTGGAATTAAATCAAATACATACATACATTGACACAATTCTTTAAAAATACATCAAAAACAACAAAGAAAAAAGTATTGTTTTATTCATATAACTCTGATATGCACATAAATGTTGAAAATTATGTAAATAACCAAGTAATATATGGAAATAATTTCTGAAACAATTTGTTCGGCGTTGAATATCTAATCTTTGCTATGTATACTTACTTTGTTTACATTTGAATGTAGCTAAGTTATGCTGATATAATAATGCCAGTTTTACATTTTTAATTAGTAGTAGCTTGCGTTGTTTTAATTAATCTTAGTTTTCATCAACTATTAGCTTGACTGCGTATTTCGCTGAGTGAGAATTCTTGGGTTTGATTCCCGTGTTAGAAAAAGTATTGTTGGCGATTTCTTCGTATGCACGGTTTTGCGAATTTAAAGTTCCGATTTTTACAGCTTAAGTAACTTAATGATAACAAAATTGTAAACAGCCTAATATCAGATATCTATAAATGTTTTAATAAACATTTTTGTTTAGAACTCGTGACACCGACTTCTAATCTATTAGTGGGTAGGTAACCTATCAGTACTAATAATAGTTATTTTCAGCTTTTGTTTTGTTTCTAGTTTCTTCAAGTCGGATTTTTAAACGCTGTTTATTATTGTATGTTTATTGTTTTTTGTTCAATTGGTTGTTTCAAAACGTATCAAAATGCGTTCTGTAGTTGTCGAGTTTATCACGACCTAAAATCAAGACACATAATATTCTATGTATCTTTTCTACAGCAAAGCTTTTTAACAAGTAAAAATATTACACAACTTTTAAAAACATTTCTTCATAAACTAGTCTAGGAGCTCGAAACAAAATGTTTATATTAATAAATTCTCTTGAACTATGGACGTCATTTGTCTACACATTGCAGCGAGGAATCTTCATTTGCTTACACAAATGATATATTTGCAAATATATCATCTCCGGCTCTTATACTATTTTGATGAAAACTAGTTTGCACTATATTTAGTTGCTGTTGTAATATTCTAAGCTGGATATTTGAAGCTGTGTAGCTTATTAGACACGTATTTTTTATTTTCTTATGGATTACGATTACGATTTGAAATATCGTGGGACGTCATTTCTAGCTACATTTTATACGTAGAAATGTATTTGCTCTAACTCCTAAACTTTGATTAGTGTTATCTAAGTATTATTATCTCATATGACAAAAAAATACGAGTCTAATATTGTTTCAATAACTAATTGACGGACTAAATAGATTTTTAATTTTTATACCCCGTCATCATCCCTAAAAAAATATACTTTCAACTCTATTCAATTTTATACCCGATCCATAAAATAATGTAAGACTAAATCTTAATTTAAACTTTTATAATAACTTAGACAGTAAAATGATTAAGTATTTAAGTCGGTTCAACTCAAATTGAACATCTTGCAAACGATCCACGATAATAATTTTGCTAAAAACAAAAAGATGTTCCCCTTTCTGGCCGGCCCCTAATAAACTCAGTATTATGTTAAACTTCGTAATAAATAACGGTGAAAAACAATAGATAGTGTGGCTCGAAATACAAGGAAGAGAAATTGGGACAGGCACGATAGACAAAACCCAATAATTATTAAGTAATAAGTAATAAGTAATTTTCCGAGACGCACGCTGCTCATGATGAAGATTTTCTCTATGACTCGAAACTAGTATAGCTTTTCTCCATTAATGTACATGATTTTTATTTAATTTAGAAAAACATACTCATTAATTACATTTCGAGACACAGACATTGTAGATTGGTCTAGCTCAGTAATCAGTAAGTTTGTTTCGCTATCTCTTTGATCGGAAATAATCTTAAGTCCTTCTTTACCTTTTACAGATTCGTTCGTGCTTTTTGAATTATAAATGGCTACCAAAGTAAATAACATTCCTAATAAGGGAACAATTAATGGTTGGAGTCAAACATTAATTTTATCAATAGCCTACTAATTACTGACAGACTTTAAAAGGTTTACAATTGGATGGAAAGATAGTAAAATATGTTTGTCCATTTCTATTGTCTATTTCGAAGTTAAATCTAATAGTTTTAGTTCGATTTATTACTTTTGTTATAAGATATTAATCGTGATTTGATTAAATTAGTCTTATCTTACTGTGTTACTGGTTAATATACTATGTATTAAGTTGACGAATTTTATACGGCAAAATTTTATTTATTGCATACTAGCTTTTGCCAGCGGCTTCGCTTTTGTGAAAAAATACCTGCTTATGCCAATTGTAGACATGCAATACATTCACAATATTTACAGTTAGATTATAAAATTGCAATTAACAATATTTTGTACTTAAGGTTCATAGGAACTTAACAAAGATAACATAACAAACAGGAAAATTATCCAGCTGTATCCAAAACAAAAACAAATACAACAATAGGTCAACACATTTACTAACAACAACATTAAACCAAAATATAACCATTTCCTCATCTAACAAAAACATTACCTACCTTACCAAAATATCAACCCGTATTATTCAAGAAACAACTTAAGAAATCAGAATTCAGAACAAACTTAGGGTGTCTAGCGGACCGTGTAGCGATCAGATCAGTGGGCACATAGGTAGGTAGACAAAATGTCGTAATTTAACATTTTGCACTGACATTTCTGAATCCTGACCTTATTTTTGACATTTTGGAACTGTGATAACATCCAAACATTTCTTTTTAACGATACTTGAGGGATTGGCCGACATTTTGGATGACATTTTAGGGTTGTTTAGTAAAGGGTAGTTTTGAATAGGGGTGTAATGATCCCTTAAATGTCAGGTTAATGATAATGTCGATAGATGATAGTGATGAGACTATGGGTTTAGATTGCTTGCTAATGGAGTGATAAAATAATTGGAAAGGTCTTATTTTGATATGCAATGATGTTTTTTGCTATTTATGGAACGTAATATTTTAGCAATTCATTGCTTCATCAAAGTACCAATCTAGTATCGTGACGTCATGTAAAAACAATCCCCTTTTGTTCATAAAAAAACTAAGATAATTGTGCTAAAAAATGTATTCTAAATTAAGTCTAATAAAGCATATTTTAAGGTGCCAGGAAAAGGTGTGAAAAGTTATGAGAGTACTCTTAATTTGTGAACTTTCAAAGAATTTGAAATTTTCATGTAAATTCTCGTTAAATACCTCTTCTGTCTTTTGTTTTTGCTGCAAATTACTTCGTCTTAATTTTGTATGTGTTAGGAAATTTTAATGGTGATTGGTCTTATATTCTTTATTGTAATTATAGGTCGTAGACTTGACAGAATAACAATTATGCAATCGTATATTTTGGTACATTAATATGGCCAGTAAATAGTGTGAGGTAGATACTTAGTATTTATATACGAATAATTGGCAAAAGAGCAAACGGGTCACCTGATGGTAAGCAATCAGCGCCGCCAATGGACACCCGAAACACCAGAGGAGGCACAGGTGCGTTGCCGGCGTATTAAAAAGGAGTACGCTCTTTTCTTGAAGGTAGCTTGAGCCAGTTATGAGATTTAAGATTAAGTTAATAGCTTAATTTCAGAGTGCCATAAACTTAAGAACAAAATAATTAATTTCCTAGATCAACTAATTATATCTTGGAGCTCTACAAAATGTTTTATGAAGAATCTTCACGAAATTAATAACCAACAAACGTCTATTAAAAAATAACGATCTCGATCCGCCATTTGCTTCGTTTTCGCGCCCTTTTTGCCATCAGTCGGCCATCTTGTGATAAAGCGGTGCCAAAATGGCGACTTTTACTATCGCTCGTAAACCACGCCGAAATTAACAAAAGGTTTTGGCAACTGTAACGATTTTAAATATAAAATCATGATGGGAATCGACCGACATCTTGGAGTATTGAAAATCAATGGGTTAAAAATAGTACGTGTGGAGAAATCCGTGGTTTAAAATACCTGAGTGTTGTGTGAATCGATCTGTCTGGATTGGACCAACTATTTCCTAGTATATGAGTGATGATTCTATATTTAATTGTATTTATTATTCTTTTAGAAATTATATAACTAATAGGGTAGTATACTTTTTTTTAATTTCCGTATTACCTTATTCCTTAGTTGGCTCTTACAACACCTATTGTATGAGTAGGGCTAACTACCTCTTTGATCGAGTGATCGCAAGTGCGACTGCCGAGCAAGGTATCTCGGGTTCGATTCCCAGGTAAGGCAAAGTAATACTGGGTATATTTCGACTTTACGAAAATGTCTCAGTTTGGAATTGTGCTCAGTATATGGCAATAGGCTCACCCCCTATTACATGAGACTTATAACACAAATGGTAAACAGTGGGTATACATTTTACAAAGGCGATACGTGCCACAATGTGCACCTCTGCTTACACCTCCAGAGAAAAAAAGGCGTGACGATACAAATACTATGAGTAGTGGTGGCAAAAAATATATTCTACCCTGTCTTACGTCTCACCATATCAAAACAGCTTACCTTAATACCAATCCCATTAAATATACCACATGAGACCACCATGGTGTCATATAATGTGACGTTATCATAGCGTGGAACACCCATAAACCTGTTTGTGGGCCGTGGGCGTGTTGCATACGTAAGCGCGACATTGTTCTAATATTTTCTACTGTTGCTGTTTATAAATACGGATACCATGTCTTTTCCCATGGGGACATGACTATAGTGGCCTTTGGTTCATGACACATGTCATATGACTGGTGTTTTTTTTTTTTGAGGATTGGGAAAATCATGCAATGACTTCTCCCGCCTTGGGTAATCGTCCAGTGACTTCTCCCCCTTAGATAAGACGGGAGGGAGTGTCAGACTCTTACTGACTAAAAACCACTCTGTTCCTTCTCCTGCTTTGAGCCGGAGCCCCGGTAAACTGTTACGTTGTCCGCAGCTTCGGATGTATATATGACTGCTGTTAGGGTGCTTTTCCACAAGAGATGTGCTATATATATTTGCTACGAAGATGTAATAGCTAAGCTGTGAAACTATGTGACAATATCCACTGATATTAAGCTATGTAGCTGTGCGAGGAAGATGCACAGCTCGAGTATGCGATGAATCGATAGTAGGGAAGCCATCCATAGCACAGATCTGTAGCAGGCATCCATAGCACGCATCTATAGCACACATCTTTCCATATAAAAAACATAGCTGGGAAACAATTTGTGAACCCGTTACACGTTGTATGGCAGCCAGTTGCTCAGCCACTGCGCCAACCGTGCAGTCAAATTTATGAATAAATAAATTAAATGTATGCGTAGTCTCTTAATCGGGTCTTTTGACACCCACGACAAGACTAGCAATGGTGGCAAAGGTTAATGCTACTCTGTCGTAACTACAAACCCAAGTTATTGCACTTACGACCAATCGAGTAAAGAAGCTATTAACCTTATTTGCACATAATTATGAAGATAATCATAATTATTATTATTACCAAGTAATAAACGGCTCCTCTCAATATGGTTGCCGCGGGAGAGACAATAAAATAGTTAAGTTATGCATGCTATATCCATGTACGTATAAAGTTTGACGGAGTTTAATAATAACATTGCTATTGAGTTTAAATAATAGCTGATACTTGAGACAGTATTAAAAACATTGACTAAAATATTTACAACTTAAAAATTAAAATTACTATAGGTAATTAAAATTATACGAGTTTGAAAAGTATTAATATATATTTTGCCACTAATATTGTAACATCTTAGAAGTCATCTATTTTTGTGACTAAGTTGCATCGAAATTGATCAAGTTGTTTAGGAGTAAAAGTGTAACAAACAAATCACAATTCTTCCTTTAAATATATTTAGTGCTATCGGGCCTGTTATAGATATTATTATGATCAATTATGATACTATCGAAATGGAAATATCATTCAAACCCAAAGTGAAGCACGGAATCCATCACCACTCACCAACACTAAAATTTAATCAAAAATTTCCCATCAAAAAATTTTACAAATACTCACCAAATTTTTTGTTGTCCACAAAAACAAAAATATTTTAGCACTAAACGGACTGTTCATAAAGCACCATAAAGAAGCGTTGAAATAAAAAATCCCATAAACAATGGTGGCCGGCCCACGTGACCCCATGACCCGGTCAATGACCCCATCGTCCTAGCCATTGTGCTCGGTCTATTAATTCAAACCTTCCACGGTATCCGGCCGTTTTAGTGTCGAAAAAATTAAAACAATAGAATTTAACTAATGGTACCTTTTAGTGAAAGTTTATCATGTTCTTTTTTTTGTTGTTTATTGTGGAAACTAGTTTACGCCTGTCGTTGCACCCGCGTGTTTGTTGGTATACGTGTTTTATTGCAGGCTTGTCATTATTATCAACAGTCCAATCCTATGGTCAGTTTTCTTCCGGAGCTGCGGACTACCTAGCGGGTTTACCGGGGCTCTGGCTTTACAAGTAGGCGTAGGAACGGGGTGGTTTTTGGTCAGTAAGAGTCTGACACTCCCTTTCGCCTCGCTCAAAGCGAGAGAAGCCATTGGATGATTTTCGTCCCTTAAAACGAGTCAGTTTCCTGTCTTATGTTCCACTGCTGCACCATAAGAGGTTATGCAATAATCGGGAAAAGTCATTTGATGATTCCCCCTCCTTAAACTTACTGACTAAAAACCACCCCGTCAATCATGAGAGCCTTAATATTTGATTTAATCGATTTTGCCTTTAAATTCAACACCGTAAAGTTGTAATTACGATCGCTTTTGCTTTTATTTAACAGAACTAAAGGATGTATAACTTAAACGGTAACTTGTAGTACATATACTTCGATATGAAGTCGTGATAGGTTATTAGATTAATTTAACTTATTAATGGCTTCCTGACACTACCTTTCACTGCTGCAATATTAATGGTAATTAGGTTTTTGACCGACTTGTTGTTAGAGTTACTGCCAAGTAAGGGATCTTTGTGTCGATTCCCGGATTGGATAGTAATATTCAAAAATGGAATAAAAAGCCTATTTGTTATTCTAGAACACAATCTACTCCTGTTCCAAATTTCATCCCGATCCCTTCAGCCGTTTTGACGTAAATGAGTAACAAACATCCATACATACTCAAAATCTTTCGCATTTATAATATTAATAGGATTTTTTGTTTTTTAGAAAACTATTAGTTCGTGCTCCGTGTTACTACTGAGGAATTTTCGGAAAGCCGAAAAAAGCTCAGTTGTGTTTACTTTGCCTGACCCGGGAATCAAACCCGGCAGTCGCACTTGCGACCACTCGACAAACGAGGCAGTCCTACACATTTCCACAAAAAATATTTCAGCAAATTGTCATTTTTTTCTTCTTTCATATTGTAGTATTTAAAGATTGAATCCACGATTCCTACTATTGTTGAAATTGTTACATAATGTATAATATTTTAAACCGCTTCGAAAGTCTATGCAATCTTTGCACAGGCCAGTACTTGCCTGGCGAGTGGAATGACCCAGTAAACTTGAATCTACTCCTAAGATCCCAACCTATGTTATAGTATCAGTAATCGATAATATCTTACACAGACAATTTCTTACCTTATCTGTATGAAACCAGGGTTGATATTTCTATAGCACGGCGTCGCCTCACTCAAAACAATGAGCTCTTTTACTACACTCTTCTATCCCAATAATACAGGCCGTATTTAAAAAAAAGAATATTACAACCCTCTATTGAAATTTAAACTTTATTGCTACAAAAAATAATGTGCGTTTTCCTTCATTTTCATCGTTCACGTTATGATAGAAGTTCTACAGGGGTCGCGTTTCAGGCAATAATGTTCCTAAGTTAAGATGTTATAAAGTTACTTTTAGCTTGTGTGTATTGAGTTCTTAAGTCAAGGGTTGGTACGGGCCTAAGCAAAGCTTGTTAAAAATCGGCGTTTTGTTGCGAACGCGAATTACTTTTTGCATATTTTTTTTTCTTCTTTCTTTAAGAAAGAATTTCGTTGAAGTTTCTTAAAAAGAAATGCGATGCGGTGTAAGCAATTTCTGTGGCGATTATTTTTTGTTGACTGTACATTTTTTATGAGGTTGACTTCACTGGGAGTAATAAGTTATAGAGTGGAGGGGATGCGGAAGAAATTCGCATTCTTTTGTTGAATTGAAGAATTAGTTTAAGACTACTTTGTTCATTAATGATGCTGATGGTTTTTAATGAACTACGAGGCAAACAAACATATGGATCACCTGATAGTTCACGATCAAGCTGTGGACAACGTAACTGCTTACCGTGGCTCCGGCTCAAAACAGGAGAAGGAACTGGGTGTATTTTAGTTACAACGCAGGAGAAGTCATTATATAATTATCCTGTGAAAAACGCAGCTGTAAATTCAACCAAGTCAAGTCAATTAAAAGTCTTGAAACGAGAATAAGGTAAAATATCATTTATATCAAAAACCAACAATTATGTACGGTACCTCTTATTTACCAGACGACGTCAGTCGGGTGTTGTTTTTATTACAACTGTTATCAGTGGTGAATTATATGTATGCTCATGCTTACTGTGGTTATAGTTAGAAATTGCTGTTAAAAAGTTTGGTCTTATCATAAAGCGTTGCTGTCTAGTTTCTTCCGAATGTGTAGTCCTTTTGTTAGCCTTTACTACACCCAAGAGATGATTAGGAAGTAGGCAAACTAAAGAATATCAAGTGAAAACTATTTTACTACAAATTCCAATCTAGATGTAACTACCAAACTTCACAGACCAAAGACCTCTTCTCACAAAGAGAAGGAATCACCACGCTTGTTCAATGCGGGTTGGCCAGAGCCATACACAAAGAACCAATGAGATGATCTCTTTGTTCCACCAACAACATTTTCAGACATTTAAATTTAGAACTAAACAAAGAGACTGGCTGGAAATATCATTTCACTTCCAAAAAATTTAAATAAATTCTTACGTAAACCGTCTGCTCTACTGTCTATGGCACGTGGCCCCGTTCCGATTTCAAAATCCTGCCTACTCGCATAAAGATGGCCCGTGAATTTATTCCTGATTCTGGACTTATTACTTCACCATTCAATTTGAAACTTTATGTTACAGATTTAAGGTTGATTTTCGAGTGGTTTAAAAGTGGTTGTTACGTTGTATGGGTAAGTATGGATGTGTGTATAAATCAATCGATCGGTGCGCAAGCGATCGAAGCGTGCGCAGCGCCTGTTGGCGATCAAACGCTGCTATTTCGAGGTATGCGTTAAGGGGAGTCTGGTTTGGGTGGAAATTATTATTATAGTGCTTTTTTTCGGGAGTATTTATGGTCATTTGAGGTTTTTAGAGAGATAAAACTAATTGAAAGTAAAGATTGTAAGCGGTAGATTTTTGTAATCAAACGTCAGCTAAAGTGCAATCACAATTCCTTTCTTCTTATAAACAATAGGATGTCTGTTATATCGTGAGTGCATTGATAAACACACATACACATACACTATACAACTAGACCAGGAACAAAAATTTCCGAATGAGACAATTCTTTCTTTGTTGAATTCGAACCAGAAACTCGTTGCGTAACGTAAGCTGGGCTTAAAAATGAAGGCTTAATATAAGAAGAATATAAATTCTTCTTGTCAAGAATAGGATAGATTTTTATTTTAATGTCCGTCTATTATTTATTATTATTATATTATTTTAAAATATTAGAAACTTATACCTTTGTAGATATATCGATTTGAAATATCGCGTGATGTCATGTATAGGTACATTTTGTACGTAGGAATGACGTATTTGCCACTCCTAAATTTTGATTCGTTTTATCTAAGTATTATTAGTTATTATATGACAAAAATAAAAAAAATACGTGTTTAATATTTTTTTATTACCTAACTGATGGACTTAATAGATTTTTAGTTTTCATACCCGTCATCATCTCTATTCATACATACATACAGAAAGATAGACAGTGCAATATTCCTCTCCTATATTTATAACTAGTAGCAAAATGCAAGTCGCAGTCTGGCTTTGAAATGTTCCCGATTAGTCTAGCTTCGGGCTTCGGGCTTCGGGCTGCGGGATGCGGGATGGGGGACCCGACAGTATTTCTCCAGGGAGCTTGCTTCAAGTAATCGAAATGCAACTCTGGATTGATATGAAAGCATCAATGTAGATTTTTTTGAGGTGGTTTCAAAAAGTCTATGTACCTCCTTTATTGAAATTTGATTTTATTATTACTTGCTTCTCTTAGCGGCTTTGTCTGCTTTCACGTGAGATAAAAGTATCCTATCACCCAAATCTGCTCATACCCTGTCTGTATACAAAATTTCATCCAAATCCGTTCAGTATTTTTAGCGGACGAATGCATTCATTCGTCAAAAACTATAGGCGGATTTAACGTCGCCGCTTCGTGAACAGTTTTTATTGTTTCTAAGCAAGATGCAAGCATTTGTCATGTGTAGGCCGCCTTTTCTGTTAAGGGGGAAATATCATCCAATGACTTCTCTCACTTTGGGCGAGGCGAGAGGTAGCTTTAGGGGGGAAAATCATCGAATGACTTCTTTCGCCTCGGGCTTGGCAAGAGGAAGTGTTAGACTCTTACTGACTAAAGTCCTGCTTTTGAGATGCCTGATCCGCAGCTCCGGATCAGGCATCAGCCCTACTGGGCCCCATCTATGGTGGTCTGATGCAGTACGCCTACTGTTTGTAAAGGATGCATGCATTCGTCAAATGACACATCATGGACAGTTACCGTCACCTTAACCTTCTCTTAAAATAAGTTACAGTTTTGCTAGTTTGTTCGTGTAAGTCCCTTAGTAAAAGTTAAATTAAAAAAAAAGTTCGTTACAAAGAGCAGTCTTCCACTTAAATCAGTATGTTACAGAATTAAGGCTAGCCACTTTGCGCTATGGAAAGCGACTGGAATATTTATAAAAATAGCACAAAAAATCATCGCAGGCGCACGAACGCTTAACCTCAGCGATCGTGAAACTTGTGTAATATTTTATACGTGTAATGTCTTTCAATAATTTTAGGGAAGAAAGAAGGAAAGAAAGTTAGTAAACCACAAATACTATTCATCTACCTTAGTCTTTACTACACCCATAAAAAGAACCGGGGTGGTTTTTTTATGGAATAAGTCGGTAAACGATCTGACGGATTACCTGATGGTAAGCAATCACCGCCCATGTTCACTTGAAACACCAAAGGCGTTACAAGTGCGTTACGGCCTTTTGGGGGTTAGGAATCCAAGGATTGTTGGGGAATTGGGGATTGGGAAGGGGGGTAATAGGGCTTTCCCAATGTAGTCGAGCTTCAAAAATCACTCTTTACTCCAATAATATTAAATGTGAAAGATTTTTTATTTGGAAGTCCGTCAATGACACTGAAACTACTAAACGGATTTTGATGAAAATTGGTATACAGACAGGGTATAAGCTGACTTGGATGATAGGATACTTTTTATCCCACAGGAACTCGAGCGAATCCGCTGGCAGAAGCTAGTACATTATACAGTTAAAATATATTCCCAAGTATTGAACTAGAATTCTTTATATATATAAAATTGTGAGTTTGTGCAACAGAGAGGAAAATAAAACTTTTAACAAGGTTGTTACAACTTCCGAGTGATATTTTTAAATTGGTCTTACTGTCGATGTGAAACGGACTTTACTTGGGAATTTATTTATGCATAAACATTATAATCTATGCTTACATTTTAAGTATACGAGTTATTGATGATAGATCTAGATTAAATGTGGGAGAGCCATACTTCGGCACGAATGGGCCGGCTCGACCGGAGTGATACCACGGCCTTACAGAAATCCGACGTGAAACAACGCTTGAATTGTGTTTCGTTGTGTGAGTGAGGATACCGGACGCCCAATTACCCCCCTTCCTAATCCTCCCAATCCCCGATTCCCCAACAACCCTTAAATTGTCTTGTAACACCTTTGGTGTTTCGAGTGTCCATGGGCGGCGGCGATTGCTTACCATCAGGTGTTCCTTCTGCTTGTTTACCGCCTTATACCATGAAAAAACATACACTACTTCTTTCTTTTACAAACAAACTTACATCCATATATACATTTCCATTTACAATACCAGTTAGGATACATCCATGTCATGTCAATAACAACATCGAAAACTAAATGAATAAACAAGCGAGCACGGATAGCATTTACTTCGAACAAACATTTGCATCCATCCAGAATTCCAGCTAGTCCGGTCACAAACAACATAAAGCGAATCAAATGCCGAATAGTGAATACTTGATGCCTAATACCGGCAGTAATTACCAGTAATAGGGAATGCTTTGCCAAATTAATGGGGGCTCTCATCACGCTAATGTAAAGGACGGTAAATGATGATTCTAATAATGTGTATGGCATGGACTGACTTTATGGTTCAATGTCACGCGGTTTATTTCTTTGAGGGGTAGACAGAGGTGTAATTTTAAAGACTGGTTAGCATTTGCACAGAAATATAATAGGAAAAAATTCTAATGTGGGGAAACGTGCAAAAAAAAAAATCTTCAAAAACAATCAGCCGCACCCAACAGTCTCTATCTAACTCTGTTGATTACGTTATCGTTCCCCGCGCATAATACTCATTATTATAACTCCCGATCATAGCTTGAAACTAGTTGGGCTACCTCGACGAGTTAGGTGAGGAAGTCATCCATTCTATGTCTCAGAATAGACATAGTAACTAGAAATCCTAAAACGATTAGCATTTGATATTTATTTTTTGAATTTTCATTTGCTATCAGTCTCAGTATGAAGGGCATAAGCAGATGTAGTGTGTACTTTTTGGCGTGCAGGGCGCTGTCTCCAGTAAAGCCAGCCCTTTCTTGTCAAATTTGTCATTCAGTGTCGAAGATATCCCAGCGTTTCCTATCCTTAGCAAGAAATAACAATGAATTAATGTGACATTCATCCTATAACCAAATCTAACAAGTTTAGATTACGATCAGACTCAGCTGTAGCATAAAATATTATCATACACACACTATGTAAGATACCCAATACAAATTGTATGTAATAAATTGCATCAAGAGTATCAAAGAAATGGAATTCTTGAGAGTTGTGGGCGAAAGCTTTTTCTGATTCCGTCTAATAATAAATCTGGGTTCGATTCTTATCGTAGGTGTTGAAGGTTAACATACATAAGCTATTTGTGGGAAAAATGCAATAATAACTGTTTGTGTATTTATTCTATGTGGAGGAATAAGGGGGGAGGCCTTTGTTCAGCAGTGGACGTCTCTCGGCTGATGATGATGATGATGATGTGTATTGTTTCAATAATTTTCCGAAGTATTTTTAAGTACATACTTACTTTAGAATCATTGTAATGTATATGAAGATAATATTAATGTACCTATGTATGATGGTACATCCCAACTGCTTTATGCAACTTCGATAAGCCTTCTTTTTATTTTGGGGAGAAAATTATCCTGGAGTGACTTCTCCCGCTTTGCACGAGGCGAGAGGGACTGTCAGACTCTTACTGACAAAAAAAGCTACCCCGTTCCTACTTCTACTTTTCGAGCCGAAGCACCGGTAACTGTCTAGGCAGTCCGCAGCTCCGGGTCGGCATCAGCCCTACTGAATAAGCCTAAGGCCAGATTCACTGTGGAAGTTCTATCTAAAATCATCGTGACGAACTAAATTTTTGATTAAAAATCGCACACAAATCAGTTAATTCATTCAGGAGCTATGACGCCACAGACGAACAGATAAACAGGTTAAACTTAAACAACAAATATAACCTTTATTACAAGTGTGGAAAAGCTCAAAATCTTACACATTTCGTATTCAAACATTGCAGTTACGTGTCTACATACAACTAGATGCTCAGCCTTACAATATAAGCCCCTTCTCTGCCTACCCTTGTGGTATTAACAAGCGATGCGTTTGACAGAGTGAAACCGAGCGGCAACCGCTGGTTAGATCCAAGCTAGCGCTAAGCCCTTTGTCCTATGGCTAAAGCTAAAATCCTGTCTATTTCCAAAAGTATTAGGATTTAAATTCATTGTTGTAAATATTTATATTGACCAATCCGGTGAGATGACTTGGATCTAGTTTTTATGTGGAGTAAGTAACTTAGTAAAGAATTTTTATGGTATAAGCCGGTAAACAAGCAGACGGATCACCTGATGTTAAGCAATCGCCGCCGCCCATGGACAATCGAAACACCAGGGGCGTTATAAGTGCGTTGCCGGCCTTTTGGGGTTAAGAATTTAAGGGTTGTTGGGGAATCGGGGATTGGAAAGATTGGGAAGGGGGTAATCGGGCCTCCGGTAACTTCACACAACGAAACAGAACGCAAGCGTTGTTTCTCGTCGGTTTTCTGTGAGGCCGTCGTATCATTCATGCAAGCATGGCTCTTCCACACTTAAGAGTCATGTCTTGATTCTTTTAATATTTGTAAATCGGTTATTAATGCATAGCAAATGGACTATCAACATAATAGAATGTGATTTAATAATAAGTTCACCTGTGTATTTAGTGTTCCACGTGTATCATATTTGATTTGAAATCAATTTTAGTTCTAAGAAACGGAGTCTCATGCAGTTATTACATTTTAGGGTATGCTCTATCCAATCTTACCGATTTATATACGAATCATATACATTTTAGGCTATAAATATTGTGCATATTTCAACAAAATAAATGTAATGTCTGCAATATGCAAATAAAAATATGGTTGGCGAAATTTTTGATCCGGACTCGCAGTTTGGATTGATGCCAAATTGAATGTCGAAGTTTATCGATTGTGGCTGGGATTCGAACCCCTGACGTTTAAGTCTGGATGCTTCTGTGTAGTTTTTTGTAACCTTAACATTTCGTTTTATTTTAGGTTTTATTGAAGAGGTGAGTTTGGGCGTTAATGACACATTTGCTGTGTATGGAGACTAAAAAATATAGTTTTAGGACGCTTTTCCACCAAAAATCTGCTATGCTACGTTGCTGTGAATGCGTTTGGCTTCCACCAATCATATTCATTGAGACAGATAGCATAGCACTTGTGGAAACGGATTCAGTTAAGCTATGTTTTTTTATATGGAAAGATGCGTGCTAGGGATATGTGCTACGAACGGCTTCTCTACTATCGATACATCGTATACTCGAGTTGCGCCTCTTCCTCGCACAAACAAACATACATAGCTTAGTATCTATGGAAACGGTCACGTAGTCTCACAGCTTAGCTTAATCTTCGAAAGATTGTACTAGATGACACTCTGTAGTTTCTACCTAGGCATACAAACATAGGAATAATGTACAAACAGGTTAATGTATTAAGTTCAAGAAACAAACACATTTGATTTTGTATAAAGAGAGAGGTTTTCATTATTGAAGGGTTTGCATAAAGAAATATACCTAATATATGAATATAGTTTGAACTTTATTCAACACAAAATAGAACTTAAAATAACTTGATCACTCTTACACTACGACTAAGAAATCGATCCGAAGATATCATAAGTAAAACATAAATAAATAAATAAATAATACGCAAACAACACACACATCCCCAAATGACCTGAAAATACCGTCGGCAACGTGAAAAATTTATTCAATAAATGTCATAAGGTCGGCCCCTAACCGAAATAACTATATAAACATATACGTACGTACGTCTATCCGTCATTTTCTACGTAACTCAGTAACAGAATACTTTTTGCCAACAAGTACTATCCATTTTAGCTAGAGTAAACAATCATGTGTGCGTTCGCGTTTCCATGTGTGCGTAATGACGTTCAACAGGTCTTATTTTATCGAACGGTTTTCTGTTTGTGTGCGTGGAAGCATACATCATTCAATTTTTGATCTTATACGTATGGAGTTAAAGTTTAGTTTTGAATGTAGAGGTGGTTTGTAGGGGAATACGTGGGGTTGAAAATGAGCTTTATCTTGTTGGAGGTAAGGTTGTTAATAGCTTGTTTTAGAGTCTAAGGCTCTCTTTTGCCGTGGTCGATATTGTGACAGTCGGTAACAAATTCTACATTTTGCAGCGTAGAGCAAAACTTTTATTTGTAGACTAGCTTTTGCTAGTGACTCCACCCGTGTTCCGGTGAAAAAGTAGCTTATGTAATATTCTAGACCATAATCTACCCCTGTTCCAAATTTCATCCTGATCCCTTCAGCTGTTTTAACGTGATTGAGTAACAAAGATACACACAAACTCATTTGAAAACTTTCACATTTATAATATTAGTAAGATCAAGTATTTTTCAGGAGAACTGGAATATTTTCAGAGTTTTATTATTGAAATATCAAATGTGAAGGAATTTTCTTTGTGTATTTTGTACAACATGTTGTGTGGTTATTAAATTCAGGAACTGAAAACTTACTTCATAGACAGTTTGACGGCTGCTCAGTATAAGATATTAGATTTTATAGAATATCAAAATTTTCTTGCACGAAATATTAATATATTTTCTTTTATTTTGACCCATGAAGTGCAGTATCTTAGGGGTCTGATTAAAAGACAAAATAAGAAACTCAACGCCGCGCTCCAAAACTCAAATCAATCAATATTTTTTTCATGCAGTATGGCGACAGTCGCCGTGTCTTGTGTCGCGGAGTGCTGCTCATGAATATGAGCCTCGAGTATGGCTTGAAACTAGTCAAGTTCCTCGTCAAACAGTTACGTGAGTAAGTCGATAACATAATCATTAATTTAGTATGTCTCACGAATTTAATTATTGTATTTTTTTCACCTTTTTCCATTATTTTCTCCTAAAAGTTTTTGCTATCTAATAATACTTAGAAATCAAAATGTTCCCACACAAATTTCAAAGCTAAAATAAATAAAAATACATTACTAAATACTAAAACAGCGATAACTAACCGCGAATTATGGAAATCTGTCCAATATTTATCAGTGCGCGTTGTGTGGGCTGGCCTAGGACTTATTTATAGCACTAGTCTTTAAATAAATCTATTGTTTATATTACTGCTTCGTTGAATTCCTAGAAATAGATAATACTTAGGTATTTAATATTCTAGATTTGTTTTTTAAACTTTGATTGTTATATCTATATATAATTGTCTTCTTGGTCGAAAGTGTGACTGCCGGGTAAGGAGTCTCGGGTTCGATTCCCTGCTGATAATGATGATACGAATACTGGACATTTTTCGGTTTTTCGAAAGTTTCTCAGTAGTAGCACGGAGTCAGGAATTGTGCCCAGTATCTATATAAAGATTGTATTATTAGCGTGAGCCTATTCATAGGAATAGGCTTTATTCAAATTGTCACAAGTATAATTGTGGATTTCAAGTTCAATACTTAAACTGAGAAAGTTGTTAGGTAACATAGATTCTAGTATTGTAGCCAGATTTTGCTAAAAAGGTTGTGTTTGATTTTACTTTGTAAATAGTAGGTATACTATGTCAAAGGTATGTCTACTGATAGCCTATTCACTTCTAATATTATTGCAGTTCCCCAAGGTATCTTAGCCCAAACGTAAATACAGCAAAAAAAGAAAGAAAAACAGTTTATTTGCACCGTAACATAAACAAAAAATATTAAATTCTAAATCTAACTACTTCTGTACGCGACTGTACGTGCTCCGTAACGAGGTCGTAAAGTATCATCGCGCTATACAAGTTGAGGGGTGAGCAGGATACATCCGTCGAGTGGCAACTGTCTTGTAAACCGCTTGCAACCCGGCCACAGTTGCTGCATCGTTGCATTTTGCAATTTTCTTCTAATGTTGTTCTACTTTTCTCTCTCTGTGTTGTTAGTGCCATTTTTGTTAGTTGCGGTTTTGGAATGGAGTTTGGGATTGTATCTGGTGTTTGGTGATAGGCTTACACTTGTTGGAAGTCATATCAATCTTTAAAATCATGATAAATAATAATCCATCATTCAGTAGAATCTCAGATCACATCATCAGCCTACTCGTATAAATGGTCACTGCTCACCAGAGGCCTTTTCTCACACAGAGAAAGTGGAGCAATAATCGCCACGCTTGCTCAAACAGCTCTATGACAAGGATTCGCCGCAAAAAGCTTTAAACAAAGAGAAGTGGAAGAAGCCTTTGTCCTGCAGTGGGACGATCATGGCTGAAATCTAAATCTAAATCTTGCTCAATGCGGGTTGGAGATTTCAAACTTATAATTTGAAATTATAAGCTCAGGTATCCTCACGATGTTTTCCTTCACCGTTTGTCAGTGGTGTCTAAATAATCTTAGAAAGTACGTATAACTCGGAAAAAGTCACATTGGTACTAGCCGTTAGTAGGTTTCGAACCTCATACATGAGAAGCGGTCGTCTTAGACCTCTGGGCCACCACGATACCACAACACAAAATAATTTAAATAAGTAACCACGTCCCCACTCAATGCCGTCATATAAAAACCAATATTAAAAAACTTATCTCCTAATATATAATATATAAACTTCAAGTCGCCATAAGCTGAAGGAATTGAATTTCAAATGTAGGTCACTGAAATGGCCCGTTAAACTTTACAGTGCTGTAAAATTTGTATGACTGAAAAGTTTTATATCAGGAAAAATCCTGCCTTAGGAGTGTATTTGCAAGTTTGTTTCTATAAAAGTAGATAAACGTATTGTATCTTTTGTCTCCTATACATAGATATTATTGTTCCTCGAATGGTTTACCTAAGCCAGTAGTCGAATCTGAGACTATTATCTCGGCAACCACGCTTGCAGCTTAAAAATAAAACTATATTTAATTATCTTCTCTACAATACTTTTGCTAAATTAATTATGTTTTTTGGCTTATGCTCACGTAATTATTTGCCGAGGAACTCGAAGAACTAAATGTGACTGCCATGGCTTGATCCGAAGCTGCGGAATACCTAGCGGGTTTACCGGAGCTCCGGTTCGAAAAGCAGGAGTAGAAACGGAGTGGTTTTTAGTCAGTAATAATCTGACACTCCCTCTCCCCTCGCCTAAGGCAGGAGAAGCAAGGAAGAACAGCATTGGATTATTTTTTTTGCCTCTCAACAAAAATGTATGGCTTGAAACGAGTCGAGTTCCTCGTCAAACAATTTCGTGACTAAGCCGAAAAACATAATAATTTATTTAGTATGTCTCATGAAAGTTGGTCTTCTACACATCAAATACTATTTTATTAATAACACACAAACTAGGAACATCAATTTGTGAATACACAAAGAATTGTTCTTTAAGGGAAAGCAACCAATCGCCCAGCCACAGCAATATACAGCCAATTCATTATTTTCATATTCTTCTGTTAGGCTCACCCAATTCTTCTTTACAAAGCGACGCTCTTCATTAACTCTGTCCAGCAACGATATGATAAGCAGTTGACAATCTAGACCACATCTATGCGGAAATTAACACAACCACATACATACGTATGTACGTAATACATACTGCGGTGTGGTGTGTTAAAGGGAAATGCAGAAGTTCAACTTCATTATTTTTTTATTAGGAGTAAAAGTTCCATAATATTCATAAATACGGTAATTGTGGCATATAATGTGGTTTTTAAAGATTGATCACAGGTTTACAAATTATTATCAGTTTATTCGCTTATAAATTAATTAAAGATATAAATTAAATTACTATAAGTACATACACTTTTCATTAGTTTAATTTTCGCTTAAAATGTCTACTGAAATGTTTGAATGAATGAATGTTTTTGTGGTACATTATTAATACTTTTATTAACTTAAAAATGAGTGTGAATTCAAAACGGTACTGATGTATGAAGTGACACAATACATGACATAAATTGGTTACCATCAAGCCTAACTATATTCTTAGAAGCGTTTTTTTTATAAGTCCTATTTTATATTAAAAGCATTTTAAAGTATAATATGTTCCTAACCGAAGATGTTGCAGTTAAGTTAAACTCCTCTTACTTTTTAGAATTTCAGGTTTGCCGAACAGTCTTCTATCCTCTTAAATATTATGTCATATAGATTTTTTTCCTAATAAAATCAAGTGGACCTTCTGTCCTATACATTTACAGTGGATATCGAGGTCGTATCATATTTACAAAAGAGATGTTCGCTAAATGGATTAACTTGTCATTTAAGCTGTTAGTTTTGGGCGGTCCCGTCAGTTTCGTAGGATTACCGACTGCCTCACTCACTAATATTTCCTTCTTTCTGTGGCCAATGTTTTGAATTTTAGTCTCAAAATTTTGTGTTAAATATTTTGTTTTAGAATAGAACAGACGTATTCAGGTTTTTAATCCATGATTATGTTAATATTGTTGTTTGATTTGTTTTGATAACATATTCTATGTATGTTTTTAAGATTTGTGAAATGAAATAAAGTGTCTAAATTTACTAAAGGTCAAAAACCCTAGCCGGCGCACAGAAAACCGACGCGAAACAACGCTTGCGTTGTGTTTCGTTGTGTAAGTGAGGCCCAATTACACCCCTTCCCAATCCCCGATTCCTCAACAACCCTTAAATTTCTAACCCCCAAAAGGCCGGTAACGCACTAGTAACGCCTCTGGTATTTCGCGTGTCCATGGTTGGCGGCGATTGCTTACCATCAGGTAATCCTTCTATTCGTTTATCGGCTTATACCATAAAAAGTCGACGATTCGTACTGCTGCGTGCAATCAAGTGGGGAAGACCATATCGACGGTTAAAAGGAAATAGGGTATAAGCGACATTTTGGTCAAAAATTAGTTTATTATGCTATTCTACGTAAAATTTATTTTTCATGGCTTTACGATGACATTTTTGGCGTTTATACTCTAGCGAAAAAAAATCATTTTCCTAGTATTCTTTTGATGACCGACGAGTTTAAACGGCTCTCCTGAACATTTCATTTTTTGTCGCTTATACCCTATTTCCTTTTAACCGTCGATATATTGGTAATCTATATGAAACAGTTCCACGAATATAAAGACAACTAATTCTTAAAGTTTTGCTGACGATTGTACGGTCACTGGTCCTATTACAGAGGTCAATTTGGCCAATTGTGTGCATCGCCTACATAGAGGTACATCTCGCTAAATGCTCCTAACTGTGGCGATTATTCACGCCTTTTGGCCTCAGAATGAACAGATAGAGAGGTGTTATTGTGTTATGTTTGATCCAATTTTCGTGGTCTTTTCTTGATTTAATCAGGTCTATATTTTTGTAAATTGTAATGTCTTTTTGGCCTGTTTTAGATGAAATATACTCAACACTATAAAATTGAAGTTAAACTTTTTTTTTCGGTAAATTATAATCGCCCTTGATGGTATGAAACGATAAAATAATAAATTTATTTTTCACTTTTACGGGTCAAAATTATTATAAAAACAAATCTAGGTGAGGTCGGTATTTCCTAATGGGCTACTGTGATAAGAAATGACGAAACTAACTCAGAAGTCTGTTTCATAAGGTCAGACAATATTTGAAAAAGAAAATATGTGTGAGAACCGTGCAAGTTCGTTATGATTAATACCTTTGTACTAAAATAGAAAGAAATTAACCCCATTTTCTTTCTTACCCTCGTAAAGCGAACCAAATTGGAGACTTTCTTAGACTGCAGTGACTGCAATGCGAGTAATTTCCATTCGCCTGCCAACAAAAGAATTTGAAGCACACGAAATGTGTGCCAATCTTTAAATCATAATATTCTTTATAAGTTAATGTAAAATCACGACTGTTTTCCTTGGAAAAGTTTGATTGTTAGAATGTTTATAATTGGACGTTTTTGCCAGTTATTTTTTTAAATCGTAATAATCATTATAATTATTGTTTTATACAGTTATAGATTCAGCAATCATTATGCCGATCGTCGTATATGCCACAGTTAAAAGCTTCGACCAACATCTGAGCAAGTTAACGTTAGATAGTTGGGTTAAGGGCCTGATGCAGAAAGCAATACTTCTGACCGTCGTTAGCTTGGATTTCTCCCGCTACTGGTGGGCTGTTGCTAACATAACAACGTATTAGAAATAAACAAAGAAGAATTATAATTAAACACTGTTATAAAAAGCCATAAAAATCAGACAGCTTTGTAACCAAAAACTACGCTTGATCTAACAGTATCCTCTTAGTAAAAAAATAATGAACGTATTTAGCAGACGTTGAGTATCCAAGATTCATACAAGCCCTTCGCAAAAAAAAATCCACTTGACAACAAGACAGTTACAACAATCAAAACCACAAAAGCAATTATAAATCAGATTTCCTAAACACATTTCCACAATTTTTGCAAGTTGTATAGCCACAATCGTTGGATATTAGCGCCGGTTATGAAAAGCACTTTGATAGCTACGCCAGGAAGGAAAGCATTGGGCAAAACATTTCCTCTTGGACTTGATGGATGGGTACAGCTGTACAACTGAGGGGGACTACACCAAACTCGGTTAAATTGCGGATCAGTTTAACTGGAGTTCATTTTGACCTCATTCGGGACTAACTGTGGTAAGAGGTAAGTTTGTAGTTGTTTTGGTGCTAGTAATGTGGTTGTTTGGTTGTAGTGGGACTTCTGGACATGTTTTATTAACAGTGTAGAGTAGAATGGATTTAAAATAAAAAAAAAACTTTATTACCAGCTCAATGTATACATTTTCCAGTTTATGCAGTGACAACCGCACTAGGCACAGCTTGTATTGCGGCTGTCAATAATACAGCGTTTATGTTAGGATTTTTTTAATAGTAATTATTATAAGAAAACATAAAATAAAAAAAAAAAATTCAGTTAAATTTGGCACCACTCTTGCTCTTTCCATGGATGTCGAAAGCTAAAAGGACTACACATTTGACAGAAGCTGAACACTAGCACTTACACAAATATCGGATCACCACAAATAGGGCCTAATAGGGCTGATGCCTGATTTGGAGCTGCGGAATACTTAGCGGGTTTACCGGGGCTCCGGCTCAAAAAGCAGGAGTAGGAACGGTGTGGTTTTTAATCAGTAAGAGTGTGACACTCCCTCCCGTCTCGCCCAAGGCGGGAGAAGTCAAATAATGATTTTTTCTCCGATTAAAAAAGCACTCTCATCTGTTCCAAAATACAATGATCCAATTTATAGATTGAAACTAAGATTTTTGTTTTACTGTCATATTTATAATTCTGTGTGAAAAATCTGGATCAGAAAGTAGACATAAGTTTTTAAAATCAAAAGAAAACGTCTTGAGTGTTTATAAATTGTAACTGCAGACATGTCAAGTTTGTTTTTCAAAAGACTGATCTAGACACAAACAATAGTTTTCGAAATAGCTTGTTTATACTCATGGCTTTTTCATCGTCTGAACTCTGAGTTGAATTTAGGCCAATACCCTCTTAGACACGTGGACACGAGGATCTGGAAGATAAGAGGTATATCCAGATCCATGATCAGCATTAAAAGTAAATTTTGTGGTTAAATTAAAGTATGACAGGCTTCTTGTTTGAAGAAAACTACCTAAAAGGATAAATATAGTATTATTCGGATTGAACATTTCTTTTAAAAGTCAATTGAAATAAGACTTTTTTTCTAAAGGATGAAACCATCCATTGACTTCTCCCGCCTTGGGCGAAGCGAGAGGGAGTGTCAGACTCTTACTGACTAAAAACCACCCGTTCCTACTCCTGCTTATCGAGCCGGAGCCCCGGTATCCCGCTAGGCAGTTCGCAGCTCCGGAATTGAAAGAAGACTACTCTAATAATACATACGTAACATAGCTAGATTAAAGGTAAAAAACGTCAAGCGTATATGTAAAATATAGGAATAGTTTGTCATACTGTTAATAAAATCTAAGTCTTACTAACATTGTTACTCTTCATGGGCACAATTAGACAGTCAATCACAATGACATGCTAATTTCGATTTCATTCCTTAACACATAAAGAAGAATTCATAAAACAGTCTAATCCCAAAATTCCTTCTACCAACGAGGCTAAACAAAAACCAACTTAAAATTAAAATAGTTACAAGTATCATTTTGCAACAAATCAGATAGCCGTCCGTTATCAAAGATAAAACAAAGGCTTTCAAAATAACAGGGTAACGTGTTACTGTGCAACCTGCCCTGAAGGTGTGGTAGTGACGCAAGTTTAGCGTGTAAGCTGAAACTTTCACGCTATAGCGAATACCTAACACTCGATGTATAACTGAGTAGCGTAGTGTAGATGTTTCAGAAGGTCCAGCAAAAAATAGATGTCTATCATGTAGTAGGGTGAGCCCATTGCCATATACCGGATATAATTACAGATTCGGTTATTGAGGAATTATATTTATTTTATGGTATAAGCCAATAAACGAGAGACGGATGGTAAGCAATCGCCGCCGCTCATCGATACACGAAACACCAGAGGCGTTATAAGTGCGTTGCCGGCCTTTTGAGGGTTAGAAATTTAAGGGTTGTCAGGGAATCGGGGATTGGGAAGATTGGATAAAGGGCCCCCTTTCCAATCTTCCTAATCCAATGGCTTTATTGAGCCTATGGTAACCTCACTCACACGACGCAAACGTTGTTTCACTTCGGTTTTCTGTGAGTTTACTTCATTATGATTTGTTGCTCACAAAATAATACACTCTATCGGTTACAATTAACCTGCATCTATGTCAGACCATATAACTTCAATAAATACTTGCGTCCTAATAATATTATAATTTATTAGGAATCCAAAGCAATCGATTTAGTACTTCTGTGTTTCACCTGTTTGGTACATAACCCGGCCAGTAGTTCGAACGGGGCGGGAAATGACTTTATTTATAAAAGGGAGTGATACGAATGTTATAATTTGTAACATTGGATTAATGTTGCCTTCACAACCGTTTGGCGTTCAAAAGTGAAATAAATTGACCTAGAATTTTTAACTAACTTAATGTTTGTAGCTATCTGATAGAAACAACTAGAAGGGTTTGTTATTCTATTAATTTTACTGTCCAAGTGATGACCAAGTCAATCTATGTAATTTAAATTGTAAAATAAATAGATAATTGATATGATAACCATTTACATAATAACTTAAGATAGAAGGTTCCTTAAATAGAGATTAAATAAAATAACCGACTTGGCATTACATACAAATGTATACTGTAGAAAAACTAATGAAGTGCGAGACTTGGGCTTTTTACATGATGTTTTTTATGGAATTCCTATTTTCACTCATGTCATTGGAAATGAAAAGTCACCCAAACTATTGCATTGCACTATATCTGTCAGTATGCATATCACCTATTAAAAAATACATTTCCAAATTATAACTACGTAGACTGTAAACGAACTTTGTACCAACCAACACGGGTCATCCAAGACCCTTAACACCAATACAACTTGACCTCAAAAATACCCCCCACATCCATCAACCTCATTTCACCCGCATATAAGTTACATAAAAAACAATTTTATCACACATTTTAAACACCACAACGCAACGGCCTAAACATACGCGAAAAAAAAGTAAGAAAAAAAAACGCAATTGCGCTCATTCACTTCTAAGTGTGTGCTGTCAAGTTGAGGAAGAACAGAGACGGGTATATGGGGGTTGTGAAGGGGGGAAAGAGATGAGGCGATCGTTAGGGTCATCATTCGGGTGACAGGGGCTTGTTCTTGACCTCTGAGAGGAGTGCGAAAGGCTTTTGGAATTCTGGCAGTGCAAGAGGGATGGAGCTATACAACCTATATAGCTCCGTCCCTCTCGCACTGCTCAGTGATCGACCATTCTGACACAATTGTAATAGCAGACTAAGGCCCCTGGAGTCCCAATGTGTTATTTTGTGAGCAATGGCGAATGTTTGGGGGTCTTGTAAGTAGTAAAGTTGGTGTAATGTTGTGTATGTTATTTTGGGAGATGTGTTTTCTAGTGTGAGGGTTGATGAATGAAATTATTATTATCTATTTTTAGTCTCAAGACCTGTTTTTGAGAATAATGCTTAATTATTAATTCCAATGTATATTTTTAAGAATAGAGTTCGGTTAAAATTATTAACTTGTAATTGAAAAAGGACTATTACTATATAAATCTATTATGAAATAAAAACTTAGATAAATAATAAATAAATATGTACAACGCTTGCTTAAAGGTTTGTATGTTGAGGAACAAATATGTCCGATACTACGATAGTAGTTCATTAAAAAAAACACATGAAATTTTTTATGTTACATTTTTTATTCTTAAATAAATTACAACATCTTAAATAAAAATACAAACACTAACCTAAAATCAAAACACCGTACCAACAGCAAAACTTAACATAGAATACGAGAAATAAACAATTTTATACAACACAAACAAATAAATAGCAGTTCCAATATACGTCAAAGCTCTCAAAACCTTCAGTTTCTTGATAGCATACCTAGTATTAACTAGCCCATCTTTCAGGATAAACTGCCTAACTCCAATCACCCATGAAGAAATGAATTCAGTCCAGTTAAGCCTATCAATATCGAAGCTGAAAATTTCTTTGTCAGCGGCTGAAAGATTGTCGTACAAAGCTTCAGTATTGTTGTCCGCAAAATGCCAATTGTTGAGAGAAAAGTATGATAATGCCGACATCAGTTTTGACATTTTTGTGTATAATTTCACGAATCTGAAAATGAAAGGGGTATTTGGTTAAGACATTCATTAACAGTCAAACTGTTAATGAAAATCTGTTGATGGCAAGTCCTAAGCTAGTGTCGGTCCCTTTTGTCCACGCTATGGCGTATAATGTGTTAATCAAAAATAAAATAAATTTTAGTTAAAGTGTACTTGATGGTTTTTATTTCATATCGTAACAGGAAGATTTTATGATAATAAATAAAATTAACAATGTTGTATGTATCTGGAGACTAGCCTGACTACAACGTCTCATTACCGCTACAACTCCTGAAAATTTTTTTAGCGTTTCAATGTTGAGAATATTGTGAGGGACTAGAATTTTCAACGCTGTGTCATGGGTGCGTTTACAAACATACAAGTTCGCAAACACATCATAACCAGGTACATGAGACAACAATTTATGGACCACACAAAGATATTGATTAGAGCGAAAGAGCTATCAATTTATCTGATACACGTTGCAATCCAACAGTTGACTGGTAGATGAAATTATTTTGGTCGGACTAGTGTTGCTTTGCACATTATAAAAAACCGACGCCATGTATATATGTCACACGAATCAATTTTATGGAAACGCTGTGAAACTCACCGTCTCTGCCTCCCAAGAAGTGAACAAACCCCATCAGCAATGTAAGCTGGTATCATATGGAACAGCCAGGAGTATACCCAGTACAGGAATGGACTCCTCGTCTGGAGGTACAAGCTAAAAGCCATGGTCGTTGGGGATGGGTACTTCCATAGTGTTATATCCGTCATTAGCTTGTAGAGGTCACCTGTAAATTACAAATCAGTAAGAACTTATTCACTACTAGACAAACACATATAAGCAGCCTATAAGTGGCAACATTATTCGGTTTTTCGAATATTTCTCAGTAATAGCACAGAGTATGGAAATGTGCCCAGTATATGGCAATAGGGTCACCACTTATTACATGGGACTTATAACGTAAATTGTGTAGTGGGTGTACATTGTACAGTGGTATTACGTGCCGTAATGTGTACCTCTGCCAACCCTTTCGGGGATAAAAGGCGTGACGAAAAAAAGTGGCTACTGCTGACCAAAAGCTTTTTCTCGTACGGAGAAGGTTTGAGCATTAGTTATCACGGTTCAAAACGCACTCGTGATAGAATTGAAAAAAAAATAAGTTTAGGTTTTTAACACGTTAACTGCCACGTAGGTCACCGGTGACCTACGTTAGTGGAGGATTTGCCTTCAACAGTTTTCTAATGGCAGTTAAAGGCTTAAAATTCGCAGTGGATCCTTTTTTTCTAATTATAACATTATTTATGAATTTTGCTCGGTGAATGACTAAATGTTTATTGGGGACGGCAAAGAACATTGAGGGAATATAAATTATTTTTTCCTTTAAAAATCAAAATGCAAAAAGTACTTACTCCACATTTTAGGGCTCCTCGTAGACGATATAACAGTGTAGACCTTAGGGTTTTCGTCTTTGGTTGATTTTTGCTTGGCAGTTTCCCAAGCTGCGACAATAGTTGCGTTGGTCACATAGTCGACTGGTATCAGACCCAGGAATACTTTGCTGTTTGCCATCGATGTGTGCATCAAACCTAAAGCTTTTCCTAGACCCGCCTGAAAATGAAAAATAATGTTTATCTACACCAATCTGTATTTTTACGAATTATCCACAATTACTTCGCGTTTGAAGTCGATTTTTTTAAACGTAGTTTTAGAATTATTACATAATATATTATTTATGTGTCTGGAATACTTACGCCAGTGACTCCATACACAGCAGACACATCTATCCAGCCAGGGTGCGGTTCTTTCATGGCGCCTATAACTGTAACAAACATTATATCATGTAAAGATAAAGATAAAGATATTTTTATTTGCATTAACATGAGTGATATTACACATAGGGAATACATGCAATGGTGGTAGGATAGGTATATGAGCTACATGTTATACAAATATTTATCACCCGCTCTGCTCGGCTCCTATTGGCCATAGCGTGATGTTTTATAGCCTTCCTCGATAAATGCACTATCCAACACCAACAAAATATATTCAATTCAGAGAAGTAGTTCCTGAGATTAGCGCATTCAAACAAACAAACAATCAAACAAACAAACTCTTCAGCTTTATAATATTAGTATAGATTTCAAATCTTGAGCATGCAATGAAGTTATACAAAATGTAATGTAATTTATTAATGCTATGTTAATTAGCGCGTGTTGTTTTGACAATGAACCGAATGAGTTCGTATGCACTTTCGAAGTTTGTTTTTTTACAACAGTTCATCGGTTATTTTTTGTTTTAATTAATTTCTTTGTTAAACTAATTAATAATTTAAACCAAAAAATAAAAATATTAACTTTTTAAGCGGAGAAAATCATCCATAACTTCTTTCACCTTGGGCGAGGAGAGAGGGAGTATTAGACTCTTACTGATTAAAAACCATCCCGTTCCTACTCCTAACCTTCTTTTCAAGCTGGAGTCCCGGTAATCCCCTAGGTAGTATGCAGCTCCCAATTGTAACAACACATAGGCTACTTTTTATCCTACGGGAACACAGGCGAATCTGCTGGAAGAAGTTAGTGTAAAATAAAAGGCTTACCTATCGATGGTTTGACCACACAAATAGGGAGTTTTCCACTCTCAGCCCTCACTGCTTCCTCAGCAATAGCTTTCGTGAAGCAGTACGTGTTTGGCCAGTCTTTGATCAAGCTGTTAACAAAAGAAAATATTTATAATCTGTACAAGTCCATTCCCATTATAAGCACTTTTATAATGTCAAAAAAAATCGTCTGTCAGTCTGTCCGTCAGTGACGCTAGCTAGCAATGTCATGGAAGAGGCTTATACCAAGAAGTATTTTATGATGATGACGATATTATGTTTTATCATATAGCTACTGATTTAGTTGTTTGACTAATAATAATTTGGGAATTTTACATATTATTATGTAATTTTGTCAATAAAAGTTCCTATAAAAAGATAATAGATATAAATAGTCTACATAAACAAACATGTTTAGATATGCTAATATGCGGAATACTGGTCCGATTTGAAATGATATTTTTGTATTGGATAAATCAATTTATCGAGAAAGATTTATAGGCAACAAAACATCATGCTACGATCAAAAGGAGACAAGCAGAGCGGGTGAAACCGCGCGGAAGTAGCTAGTAATAATAATGTTGTTTGATTGGTTTCCTTAAATCATCGTGACAAATACATTATTCATCAGCTATACATAATTCTCCTTCCACATTTACATACTTTCTTAGTCTAAATAAATAAATAGCTATGAGTATTAGTAGGTATGATACGAGTTACGAAACTATGTCAAATTTTAATATATTAAAATGTATCCAGTATGGCTTTAATTCATTAATTTGATTACGTGATTGTTTAACATTCAAAGCTAGACTTATAAATAACATTGGTGTGTCTGTTTGTAATATTGAAATATCCGGTTTTTACTACATACATACATAATATGAATATACGATAAATGGACCAAAATCACATTTTTTACAATCTTTGTCTGTCTGTCTGTTTGTTCCGAATAATCTCTGAAATGGCTGGACCGATTTTGACGGGACTTTTATTGGTAAGTAGCTGATGTACTAAGGAATAACGTAGGCGACTTTTATTTTAGAAATAAAAAATATAAACGCAAATTCTGTCAGAAGTCATTATTCTCGCGGACGAAGTCGCGGGCAACAACTAGTGTCAACATATTACATAACGTGTATAATATTTAAATCTATTAATATTAAATTTTGTGACCCAAAAAACATAACGAAAATAAAATCCATGCAAATTATTCGCGATTTCGGTTGTTGTCATATTAAGTAAATGTGTATGTGTGACTTTGAATTGTCAAACAAAAGAATTATTTGGAGGTTATAGAAAAAAACATTACGCTACGATCAATAATAGGAGCCGGGTAAAACGACGTCAGAGTCTACACTACTACGCCATACTACTACATATTTCACATTCACATCACATCAACAGCTCTTTTTTATTGAGGGGGGAAAATCCTCCAATGACATCTCCAGTTTTGGACGAGGCGAGAGGGAGTGTCAGACTCTTACTAAATAAAAACCATCCCGTTCCTACTCTTGCTTTTCGAGCCGGTGTCTTTTATTTAAAGGAGATTCCTCTGAATAAGAGCGGGCTTTTTTAAACGTTGATAAGTCTGCGTTTGGCCACCAACCCGCTTACTGCCAGGACGGCGAAGCGAAGATGTGGCCGAAGATGGAGCACACAGACTTAGAAAGTACCTATTTACTCTATTTCTTATGGCTACTCATTCTTACCTGGGTGTCATATTATTTAATCTTTCCTCTTCAACTGATTCCACGAGGTCTATCATCATGTCTGGTGCCATGGGGGGTGGGTAGAAGTCTTCTTCCACTTGAGCATTGATCCGGCTGTGGCAAGCATTGGCGAAGGCTGTGGAGACATGGACGTAAGATCTGTGGGGATAAAAGATAAAAATGTAATGTAATGCTGTTGCTCTTAATGTCATGGTGTAGTTAATGGTGTGGACTCAGTATTTTACATCTATTTTTTGGAATGGAATAGAATAGGGGCAATGGAATAGGAGGTAAACAAACAATCAGTGCGATCAGTGCCGCCCATGGACACCCGCAACACTAGAGGAGTCATAGGTGCAATGCCTTTTAAAAAGGAATACGCTCTTTTCTTGAAGGTTTGAAGGTCGTATCAGCTCGGAAAATCTGTTCTGGCAAATACTCACAAAGTTTTGAATTTCACAAGTATTGTAATAATTAAAACTACTACTTACTTCAGATTTCTGCATTGCTTGCCAAACCGAAGAGCTTCTTTGGCACCGCGGATGTTGATCAAAGTGGACTCTCGGATCGAAGCATCGAATCTGGTTGTAGCGGCTAAATGGAATATTATAGTGACCTATGGAAAGAAAGAAACAAAAAGAAAATAGATAACTTGTTACTATGTATTTATTATTTGAAAAAAATGAAGTTTAAGAGATAGTGCGTTCTCTAACGCCTAATTAGCCAACCAGTAACCTTAGTATGAGTTTGCTTTACGTTTAAAGTAATCGAAATGAGAACGCGTTCGGCGCTCTGATTGGTTGTTTTATTCGAGCCACCCAATCAGAGCGCTGAACGCACTCGTTTTAACACATTTTGTATTGAAGCTTGAATTTGAATTATTCAAAAATACATCATAAAATTTGAATTTGATGTTGCTATGATAGATATTATTATGAACTATTGATAATTCTTTGAACTTACCTCAGTTGCCATGATGTTCCATTCTTGTTCACTAATACCAAGATTGGGTTCACTGACATCGCCTGCTACAGGGACTATCTTCGATGCAAACTCTGGTTGTAGTTTCCTGAGTTTGTCAAATACCTGGATAGAAAGAGAAAGATATTCATCCATGCATCACTAAATGGCTGTTTCTTTTTAGGCATTTACTCCCAACTTATTGTTTTACAAAAATACCATGGATAAGCATGTTTTTTTACTTACAGGCTCTTTAATCAATGCACGGAGTCTCTCTTCAACACCTTTGCCTTTCTTGGGTCTTAAAACCACATAAACTTTGGAAAGTTTCGTCGATCTGAAAGTGAATAAATATCATGTAGGTAAACAGAAATAAAATCTATTAAAAATTACTCTAAAAACAATATAAAATAGACCGTTGTTTAAATATAGAGACTTTGTGAGGGCATATATGGCTAGCTTTCTAGAATGGGTCCCGACTGCTTAAATTTTACGATGACTTTCTTGTTTTAGGGTTTTTTCATTTTCATATTATAAAGAAACGCAGTCGGGTTTTTTAGTTTTTTAAATTACTTTTTTATTTTTATTTTTTTTAGTTTTACTATTTTTTTTATTTTGATATATCTAGTGTCACTCTCACAGTAAATACGAATCAAACGACCCCTATCAAGCGGAAATCCATCGAGTCGTTCAGGCTAGAGAGTGAGAAATATTCGAATTTGGCGCCAAAAATCCGCCATTTTGTTTTTTTATTATTTTGATATATCCAGTGTCACTCTCACAGTAAATACAAATCTAACGACACCTCTCAAGTCAAAATCTATCAAGCCGTTTAGGCTAGAGAGTGAGAAATATTCGAATTTGGCGCCAAAAATCCGCCATTTTGTTTTTTTTATTATTTTGATATATCCAGTGTCACTCTCACAGTAAATACGAATCTAACGACACCTCTCAAGCCAAAATCCATCAAGCCGTTTAGGCTGCAGAGCGTGCCAAACAATTATACATACATACATACATACATACATACATACATACATACATACATACATACATACACTCGAAAAACATAACCCTCCTTCTGGCGCAGTCGGGTAAATAGACCGTTGGCGCTGGACAACTGGCGGCCCTACAAAGTGTAGCGGATACGATTCCTGTACGGAACAACTCCTTGTGTGATCCCCAAATTGTTGTTTCGGGTCTGGGTGTCATGTGTATATGAACTCGTATGTTTATAAACGCACTCACGACAAAAAAGAAAATCCCAGTGTGAGGCGACGTTTATTTAAAAAAGATATATTGATAAAAAGACAAAATCATGTCACCTTACACGTTCATCGACCTAAATGGTCTTCATTCCCTTCCCAAAAGAAAAAAAAAGAACCAAATTCATTAGCATTTCCTCCAACCCTACTTCTTTAAACCTTACCTGATAAGCTTCTCAACCAGCTGCTTCCCAAGGAATCCAGTGCCACCAGTCACGAACACAACAGCATCTTCATAGAACTTCTGCACTTCTGAGTCTCCCCTTTCTGTGATATCATCCATCTTCTTGTGACGGTTCAGCATAGTCTCCACATATTCTTGTGCTGGATCCATTGTATCTACTTCAGCCATTTCTTCAAAGTAGTCTGTATTCTTTACTCCAGAGTCTTCTAAAAGATTGGTGTTAGGCTTCTGTTTTGTGGGGATTCTTCAATTGTTCTTTTCTTTTTCTTCTCGGTCTTGGTTTTACTGAAGAAGATTAGTTTAGTATAGAAAAATAATCTTCTATTTCTTCAATCGAAATTTAGACTTCTTTTTACTTCTTAACCAGATCTTCTTAACACTTTAAACGCCAAGGCGGTCACTGGTGATCGACGTTAGCGGAGGATTTGCCTTCAACAGTTTTCTATTGGCAGTCAAAGACTTAATCAAACTTTACTTCTCACTTCAACGACCAACAGATAGTGACAACTGCACCAACCGAAATTCGAATCGAGAATAAATAATCATGACACAGTATTCCGAAATACTAGACAGCGATTTTAAATTTAAGAATGTTTAAAAGTAATTTAAATTTTAAATTTTGCTTTCGTTTCCTGGTATTGTTAGTGGATCGGAAAGTGGTAGGGGAAGTTTAATTTAATAAATTTGTTTTTTATACATAATATTATAATGTTTAGTATCAGTATCTTCATTGGTCCGTGGCCATTCAGGCCCGCTGGTTGCTCCAATAGCATACATAGAAGCTCGATCTTCTGGTCTTTTCCTCCAATCAGAGTTAGCCATAATTTGACTCATAAGGTCAACCACCTAATGGGCTTATGTTTATCTGTTGGTCCCCAATATAGAATCAATTGTTTTAGTGTTTAGTAAATACAATGACCTTTAATTCTGTTATGATTATACTTATTATGCCCAAATACCAATTATGCAACAACAATTATACAACTTGGGTATCTTCATGTCTCGAGTGAACAGGTTGCTCATAGGTAGACGTGCTCCATCGTCGGCCACATCATTGCTTACCACCAGGCGAGATGGTGGCCAAACGCCATTCTATTAAGTATAAAAAAATCAAACATTCAAAAATATATTCGTCAAAATATACTTACATAGACAGCCTTTAAAAAAAAATCTATGTTTCTCCAAATCAACCGAATGATCTTATTTATTTACACAAGTATATCCGTATTCGCCTATTTCATATAAAACTAGCTTCTACCCGCGACTTCGTCCGCGTAAAAAAAAAAAATAGGGGGATGAAAAATAAATGTTGGTCGATTCTCGTAGATACCGGATAAGCACAAAAAAAATATCATCAAAATCGGTCAAGCCGTTTCGGAGGAGTATGGCAACAAAAACTGTGACACGAGAATTAGAAGATATATTATATTAGAAGATAGGCGAGTACGGATACAGGCACACCAACCTGACCTATGCCAATTTTTTATTGGATTTTTAACCTTATCATTTCGAAATAAAGTTTAAATTGTAAGAAAGAAATTGGTTAAGTTGACATACTGCTTTATTACGTCCCTGAATGAATGCATATAATGATATGTATGTATGTATATATGTACGTATGTATGGTCAATGACATTATTGTATTATTTATTTGTTACTTTTTAAACTGTAAATAAATACCGTTTGTTTTAATGATGAGTCATTCAGCTGCATTGTTGATCCAGATTATTCTAATGAGGTATTTGTTTTGATTCAGGGGTCATGCTATGTCTATTTACATAAAAATGTATGTTAGCACATCACTTCTAAATTGCTGCATATTTATTGAATAATTCTTTTGGATAATATTATGAGTAATATAACATAGATTTGTATAATTATGTGTCCTAAAACTGTGACCTATGTGCGTGCTTTACAGCGATTTATTAAATTTTATTCAAATGGCCTGCCAAGTGTGGGGATTATTGCAAAATTTCTTTGAAAAGGATTATTTTTTGCCACACTAGGATTTTCTCCTGTGTCGTGGGTGCGTTTACAAACATACAAGTTTACATACACATGACACCCAGACCCGAAACAACAATTTGTGGATCACACAAAGTGTTGCTCCGTGCGGGAATCGAACCCGCTACCCGTTGCACGGCAGTCGGTTGCTCAGCCCACTGTACCAACCGTGCAGTCATTGCCTTTGTTCAACTGTGGCTGATTTTTAACTGAAACATTCATAATCGTCAGTCAGAAATCGTTGATCCTAAAATATCAACAACAAACATAAATAACGACTGTCGGTCAAGGTGTCATACCCAAATCGGGCAAAGTATTACTAGGTTTTTTTTCGATTTTTCGAAAATTTCTCAGTAGTAGCGCATAGTCTGGAACTGTGTCCAGTATATGGCAATTGGCTGACCCCCTATTACAGTGGACTTATAACACAGCTTATAACACAAATGGTGAAATGTGGGTGTACATTGTATAGCAGCATTATGCACCGTAATATGCCTCTGCCTAACCCTTCGGGAATAAAAGGCGTGACGTTGCAACACCCATCTTTGGGGAATAGAAAATACCATAATATCTCTACGCTATGAAAAAACATGAAAACACTAGACAAGTTGGTTAAAAAATTAAAATTTAATTCAGTAATGCGTTCAGTTCAGGCAACGTCGGCCATAATTGCAGTTCATTTTTAATTGGACGTTCAGAATTCAGTTAGTAGTTCCGAGTTGATCTACTATGGTAGGTAATTCGCTTTGGTTAATTGCATACATTATTCAACGAATTTTGTTAAAATTAACTTTGTATATATGTATTTTGAATTCGGTTTTTGTTATTTTATTTTACTGGGAATATAATGATTATTCTGTGTTTATGTTCGTGAAAAGTTGTTATTGTTATTAAAGTGTATTTAACTTTTATTAAAGGGCTATTGGCTCCAGATCGAATCAAAGATGGTTGTTTTTTATTATTGTAGTTCAAAATATGATTGATTATCGGGCTTTGTTTTGGGCTTAAACATATATGAAAGAGTATCCGTCTCCTTTCGACACTAAGGAACTCTATAAATTCTGTAGATCTCTCAATTGATTACTTGTGTGTTAGCTACAATATAAAATAAGTAAATCAAGTAATTTAGATAACACTTCAATTGGAATAGAATGGGGAATAAGAGATAGACTAATCAAAAACAATTTAAAACATTGAGATATATTAATATACGAGTAATAGTTAGATCTAAAGGTAGGCACATGGTTTATCCAAGGAGTCTGTCTAAGAATTAGACAATATTGTTTTCATCCGTGAGGTAGGGTGCCCAAAAGACTAGTAGCATTGCTACATTGAATAACAATGCTCAACCTTTGACCAAAGTAGAAGTCAGCCTTTCAGTCACCTGTATCGAAACGAGAGTCCCTTCGGCCCTCTGATTAGTTGCTTCATTCACACCGACCAGTCAGAACGCCGAACGCACTCTCGTTTCGTTTTCGCTCAACGTAAAGCAAACTCGTACTAAGGGTACTGAAGTGTCAACCATGCTCTTTACTTTTGTTGAGGAGATGTGCACTTGTGTGGACCCTATTTCTCTAAAGTTTCAACCCCTAGCGGTTATATTGTGTATATATTATAACATGCAAATAGTGTATCAACCAAAAACTTCCCAGAAGCTTGTCAATCATAATGAACGCGAAAGTTAATAAATTAAAGCAGGAAGGCACAAGACAGAAGCAATCGTTAAACAAACACAATTTAATTACCGAAATAAAACAATAGCGGTTGATTGTTACCGAAATATTAATATGTAACACAAACGAAACAATTTCAACTTTGTTTCCCATGTAACAAAGATGAATTTCCATTGTGTTACGTTTTAATCTATCCTCGATTGGTAGACAATGACTGTCTGTCCGTCTGTCCGTTCATTAGGCACGCAATCTCAACTCGAAAACAACTGACGAATTAATATTCGTCAAAATTGTCCGGTTTCTTGATTACTGCCGAACTTTGTAGGGTGAATATGTGGTAGGGAGAGTGTGGAATATTCCTTGGTAAATTTTATTTATTTATCTTACTCCATATTATAAATGTGAAAGTTTGTGAGTTTTGGTGTTTGTGTGTATGTTTGATATTAAAACACGTTCAAACGGCTGATCGGGATGAAATTTGGTACAGGGGTCTATTATGGTCTAGTTTTACGATGAGGGACATTTTACATAACCATGACTCTTTTTAACCATGTAACTAAGTATTGTATCGTGAACCTGAGTGGAAAAGACTAACCTATTGAGTTTCTTCTCTATAGCAATCTACACTTTGAAACGAGCAAAGTGTAACTATTCAATTTTTTTTGTTTGTCGTTCTAAAGAGTTTTACCTGGTCTAACGTGAGATAATCGCGCACAAACATACATACATACAGGTAAAATTGGGAACCTCCTTTTTTGAAGTCAGTTAAAAATAGACAACTGTTTATTTTGCCACCCACGACTTCAAAGAATACCTAATGTAATATTATATAACATTATATACTTACTAATATAATGGTATGTAACCATGACAGTACCTCATTAACGCTCTCCATCACTTATCAGTCATTTTGATAAGAACCCCACCAAATAATTTCACTATTTACTCCATTTCCATCCTTTTATCATATACCGTACCGTATCTATGTAAATATTTTCTTTTTTATCGACTGTGCAATTAGTAATAGTTGGCCTAAGTAAAAGTGTGGAGTTTCAGAATTGATTCAGTGGTTGAGCAAGGCTGTTTTAAAATTGGTAACAGTTGTCTTAGTTAGAAACTGAAAAACTGAGAGGGTAAATGAAAAAACGTAAAATAATTATATCTGAATTAAACAGCCCAATATGAAATTTTGCCATAGCACATTTTTTTTTTAATGGGACAAGCCCGCCTCAACCTCCCATACCGCTGCAACTCCTGTAAGCCAGGATTTACAGTAGATACAAACATGAAAACACCGGAACACTGAAGTCCGGCGCGTCTCAGGGAAATGAATGACTGTCTTGGATCCCGCAACGAAACAAATCAGAAGATGTTATTAGAGGAGAAGAAAAAGAAGACACTACTGACATAGCTTGCAAAATCTACAGACTGAATTGGTAATGAGCAGGCTACGTCACTTAAAGGACTGATAAAGCGTGGCTAGACCACCCGCTAGGTAGACCAACGATATCTGGCGAACTATCGTTCAGCGTGGAGGAATAAGAGGGAGGCCTTTGTCCAGCAGTGGACATCTTGCGGCTGTTGATGATGATAATGATGATGATGAATGAAACAACAGTATTTTTACACTTCTGGATTTAATGCTATGGACTAGATTTTCACAAAGCATTTGCTACAGAACTGATATATTTTAAGTTGTAATCTATTGTTGAACAATATAATTATAATAGTATTGATTACTAGACGGAGAACAAAATTAAATGTAGCACTTTATAACACCAAGTAGCTTTAATGCACACGATACCGTCAGCGCAACACTGTATACACGTGACACCATCACGGTTGCAGCGGCGGCATTGTGTGCAAGAATGCATACTCCTACTTACATGGAAACTGATTGGATTATAAAAATAATTACAATAATGTCAAATACATTAATATTATACTAATTTAGTTTTATGCTCTAATTTATTTATAGAATTCACTAATTATCTCTAAACAATATAATAATAATTATGTCTTTCACAAATTCCTTATAATCTAATAACTAAAATCTACAGTTGTTTTGCAATTCATAATATTATAATGACACAATTTGTGAAGATTCATAAAAAGAAAAAGTAAAAAAACAATAAAATCAGACATAATTATACCTACTATACATAAATAGGTATCTGTCTATCTATCTATACATAGCTATGATACTCTAATTTTTATGAATAACACGAATTCTGTAGTAAACAAAACACGATTTAATGACGTCATTCCGATTTATTGTAGGCTTATGAATGAGATATCGAGATATTTCGAATACACTCGTAAAACATCGTCAACAATAAATACTATAATCATAAAAACATCAATGATAAAACAACAAAAAAAAAAAAACTACGGCAACGTCCAAAGTACTCTATTCTTCAAATATTCGTGCCATGAGTCCCTATTATTTCTCAAAAATGGTACAAATAATGACACAACTAAAGTTTGCAAGCTTAAAGTTACAACTCGAATGGCAAATGGAAGATCAAATAGTTTCCAGAACGTAAATGAAAATGCAGTGAAATTACTTAAAACGAAAACCGCTGTAGCTAGCAAAAGCCTTCGCAAATTATCTTTCCTTCTTGCATTCTCAGACATGACAGTAGCATGAGAAGTTTTATTAACAAACAAAGACCATATAACTTTAACAAAGATTACAGTGTTAAAAATAGCAGGTAAAACATCGCAAGTTACTATAATAACAACAGGCATGAATATCTTCAGAAACTCCTCAGAAGGATCTCCTATAAACACAACAGTTATAGCAAAAATGATACAGCAAGCTATCATTAACAAAATAGGAACACCCCAAGCGAAGAAGGATGCTTTCAAATACTTTCTAGTTACATCTTTATGGAAAACCTTGACAATATGGACGTAGAACATGTAACACATAACCACTAGTAAATACTGATACACCATGGTAATATAGAAAAAGAACAAGGCAGCAAAACTTGGTTCATATATGTCCGATTTTTGATACAATGTAGTTACGGATACAAAGATTAAACGAACGGCATTGGCGAGAGACGCACTGAGGAACACGTAGTTATTGATGTTCCTGAATTTTCTGATGAGGCTCCAAGAAACAACGCCGTATATAATCGTAGCCGTACTAAAGGCTAAGAGAATATAGGTAGAACACACGTATAAGAAATACATGGGATATGTTTCATCGTCATTAGACTTATTTAGAAATTCACCAGTTTCATTAGCAGCACTTTTAAAGGTTGATCGAAATGAAATTACTGTTAAATTGGTCATTTTCACAAAATTATTATTGTTTATAAATTTGACTGTACCTCAAGAAGGGTATACGCAAACTGTCATTAAAATTTTCACAACCAATGCAATCAAACTGATAAAATCTTTATCAGAGCCAAACATGAAAGCATTAGTTATAATCTCCCGATGTTTATTTACTTTGAAATATTTCGACCCGCAGAAACTTGGCTACATCATCGCTTACTAACTAAGTTGGTGACTAAACGCCATCTTATTAACATTAAAAGAAACTACTATAGTTTTAATATTGTTCTCTGTAAAGCAATCTTAGCTAATATATTACCGTCATTACTTTTAACAATATGTTTAAGACTGTTCATATCCAGGGTTATGAATTATTTATTATTATAATCCCATTTTAGAATCTCCATCCATGCATAGGTTCAGTAATCACGGCAAAGTCCATAGAACACGAGCATTTTTATATTCCTGCCACAATTCTCTATTACTTTTAGAAAAAGGTACAAATAATGATATAGCAATTATTTGTAAACCTAAAGTCACAAATTCTACTGTCAAAGTAATGCCAACTAATGCCGAAAAAAACATAAATAAAACAGTTGTATTACTGAATACTAACAAGGCGGATGCTATACAGAATTGGTGAAACGTATCCTTTCTTTTCAATGTTTTAGACATAACTTTAGAACTTTTAGGTCTTCTAAAAAACAATGTCCACACAATTTTAATGACAATAATGAAATTGATAACCGAAGGTAAAATATTGCAAGTAAATATAATGACGTACAATATGAAAAAGAACACGATATTTGTAATAGAATAATCGGTACACACAATTAATATACCAGATGTAAGCATAACCAGCAATAACAGTATCATCGGAAGAATCCACGCAAGAAACGAAATTTTTAGATACCGTCTCCTAAAGTCTTTGTGGAAAACTTTAACAATATCAACGTAGAACATATAGCAGACTGCCACTAAACAGTATTTGTGGACAAGAGTCATATAAAACATTAATAAAGACAACAAATAATGAATATTTTCGGGTTCAATGTTCAGATCACGATGCAAGAAAAACGCACATGCAAGGATTATGCGGATTATATTAGCGAGCGAAGCACTGAGGAACACATAGTTGTTGATGTTCCTAAACTTTCTGATTAGGATCCATGATATCACTCCATATGCAAACGTAGATACACTGAAGGCTAGGAAAATGTAGGTACCACACACGTACGCAGTAGGAATGAAAATTGGTTCACTGTCACTAGAGTTTTTACTTGTTTCATCAACTTCACCTCTGTCATGTATCAATGATAGCGTCGACCATAATGCTAACCATGTAAATTTAGTCATTTTTCATCATTAAGAAGCTACACTTTAGAACCATACTGCTGACGATTAAAGTGCTGATGGATTCACAGAGTCATTACAAAAAATAGAGACCGCACATAGAGAAGGATAGGTGGCCACTAATGTGATTAGGTTAGAATTTGACACTCCATTAATCGACTAGATAAACTCATTATCAGCCGCGAACATTAAAGCATTAACTTCGGTGATTATTTAGAAGTTTACTATCTATAAACATAGTTACTCAGCAAAAATGATATTTTTGATGAAGCTTACTCTATACTACAATCAAGCTTTGTTTTGTTGGAAAAAATAATGATTATATAATAGTCAGATTCATATATTTTTTGTCTCACTGCCGCACTCAAAGATATTTAATGATTGCTTAAACTATTCCTTAGTAACGAAGAGTTGGGTTAAGTAACCATTAAATGACTCTGAGTACGGCGGTTAGCCTAAGTTCAGGTGGCAAGCGCTAAGCTTAATGTATGTTGTTGTAAGTTTTGATAACGCACGCAAATTCAGATTAAAACACACGTATACGTGACCATAAGCACGTACGCGTTTGGCCTAAACTTCTTCCTAGGCCTATGGGTCTTAAATCTTTTCCTGTCTTCTAAATACACTTGATGATGATAAAAAGCTTTTCTGGTGAAATTACAGTTGTTAAATTTGCAATGACAAAAAATAAAATAAATCTCACTTGTCTTGATTTTAATTCACTGCCCTAATGTACAATACATTCTTTATCAATACCTTGAGCGACAGGGGTAATTTGTCGATACTATATTATGATAAAGTCCATAGTATTCGTGTCTTCATATATTCCTGCCATAAAGCTCTGTTATTCTTTGAAAGAGGCACAATTAACGATATAATGACTATCTGTAAGGCTGATGTAACATATTCTAAAATGAATATTACGTCAAATATCTCCCAAGATGCCAATGTAGTGATAATTAAATTACTTAAAACAAATAGAGCTATAGCTAAACACAAACGTTGCAACTTATCTTTACACTTTGCTGATTTAGACAACGCAGCCCCATCAGATTTACTAAAAAACAATGTCCATATTATTTTTATAAAGATTATAGAATTAACAATAGCAGGCAAAGCATTGCAAGCCACTGCAATGATCATAGTTATAAAAGATACAATGAATTCTGTAGCGGGATCTTCTATAACATGCATAGTTAAAGCTAAAACTGAAATAAAGATTGACGAAAGTAATATTGGAACAACCCAAGTAAAGAGAGTAACTTTTAAATACTTCCTCTTAATTTCTTTGTAGAAAACTTGGACAATGTCAATGTAGAACATATAACAGATCACTACCAAGCAGTATTTGTACACCATTGTCACATAGGATAACATTATTACAGACAAATAATCTTTGTTAAATATTTCAAAGCCTCGGTGCAAGATAGTAGTAGATACAACAATCAGACGAACCACAATAGCAAGGCTTGTGTTGAGGAAGACGAAGTTATTGATGTTCCTGAATTTTCTGATGAGGATCCATGATGTGACTCCGTATGACAGCGTGAATAGGCTGATGCATAAGAGGAAATAGGCGAAACACATATACGTGTAATGTAAAGGTTTAGACACTTCACTTTCTTCCTCTTCACTAAATTCACTGCTTTCATCCTCTGGACCAAATGTTGACCAAAACCATCTTACTGATATTCTAGCCATTTTTCAAAATGGACTTAGAGACCATACTTCAGATGATGGTGTTAAAGATGATGACACTGTTGATATGGTAATACACACTTTGACTGTACGGTGGCTGGGCAACCGGCTGCTGCGTAAGATGTAGCGGGTTCGATTCCCGCACGGAGCAACTCTTTGTGTGATCCACAAATTGTTGTTTCGGGTCTGGGTGTGAAGTGTATGTGAACTTGTATGTTCAAAACGCACCCACGACACAGAAGAAAATCCTAGTGTGGGGTAACGTTTTTTTTTTAATTGAAAAAAAACACACACATTGACTGCACATTAGAGAGGACAGATGTAAACTGACAAAGGTGGTTAGATCAAATTTTGATACTACACGTAATCGATTTGATAGCCCTGTTATCAGATCGAACACAACTGATTATTTTGAATTTGATAATCTGCGAAAATATATATATTTTTTTATGGAACCGGTAAACGAGCTGACGTATCACCTGATGGTAAGCAATCGCCGCCGCCCATGGACACTTCAAACACCAGAAGCGTTACAAGTGCGTTGCCGGCCTTTTGGGGGTTGGGAATTTAAGGGTTGTTGGGGAATCGGGGATTGGGAAGATTGGGAAGGAAGAAATTAGGCCTCCGGTAACCGCACTCACAACGAAACATAACGCAAGTGTTGTTTCACGTCGGTTTTCGGTGAGGCCGTGGTATCACTCCGGTCGAGCCGGCCCATTCGTGCCGAAGCATGATTCTCCCACACTTAAAATAGTTATAATAGTTTTGGAATCAGACAGAGGGAGATCCACTTCAAGCTATTATAGTAGCTGAAAAAAATTGTTTTGTACTTTTTAAACCTTTACTCCTAAACCATTGTATCGATTTTAATGAAATTTTGCCGATCCGGAGCTGCGGACTACCTAGTGGGTTTACCGGGGCTCCGGCTCGAAAAGCAGGAATAGGAACGGGGTGATTTTTAGTCAGTAAGAGTCTGCCTCTCGCCTCGCCCAAGGTGGGAGAAGTTATTGGATGATTTTCCCACTCTAAAAAAAAAAAAAAATTGCTAGGAGATAAATAGGACCTGATAACGAAAATTAGTTTACGAAATTGGGTCAGTGGGTTACAGGTGTCAGTCTGTCAGTATGGTGTTTCCGTAGTCCGTCGTTAACTGATTTCCATCAGGCGATGCGTAAGCTCTGTTGCTACTGATAGCAATTAAAAAAATCGGTAAGTTTTAGTTTCGGTGTGATACATTTTATAATATTCTTCTAGTGGTTATAAGTCTTTTTTATCGAATAGTGCGGCATACGAGCAGACAGATATTCTGATGCTAAGCAATCGTCGCCGCCTATGGACACCCATAATGTCAGTGGAGTTATAAGTGCGTTGCAAGTCGTTGACCTTGATTTGGGGATTTGGGGATTGGGGAGGGAAAGGTGTATTGGCCTCCGGTAATGTCACTCCTACAGAGAAACCCAAAGCCAGCATTTTTTGACGCCGGTTTTCTTTGAGGTCAAGCTGGCCCATACGTACCGAAGCATGCATTTAGATTCTATTATTGAGGGGGATATAAAGTTAGAGTCAAATTAAAGCCCAAAGTAAGTCTTTCATTTAATCCCTAATTTTACCGATATACTTGAAACGATGCAATACTAGTCGTGACACGACTGTTTTTTTATTTATAATAACTCTCGTGAGACCTACTAAATTTACTAAAAACTATCACGGTTTACTCACGTACATTCTCACACTCTAGTCACAGAAGGACTTTTCATGAGCGGCGTGCGCAAACGCCGCTCTTTATGTTACTCGAAACTAGTAGAGCTTTTTTCCATGAATGTAGGTGAGTCAACCGTGTTTTTTTATAGTCACGAGTGTGTTGCCGGCCTTGTAGGAAAATGTTCAATTTCACAATATTTTCGGAAATGAAATCGATTTGGATTGCTTTGCTTATCTAACCATTTATTTGTCTGATAGTGAACTTACAGATAAAATGGAAAGCTAACGTGTGTTTGTAAAATGGTCGGTATTTGGTGAAGTCACGTATAATTTTGACACATTTATTATTTCAACTGTTATCATGTGAATACATTTTAGGGTGACTTAGGTTTTGCCACGCATGAAGACCCAGATTTTTCCGTCCAGTAAGGTTTTTTGAAATCTTCTCTAAATGTATCCCCATACTTAATAAGTAACGCTAGAAGAATTATAATTTAAGGTTATGGAACACATTTAGTTACATCTTCTTTGTTCAGCAGTGGTAGTATTTGAGCTGATGATAAAGAAGTTCCTTTAATAGACCAGCATGCATAAAAAGACTGATGACTTATTGATGAAGCGAAAGAAGTGTGGAAGACTCTTAGCAATTGGTCTTCCATTGTCTCTGCTTACCCCCATGGGAGACATGAGGTTATGTAAAAATGATGAAAAAGTGATTCAACAGATGTAACAATAAAAATGCTGCTTTTTATAACATTTCATTTATTACACATTTTTGCATAAGAATAAAGACAACTGAGATTATTAAAATATACAATAGTATATGATACATTATTTATACATATAGTTAAACTTCTATAATACAACGAGTGGGCGTCACAAAGATATTAATAGAGAAGAAAAAAAACTACAGTTTCCATTTTCCTTAGTGAATTTAATGCAGGAGACAGAATGACTTAAGCCCAAAAGCCACAATAGAGACTGCTTAACTGGGAGAAGTCGCCAGTCATTAAGCACTGCAAGATATTCTTAATTATTTCGAATAACATTGGTAAGGTTTTACAATATAAATTAAATATATTAATCAATACATATTCCACTTCTTAAAATTACTCCTACAACCTGTGTTACTAGCAATTATTATCATAACACAAATAAATATTTATGACAATGTACGTAGATTTCTATTATTAAAATATTCTTGCCACAACGCTCTATTATTCTTAGTAAAAGGCACAAATAACGATATAACCACTATCTGAGAGGTAGACGTAGCTAATTCAACAACTAAAAACAAATTAAATTGCTCCCAAGAAGCCAAACTTATAAGTACAATATTACTTAGAGCAAACAAAGATGTACCTATATACAATCGTCGTATTTTATCCCTTTTTCTTGCTATTTTAGTCATAGCAACTGTATTTTTAGGTAAACTGAAGTACAACGCCCAAATAACTCTAACCGTAATCACAAAATTTATCAAAACAGGTAAACCATTGCAGCAACACACTATAGTCACATACACAAACATTTCTATGAACTTAGGAGTAGGATCCTCCATAAAATAAAGAATTACAGCAAAGATTAAGAAAGAAAACATAAAAAGTATGAAAGGTATCCCCCAAGCAAAGGCTGACACTTTCAAATATTTACTCTCAATCTCTTTATGAAAAACCTTCACAATATCGGTATAGAACATGTAGCAGATTATAACCAAACTGTACTTATGCACCATTGTGATGTAGAACAGAAATAGAATAGCGACATAATCTCCGTAGAACGCGTCCAAACCTCGATGCAAAATTGTCACTGCCACTATAATAAGACGGACGACGTTAGCGAGAGACGCACTGAGGAAGACGTAGTTCTTCAAGGTCCTGAACTTTCTGATGAGGCTCCATGATACAACACCGTACGTGAAAGTCGCCACACAGACGACTAACAGAAGATAAGTGTTCCATATATACATGAAATGGACGGGATGTGATCCTTGCCCATTAGATTCTTCTGCCAAGTCAAGGTTAATGCTCTCTTCTGAATTGTTGAGTGTTGATTGTAATAACATCACTGATAAATTAGCCATTTTTAATAGTTATGAGAATACACTTGAATATCGCGGTGTGGTAGATGAAAATTATGAAAATGCTAATGTCTACACTTTGGTCAGCAGTGGCCACTTATAGGTTGATGATGAAATGAAATGAATGAATGTCTACACTGACATTGATGGAGCAGAAACAAATTTAGACCTCTCATTAAGAAGGATAAACTCTGACTAATGTGATCAGGTTCGATTCTGACGCCCACTTCAATATTGCCGATAAGCATTATTATCAGTTACAAACATGAGAGCTTTCGATTTCCGTGATAATTGGGGTTTGTTACAAAAATAGATTAGGATAATAATTCCTAATAAAAATTTAGGATTAGTCATATTTTGGTCACAAATTAAAATAATAATTAACAAAAATAAACTAAAAAATGCTTTAGCTGTACTGAATTACGCATAAATATCAATTACATTTATAATTTAAAAGTCATATACATTTAAGAGTAAAAATGTAAAAGCATTACGGCAAAGTCCATAGGACTCGACTGTCTAAGTATTCGCGCCACACAGCTCTATTCTTTTTCATGAAAGGTACAAACAAAGATACAACTACTACTTGTAAGCATGTCACTACTGAATCAACTGATACTGCAATTTTTTCCCAAAATTCAAATATTGATAATATTGTCAGAATCAATACTAATGTATTACTTAAAACCAATATGGATGTTGCTATGCATAAACGTTGCAATCTATCTTTCCTCTTAGCTGCCGTCGACATTGCAACGTCATTACTAGGTTTACTCCAAAATAATGACCATACAATTTTAAAGAAAAGTACCCAATTAGTAATTGTAGGCGTGAGAGTAGTGACAATAATTATAAATAAGAATACAAAGAATAAAACGATACCTGCAGTAACATCTTGGACAAGAGTAAAGATAATTACAACAAATAATAAAATAGCACCTAATATTACAATTAATGGGCCAACCCAAATAAATAATGACACTTTTAAAAACTTTTTCTTAGTCTCTTTACGGAAAACTTTAACAATGTCGACATAGAACATGTAACAGATCACCAGTAAACAGTTTTCGTGCACAGCCTTTAGATAGGTATAAATTAAAGAGAAAAAACCAATGTCCATCTCTCTATGCAATATAGTTGCTGATATGAAAGTCAGGTTTATAACGTTGTTGAAAGCTGTGGTGATGAAGACATAGTTGGTGATGTTCCTGAATTTTCTGATGAGGCTCCAAGATATCACTCCATATATGAATGTAACCAGGCTGAAGGCTAACATCACATAGTGAAAACACACATACACAATGTAATTGTAGTCAAAATTCGACTGTTCACCAAGTTCTTCCCAAAGATCGAATTCTTGGCTCCCGTTATCAAAATCGGGGAGTGACCGAAAAAGTAATATCACTGGTGACTTAGTCATTTTTCATCACAATATACATTTATTTGAACACCATACTGTTGATGATGAACATAAGGAAAACATAGATGATCAGACTAAACTAGCTAATCACACCGTACATTAAGGATGATAGACAGAGACTAACGTGACTCGATCAGATTTTAACACTCCATATAATGGTTTTGATAACCACATTATCAGTTGGATAAAATAGCAAATAGCCACAACAGGTAAACAAATAGCCGCCTGCCATGGTGACGCCTCTGACGTGCCAATCATTATGATTAATATTTTCTACGAATTATGAAATAAAATGGATTTATGAATGCTACTAATAATAAATGTTAAAGTTTGTTAGTATGGATGTTTGTTACTCATTCACGCAACTACTGTATGAAATTTGAAATAGGGATAAATCTGGAATATTACATACACTACTTTTTATTCCACGATCAGTTAGAATCTCATCATCACCATCAACCTCATCATCATAGAGTAGTATTTGCCCGTTTCCATCCACTTTTGTTGTCGTTTTGAAATATTATGAGTGACGTTGATCGCTTACCTTATCAGACGGATTACCTGATGGTGATGTTTCTATCAAAATATGTTCTGATAAGTTTAAATCTCAGATGGGACTGGTATAATTGAAGTTATTTCTTACCCGTGAGGCAGCATTCGGCAGCAGCAATGGCAGGTTCCGTCTATAAATCCTTAGGATTCAAATAATAAAACTTCAATTGTTTTTGTTGTATTCTTTTATTTTACAAAATATTTGCCTTCAGTGTTTGCCCCACTATGACGAGACGTTTTTATGCAAAAGATATTGAATTTTTATAATACAATGGAATAGAAACCACTCCATGAATAAATTGAGTGCTACATCAAATATTAAATTTAAAAAAAAATACTACTGTAAGCTAATGAGTTCCAACGCACTAACAACAGTAGGTATAACAATGCTAATTGATAATATTGTATGAAGTATCACATATGTGTTTCATGAATCTTTACAGAATCTAGCAAAACATCGTTCTTGCCACCAAAGCGAAAAACTCAGTCAGCCTTAAGAAATACCTTTAAAGCCAAGGAATTCTATTACAATTAAGATAAAGTCCATGGCACTCGACTATCCCAAACCCAAACGTTGACAATTCTCTTTTCTCCTTGCTTCTTTAGACATAGAATCAGCATTCACACTCTTACTAAACAACAAAGTCCATGCAACTTTAATGAAAATCACACCATTGATGAAAGTTGGTAAAACATCACAAGTTATTATAATGACAAGAGGTAAAAATACACTGATGAATTCTATAGAAGGATCGGTAATACACAAGACGGTGATAGTAAAGATAGCTAAACAGGAGATCATGAGTAGGAGAGGAACGAGCCAGGCAAAGATAGTGACTTTAAGATACCTTCTCTTAATGTCTTTATGGAAAACTTGCACAATGTCAACGTAGAACATGTAGCAAATGACGACTAAACAGTTTTTGTAGACCATCGTGATGTAGTAGAAGAACAAATATGTAGCACAATGATAATTTATCATAACTTCTTTATAGTCCGTATGTAGTGTTGTTGCGGCAATGACGGTGAGCCGAACAACGTTGGAGAGCGTTGCGTGGAGGAACACGTAGTTATTGATGTTCCTGAACTTTCTGATGAGGCTCCATGATATCACTCCGTAGGTGAACGTGATCACACAGACGGCCATGATAATATAGTGAACGCAGATATACACACTATTGAAGTCGTATGGCTCTGGAGAACACACATCTTCTGGAGATTTTCCAATGCCTTGTTTGTAAGAATTTCCAAATAATGTGGATAACATCACGGATGGAAAAAACATTGTTAGTAATTATGATTTAACACTCAAAGATGGCGAGGATCCTGATGTACCAACAAACACAGCGTTTAAAATCAATGTTCAGACCGCACATTAAAGAGGTTGGGCATCAACTAATGAGATTAGATCAGTTTTGACACTGAAAGTAATCATCCTGATAGCCATTATCAGTGCTGTACATAAACGCATTAGTATCCCGTCAGGGTTACAATTTAACATAAGTATATTATAATATCACGTATATTTTCATAAGTTTTTTTATGGTATAAGTCGGTAAACGAGCGACGGATCACCTGATGGTAAGCAATCGCCGCCGCCGAAGGACACCTGAAACACCAGAGGCGTTACAAGTGCGTTGCCGGTCTTTTGGGGGTTAGGAATTTAAGGGTTGCTGGGAAATCGGGGATTGAGAAGATTGGGAGGTTGCTCAGGAGATTTGCGCAATTAATAACATATTTAACTATTTAACGATATTGTTTATATTATAGTTAAAAAAAACTCGAGGCTTAAATTTTACATTTTATTTTAATGTACAAAAAATCCAAACTTAGCCCTTATGAGTACTTATCCTATACAAGATTAGGCCATTACTAAACTATAGCGATAACAAACACTTCATTCACAATGATATTCATAAAATTTAACATCGCACTTTATCTACATAAGTAGGTATAGATGAATGAATGAATCCATTTATACATATCTATATATGAAATACATTTCTTAAAATAATACTTACTATGTACAATATCATTACGTAGACATGTTTCATTTAAATAAATCAAATATAATTAAAAACTTGTTTTTAATAACATTGATCAAGCCGTTGGGCGTGTACGCTCAATATAATGCTGAGAAAAAGACCATTTTGCCAAAAAAAAATGATCCAACATGCATTAAAAGACTGACATTATCCCACTAATAAATTCAGTAAGGTAACTTCCATAGGACACGGCTCTCTAAATACTCCTGCCAAATCATAATATTACTCTTTAAAAACGGGACAAATAGAGACACAGTAATAACTTGTAAGCACAAAGTTACAAATTGCACTAAAATCGAAAGATTGAATATCTCCCAAAAGGCAAAAGTCAGTATGAATACGTTACTTAAAATAAACATGGCCATAACTAAAGAAAAACGTCTCCAATTATTCTTTCTTCTCTCCGATTCGGACATTATACAGGAATATTGGTTTTTGCCAGAAAACAGAGAATGTACTACTTTGATGAAAATTACTAAATTAAACACCGTTGGTACAACATTGCAAGTGAAAATTATAAAAAATGTAACAAATAATAAAATTATGTCGACTGTAGTCTCCATAGCGTATCCTATAGCCGCTAAAACTATTCTAGCAAAAACCACAAGGAATATGGGCATACCCCAGGTGAAGAGGGTGACTTTTATATACTTCTTTTTGCACTCTTTCTTAAAAACTTTGACAATGTCCACATATAACATGTAACACATCACGATCATCCAGTTATTGTACACAGTCGAGAAATATATCAAAGATAAATTCGACATGAATATAAGTTGGGAAAATGAAAATATGAGCGTATTTAAGTCTCGATGCATCACAGTTGCAGATAGGACGCACAAACGAATCACATTCACAAGAGTTACACTGAGAAAAACGTAGTTTTTAAAGTTCCTGAATTTTTTTATGAGGCACCATGAAAATATACCGTAACACAACGTAATGGCACACAAGCTTAAAAGAACATAGTTCATGCAAATATAAGGGACTGGAATGAAAGTCGGTTCCCGTTCACTGTCAACCTCTGAAGAATTTTCACTTGTATCATTAAGAGTTTTTGCAAAATCTAAACTTGAAAATAATCCAATCATTTTCCATTATCATGAAGAAACACTTGGACACAAAACTGTAGATTCACAAGTCACTGTATGGCTAAAAACTAGACCTTTTTCAACAGTTCACGTAAATAAGAATTTCAACAAAAACTTTCTAGATTTAGACAAAGAAAGTAAAGCAAGCAGCAGATATAATTACAGACACTATCAATGCGTACATGACTATAACTCTGACAGAAACGAACTAGAGTCATTTCGGACTTTTGCACTTAATATAATCGATTCGCAATTATCTCTTTATCAGCTCAGTACATAAATGTTTTAGGTATCTATTCGCCATTAATGGTTGCACTAGCTTAGAGTGGCTCGTCGGACACAACAGTGGATTAAGGGTTGTCATGTGATGAAGAGGGCTAATGGATTTTGCTAATCAACAATAGCGTTTGGTCGAAGTGTAGAAATTCATTGGTGTTTCGTCTTTGAGCCTCGAAAAGCATGTGGTCCTCTGTATAGTTTGTGGAACCTTGATTAGAATGGTAATATTTTGTAAATAGTAAAGTACTTAAGAACTGAAATTTATTTGCGGTTAATGAATAAATCTCTTTAGTGCTTTTCATACATCGCTAAATAATGATTGGATATTAAAAAAAATATATATAACCTGATTCAATAAAATGGCTTGCTGAAAGAAAAAAAAATACGAAACATTTTTGCGAAAATGACGAAACAACGCTTGCGTTGTGTTTTGAACGTAAGTCTGTGAGCGTTGTGATCGCCTCTGATTGCTGGATTGCTTACCATCAGGTGATCCGTCTGCTCGTTTACCGGCTAATACCATAAAAAACTTGAGAGGTTACTTAGTTCGATCGATCTTCGTGTCTAATAAAGGAGAATTTGATTAATCTTTTGCCGGAGTCTGTGTTTCCTGATGGATATAACCTGGGTATCTTCAAAGCCCGAGTGAATAGGTTGCTTATGGGCAGACGTGTTCCATCGTAGGCCGCATCATCACTCACCATCAGGCGAGATAGCGGCCAAACGTCGACACATTAAATATAAAAAATAAAATCAACACCAAAAATATAGGTATTAAATTGGATTATGAAAGATAGCTTTTACAACACGTGATGAAAACAAATTCCGAAAAACAATTTGATTTCACGCCAACAAAGGTTAACTTAATACAATGTCATGTTTATATACAATGTTATCAGAGCGAAAAACTTGATCAAACACAATACTGAACCACAATCATCTAAGTCAAATAATAATAGATGAGATACTAGTTGATAACATTGAATATTACAGAATTCTCAATATCACACTCGTTCGATAAAGTCATAATCAATCACACTGATTGCCGAAAGTTCAGCTCCAAATGTTAGTTTATGTTTGTCTCCGCTTGTAAAAGTACGGTTTTCACGAGTCATTGCAGCTACAGTTGTAACTCTTACATCTTTGCTAAAATCATCAGCAGTTTTATCATTAGTTTCAAGTTCAAAGTGATGGACAATGTCGAGGTTATCAATGAAAGCTTATCGTTTGGTGCTCTCGAGGATTGACGAAGAAAACAGCATTATTAACTGTACAGCAGAATTGAAAAAATTGGATCCAATCTTCGTTCCTATCGGCTATAAGTGCGTCCACTACATTCTGATGGCTGTGTGCTTCGCTACTCTCATCTATGGACTTGTATCTTGGATCGTCATCAGGAAATTTCGGAATTTCAATAACTATGTTTTTCTCAGTGGTATTTTAGTGAACATTATGCGTCTCATTGTAATCTCGGCTTCCCTGTTGCACTACGATTTAATCAAGGTTATTTACAACCCTTCTTTTTATTACTTTATCTTACTCATGGTGTATTTGACTTGGGTTTATAATAACTGGTTGGTCGTTATGTGTCACATGTTTTACGTTGATATTGTTAAAGTTTTCCGTAAAGATGGTAAATGGAAGCTGTTGAAATGTACTCTCTTTGCATGGTTCTTGCCTCTTGTCATAATGTCTCTATGCCGAGTATCCTTAGCTTTACTCGTCGGGAATTTTGAAGATGTCGTTGAAAAGGTGATAATTATTTTGATATACGTTCTCATTTTTACTACTTGTAACGTTTTACCTTCGATCTATAATTCTTTTGTTTTTCTTAAGGTTATTTACTCTTTGTTTATTAGTAAAAATAAGAGTGGGTATATTGGTAACAGGTCGTTTAGAAGGAGGGATAACCTAAGGCGTTTGTGTACGGTCTCTGCTGTATTTATTTTGACCAACATAGTAGTTTTGACTCTGACTCTCTCGTTTTGGGAGATAATTGAAATTTCGCGTATAATAAGAATGATTATGTTAAGTTTACAAGTGTTAGTGTTTTCGTTGTTTGTACCGTTTTTGAAGAGTAATCGACTTTTGTGGCAGGAGTATCTTGAGAATCGTGTGCTGTGGACCCTAGATGCTTAGATTTTTATAAATAACTAGCTGATGCCCTCAGCTTCGCTTGTGTGGATTATGAACTTTTTGACTAATAAAAGTAGCTTAAGTTATTCCTTGATATATTAGCTACCTGCCACTAAAGTTCCTGTCAAAATCGGTCCAGCTATTTCAGTGATTAGCCAAGACAAACAGACAGACAGATAGATAGACAATAATTATAAAAAAATATGTTTTTGGATGTATCGTATGTATATTCATATTATACATGTAGTAAAACGCAGTTAGTTACTTTAATATTACAAATAGACACTCCAATTTTTATTATGTATATAGATAAATTATTTGTTATAAAAATTAAGATGAATTGATTTTCTTTAAACGAGTTACGTGTATTTACTGTGATTTAATATATTTACATATAAATTCTTGTTTTGTTTTATAGGGAAAAAACGTGAATTACATTTTTTCATTTTTCATTACATTTCCTACAAGGCGATGTAATACATATGTGTTTTCTCTATCGTTTAGTTTTAAGTATAAATAATTTTAGTTATTTTTAAAATGATTATAAGAATAAACGAAAAGTATAATTTTATTATAACTTTGTTATCGACTAAATCCCGTAACTGTTTGACTAGGAACATGACCAGTTTCAAGCCATGCTACAGGCTCATACTCATGAGCAGTATTCGGCCCACGACATGGCTATTGTCTCGCGTTGCTACTGAAACTAGTCGTTCCTCATCAGACAGTGAGTAAGCCGATAACATGATAATGAATTTAGAAAATATAATCGTTTGTAATAAACCAGAATTCATTACAAACATGTACTAAGTGTAAGTTTATATTGTGATTAAAATGTTTAGAGTTTGGTTAAATAAATGTTGTGTCCAATACTAACGTGAGTGTTATTAAACAAATACTTATCCTGTACCGAATATCAATTAGCATTCTTATTCTTATAAAACATGAAATTCCTAGAAAATTTTTATTTTTCTATATTAAGCTTGTTCCATGAACTTGTTTGATTAAAAAATCAGATTCTTAGAAAAAATTTGCTCATTTTAATATCTTAATGATCGGAATCGATCGAGGGATTATATTTCTGAAATGTAATAAAATTTCATGATAATATTGTAGTATTGGTATGTAGAGTATGTACTGGGTTTTATTTATACATGTAGTTTGTAGATCTACGACTGCCTTGTTTGTCGAGTGGGTGCAAGTGCGACTGCTGGGTCTCGGGTTCGATTCCCGGGCCGGGCAAAGTATAGTTGAGCTTCTTTGAAAATTTCTCAGTAGTAGCAGAGTCTGGAATTGTACCCAGTGTATGGCAATAGGCTCACCCCCTATTATATGGGACTTATAACACAAATAGTGAAAAGTTGAGCTGTATAATGTACAGTGCCTACCCCTTCGGAGGTAAAAGGCGAGACGATGTACATCTGTCCTTTTCACACCTCCGCTTATCATTAAAAAGTTACCGTCACACTTGAACTACGGACCACGTAGAGAATGCCATTCGGCATTAAGCCATACTTTGTTCAATTGCACATAAAGTGTTAAATAAATAAATAACATGATTCACATTACATTTTAAACAAAACAATTCCAAAAAACAGGACTACTTCCACCCACTACCAAACCATGGTCACCCTACCCGCCCAATCTGATTGGTTCGTGCCACCATCGCTTAGTGGCTTCTAATTTGATAGAACACGCGTGACAAGAAGCCCATGGCGCGGCACCCTATGGTTTAATCACTGCCACGTCATAGTAAAATGTTAAAAATAGCACCAAAGACAGGAGCTTATGTAGGTGTGAACATCATTAATATTTTGCTTTTGTTCTTCGTAAACTAATTTGTCTCCTGTGGACATTAATTTTATTTTAGGTTGTTTTTGGAATACAATGTTTTGATTGTTTTAAGGGTTAGGCTAGATTATGGTTCTCAACTAGTCCGTAGATCTCCGGTGGTCCGCAGAAAGCAAAATATAGAGCGTGAAATAAAAAGATGTACACAAGACAACATAAAAATACCATGGTTAAAGCTCAAATAAAATGTAAGTATGTCATAACTGAGAGAATCTGGTTTCATATCAAAAAAAAAAAAATTCAATATGGAGAAAAAAAAAAAAAAAACAATAATCAAAAAGTCACTATTTTTATGAAAACGTTAGGACCACAGTCATGAAAAATAGGAATAGAAATACATATTGTTGATGAACCAAAAGAGGTGTGTAAGAATCGTAGCAATTGGCGTTCCATTGTCTCTGTCTACCCCCATGGGAGACGGACTTGAAGTTATATTGTATGTATGGTCCCTGGCCTAACAAAAATACCCCAATGGGAGCCAGGCGTGAGGTTATGTTGTATTTATATATAGTCCCTGGCCTGACAAAAATGTTAATCAATGATCCTTGGTCAAAAAAGGTTGGGAATTACTGGGCTAGAGATAGATAGTACCCATATGGATTGTGTAATTGTGTATGTCAAAGTGACGTAATACTAGAATAAATTTGTCCCCACACCTACTCTTCCCATGAGTGTAGTAAGGGACTAATTTCTACACGTAGTGCATGAAATTACAAAAAAAAAAAAAACGAAAATACTTTGCCTTGCCTACCCTAAGCATAGAATACAAGGACCTCTCGTGAACTCCTCAATCAACGCGACAGTAACAAACGTTCACACATTCAAATCTGCCTCAAAATAAATAAACAAAAAGAATTCATTCTTCACTTCCGAACTGTATAATGTAAACGACAATTTGTTTAACAAAACATGTCACCTAACAAATTGTTGAGGCTAAAGTTGACAGCTGTCAGTCATCGCAGCGTTTTTGGCGGGACCGCGGCAGCCAACAGCCAATCAGGGGCGGCGAGTGATCGCGTTCGGATACGACGGCCAAGGATGACATGTTGGGATGCTGGATGAATGATTCGGTTGGTTTAGTCGATATAATGGTATGGTAAATTGTTTTTTTTTAGTGAGTGATTTTTTGCCGGAGTCTGTGTTTCCTGATGGGTATAACCTGGATGTGTTCAAAGCCCGAGTGAATAGGTTGCTCATGGGCAGATGTGCTCCATCGTAGGCATCATCATGACCAACAGGCGAGATAGCGGCTAAACGTAGACCCATCAAATAAATAAAAAGAGTGATTTGTTATATACGCGTATTTGGCCAACCGAACTGATTAGGCTCTGAGAAAAACAGCGCGAACTAAAAGTCTAGCAAATAAACCGGGCGTGAGTCAGTAACACCATTGGTATCAGTGGCTATAGGATACGTTAACTGCTTACCATCAAGGGAGCCATCAAAATATTACCCACCACAGCGCACCAACTACACAAACTCGAAAACCTAATTACCTTTTCAAATAGGGATGATGACGGGGTGTGAAAATTAAATTAAATCTATTTAGTCCGTCAGCTAGGTAAGGAAAAAATATTAGACACGTATTTTTTTATTTTGTCGTAAAAGATAATAATACTTAGATAAAACGAATCAAAGTTTAAGAGTGAAGAGAGAGAGTTAATACGTCATTTCCACGTATAAACGCGCCTAGAAGTGACGTCACGCGATATTTCAAATCAATATAATATCTCCGAAAGAATTCGTATCCCTAAGAAGATTAAAAATACGTATATAATATTTCAAAGCAATGTACAAGACGGACATTAAAATAAAAATTATTCATCTACCCTATTATCAAAACTCTCACACAAAAAAACAGTTACTTATCTCCTAAAATGGCGGACAAAAACTTTCTTAAACTTTTAGCGTAACATAACACTATCATTGTACGTAAAAATAGGTGGTTATTTTATACCTATGTGTGCTCCTTGGAAACGGGGAAAGCCTATTAGAATTTATACGGGTTACTTTCTCGTGAGCTCCAGTGTAAGTAGATAAAAGCATCATAGGTCCCGGCGCCCGTCGGAAAATACGCGAGACATTTTATTAAGAACCTCTTGAAAATTTCTCGCCGAGAGAAACTCTTTTGCAGTTATTTTTGCGTTTTAGGGAGCGGATTCCTTTATTTTGGGAGTTCTTGTTTTGTGGTTTTATGGATATCCTGGATTGAATTTGGTAGGTTTGTTTTTTATTATGGTTTGTTCTCGTTATTAAAAATATCTAGTGATTTCCCGGGCGATAGTTTGTTAGATTATTAATAATACTTTGTTATTAATAATTACAGTAACATTAATTAGGTCGTGCATGGCTTTGAATGCTTTTCCACTAGAGATGTGGTATGTATGTAGCTACGAAGATGTAATAGCTAAGCTGTGAACCGTTATGTGTGGAATGTGACCGTTTCCACTGATACTAAGCTATGCAGCTGCGCGAGGAAGATGCGCAGCTTGAGTATTCGATGTATCGATAGTAGGGAAGCTATCCATAGCATGCATCTTTCCATATAAAAAAAGTAAACAATAAAACAAGCATATTAAAAAATAAATTTAGACGCAGCCCTACTTAACCATTCGAGGAAAACCATCCCACACCACATTACTGAATTTTATTAATGAACAATAAAAAGACAAGAAAAATCAAACACGTTTCCTCCCAAAAAAACTGACAACCCTATCGTATGTTCCGCTTGACACCGACTTTAGGAATACCGTCCCAAAATATCAACCACCACCTTTTAGACGTAGAAATAAGGTCCAAAATCGCTTGGCAGGTTAATTTTGGGGGGTAGAGGTATATTAGTATCCTTTTCCTTTAATTATCGTTAATGACGATCATGGTGGGAGTTCTATTTTTTTTTGTTCGGTGTGTCAACGACGTATATGATTGATGGTAGTTCCAGCCAGTACTCAGCAGTCGGTTTTGATCTAAATATGTTAGTTAGTAAGAATTTATTTGCGGTTTTTTATTGAATTTATGGATAGGCAGATCGTTTTTAATCGGCCTATCTGGAAGTTAAATTAAATGTCGTGATGGCCCGGAGGTTTAAGACGTCCGCTTCTCAAGCATGCGGATGAAGGTTCGAAACATACCAAGACCAATGTGATTTTTCCAAGTTATATGTACTTTCTAAGATTATTTAGACACCACTGACTGGCGAAGAAAAACCTCGTGAGAAAACCTGGGCTTATAATTTCTAATTATAAGTTTGAAAACCTGCATTGAGCAAGTATGATGTTTAATGCTCAAACCTTCTCCATATAAGAAGAGATTATTAGTGCCTATTAGTGGCCACTGCTGATAGGAAGTATGTTTACGATGATTCTTGTATTTCTCGAAAACACCTGTAAACTTGCAACCGGAACGTAGAACTTTACAAGATCGATACAAATTAATGCAACAACGTGTTGCAGACGGTGCAGCGTGCAGCGTGTGCTCGCTGCAATAACAATGGCGATGATAAAACAATAATACTATCGTTACAACATCTATAAAATATTGAATTGTTACTGTGACCACACATTATGGAAACTTTGGAAACGTCTTATGTGGTTTTGGTCTCCCTGTTAATAAACAAGAAAATTTAATCAGGATAAAATACGGGTAGATGCCTAATTTTTATTTTAATGTTCGTCTTGTAGATTATTTTAAAATATTCGACACGTAAGTATGTTTTATTTTCTTACGAAAACAAATACTTTCGTAGATTATATATTAATCTTAGATATACAAAAAGGTGGTAAGCGCGTTGCAAGCGCGCTTGCAGCCTTTTTTTCCAAAACAATAACCCCCGTGCCGGAACCGAGCTAGAGCCGTGCTTGTTAAGCTTAATTCACTCAGTCGTTTTTCTTGAAATAATTAAAAAGAATTTTTTCGTTAATATAAGGGAAGCAGTGACGTCATCAGTATAAGCAAAACTTTTAAATTTATTTTTTAATAGTCTTTAATCACACAAATTATCCAACAAGCATACTTATTCAGAGTCATTCTACTAAAAGCCATAGTAAATCACACAACAGTTATTCAAGTCCATACAAAGTTCGGTTCACGCATAGCTCTTTTGTTACGGATGTCGCATCTTCTATGGTTTAATTAAGGTAGTAGACCATACCGATATGGTCAATTTTATATAACTATAGTTTATTGATTGCACATATTATTTTATTGTCGGCAATAAATCGTGGAATGCAGTTAATTACATTATTTTTTAGATTGACGTGTTTTAAAGAACGTGAAAGAAAGCAACGTCACGCCTTTTATCCACGAAGGGGTAGGCAGAGGTGCACATTATGGAATAATGTATTTGTAATGAGAATGTAAAGTAAATTGATGAATTACTGCACGGTTGGTGCGGTGGTTGGGTAACTACTGCCGTGTAACGTGTGGCGGGATCGATTCACGGAGCAATCCTCTTTATGTGTACAAATTGTTATTTCGGCTCTGAGTGCCATGTGCATGTGAAATTGTATGTTTGTAAAGGCACTCACGACACAGGTAAAAATCCTAGGTTTTTTTTTTGAGAGGGGAAAATTATAAAATGACTTCTCCCGACTTGGACGAGACGGTAACGTTTCTTATTTTAAAAAATGTGCCCAGTATATGGCAATAGGCTCACCATCACTAATGGGACTTCTAACATAAATTATGAAAAGGTTATGTACGTACATTGTACAATGGCATTACATATCATAATGCACCTACCTACCCTTCAGGGATAAAAGGCGTTACAATATATTTTTTGGTTTCAAAACCAAAAATCACAAAGCCAATCTGTAATCGAATTAAGGTTACAACGATCCGTAGTCTCCATTTTGTTACGTTAACAAGCTATTCTTACGTCTAATAATATACTTTAATTAATAGTGCCCTCCATAAGGTAAACATTAAGAGGGAGAGGGACATTAATCATCCTCAGACGACATTCTTGTTTGCGACGAAAGAGTGCCAGAGGAGGCTGAGGAGGGCCAATGTTTTGCCAAGAATGTTTGGTAGTTCGCAAGTTTGCAGCGTTTTAAAACTCTTGTTGAGTTTTAGAGGAGCTCGTAATTGCTTTTCATTAGTGGGTGGGACAATGTAGTATTATGTTATAATGCTTGTTTGAAGATGAATGGGGTAGTAGTTAGGTAACTTATTTTAGTGACTGATATAATAGGTATATAATATATTTCTAAGAAATTTACTGATATATATTTGGCTTTACGGATATATTTATATCGTTGACTGCCCTGTTGGTCGAGTGGTTGCAAGTGCAACTGCCGGACAAGGTGTCTTGGATCCGATTCCCGCTCGGGCAAAAGTATTACTGAGCCACAAATTGTTGTTTCGGTCTGGGTTTCGAAAATTTCTCAGTGAGTACTTGTATGTTTGTACGCAAGCGTTGTTTCACGTCGGTTTTCTGTGAGGCCGTGGTATCACTCCGGTCGAGCTGACCCATTCGTGCCGAAGCTTGGCTCTCCCACACTTGAATATTTGAAGTACAACTTAAAATTGAGTAGCATTTCAGTATTCGGATGTTAGTTATACTAAGTTAAATTAAACTTTTGACCTTGTTAAACGTTTAAACCATTATAATTGGCTTTAACAAATTAACCATGAATGATTCACCAGTACTGACATAGGGGACAAGTATATTAATGAGTCGGGCATCGAATCTGGGACCGACACGCCTACGACGCACCCACGTGGCGTAGTGCTTTGTAATGGTCATAGCATTAGTATTAGTCTAGGTTTTATGAATATGCTAGATTTTATCATAGTCTTTTGTTATGTGTGGTGTATCTAATTTACCTATTTACATAATTATTATATAATTATAATTTATGAATCTCTAGTCTTTTTGAAGGTTTACTTTTGTCTTCTACAGGGCTTGGCTTCAATGCTTAGGTCACGTAAATGATGATGACTTTTTTAGTGTGACGCAATTAATCTTTGGTCTTGATTTTATTAAGACCTATTCATAAGCGAACTGCCATAGTAAAATGGGCCAATGTCCTTTGAACTTTAAATCGTATGTCGTATGATATATTTTATATCGTCAATACAAAAAGGTGCTAAGCGCGTTGCCAGTGCGCTTGCAGCCTTTTCATATTGTTTTCAAAACAAACACCGCCGTGCCGGAGTCAATCAGAACGGCTTCAATGCTCACGTCACGTCAATAATGACAACTTTACGCAATTAAAAATGGGATATCAAATCATCTAAACGTGTTAATAATTTAGTTCTGTAAATTATTCTTACTTCATCCAAACCAATCGCATTTGTTATAAATATAAAACATCATATATCACTTTCAAACGCCCCCTTTAACTTAGAAACCACGACCAACGCTCCCATTTTCTTCCCCCCACAGTTTCTTTCAACCACAAACTCATTTTTTCCATTCAATTTAACCAGCTAGTAAGTATCGGTGTTAAGTTAAGCGGGTCAAACCGATTCTACTGTTTGATCCACAGTATATGGGTCGGCCACACCCGCTTCCCGGCGCTCCCACGTTGCCTCACTTAGCCAGTGTTTACACTGACTACCAGTTTAATTTGATACCTGAAAGGTTCTTTGCTAGATTAAAAAGGAAATTATGTAGGAATATCTAGGCTTCACGCGAAGCTTTTGTTGTAAAGATAAGAAGTACTAAGAGTGCGCTTTAAAACGATGGTAACGCCATCCTATGATAGCAGATTGGAGATGTCATTATGGAGAGCGCTATAAAGGATATTAATTAATAATGAACAAATAAACAGAAGGCTTAATACGAGTTTGTTTTACGTTTAACGTGATCGAAATGATAGCGCGTTGGCGCTCTGATTGGTTGGTTCGTTCGCGCCGTCCATTTAGAGCGCTGAAATGCGTTCTTGTTTCGTTTTCATTCAACGTAAAACAAATTCAAACTAAGGGTACAGTACAGTACACGCTCATTAATTAATTTTATTAAAGACTTTTTTGTTCAAGAATTCAGTTTAAAGTTTATAAATTATATCAATTCACTGTACAGTTCAACATAAAGTAAGTAAAAACCTTAGCCTAAATGCATTTGCAACATCATAGGTTTTACTGTTTAATGCATATTTACATTATAAATCGTGAGATATACTTACGGCGCATTCCAATAAACTACCGATCGGTAAATTTGCTTACGAGCCGTAGAATTTTGACATAAGCTCCATACAAAATGTGTCAAAATTCTACGGCTCGTAGGCACATCTACCGATCCGTAGATTATTGGAATGCGCCGTTAATTAACTAAAAAATCACGGTTACTAACGAATATTAATGTAGAAAAGCTCTACTAGTTTCGAGTCACAGAGGGACTCATTATCATGAGCAGCATGCGCAGACGCGGCGACGTCGCGCATCTTACTCACTCAAAATTAGTAGAGCTTTTTTTCGGCGATCACTTTTCAGTAATAGCACAATAAAATTTTAATTAACAATAAAATATCGAATATAACTAAATCTTAAGCCCTATTATTATATTACTATTTAAAAGACACTTTAATATAATCATAAATAATAATAATAATATGCATGATTGCATCGTCGTGATGTCGTGAGTTTGCGTGGTTGATGTCTGACATCTGTTGTGTGGGTAGATATTAATTTCCTTATTGTATTACATACCATTAGAAATAGCTGGACAGACACGCAAGTGTCATTGGTAAATGGTAAACATCACGCTGTTATTCCTCGAAGGGATAGGTAGAAGAGTAATTGCTGTGCGCTAGTTTTCATTTTTAATGTTATCACGTGTATACAATGGACATACAATATTATAATATTTAAATAACATCAATGCTATTTTTCCTTAACAAACATTTAATCCTTTTATTCTGAAATTCAACTTCCACCTAAGTAACTCCACCGTCTAACAGAAAACTAGCGTGAACCCACGCTTGCGTGTGAGTCAGGTTATCGGAGGTCCAATTCCTCCATTACTCAATATCCTCGATTCTCAAATCCTCAGTCTCCAGATCCTTAACCACCAAAAGGCCGACAACGCATTTGTTACTCCTCTAATGTTGTGGGTGTTCATGGGCAGCATGGTCCTTGGGTAGCGTCAATTGCTTACCATGGTGATCCGTCTGCTCGTTTGCCAGCTTGTACTATTTCTGTCATTTAATTAGTATCTGATGTTCAGCAATTAGTACTTGCACTCGTTACTAAAACTTGTAATAGAACTAAAAATTGTAAGTATCTTGGCACAATTCCTGCGTTCAAAACCACCTTTTTTTGGGAACAAAATACGAAGCCACAACTTAAGACGTTACCACAATATCATCCATATTCTCACCAAGCCACAATTAGAAAAACTTCCGTAGTAACCATCTCACCAACTACTCGTAGATATTAGAACTCATGGCGCTTGCAACAGTGCCGAAATATCGGAAACTCGCCAAAGTGAATAAACATGGTAAATATCCCGTCATAAGTTCTAATAATAGTGTTAGTGACCATGTCAGTTTAAAAACTTATACTCGTAGATAATTTTCCATAGTTACAACAAGCAAAGGCGTCTCCCTCGTTAGTGGACGCGCCCTAACGTTGTGTGGCTCCGGCCGCGCCCAGAGCAGTCCGTGACACGCTATTATTGTGACTTTTAATTATTTTTAGGGTCACTGTAAACTGACGAGACAGCTCATGCTAGATAACTACGAGAGCCCATAGTTGGAACATATTACTGTATTAAAATAGACTAGTTTCCTACTGGTCAAATTCAATACTTTTTTCGAACCGTCAAAAACGATATTTTCTTTGAATTTTGTGTGAATTACTATATTATGACGTCATCAGATTTTTACGTCAAATAGCAGATTTATTTCTAGAAATTTAGCTAGTATAAATCGAAAATTAATTAAGTTTATCAAATTTATTAATGAGAATGTGATTATTTTTAAATATTTTATGGAATTGAAAAGTTGTAATAATTTATTTTTGACCGAGGATATTACCCAATTGTGGATCACGCTGTACGCTATGGATGAATTAGGGTCTCAGCACACATATGGGATCGGAAAGGGATCGTCACCGTATCGCCTCGAGCCGTTCAGAATGGTTTGTATTAAACTCCCTACTGCAACGCACACTAATCGGAATAATAACGTAATCGCCTCGCCTCGGAACAGGCTCCGAACTTGAATTCCCGCGCTTACGGCTCATCGTCCCCGCGCTTACGTTTCTCCGTCCCCGCGATTACGTCTCTCCGTACCGACTAACTATCGTGTTAGTCTAGTCGGTGTCGCCTAGCCGTAGCCGAGTTGACGTACAGGCGCTGCTGATACGCTTTCGTTACGTGCATACGGTAGGTTGACGCCTGGTTGACAGCGAGGCGAAAGGCGTTACGGTTACGATCCCTTTCCGATCCCATATGTGTGCTGAGACCTTTAAAGTGATATGAATTGATTTGATTTGAGTATAGAGAATGACTTTAAAATGGAATTGTAACTGGTTTGATAGTAGAAAAATGCTTCAGAAGGCTTCAAAATAGATCTTACACTGCGTAATATTAAACCTATTATTAAACAGATCGAAGTTCTAATGATTAACTGCCGTACTCAAAGACATTTAATGATTACTTAAATTATTCCTTAGTAACGATTTTGTTCCGAAAACAATTGCTAAGGACTGGATTAAGTAACCATTAAATGACTCTGAGTGCGGCGGTAAGTACCGCAAAATAAAATTTGTAGAGATTATGAAACAAAAACGTAGAAATACTCTTGGTTCACATAGAAATCGAATATATTATGGCAAGTAGGACAATTCCTAGACTCGCTACATTGAACATTCATTGAGGAACAATGAAATGACTAGTATGATACATTGTTTAGCATCTAATAGATAATTTGATGATGCAGAACACAGGTCATAATATAATTATCAATCTTACGCATCGAGGATGAATGAAATAGGAATTTATCACAGCCTAGGAAGAGGTGGGAGATATAAAGAGATTTTTCTGTGAAACCTTCCTTGAAAACTGAATTTCAGAGATTCTGGAATGAGAGAAGATGAAGAATAATCTTAACTGTTGGTAGAGCTGAGCTTCAATTGTGGAAAAGCCATGCTTTGGCACGAATTCGAAAATCAGCATGACCGGAGTAATATACTACGGCCTCATGGAAAACCGACGTAAAACAATTGCATTGTATTTCGTTGTGTGAGTTAGGTTACCGGAGGCCCAATTACCCCCTTCACTATCTTTACAATCCCCGATTCCCCGATAACCCTTAAATTTCTAACCCCCAAATGCCACAAGCTTAAACTTACGAAAGTAGAGGAAATAAAAGATATCGGTATAAGGTTCGTGGTGGCCCCTGCAGTCTCCTAGTGGTACTAAGATTTCTAAGAGAATGATGTGTTCTTCTATGATAAACGTTTTCAAAGCACCAATAACTTGATAAAAGGGCATACACCCCCAGCAGTGGGCGTGAATAACATCATAACTTCTAGCACTACTAAACATGAATGGATGAACCGCGGTACACTAAAAGCGTTACTCATAGATAATACCAATTTTCTGCAATTACATATTTATGTACAAATCAGACAATGTACTTGATAGCAGTTATCATCTCTCAGTGCCTACTAGGACCATTAGAGCACTGATAAAGCGATGATGGTAAACATCGATTAGGTCAGCAAAGCCTGAAATATTATCACTTCAGTTACTTTTTGTTAGTGTTTCAGTGTTGTGCTATCTAGAATTTTTGTGTCAGTCGTTTTTAATTCTTCTCTTTTCCATTTGAACATGAAGGAACAGTGTGAGAGCATCTGAATTCGCGTGCTATAAAATCTCCTATAGTTGAAATTGGACTGTTGTGATTACATCGATCAAGACAACGTTACATGGCCTGGTTCTTGCTGTATGCTATTCTATCTTCTGGACTTCTTTCAAGACTAAGATGCCGTTGGCATGCCTCAGACATTTATCGCGCGTGATCTCCCCTAATAACGCCTCAAAGTCCTCGTGCACTGAAGATGTCTCCATGACCTGCTATCTCGTTGCAAACTACGTATTATTCTCGATGATCCTGCTCTCATTCTTCTACGGAGTCATATCCTGGATCATCGTGAAGAGTTTCCGCAATTTTAACAACTACGTGTTCATGAATGCGATTTTAGTGAACATATTTCGTTTTATCTGCACATCGATAGTCATATCTAATTGTGAATTGACTGATGCCTTCATCATCTCGTTTTTCTCTTTTAAAAATATTGCTTTTAATATCTTTCTGTATTTTACTACAGTGTACAATTTCTGGGTAATAGTGATATGCTATGGGTTGTATGTGAAAGTTGTTAAGGTGTTTTATATAGAAGTTGAAAGCAAATGTATAAAGAGTTTCCTCTACGCATGGGGGGTGCCTTTAACAGTTTTGGTGATATGCAAACTGGTGTTGTTAATAATTCAAGCTTGTATTGAAGAAGAAAGTACTTATGAAAACGTGAGAGTGTATTATATCTATTCGTGTGTCATGATCACGTGTTGTATCATCCCTTCAGGTATAAACTTGACAATTTTTATTAAAGTGGTCCGCGCGTTATATTCCATGAAAGACCCGAATTCTGCTGTTACTAAAAGACAAAGAAGAATAGAGAAATTGCGTCGTTTATCAACGATTGTGTTAATGTTCTTTTTAAGTAACGTTTATGTGTTAACTTTTCTGATATGGGACGTTTTAGACTTAACCGTAGTTATAAGAGTTTCTACAGTTGCTATACAGATTATAACAAGTTCTCTGATGTTTCCATTGTTGAAAAGAAATAGGAATGTGTGGTGCGAGTATTTTAAGAAACGGTGGAGTAAGGATGAGACTTATACAGTAAGATCGTAAATATGTTGCATAGATCTCATATAATTGTATTAACGAAACAATGTAACCAAGAATTTTATTGTGAATCTGATTGAAAAAGAGTAACCTGTGAAGTTTCTTGCTCGTTCTTCTCTTTAGGAATCTACTCTTTGCAACAGACAATTAATAGTATATTTACTAGAGAACTGACCGACAGATAGATATTTTGATTTCTTTAATATTGTCTTGCAAGGACCGCCCGGAGGACACAGTTTAACATACAGTGGCGGTGTGCCCTGCGTGAGCTGAGCACCGCCAAGTCCTCAGGGATGTGGTCGGCGACGGCGATTTCGCGCCCGACACTGGTTCAAGCCATGGTGCGGAGCGAGAGGGATTGGGATGACGTCTCCTCCTTTTGCGAAGCAGTCATGCTAGCTAAGGAGGAGGCGGGGCAGAGAGGGAACAAACCTCCTCACGCCCCAGCCGTCGCGAGATACACTCTGGGCGTCAGGAATCGCAGGACGATCTCCGGCTACCGTAAGTGCGGGTCTGCGGATGGCGAGTAAGGGTAGCTCGCCGCCCGACCAGAACCAGACCCGTGCGTGCGACGCGTCGCGTTCCGCGCGCGCCTCAAAGAGCCATCAGACCACCACAGATGGGGCCCAGTAGGGGTGATGCCTGATCCGGAGCTGATGGACTACCTAGCGGGTATACCGGGGATCCGGCTCGTAAAACAGGATCTGTTAACGGGGTGGTTTTTAGTCAGTAAGAGTCTGACACTCCCTCTCGCCTGGTTACAAGGTGGGAGAAGTCATTGGATGATTTTCCCCCTAAAAAATAAAATTTTACTGACCGACATTGTTTGCACACATATCTTCACGCCTTTTATCCCCGAAGCTGTAGGCTTATAAAACGGCTCTTACTGCCGTTACTACAATGTAGACCCACTTTTCACCATTTTGTGTTAAGGTCCCATGTAATAGGGGGTGAGCCTATTGCCATATTCTGTAGATAATTCCAGACTCCGTGCTACTACCGAGAACAATTGCGAAATCCGAAAAAAGCCCAGTAATAGTTTGCCCAACCCGGGAATCGAACTCGAGACCCCTTGTTAGTTGCACTTGAAACCGCTCGACCAACAGAGGCAGTCATTTTGCTTATATAAGATTGTAATAATTGCTTTGAGATTCAAAAAGGCCTTCCTGGTCTATTTGAAATAAATAATTTTGGCGTTGACTTTGACTTTGATCATGAGCGTGAGGCAACAGAGAATGCACCTGTGTGTTTATATATAAGAACATGGTAATCTAGTCTAATTTATGTTTTGCTCATAAAAAATCGGTTATAAGAAAAAAAGATTTTGTAGATATAAAAAATAGGGTGATGGTTCTAGCTGTAAGATTGTAAAACTGTACAGTTAATGGTTTTGGTGAATGGTGTGGTTACAACTATACTGTGATAAAAAAATACTATTTTATTGACAACTGTTTCACAATATCTAATTAAATTGTTGTTGGCTTATAAAACTCTTACTGCCGTACTCAGAGATATTTAATCATTACTTTAATTATTAAAAACAATTGTGCTCCAAAAACTATTGCTAAGGAAAGTAATGGACTGGGTTAAGTAACCATTAAATGACTCTGAGTGCAGCGGTTAGATACTACATATAACATAAAATTGCATAAAATTATCCATCAGTTTATAGAACATTTATACTAACAGATATTATAAAGTATGAGATTATTGTAAAAATACATTATATATTTTTTTTATGAATCTGTTTTTCATTCTAGTTTGATTTGCCCAAAAATATACACATTTTTTTTACAAGAACCATACTTCGGGAAAGAACCTGTAAAAGCTGCTGATAGGTAGCTTTACCTAATCATATCACGATTTAATTGTATGCGTATCCTAATCAACGGCCATTATGTTATGACTCATAATCAAGTTCATAATCATGCGTCATGAAATAAACTAACAGGAAAATTGTTGCAAAAATTATTATTAGTTTGTTTGTTTAAAGAAAAAGCTCACGTTTAAGGGTGTTATCACAACAATCGATCTATACCCATGTCTACTAGTCTATTGATGACATCGATCGCCTAGTAGACATAGGTATCGATTGACTGGTGTGGTAGCTTTAATTGATCGACGGACACCGGTCGACAATTAACATTTTGTCTGACTCGAGAATTAAACCTGAGACTCTTTGTTTGGCAATCAAACTTACAGTTTTTCCACAGCCTGCTTTATTTTAAGTCAATTTTAACTACATTTGTTGAAACATCTACCAAGTTTTGCCACAATACAGGCTGTTCCTAATTACAAATTCTTACTCATCTAACAAAAATAGAATCACCATGATTATATACACAGAGTGGAATCATTCTGTCAATTACAATGACCATCCTGATTGGATAGATTAGGTTATGAAGGGCTTCCAAACGTCGGCTCGATTGTGATAAATGACCACCCCTGGGGAGGGGACATTTGGGGTGTAAGGGAGAGCCTATAAGTTCTTTTTTAAACGAGGTTATTTGCTGTTGTCTGGTTTTTGCATTGGACTGAATTTGTCGTTTTTGGAATTTTGTATTTTGTCTGTGAAGTGACTGAAGTGAACTCTTGTTGGTGCAGAAGTAGTTACATAAAGATGCACAATCGTTTTTTTTTGGTGGCTTCATTTGCCGATTTGTGGTTTTATAATAATTTTCATAATAATTTTATGACATCTCCCGCCTTGGGCGAGGTGAGAGAGAGTATCAGACTCTTACTGATGAAAAACCACACCGTTTCTACTCCTGCTTTTCGAGCCGGAGCTCCGGTAAACCCGCTAAGTAGTCCGCAGCTCATTTTTTGTGCCTTAAGTGACCGATTTGTGGTTGTATTATATACTTTCATTATAATTTATGAGGTACTCTCAAGTTTGAACAGAAAATCTACTAAAACTGCTTCTAATAAAGGCGATAAATATTTTTAGCATAATCTTCTCGAACTTTATCAATGCATGACAGTCAGATAATATCACGTTACAATACTGACCGATTAGACAGAGGTGCACATAATATGAACACCCACGTATTGCCAGTCATTGCATAAGCCTGTTATTGTTATGGCAAAGCTCGTCTAAGGCATTATTATCACTACTATTGCAAATAACATACTACCTAATTACACAAAGAAATGTATAAGAAAAGTGTGTATGTCTTTTTTTAAAAGTCTGGTAACGCACTTGTGTCTCATTTGGTGTAGCGGGTATGAGTGAAACTGAAAGACCACATCACATCAACAGTCTATAAGTGACCACTGCTGACCAGAGGCCTCTTTTCGCAGGTTTGAGCATTAATCACCACGCTTGCTCAATGCGGGTTGGCGATTTCAGACTTATAATTATTCGAAATTATAAGCCCAGGTTTCCTCACAATGTTTTCCTTCACCTGAACATTCTTTATACGTTAGCTATTAACTATAATAATAAAGAAATCGCAGTAATGAACCTTTGACTTGGCACGGCTTTGTTTAGATTTTTGTTTATGGATTAGGGGACAATCAGGCGTACGTGTCACCTAATGGTAAGCGATCAGCTCTGCCCATGAACACCCGCAACACCAGAGCAGTCGTAAATTTCATAATTTTTTAACTTATTCGGTTCTTATGATACCCACAAGAAAATTACGGATGATAATAAATGTCATATAAACGACACTAATCTAACCAACACCTAACTTAAAAACCACTCCCTAACACCTACACATATAAAGTAAGATCTTCATCAATACACTTAATAGCCCCCCGTGTCCACTCGCCCATTGTAATCACTTAGCGCATAAACTATCAGTTAAAAGGCAACAGTTACAGTGTGCTATCGCACAAGTGATCAGGTAATGGAAGCTTCCATTGCTGTGGATCGATGGTGTCACTCCGGCTTATTGATTAGATAAGCGGCAATGTAATTAGAAGTTTTGTGCCTTGTTAGTTGATTATACGTGGTCTATATTAAGTTTTATTGAAATGTTAGGGGTGTTAATTAATTTTAGTACCTACAGTCCTTTTTTATGAGAATGGTTTTTCATTTTATTTAATACTAGCTTCTGCCAGCGGTTTTGTTTACGTTCCCGTGGGATAAAAAGTATCCTATCACCTAAATCAGCTCATACTCTGTCTGTATACCAAATTTAATTAAAATCCGTTCAGTAGTTTCAGCGTTTTCAATCTTTGTCCGTCAATCAGACGGTTTTCATTTCAAATCAAAAAAACTTTCACATTTTAATGTGATATGTGTGACAAGCAAATTCATAGATAGGAGTAATGAACAAAATAAATATTTACTGACATAAAAATATTAATTTCCCTTAAAGAGTATAATTAAAGTTCGACAAATTCCAGGCGTCATACTATACTTCAAAGACATAAAAACCCATCCTGATCAATACACATACCAATATCAACAGCCTATGTGGCCACATAGGGTAGGTTTTTTTATGGAATAGGTGGCAAACGAGCAGACAAGTCACCTGATGGTAAGCGATCAGCGCCGCCCATGGACACCCGCAACACCAGAGGAGGCACAGGTGCGTTGCCGGCCTTTTAAAAAGGAGTATGCTCTTTTCTTGAAGGTTTGAAGGTCGTTAAGGAGGCGTGCTGATTAATGCATGAGCATTAATCAGCACGCTTGCTCAATGTGGATTGGCGATCTCCATCAATATTTTTCCTTAATTATGGAAAACAAAATCAGCAACCATGCAACTAATCAGGCAACAGCAATGCATTTACTAAGATCTTTCACTACAAATACTTCCTACAATTATCATTCTCAAACAATAACATGCTTTAACATGACTTAAACAAGCGTTTACAAGCAAAACCGCGACAATACGCGACTCGGCATTACGTGCGGACTGCCATAGACAATTCAATATGGCGCATGTCAGCTGTCACTTGCAGCCGAGCCGTCATAGTGAACGGACGTCCGTCGCAACCGTATCTTTTCAAATAGAAAATTAATTTCTACCTTATCTCACGGAAATACGGTTTAATATAAAAAGTATTATATAATTACTTGTGCGTTTTCAAATGTTGAAATGGGATTTTGGTTTGTTTTAGCATTTTTTTTGGGTATGTGAGGAGACTGCTGTTTTTAAATTTCCGTGTTGATTTGTTTACTTTCGTTTTGTTTCTATTCTTCATGAAGTTATTTTCAACATTAAATTAAAATCAACCAAAAAATAGGTATTTTGAAACAACTACAAATAACATTAGCTTCCGTGGATTTGCATGTTTCGGCACAAATAGGCCGGCTCGACCGGAGTGATACCACGGCTTCACAGAAAACCAACGCTTGCGCTGTGTTTCGTTGTATGAGTGAGATTGCTGAAGGCCCAATTATCCACCTTCCCAATTCCCGATTTCCCAACAAGCTTTAATTTCCTAACCCCCAAAAGGTCGGCAACGCTCTTGTAACGCCTCTAGTGTCTCAGGTGTCCATGGGCGGCGACGATTGCTTATCATCAGGAGATCCGTCGGCACGTTTACGTATAAAAAATTGAGATCCACATAATTATTCCGTTTAATTTTAAACTTCTTCAGTCGTTTTTACTGGACTTTTCATAGATGTTTTACAAATGTCTGCCTTTTGTTCTAGTTGCAAAACCATTATAATGAGGTAAGCAGGTTACTAGGGTACGAACACTCCAACAGTGCCCTATGCAGTATGGCCAAGTTACTACTTCCTTTCTGAGTGGTCGGCAGCTTTATTTGTTAGTTAGTTGTTTTTCTAGCTATAATGTAAGATAGCATAGCGTTTTTAAATAGGTCTTTTTAGATAAGACAAATGAAATGCAAAAATTCTAATACTATACTATTTAATATTTTTATAGTCGGGTAATATACCTAAAACTTTATTCTTAGTCTAAATATTACTGTACTGAAAACCGCATAAAAATGGTTCAGCCTAACGTGAAAAAAATGCGCAGAAACATACCTACCTACATACATACATACAGTTCAAACAAAGAACCCCTTTTTAATCACTTTAAAAGCAAAGCTGGAAAGTTATGTAACATTTTTGATTAACTTTCAACTTTCCTTCTTGAAAACATACAAAAAGTATTTATTTAACCTAGACTACTTCAATGTGTACACTAAAGCATATACATATAAATAAACAAATAAATAAAAAGAAAAAGGCTTATCTATCTACATTTCTTAACTTATATCATTAGTTTGAAAGTCAAATGACGCAAGTTTAGACTCTATGCCGTAACTCAGAACTTCTAAAATACTTATACAATCCAATTACCATCATTCCCACCCTCCCAATCCCAGATTTCCCAACAACAAATTCAACGCACTCGTAACGCCTCTAGTTTCGGGTGTCCATGGGCGACGGCGATTGCTTAACATCAGGTGATTCGTCTGCTCGTTTACCGGCTTATACCTTAAAAAACATCGTAATCTATGCTAAATACCAAAATCACTGTTGCACCATCTCCAGACTTATAAAACAGCAAAAATTACGACCAAAAAAACAAAGTCCCTTATTCTGTTACACAATGGCGTTTTAAGTATCATTCTTAATCGAATCATTCTCATTCCCCCCTTTCAGGAGCTTCAATAAAAAAGGAAAGTTAACACGAATCTCGGAAGGTCAAAATTCAATTGGCAGGTTGAGATAAGTTCACAAAAGGCCCGACTTTGGCTCGAGCCAATAACTTGTAGTACTCTATAGCTATTGTGCGTTATACACTGGCGAGCACGAGAAACTGGGAACTTTGTTCCAAGTTTGTGTTGTATTTTATCATTATTTAATTTCGTTGGTTTATTGTATTGTGTTGGATTTTATTGTATTATATACCTGGAATATAAATTGGAGTAATTCTGTCATGTTTTGATTGTTTTGTAAAGGGTTTGAAATTATTTAAGATTTTTACATGAAATGTTTACACAATCCTATAGACACGCATTATTTTATTGAACATTCAATATATTATATACTACAACATAATAGATAGTTACAACTTAACTAGAAAACTAAAAAAGATTTATTATTTACATAGCATCAAAAAATTTCATCGATGTCAATTGGGAAAGAACCCAGAAAGCTGACTGCATTGCCACGTGGCATGGCAATGTTTATCCTCTGACCGAGGAACAAAACGCATTATAGTTTTTGTGTAGTAACTATCGTGATATTAATTAGAAATAACGGTTTTTTCTCAATTTACTTCAAGTGACTTAGTTGTCAGTTTCGATTAATTCAGATCATGGTAAATTGATAAATTAATCAGAATAATAAAATTGGTTAGTCATGTTATTCTTAAGAAAAAGTAACCAACTGAGAGAACAGTTCTTTGCAACAAAATACTACCTCTACTAATTTAACTTATTCAAACAAGAATATTAACAAACACCAATACATTTATATGCCAAACTAGTTTCTAAAATTAACCGAACAAGAAGTTTATAAACAGAGTGAATAAATTTCCAGCCAAAACTTCGCCCGCGGCTGCATCGGAAATTCGCAGTACCTACCAGCAACTGACCAAACTTTCGGTAACAATTTTCATCGAACACGGACCGAACGACGTTTGGATAAAATTAACTAAAGCACTTTAAGGATTCATTGGGACCACAACTATTCCATGTTATGAATTTTCTTAATAATAATTATGTGCAAGTAACCTTTATGTTTTTCAGCACTTCCTTGTTTCGTGTATCTTCCACTGGTTTGTCTCTGCCCCACCTTTGGCTGGTGGGTCCTCTCTCCACCTCTGATTGGCAGCTTTAGCTGAAAGAAAATACCATGCGGCATTAAGCCCGCCTTCTGTACATATCATCACGGCCACAGCCTACAAGACGGCCACTGCTGAACATACACTTGTTCAAGTGATATTCAAAATGACCGATTAATTTCCTGTTAGGCATAATTCTCTGAACCAATCATGAGTCCCATGTACATATTAGGGTGAGCCTATCGCTGAGGCTAAAATTCCAGAAACCACGCTATCAGCGTATCACTGTATATCAATATAGTACCCTAAGAATGAGACTGCCTTACGCTTAACCGGCTTAAATAAACCAACCAGTCAGAGCGCCAAACGCATTCTCGTTTCGATTATTTTAAGCGTAAAGCAAATTCGTACTACTGATATAGTAATATACACGAAAACCCAATAAATAATCTACCTGACAAGGTCCCTTCTCAGAAGTAGCACTAAGACTCTTCAAGCCAGCACAAAATGTACTTATTAATAATTTAATTACGTCAGCAACTTTAATCATCTAAAGCATTTCAGTTTACCTTCGCCGTAGAAATTATGCTCAAATCCCGCCTGTAGTTTCCCAGCTTAGCCTACATAGTGGAAAATGTGGTAGAAATAATCTTCCTTGAATGTAATCCCGAGATATAACGGAACTTTGGACTGCAGTTCCTGTTAAATACTGTTTTAGTTTGCTTTTGAGTAAACTGTTGATGTTAGTCTCGTGGTATATTTATTGAGGAGCGTATATCTGTACTATTATTGGTTAGTGATGTTTTCCATTACTTAATGTTAAGGTGTTATAAGGTAAAATATGAGGTTCTCGTTAAACATACATACATACAGGTTAACCTGTTTGTATGTATGTTTAACCTGTATGACTTCAAGACACAGATTGAAAAGATGGAAAGGCAGAAAAATAATTATTTATTCCAACTTAATCTAGGAATCCAATACTTCATCCATCGCCTTCGACAATTGACTGCTGCATTTTTATCAAATATATGTCCTATAGTCGATTTTTACCACCACGAAAAATGGAAATAAGTAAAAGAATAAGTACCATGACTATTTTACGCCCTCCATAATACGTGATCTGACACCTCAATAATATAAAAATCTCCGTAGGTACCCTAATATCTAAACCTAAATGCTGCTCATAAATATGAGCCTCTGGCATGGCTTGAAACTAGTCGAGTTCTCCGTCAAACAGTTACGTTGAGTAACCCGATAAGCTAATAATTACCAAACCTAATTATTGAAATGTCGCGGCAGGCCCAGAAGGCGATGGCGGGAGGAACTTGACACCTACGACCTTTGGTAAGAATTGGCCGCAGAAAGCTCTACACTGAGAGGAGAGGAAGGAGGGTAGGGAGGCTTTTGCCCTGCAGCGAGATGACCGGCTAAACCCAAAAAAAATATCTTGAAATAACAAAATAAAATCCCAAACAATGTCCCCATAATATTGTCCCCACTTGCAAGGTAAAAGTAGAAAAACTCTCCCTTCCAATGGCTACGTCTCGTTCATTGTTATTTGTAGCATTTAGTTGTTGTCGCCCCCTTTACGCTGATTGAGTCCTCAGTAATACTGCTTGTTATTTTTATGAATATTAGCGTACAGGTAGATTTATTTTGTACGAGTATTGGGGCCAAGTTTTGTAGTTTTTGGGAATAGTTGGGCGTAAATGAAAGGTATTATTTGAAAGATAGGGTCTAGGTATATTTGATTTGAAGACGTGTCTTTTGAAGGATCTTGTAAAAAGCTTCGAAACAAAATAGAGATCGACTTGACCATCGCATGAAAACTAAAGTACCTATTACTTTTGTTGACATTTCTCCTATTACCTAAATTGTTTAGTCTATTTACATGATTACGAATTATGATAGTCTATTGCATGATTCTGTGCGATGTCCAAGTTGACCTATTTCATTTAAAACGTAAAATATATGTAATATTGATACGATAATAATTTGTACATAAGGTCAAGGAACATAAGATCCCTTGAGTAGGGACTAAATAAACTTGGTATTACATGGATTTCGCAACTTTGGACGGTATAAAAACTGAGGTGCGATACTTGGGCTTTAACAGAATGTTTTTGTTGGTATCCGAGTTTTTCCAACATAGATTTTATATTCCATAATCGAAGCCGATATTCAAAAACTTAAATCATCCTTTTCTATATTATAGAAGCTGATCTCCAATATTTTACTCTAATTGCAAGATCCATGAGCATCTACAAACAAATTAAAAATAAAACAGAATTTTCTTCAGCAATCCAAGTCCCTACACTACCTCTTTCACTATTAAAACACGGACAATTTAATTCCGTTCACTCTGAATGAATGAAAGAGTGAATGAATGGAACGCGCTAGTTTATTCCATTCATTCGTTCCTAACTTGCAGATCCACTTATCTGAGCTGAATAGACTAGGTTCTTTAAGATGCTTTAAATCTTTACTCAGACATTTTTTTATTATAGATCATTAAGCTTCTGGATTTGATTCTCGAGTAGGGCTTAACAAGTAGTGCCTATTGGATTATGTAATGAAAAATATTATAATAAGTGATCGTTAATATTATGTACCTAGAAATAATTTTCGTTTAGCGAGTGGATGAATATTTGTTGATATTTTGAGTCATCGAAGCCTGTATTAGGGTGCTTTTCCGCCAGAGATATGCTATACTACGTTGCTGTGGATGCGTTTGGCCTCCACCAATCAGTTTTATTGGCACACAAAGCACTGATGGAAACGGACTCCCCTAAGTTGTTTTTTTATATGGAAAGATGCGTGCTATAGATGCATGCTATGCATGTGTGCTATGGATGACTTCCCTAGTATCGATACATAACATACTGAAGCTTCACATCTTCCTCGCATAGCTACATAGCTCAGTGTCAATGGAAACGGTCACAAAGTTTCATAGCTTAGCTATTACATATTACCTTGACATTATGTAGTGACAATACCTCATTTATTCACATTTCTAATGCCGTACAAGGTTTAATGAACTTGGATTTAAAGTTTATAGTAACTATAAAGTACTGAATAGTGATCCACTTCTATCTATCAATGTGATTTGGTGTCTCTGTCTGTTTGTTAGCGAATTCAAAGCTACTGAATAATCAGGGGCATAGTCCTTTGATATTGGTAAAAAATATTACAGATAATTTATATATCTCGACAGGAAATGCCAGTGTAGAGACTCTGGTGTCCAGGGATGCTGCAATTGCATACAATCAGGTGATTTGTCGATTCGTTTGCCAGTACGTATGAGTAGGTACCTACGTCTACGAGTATACCTACATGTACTCTTAGGACGAGTTTGCTTTATGTTTAACAAAAACGAAACAAAAGCATGTTCGGCGCTCTGATTCTCGCACCGGCCAATCGCAGTATAATGAAAATCGTACTAAGGTTACTGATTCCGAAACGACCAGCTCCGCAGTTGTTACCAGGAACACCAAAGGAATGGTAAGTGTATTCACTAATTTATATAGAGTCACATCTTTGGTTGATATTCTAAAATTATACAAAACTAGCTTCTGCCAGCGGCTTCGCCTGCGTTTTTGTGGGATAAAAAGTCACTCACTCACACCCTGTCTGTATACCAAGTTTGATCAAAATCCGTTTAGTAGTTTCAGCGTGATTGAACATTTATATTATTAGTGTAATGCAGACATATCCGCAGGTATATCTAGTGGCACAATAAACCGTGGTTAGTGAGCATAGTTAGTGATACATTCCCTTTAGCTGACATTAAGTGTTGCGTGGGAGAGCCTCGTAATAAATGCCAGTGTTCATCCCGCATACCTCTGTTATTTGTAATTAAGGAAGGCCCAATCTTTGGAAGTTAAATTCTTGGATGTCATTGTTCTGTGGCCTGTTTTGAGGGTTTTGGTTGGGTTCTATGTTGTTTGGGAGATATTTTCAATGTATTTAAATCAGTGTAAGCCTTTCACTGCCAACAAAAAACTGTTAAATTCTTTTCCTCCACTAACGTCGTCAGCGTTGTTTGACAAGACCTCTAATGAGGTAAGTTAAATTTTAAGTCCTGTATAAAAATATTTAACTTATACCGAATAATGTAGTAAGGTGAGACTTTTCTGATCCGCAGCTGCGGACTACCTATCGGGTAACCGTGGGTTCGGCTCGAAAATAGGAGTAGGAACGTGTTGGGTTTTAGTCAGTTGGAGTCTGACACTCCCTCTCGTCGCGCCTAAAGCGGGAGAAGTAATTGGATGATTGTCCTCCTCAAAAAAGGTGGTACTTTTTTCGTACTTGTTTCAAGTTACCAATCAACCGATGTTGGAATGGCACTGGATAACATGGGCCATCGTAGAATAGTGGACATCATGTGGATGAGGTAAATTTACTATACATTAAGAAGAGAAGTTAAAGAAAATCCAAAAACGAATCTTATTGTGTATGTATAAAGTTTTGTTTTGTTTGGTGAACTATACTCGTATGTAGACTATCTTGGCGTCCTTGAGAAGGTATTTGTACCGAAAGACCAATATATCTTCTAAATTATCAGTGTTGTTCATCAATAAATTTTATCGGGCCTAAGGGCATCGTGTTACCCCCGTAACACATCTAAATCTTATCTGTTCCGTTTCTAGCTATTTTACTTTTTCCATTTTTACTTATTGCCAAGTGGGATTTCGATTGCCAAGTCCGTGGTGTAGTTGTAACAGTGATTGTCGAGTTCGTTCGTCGTCAAGACAATTCAATTTGATGTTACAAAAATGCCTAATTAAGGGTTTGATGCTTTGATTTTGACTTTGAGTTAGAGGGTCTAAAAAGTATTGAGTAACTCTTAAATTTTTTTGGTTATAAACTATCCAATGACTGATATAAATTGGTTGATCGTGCCATAAAGTTATACCGCAATTATAACCCTATAGTCTACAGAATAAAAGTGGAATTCGTCAAGCGTATATTATTCAGGATTGAACAGAAGCCCCCGCATCCCCGCAAACTTGAAAACTCTTCAAAATATAGATATGTATTGTAGTAATTTAGAACATATTGATATAATAAAACTGTTCAAATAAATAAATAAACTTTTTTAAAAAGCGCATTGAATTATTTTCTGATTCTATATCGTATAATATCATCTTAAAAGTTTTTTTTTTTTTAATTTATTTAAAGGGCTTTGTCGCTTGGCGACCATATCGCCCAGTGCAGGAAAAACAAAGTTTGGTTACTTATTACTAGCTTACGATCTACTTATCACTAATTTGTACAAGTGTTGTGCTTTATCGGACACTGGAAAAGCAAGCATGGAGTTACAAAGGCCAATGTCATTCACTCTTTGCGGACCAAAAATACTAACCCTAGTATTTTCATTCCGGGCACATTCCATCAAAATATGAAGGACATCATCAACCACTCCACATGAATCACAGCATGGTGACGGAACTTTTTTCATTAAATAATTAAACTTATTTGATGGAATATGTCCGGAACGGAGTCTTAAGGCGATAGTCATTAAATTTTTATTAAGGTCGCAGTCAATCCACGGAACCCGAGAAATCTCTGGCTGTATAGTTCGATACCAGATCCCCTTTTCTATCTTAAAAGTTAACACATCCATTCTCAAAAACACACACACATCAACAACAAAAATAACTTTTAAAAACTAATAAAAACACAAAAACGAACGAACATCGAAAAAATTCACTAAACGCAAGAACGCACTTATTACATTTGACATAAGAAAGCGCGGGAAAGCGGCCATGTTGAATCGATACCCATTGTTAGGTATCGTCGCGTTCAATCGAGCGCGAAAAAAGTTCCACGTTATAGCAGTTTGGAAGTATTTTTACGAATTGTTTGAAGTTTTTCTTTTCTTTTTATCTTAACATAGCGATTTGGGACAAAGATTTGTGCTTCTGAAGTGAGATATCAGGAAAACATTCGAAGATTATGGAATGATGTCACGTTAGTTTGTTTTAGTGCTGTTTTAATCTGTAGGTATGTTTAATTTTTTGTAGGCAAACGTTTTTGATATTCTGCAGGTTTGTAGCTTTCACTGACTAAGAAAAGCTGCCTCATTGTCGATATTCAAAAATCAAAGCATTTGTTTCAATTAATCCTTAATTAGGCACTTTTGAAACGTCAAATTGAATTATCCGTCACTCTGTCATTGAAGCTAGGTGCTCGTTCGCTCGCTCAAAGTGTAGCACTGTGTAGTGTATTAAGCACGGCTTAACTAACTACAAGTTCTGAAGTTTGGTTATCAAGTTAGACAAATAGATTCGACGAAATATTCAGATTGGTATTTTCAGATAACACAAAAAAATTACTACTCCTTAATCACGAACTTAAAACTGCTCCTATACAACAGTTACATAATAATATTCAAAATTAATTATTTAAATGCATTCCCTTTCTAAGCTATTAAATGCGTGTACCTAGATAAGTACTTATATTATTTCTTAGAACACGGAGTTTACGAGTGCTGCTTAACCCACATTCGCCACAACAAAGCGTGGTCATCATTCCTAATGCTAACTTATCTACGTATACGCCATTTGTAATTGCCTGTGCATGGCTGCAAGTACTTCAGATAATTTGTTTGAATATTATTAGTGTGACTGCCTCGTTGGTCGAGTGGTCGCAAGTGCGACTACCAGACAAGAGGTCTCGGGTTGGATTCCCAGGTCGGGCAAAGTATTACTGGGCATTTTTCTACAATGACTACAACAATACTTAGATAAAAAGAATCAAAGTTTAGGAGTGGGAGCAAATATGTAAGAACTGACGTCTCGCGACATATGAAATTGAAATATCTTCGAAAGTATTTGTTTCTGTAAGAAAATAAAATAATACGTGTCTAATGTTTTAAAATAATCTACAAGACGGACATTAAAATAAAAATTAGTCATCTACACTATATTGACCGAATAAGTAGGATGTGATTCCAAAAAAACCAGTCAACAAGTCTTCAAACTCTTGTCATTGAGACACTACAATGATACAATGAAGTCTTCATAATAATTCAGTAGATATACCTACATGTCAGCTAATGTGTCATAACCAGTAAATATTATTTCATACGTTAATGTTACGTAAACGTCAAACGTGAGATACGTTTATTAACGTTATAAGGTATTAAAATTATATTCAGATAAATCATGGGTGCTTTTTATGAGGTTTTTGGTGTGTGGTGCAAGTTTGAAGCGGGTAGCGGTTTTATTGATGAAGTGGTTAAAAGAATGAAGCAAAAATATTAGTTTTATTTTATGATATAAGTCGGTATACGAGCAGATGGATCACCTGGAGGTAAGCAATCGCTGCCGCCCATGGACACCTGAAACACCAGAGGCGTTACAAGTGCGTTGCCGGCCTTTTGTGGGTTAGGAAGTTAAGGGTTGTTGGGGAATCGGGAATTGGGAAGGGGAGTAATTGGGCCTCCGGTAACCTCACATACACAACGAAACAACGCCAGCGTTGCTTCACGGCCGTGCCGGCCCATTCGTGCTGAAGCATGGCTTTCTCACACACTCATTAACAATTCGTCCACAGCTGGTACGCGACTGAGCTCGATCTACGCGTGATTCCCGTGCGGAGCAACACTTTGTGTGATCCACAAATAGTTTGTTTTGGGTCTGAGGATCATGTGTATGTGAATTTGTATGTTTGTAAACGCACCCATGACACTGGAGAAAAGGCTAGTGTGGGGCAAGGTTTAATAAAAAGAAAATTCTTTATCATCTCATTTTCTTGTATCTTGCACCAACTTTAAGGTAATAAACCTGTCAATAACTTAGTATTTATGACAAACTGTTATAATTATAGATATTCCTATAAGGATCTAAAAATGTCGCAGCGCGCGGTGGCCGGAACTACAAATCTTAAAACGACCGGAGAAATGGCTACTGGTAATGCACAAATGTGTTTTATGGTAGTAAATTAGGTAACATTTTAAACTATAGAAGTGATTTTTTATATTAAAATCTGTTGTAAATGCCGCCATCGCCGTAGCCTAAGTACATCTACAGTTTGCAATATTAGAGGCATGTCAAATGACATGAACGAAGATAGACTTTAAAAAAAACGTTGCCCCACACTAGGATTTTCTCCTGTGTCGTCAGTGTGTTTACAAATAATAGAGACGTAATTGGGCCTCATTTACTTAACAAAACACAACGCAAGCGTTGTTTCACGTCGGTTTTCTTTGAGGCCGTGGTATCACTCTGGTCGAGCCGGCCCATTCGTGACGAAGTATGGCTCTCCCACACTTGCAGTTGACTAGCCACCGCACCAACCATGTCGTCATTCAGTTTTTATCAAGGATCAGAAGGAACCTAGAATATGCGCCTAGAATAAGCTGTCATATTAAAATTCCATGTTACTCTAAAGTATTTAAAGAACTCTGCGCCACTAAAATTGAGTAAATCTCAATAAAATTAAAGATTTCTTCTCGTCGTTTTCCAATCCGTCTTTTATCATTTGGTAACCATCCAAGAATTAACTTTATGGGTGCATTGACATAAAGTTTGAACATAATAATACCTCATGTAAAATACTTTTCTAGGAAAACTTTATGTCAGCTTTGTACCATGGAATGTAGGTTTATTTATATTTTGTGGAAATTCACCATTAATATAACGCCGTTCAAAATTACGTATGTGTGATCTTTCCGCACATTCGATGGTCAGTTTTTGATCTCAGTTTAACATCGCTTCAATTTTTTTTATGGAATAAGCGGGTAAACGAGCCTACGAATCACTTGATGGTAAGCAAACGCCGCCCATGGACACTTGAAACACCAGAGGCATTACAAGTACGTTGTCGGCCTTTTGGGGTTTAGGATTTTAAGGGTTTATTTTTTATTTATTTATTTATTCAACAGGCACATCAACAATATGCATATAATACATTTTCCAATCATCTGACTAAAACAACTCCCATATGCATATCTTTTACAGATGCACACAACATTCCCTGCATGCGAATTTAAACATAAAAGTAGTAGGATAGTAACAAAAAAAAAAAAACTTACAATGGAGACAAAAATGGACGGAATTAAATGGATTCAAATAATAAAAACAATAATAAAATTAACATAATTATCAATTATCAAGATAGAGATGAAATACACGAAAATTCGAAATCAAATTAAATTAAAATCAATAAAAACTAATAAAAATGAGTTAATAGGAAAAATAATCATAAATTAAATCATAATACACTAGCTATTAAATAATAATGAGATCAGTCCAGTTTAAGGCTTAACATTATTTTGCGCTTAAATTTAATGAAGGGATCGTGAAAAATATCTAGATTGTCCGAGCTCCCGCACAAAGAGTTGTATTCACCGCAGAATCGTGCCAGGGGTGACCGTTTGCCAACATTGGTTCTACAGAATGGAACATGGAATGGTTTAGATATAGGGTATCGTGGTATTCTGGTGGGGACAGTGAGTTTAATATTATCAACTAATTCATTGCAATCTGCCATCCCATTAAGGAGTTTGTGTAAAAATAAAATGTCATGTATTTTGCGACGATTATTGAGAGTATTCATTTTAAAGTGATTTAGTCTTTGGTAGTATGGGACTCTATGAGAAATTCCGGAAGAGATGTACGCCAGATGTCGAGTAAACGCTCGTTGGACACTCTCAATTCTCTGTGATTGCACAGCATATATGGGACTCCACACTTCAGAAGCGAATTCCAGATGACTCAGCACTAGACTATTATACAATATTTTTTTTGTCCGTATAAGACGAAACTCTTTGGTATTTCTTTTAATGAATCCTAACATCCGAGCTCCTCTTTTGGCGGCCGCGTTAATATGCGAGGAAAAGGTTAATTTACTGTCTATAATGACACCTAGGTCTCTAATTTCATTAACTTCTTGTAATATAGTCCCGTTAATATTGTAATTTGACTGTATAGGAGCTCTTTTTTTGGTGTATTTAATATGATAACATTTTGTTGCGTTGAGCGTCATATAATTATTTTGACACCAGTTTAAAAGTCGGTCAAGGTCATTTTGAATTAATTTAATATCCAGTGTAGAGTCCACTTCGTGATGTATTTTCAGATCATCTGCATAGAGGGAAACTTTACAGTGCCTGATCTGGTTTGTGATGTCGTTGATAAATATTGTGAATAATATGGGACCGAGATGAGAGCCCTGCGGCACCCCAGACTTAGCAAAGTATATTTCTGAGTCATACCCCTTTACTGAGGAATCCTTAAATTGGGCATCCGGTAACCTCACTCACACAATGAAACACAACGCAAGCGTTGTTTCACGTCGGTTTTCTGTGAGACCGTGGTATCACTCCGGCCGAGCCAGCCCATTTGTGCCGAAGCATGGCTCTCCCATACTTAAAATTAACGTCAACTCGTCTTTTCAATGATTCCTTTAACCTGTTAAACGAAGTTTAATTTTCTCTATATACTAATATTGAGTCGACCATACATCAGGTTAAAACACAGGTAAACGAAACAACAACATATTTCAAATGTAATACAAGAAGGATTTCCTTGAAATGTGGCGCAAACACCGGATTGGCAGGAAGGAACTGGTGCAGATGAGCGCTGGCTAGATAATGAGGAAGCGGCCGACCAGGTTACTGAGCCAGGGTTCAAGTAGACTGGTCACATCCCAACTAATATGTAGGCGAGGTTAGTAATGTTAGGTAGAGTGGTGACTGGTGAACTTGAACTCTTGGGTTTTGATTAGTGATTGAAAGTTATTTTATAAAATCTAATATCAGTGTTTTTGGATATAGGATGTTTTTTGGTGGTTGGTTATGTTATTAGGTTAATGTATTGGAATAAAGACAATTTAATTGGGTAGTTTTCTCAGTCAAAACTTATCGCACTTTCATTCATAGTTAGTTCTCGATTTTTTCTAGCTAATTTTTTAGTAATACCTAAGTCTGACGTAAAATGACGTAAAAATCTATACGCTCTATTTCATAAAAAATTAATAAATATCATTTTTAACGTTCCGAAAAATATTGAATTTGACTAGTAGGCAACTAGCCTATTATTTTTATTGTCGTGTGGACATTAGATGCTATATAGACTAGCCTCTTAGCTAAAACTAAAAATTGCGTAAATCCCACCAGAGAATCAATTAACGATAGAATTCATTTTAATAATCATACCAACTTATAAAACAAAAGCATCCAATAACAAAAAACACATTGGCGCAGTCAAAAATAAAACAAAACAATATCCGACCACAAAATTTTAAAACGGCCAAAACCTTCCCTAATCTCTCGTCAAAGTATCCGAACGTGCGAAATTCAAGATGGCAGCCAAGTGACATTTATTCAAATGACTCCGTTAACCGTCGCCGTCCCGCATAATATATTTAATTAACTGAATAATAGATCAAAATGTATTCATTAATAAATTAATACTCGCCAATTATTACCTTTACGAAATATATTTTTGGAAATTCAATATTGGGTTAAATGTTTTAATCGTGACCTACTTTTTGTGGGTATAATGTTGAATTTACATTTCATTTCCCAGTTTCCAAGGTTTAATAATTGTACTTACTAACCGTTTCAGTTATAGATTCATTCATTCATAATAAATACTATCCAGTATTAATACGGATTACCGTACTATCGGATTATTAATTACTGATTATCGTGTATTGGATTATATTATGTCAAAATGAGTACGGTACTGAAAATAGGCTTAGGTATGACCGGTTAAAAGTATTTTCCTCATCATACATCATCAGGCCTTTCCCTGTCAATTTTCTCATCCATTCACTGCTTGTCCTAGATCTCTCCAAGAGTTTCATATTCGGTGGAAGGAAACGCCCGGGTGTCGTCATTGTGAGGACTACCTGAAGGACACGGAGGATACGGTGGCGGTGTGCCCCGCAAAGGCTAAGCACCGCCGTATCCTTAAGTATGTGATCTGCGACAGCAAACTCTCGTGTCCGGCTCTGGTTCCGCGTCCGGCTCTGGTTCCGCGTCCGGCAAAAAACAAAGGAAGGAACGAGGTGGTTTTTAGTCAGTAAGAGGCTGACATCCCTTTCACCTCACTCAAGGCGGGAGAAGTCTGAGCTCAATCTTCAGCTCTTAGCATCCAAATCCAACCAGGTAAAATGTATTAACTAGCCAAATAATTCTGCCCATATCATCCAGCTACTAACAGATTGTTCTCTTTTTATAGAATAAAATCTAACTAACTCCTCCATTTCCTAAAAAAATCACATCATTTTTCACATTAAAACGTGCAAAACTCACATTAAAACTGAGGCTTAGTAACAGCAAAACCCGTTGAAGAAACTTCAGAAACATTTTACCTATAGAAAATTACTTTTGCCCCTAAGTTTTCGGAGACCCATTAAAGTATTACAAATTGTCGCGGTCGGGAAGTGACACGATATACTTTTGATGAGAACTCCATCGATTAAGCAATCAGTGCCATTGAGTGTTTGAATGTATAAATGTAGCTACATTGTTGAAAGATATAAAATTGTTTGGTTGGGCTTGTATTGTGTGGTTTGGGGCTTCGATTTTTGACTAGAATAAAAAATTAAGAGTATTTTGAAGTTTACTGATCTTCTGATGATGTTGCTTGTCATCATAATATAAGTATATCAAGACGGATGGCTAATAAATTAGTTTTAAGTAATTAAAAATATTGTACTTTTTTGTCAAACAACGAATTACATAATGTGAAGTATTTTATATCACTTTAACTGTATTAAACTGTGAAATTTTGCATGTGTTTGAAGCATTTAAAATTGCAAGCACTACAGGACACTTTCATGTCCTGTGGTGATAGTAATACATATATGATAGTAATAATCTATTCTTTTCAAATGCTACTCTTCCCGCATGTCTCATAATAGTTGGCTATTATGACAAAGGAACTGCACATTGGCAGATATATCTGTGAACTGTGATAAATTTCAACCTTTCGGAACAGCATTTGACTTGGCGAGCTTAAAATTAAGGAATACCTGTCTCGAATGATGATGCTGATGATAACAAACAAACAAATTTATTTTCAAATATACAATTATTTATGTTTAGGAAACCCCATACAGTTCTGCCTACCCCACCTAACCCATAACGCAACACTTCTTTCAATCAATTGACAAAATTAATTAACTCTACACAGCTCTACATGACTCTAACATATTATGTTTGTAGAGCGACCTGGCGACGATCGTTAATGAAATACGTCATACTCTACTTGACCTCGGAGGCTGACGCATCTCTACACTAGAAATGTAGAGATGTAGAGCTGTAGACACGTAGTTAGCTTCATTCCTGAAAATATGACCGTTCCGTGATCCGCATTCATGAAATGGTGATATTTTTACACAGATTAAGATGAAAATAGTAATGAGAGTATTTTATTGTTTAGCTTTTGTTTTTTTTTTTGTTTGGGATAAAGCTGTATGTATTTATTTATTGTTTTATTTTATCGGATAGACTGGTAAACAAGCAGACAGATCTGCTCACATCACATCAACAGCATCAAGTTCCCACTGTTGACCAAATGCCTTTTCTCGCACGGAGAAGTTTGATCATTAATCACCATGCTTGCTCAATACGGATTGGAGATTTCAAACCTATAAAGTTTTCTTACGATGTTTTCCTTCGCCGTTTGTCAGTGAAGTCTAAAGAATCTTATACAATACATATAACTCAGAAAAGACGGATTATTTGATAAGCAATCGGTGCAGCCCATGGACACCCGCAACACCAGAAGAATTACAAGTGCGTTAATGGTATTTTACAGTTAAGGTTTCCCTCCGGTAACCCGCATGGTAGTCCACAGCTCCGGAATATAAAATAATAGTGCAATGATTTTCAGGGTTTATCCAAAAGGACAAAATAAACCTTAAATGATATAAGAATAAAATGTTAAATAATATTAAAATTCAAAAGATTCTACAAGTTTAAAAAAATTATCAATGAAATTTTTTGTCCTGGCTTCGACACGACTATTTAAGACTCTTTTGTTCAAAATTAGAGCTAATAAATATCAAATACAATACAAACTAATATATGTTTTAGATAATAATATATTATATGTCACAGATACTGTAGACGCATGAAAAACTCATACGATGATAATGTATCGAGCGGCATTTGAATAACATATCAACGTACTCAGTGGGCCCATAAATTCGATTTCAGAAGGACGAGAATCATAGCCAAGAATTCAAGCCTTCCAACAACATATTTTTACATCAGAAATAACGATAATTGGATATTAGATTATCACACTATAATATTCGTAATATATCATTTCAGGACATTCTCTATGAACGACATTTCTTAAAAAGAAAATTGGAAAATTCACAAGCAACGCCATAATCCGAGGAGCTTACAAAACAAGGAACATTTTCGAAAACAATACCTCGAACACCGTGCACGCGAAACCCTTATTTATGATGTGTCAGTCCTGTACAAACTCGCGTAGGAACCATTTCCAACGCCGGAACAACAGATAAGACAATTCTAATCGATTCTCGGAAAAGTTAACACGACCAGTAGCTAACGTGACATCACCGTAAGTATAAGCCTATAAAGCTTCGTAGCGAAACATTCCACAGCATGGCTGAAATTGATTAAATAGGTAGTGCATTTTTCCAGCGGCGGAAGCAAGGCGCGGTCGCGGGGCGCGGGGCAAGCTAGGGACGCGGGGCAAAATGGCGCCGGCATTACGTCACTTTCACAGTCGTACGTTTGGAAATTAGATCAGTATACTGCACGCCTCCCTCCGCGCGGTCGTATAGACACGCACCCATTTTTTTTATCTCGAAAACGCGTCTGGACGTATCGTTTAGTGTCTTTTAGTTATGTGTACGACTTTTTTGTTTTTTTCTTTACTCATTACGCTATTGCGGAAGGAACCCGGATTGAAACGTAAGTTGTTTTTTTACTGTTGTACACTACAGTGATCGATTAAAAGCTCTCAAGCTTTTTGCGGCTGTCAGGCAAGAAGTTTTCGTTTAGGTTTTTTTATTTTATTTCGGCTTCGGGTTTCGCTGATATTCTAGATTTTTTCCTATTTATTTTTTTAATTAATGGCTGCATATATCTATAGCAGTGGCTATAATTATATGGCGCTGGTTACATTTTATGGTGCAGCACTTTTTACTGATCGAATAAGTTGCGTTTTCAAAGAAATTTATTGCGCTTTGTGCTTGCAGTTGCGTGAATTTAATCGCAATTGTATTTGCGCTGTGGGAATATTTACTTTGATGGTTTGAGTGAATGCTGACATACCGATAATATTTTTTTCTTAAACAATTTTTTACTGACAAACTTCGAAAAAAAAAAATTGTATGAATATTTACAAAAAAAAAATATGGCAAATGTCACGCACCATATTTTTTTTTCAAAAAGAAAATTAAATTATTACCTTTACCTTTTCCATTCCTTTTTGCGGAAGAAAAACATTCATGAGAATGACTTTAAATGGGATGGTCGTATTGTAAAAATTGCGGCAAATTACTTCTGCCGCGGGCAACATTTGTCATAGCACGAACCACGGAGAATGCTCCCGTACGCTTTATTTTGTAGCGATTTCATTTGACAGATAGTACGATTTCATCGCTATTGTTGTATTTCTTTAGTGGAAAGAAAATCCATTATTCGGGCCTCTTCAATTGTAAAGCCACATCGTATAAGATAAGCACACGGATTTATTTTTAATCTGATTAAAGAACTATGGGTTTTGTCTGCGTATTATTTTGTGACTAAGTTTTTTGGGAGAGTTTATCCTGACAAAGGCTTTGGTTTTTGAAACGATAAAACACTTGTTGGAAACTAAAATAATAGACATAAATTACTAGGCAACTTTATACTGAGGTACTCGAAAAATAATAAAAAAAATAATTCACAAAAGTCATACATCAAAATGACTCCTAAACTCCCCAAATATTTAACGACTCGAAAACTTTTCACACGCGAACACGCGAAAATTCCCCAAATTCCAAAATTAAATTTCAAACTTCGAAATTGAAATCGAATTTTAACCGTCATTTATCATCAACGTACACGTCTGGATCGCATTTTGAATTGAATAAAGAACAACAGAAGAGCGGTCGGCGAGGTCATAGCACGTCCAGTGAGCGTTGAGCCTTGCCGTGTGCCGTACTTGCCTGACGTTTGATTGTTAGTGGGAGGTGGGGTGGGTCAAGATAGACTGGTGGTTTGTACAACGTTGGTCATTGTGGGTGTTCATGCGACCTACATAGTTTAATTATTGCTGGGATGCGACCAGAAGGCGCCATGGAGGCCTCCAAGTGGGCGAGAGGTACTATCGCGTAGAGCCGGCCGTACATTTAATCGGTATTACAGTGAAAGGCTGTTGCTTCTTGCGAAGATCCTTAAAGACACGAGATTAACAACCGACGTTAGCGCACTTGAGCAAATGGTTGTAATCAAAGATTCCTAGAATCGTTCATATTTGAAGTACTTAGAGTATTACCGGTAGATATTAATAGGTATAAAGAGTTTTCCGATCTTGAGTTTGGGAAAACCGCAAATTTTATAAAGGCCTGACGGAGAATGATCGAGTAAATATCAATACTTGACTTTTTTTACTACAAACTAAGAGTACTCGAAAACGAATTACTGACAAAGGAAAATGAATTTTAAATACAAATAACAGAAAGTCTCATTTTTCCTGCAAGTAAATACAGGCCGAAACTTAATTATAAATGAAGCCGGAAAAATTCATTTGTATTAAATCGTAAAAGTTTTATATTTTTTTCATAGCAAAGAGGAAAAATATAAAGTTGAGCCCAAAATTAAATAAGGGAACAATATTTCGGAATCCTACATTTTTCTTTTCGGTTGATAAAGCTGCGAAAGCACTTAACGTCAGGAGAGGGGAAAAAGTCAAATATGATTTTAAAAATGATTTTGAAAAAGCAGAAGAGGGAAGTGAAACGGTTTTTGAAATAGAATTCAACAAACAAGATAAAATCGTTGGTGAAGCGAATGATAATGTAAATGAAATTGTAATCTTTGCCAAATTGAAATCATTTTAAAATTATTTATCGTGTTTGAGTTTGTATTTGGAAACAAAATTTTATCTATGCAGCAATAAGACTGCTTACACCTAAATATTATTATACTAGCTCCTGGCTGCAGTTTTGCCTGCGTTCATTTACAATAAATAGTAGCCTATGTGTAATTCCAGACCATAATCTACCCCTGTTTCAAATGTCATCCCTATCCTTTCAACCGTTTTGACGTGATTGAGTAACAAACATGCACACAAACTTTCGCATTTTTATAAAATTAGTAAGATATGATAAGATAGGTACTGTAACTGACATTAAACACATATTATGTAGGCCTCTGCCTACACCTTTAGAGATACACAGCGTCACTTAATGTCATTATAATACGTTCTTTTCCAAATAAAGACATTGTAATTTGATATAGAAGTACTAAATAAGGTCTTTTACTACTCTATTACATTCGCTTTGAAGATTTAAGCTAGGATTAGGTATTTATTGAATTCCTATTGTATGTCCTTGGAAAATGTATTCAGAATATGCTTTTAAAATGGATAGATAAAGATGTCAGTTCCTTTATTTATCCCATATCCTATATTATGATCCTAGAATACCATCACAGAAAACCGGTCAATCCTATTATACCACGGCCTCACATATTCCGCCTAATCTTCCCAATCGGTTCCCCAACAACCCTTAAATTCGTAACCACCAAAGGCTGGCAACGCCCTTGTAACGTCTTTGGTGTTTCGGGTGTCCATGGGCAGCAGCGAGTGCTTACCATCAGGTGATGCGCCTGCTCGTTTCCCAGCTTATAGCTTAAAAAATGTATTACGTACTTCTGTAGTTTCTATTGCATTTAGTTCCTCTCTTTCTCATCTTCTCTAATTGTCTCTATTAGTTTTGCACCATTCTCAATAAGCCTTGAAATAATCTTTACGTTCAGATAACTTTAATTTGCACTAGCCATTATCTTAGTCTCTTTATAATCCAGGCTTAAATCCAATTATACTCCTTTCTTGAATGAATTTAATCTAGATTTAAATCTATGCTAAAGGGCCTAAATGAAATTTTCATTTATTAAGTAAGGGTTGCCGTTTCTGTTAGTTGAATTTAGGCTATTTTGAGTATAGACTTAGGCACATCACGATACTCTATTTTGTATTTAGTTACTAATAGCATAAGGTTTTAATTTCATCATAACATTATACTTCGTTTGTGTTTTAATCTCAAAATTGCCATATTTACAAGCCAATTGTCACTTTTCTATAATTAGGTCATTGGTCCTACGTTATAGAGGCTAATCCAATAGCCATATAACAGGCATTATTCCAAAGTTTGTATTACACTTTGCTCAACCCGCCATTCAAACCCACAACCTCTTGCTCGGCAGTCACCCGTAGAACACTCCACAATAAAGCAGTATATTAATTATTATTATTTAATATTGTAATATATATACAAATAAATTGTTCTTTATTCATCATTCTTTTCTATCTAAAACTAAACTGCAGTTTTTACGCCATTTCACCGCGTCCTTCAGTATAGTATGTAACAGTAGTAATTTTATTTATGTTCGTATCACAAGCGAACCTTTTAGTAGGACGTGTTAAATTAACACCCTGACCCATATAAAACTCGACGAGATTTCGGTGAAGGCCACATAGTTGAGACTCTCTACAATTTCATTACATTCGCAACTCGCTAATTTTATTCTCGAAACCAATTATTTCTGTTACATCTTTGATTAAGTTGTCGGGATTGAAATCTTTATCTAATATCAATATTGAGTTTCTTTATGGGCTTTTTATTGAAATTGCATTGTTAGTATTTTTTGATTTTTAATGCTGATTTTCCACCAGAGATGTGCTATGCTACGTTGCTATAGCTTAGGTCTGGTGGAAATGTTTTCAGCTAAGCTATGATTTTTAATGGAAAGATGCGTGCTATGGATGGCTTTCCTGCTAGCGATACATCGCATACTCGAGCTGAGCATGTTCCTCACACAGCTAGCTAGCTGTTATATTTTCGTAGCAAAGCAACAAAATCTCTGGTGAAAAGGCACCCTTAGTCTAGTAAGTACTACACACAGTCTAGAAGTTTAGTTTTCTAGTTTCTAGATTAATAAATAGAAACTACAAAACTCATTGCCCTCACCATAAAATACTATTACGTGACTCACTGCAAAGTTATCACTACAAGAACATCAACCAAAAATCCTTTAAAACACCCCTTTTAAAAAAGTAACCATAAAATTGAAAAACGACCTCCTCAAAAAGCTTAACCAGCTACAAAATCGTATTATTCCCAAGAGTTACAAGAAGACAGTTAATCAATCGTGCTAGTGTGGCGAATGGCACTCGATCTGTCCATGTCCCTATAGTAAATGTTCCAAGTAACAGGTGGCTCCATCTATTGGTATTCCATTAAAGTAGACGACCCCACTTTTTGCTGAAGTGACATGAATTCAAAAGGGTTAGTGTTTTGTTGGTGACAGAAATTGATAAATGTCTTCTTGCCTTTAATTTGGTGATAGGGATTATAGACATGCCTACTTATAGACTCTGTGTTCACTGAAATACATCGATTATTATTTGCGGGAAGTATTCGAGTAAAGCTCTACTACTTTCAAGTCAGATCGGGACTTATATTAACTTGCAGCGTCAGTATTGTATGATCAATTCTATTGCACGTTGTTCACTGACGGACAATTCAATTTGACGTTTCGAAAGTGCCTAATTTAGGATTAATTGAAACAAATGCTTTGACTTTGACTTTGTAATAGGGAGTGATCTTTATTGCTAAACAATAATTTTATACAAAAGTATAGAATTATTAGTAATTAAAGCTCAATTTGTAATGATGCTCGAAATACTCCATTTAGTAGCAGCCAACCAGAAATAGGACATTAACTTTAAAACTATTAAACAAATCACCATTCACTACCGCAAAATACCACCAGCACCAGCTATGCAAATATGTACCTTAATGCGGTTACATTACTATAGAAGTATAGACCATTATCCCAAACCCAAACTATCCATATCAAATTGGATACTGTAAATTAGTTAGCCAACACATAACTTATACTGTATAAATATATTTAGTTCAACCGTTGTAAGGGATAGCATTAAGCTTTTAGGCTTGCGTGTAACTATAGATGGGTTCCTAACCTTTTCCTGGTCATAAACCACTTATATATCATTCTTGTTGGGTTAGGGACCACAATTACTATAGGTTTTGATTTTATTATCTCTATTTTCTATATAAAAATCAAGTGCTGTTCGTTTGTCTCTAACGACTGGCCCGATTTTGGCAAATTTTGGTCTTGAATTATTTAAAGGTAAGGTGAGCAAATAATGTTTGAGGCGGTACGACATTTGTCGGGTTAATTAGTTCACTTATAAAAATGGTGATTTGACTGTTTTTTAACCAGTTGCTTCTCTCACTTTCCTCCTTTGATATAAGTGCACATTCAAGAACGTGCAATTCAAGAAGATAGTGGCAGTCGCATTTGAAACCACTAGACCTACGAGACAGTCAGCGGTTCAACGATTCATTGATCTCTGGTTGACTTATACCATAAACGCCTTCAACCTCTTGTCTGTCAGTATATGAGACACAATAGAAAACAAATTGTGTCTCGCGTAGATCTGCGTTCGACAGACGACCGGTACGCGTCCATAGGCCCGCGTCGGACGCATCGCACGCAACGGATTTTAGTTTGTCTTGTATATAAGCTCATACAACTGCGTCCACTGATCCGCATCGTACGAACCGAGTCATCAGCAATGCCTATGAGATGCGTACTGATGATGTCATACAGAAAGCGTGCTATGCGTGCGATGCGTACGATGCGGGCCTGTGGATGCTTACCTTAAACCAATGGTTTATAAATCTTTATAAACCATTGTGAAGACAAAAGCAATTTGTTCAAGGTTTACATAAAAACTTTTTAATATTACTTCTACTTTTCTGTTTGAGTTAGTTTAATAGAACCGTGACAATTTATTTGGACTGTCAGATTCTACGTTGATTTATGGCTAGGATTGAATTTCCGATAGGGTGGAGTTTCCCCGTCTATCTGTAGATTTTGTTCGATATATCTTTATCGCCGTGGAATTGATTTAAAGTTGAATAAAATTTGGTTTTGTTGAAAATAATGGTAGTATAGATTGATGACGATATAATGCAGTACAACCTTATAGAGATATTGGGAGTGTATAAACTGTACTAACTGGATATCTATACTTATATAAGTACTAATATTATAAAGTTGAAGAGTTTGTTTGTTTGAACGCGCTAATCTCTGGAACTACTGGTCCGATTTCAATAATTATTTTTGTGTTGGGTAGCCCATTTATCAAAGAAAACTATAGGCTATAAAACATCACGCTAAGACCAATAGAAGCCAAGCAGAGCGAGTGAAACCGCGCAGAAGTAGCTAGTTATCTATACTCAAAGCGTGACTTTTTAAATGACATGAGGTTTCTTCCATGAACTAATTCTTTAGTCCAACTACCTAGTACTAAAAATGTTTTAACAATGCTACTGTAAACTACAAAATCAATAAACCCATTACAATTTCCAATTAGTATTCCACATTTTAAAATAACCTTACATCTGCTGAACCCATATAATGTTCTTTTAGCTATAGCAGTGGTTCCCAATCGGTGGACCACAGAAGACAAAAAATGGTTCGCAAAATTAAAAAACAAAATACACAAGACTAGTTACTGGTCAAGAAATACCACGGTTAAAGCTCAAATTAAACTTATATCAAAGGAGACAACTGAGAGGAGCAACTGATTTCAATAATCCAAAAGTCACTATTTTTATGCAGCATCAGAATATTACTTGTCACTTGTATTTGTTCCTAATTACTAACACTAGTTTTTAAGTTTTCTTGTTACTACTAACATTTATGGATACAATATGTCTGAATTAAATGATTTCAATTTGAATTTATAAGTGAATGAAAATCCAGAGTGTGAAACCACAAGAAAAAAGTAATAGTAATAGTGGTCCCTAACTTAACAAGAATTATGAAAGTGGTCCTTGACCAGAAAAAGGTTGGGAACCCCTGAGCTACAGGATGGGTTGATTCCAAAAGAGGGACCAAATTTTTGCACCTTGCATACCATGTGTTTCAACCACCTTTTGCAAAATAAACTAACTCAGTACCATCTGGTGTTCTGAATATTGGTTTATAATAAAACCATAGGGTTGATTTTGGAAGGTTTTTGGTACGTATTCGTAAGTGGATTGGTGTGATGAAGATAGTTAATTAGTTACAGCGTAAATATTAGCTACCATTCATGTACTTTTCGTGTAATCTGAGATTCGAAAATAATTTCAAGTGTTCATATTGAAAATTTATAATTTAAATGCAACGCCTTTTATCCCAAGCCTTTTTATCCCCGAAGGAGTAGGCGAGGTAGAGGTGCACATTATGGATCCTCTTCTTTTATTCCTATATTTCGTCATACTACACTAAAAATTAAAAACATAACCCTCCTTCTGGCGCAGTTGGGTAAAAACAAAACAAAAAGAAAACCACACAAAAATCATCACTACACAATACGTATAACGAACACTTGCGCATTCGACTGTACGTGCGCGGGCGCAGGCGTGAGTCAGCGCGCGCGTGTCCTGTTTATCTTGCACATCTGCTACGATCGGCGGGTTCCGTACTACGACCCATACATATTGATACCAATAGTTCATATCGGAAAAAAACTATCACTATCAAAATTGTACCTTAGTCTTTTAGATTTAAAGTCCTATTTTGGTTTGCATAATCCATACAACATATTGATAGGTACCAATAGTTCAAACTATCCGTGACATATCGGAAAATACTTTTAAACCATCGAAATTGCACCTTAGTTATTTAGATTTAAAGTTCTATTTTGGTTTTCGTATTAGTGTCATAAAATGACTAACTGGTTATGGAATTTGAGTCGTAATGATTTGAATTTAAAGTTCTGTTTTAATTGTAGTGGTGCATTTTTGAACAGCTGTGTTGTCAATCATGTCGTTTGATTTTTATGTGAGTGTAGGAAATGTTACCTTCTGTAGCGAAAGTGTGACTAGAACGTCTATCTATGAACATTTTAAATATGATATTTCGCATTTAGCGATATTATTCGGATTGTGAAATGGACAGAGATACATAAATACTAACCTATTTATTATATCTATGGACAGAGACTATTAATTCAGGTACTATTATGTATAAGTACTATTCTGCCATGTAGGTAGGGTACTTAATGGCATCTGATCCGGAGCTGCGGACTACCTAGCGGGTTTACCGGGGCTCCGGGTCGAAAAGCAGGAGAAGGAACGGGGTGGTTTTTAGTCAGTAAGAGTCTGACACTCCCTCTCGCCTTGCCCAAGGCGGGAGAAGTCATAGGATGATTTTCCCCCCTCAAAAAAAAATGGCATGGGATTCTCTTGAGTTGCAACACTAGCTCCCATTACATGGATATTAATTAGCATTGAGTTTGTCTTTATATTCCGTACTCTGAATGCTAAATTAACACCTACGATTGGGGTTGTATAGTTTTGACATTGAATAATTATTGGATTGAAATTGCATTGACAATTGAGATTGGTTTCCATAGTAAGCGCTCTGATCAATCCCCAACCCGCTTGCCATGCGTGCATCTTTTGAAGAGAAGCCATCTATACGTATAATAAATCTGTAGAGAGGTCAATTCTGTACATGAAATATATTTCCAAAATAACTATCAGCGGGTGATTAGTGATCGATACTGACGCCAAAAATGCAATCAGAAAAATTTTTGTCTGTCTGTCTGTCTGTCTGTCTGTCTGTATGTTCTTTATAGAAATAAAAACTACTCGACAGATTTCAACGAAACTTGGTACAATTGTTCTTCATACTCCTGGGCAGGTTATAGTATACTTTTCATCACGCTACGATCAATAGGAGCAGAGCAGTGAAGGGAAATGTAGGGAAAACAGGAGAACTTACTCCATTTTGTAGCTTCCGTCGCGTGTGCAGCCTTAATGGTTAAAGCTACACAGAAATAATGTATGACGGAAATGTTCTCCTTAAAATTGTTTAAAAAATATTCCACGACAGCAAATGTCTATCTCTTATGGTTGACTCACAATAACACGTATAACTCCCGATAGCTTAGCAGTTCGGAGCCTTCTGATTATATTTGCCTACTCTTACGTTTATAATTTAGAATAAATCTGTAGAAGGGTCAATTCTGTACATTGAAAACATTGAAAGAATAAATAGCAGGGGGTGTTACACCGGTGCGTGCGGCGCGTCGCGTTCCGCGCGCGCCTCAAAGAGCCATCAGACCACCACAGATGGGGCCCAGTAGGGCTGATGCCTGATCCGGAGCTGCGGACTGCCTAGCGGGTTTACCGGGGCTCCGACTCGAAAAGCAGGAGAAGGAACGGGGTGGTTTTTAGTCAGTAAGAGTCTGACACTCCCTCTCGCCTCGCCTAAGGTGGGAGAAGTCATTGAATGATGAAAAAAAAACTGGATCGATACCAAACCCAAATATGTGATTTTTTTTTGTCTGTCTGTCTGTATGTTCAGGCATCACGTGAAAACCAACAGTTCGATTTCGATGAAACTTGGTATAATTATACCTTATTATCCTGGGCATAAAATAGGATACTTTTTATTCTGGAAAAATACGTAGAAAAAACGTGGTTGTCCTAATAAATAAATAAATAAATGGCATTGTCAGAGTTACTCAAAATGGAGAAATAAAACTTCTACGCGAAGACCGACATCCGCGCGGACGGAGTCGCGGGCGGAAGCTAGTAGTTTATATGATGATGACATACATATTAGTGCATTATATTATAAAACGGTAAATAATATAGTTTTAATAAGTCAATGTAGTTAAAACTGTTGACCATCGAATTCTTGTTAATTTAATCATTAAAATATTAGTAAAAACAATTTTAATATTTACCTAGAAATAGGTAATTGCTTTAAATTGTAATTTATAGCTGAGTACAGGGTAATTATCTCGACATTTATAATTTGAATCGATTTTAATTTGTGTAATCGATTTGCCATGGTTTGTCGAGAACTCGAGATTTTGTGATACTCGTATTTGTGTGGTGTTTAAGATTCTAACATAACAGTAAAACTGTTTTTATTTACTCATTTCTACTTTATAATTCTTTCATAGAAGTTTTAAGATTTAGGGTGCTTTTCCACCAGAGATGTGCTATGCTACGTTGCTGTGGATGCGTGCTATGGTTGGTATCAATACATCACAAACTCGAGCAGCGCGTCTTCTCGTTCAGATACATGGCCTAATATCAGTGAAAACTGTCACATAGCTTCACAGCAACAACATCCTATATTATATTATACTCGCAGCATAGCTACATAGCACATATCTGGTGGAAAACCACGCTAATGTGTAGGTACTATATATTCCCACTTTTGGCTCTTCCATAACTTACGCAAGGAGTAAAGTTGATGGAAAATATAGTCACTTCTGATATTCCTACACAACTTAATAACATAATTTGACACTCCAATTTCCATACACAAAAACCTACAATCATACAAACATACAGACAAACAAAAAATCAACAAAAATAAACATGTACTGAAGTCTAATGACACCTCATTCTAATCATGCACTTATGCGGGTTCGCTCGATAGAGGGCAGGAGTGGGAGGACGCGGGGGTAGGGGGGGGGCTTATCACTCAGCTGATAATCAGGACCCTAAACTAGACACTTCATGCGTTGACGCAATGGTAGGGTGACTGTGTTTGGCGACTGGCGTGGATAATATTAATTGATTCTGGCGAAACTGCAGTTACAATATTATTATGTTTGGTTCTTGCCAGTCGGCTGTGTTTTGTCTTTTAGTTTTTTTTCTAGACCTAACTAACTCTGACCATATTCTTTAACCTATAAAAGGTATTAGGAGTATTAGGACTCTCAAAAATTTAAGCAAATGATAATACACTTATTTTATGATTCTTCTATGATTATAAAAGCGAGACTATTTCTGAATACCATTCATAACTACAGACCGCAAGTTAACATTGAAAATTCCTAAAAAATATCGGAAATCGAACTGAAATCTTCACCAACACCAACAAATAGATATACCCAAAACCCTAAAAGCATGGCGACACTAAAAACCTATAATTTTATACAGTCTCCTGTAAGAGCGGAGTGATTGTCACACGAACATACAATGCAACACATCAACCTATACAAAACCAGTATAAACTGACCCTCAAATATACAGAAAGATCATACAAAGCGAGTTCATGATAAACTGGAATTGCTTAGCTCGTACATAAACTGTCCTATGAACGTATGTATAGCACACTGTATTGATTTATTGCAAGCTCAAGTACGTACTATGGCTGGTACACCCGCCTCTTGTGTGAGGTAATAGATTATGATATCATGAATTTTGTATGAAAATGTGATAATGTTAATGTGGTACTGATATGGGTTAGGAAGTTGGTGTTTTATGCCTTTGTCGGAAGGTCTTTATTTCAATAAAAATGTTGTAGTTTTTGTGATAGAGGTGAATAGATTCTAGGTTTGATAGGGTTTTCGGTAACCTCACTTTCATGGCAAAACACACGTCGGTGATCATGCAACATATAGCCATCAGACCACCACAGATGGGGCCCAGTAGGACTGATGCTGACTTAGAGCTGCGGACTGCCTAGCGGATTACTGGGGCTCCGTAACGAAATACAGAAGCCTCCTCCTCGCCTTACCCAAAGCGGAAGAAGTCATAGGATGATTTTCCCCTTAAAAAAAACCGTTGTTTCACATAATTTTTCTGTGGTATCTCTCTGGTTGAGCCAGGTCATTGGTGCATATCCATTGCTGATTATCGCATATAAATCTGTTTAGAAGTTTTTGAGCTTATTGCAACAGACAGACAATGCAAGACATTAGTCGTATAATAAATACGTAAGGATAATATACAATGTAAGTGAAAGGGCGAATAATGAAATAGTGAAATGACAATCCGTCTTGAGCAAGATTTGATTAATGGTTGTTCCTCTTATATTGCTGACTCTTATTATGACTGCCTCGTTGGTCGAGTGGTCGCAAGTGCGACTGCTGGGTCAGGGGTGTCGGGTTTGGCAAAACATTACTGAAAATTTCTCACGGAGTTTGGAATTGTGCCCAGTATACGGCAATAGGCTCACCCCCTATTACATGGGATATAACTGGTGAAAAGTGGGTGTACCTACATTGCATAATGACATTAATTGTCGTGATGCACCTTTGCGAACCCCTTGAGACATCACGCCAGTTTCCCATGGGGGTAGGCAGAGTCAAGTCAATAGAACGCCAATAAAATTGCTACGAATCCTACATACTTTTTTCGCTTCATCAACAGTCATCAGTCTTTTCATGTATGTTCGTCGGTTAAGGGCACTTTTAATTTGGCCCTTCTTTAATATATCGCTAATCATGCTCATATCTTGTAACATTATTAACAAATAGTAACTATAAATAAGTCCTGCGTAACAACAAGAACAATAAAATATTGTACTCACATATAAAGGGACCTTACATTATTACATAATTCTTAGAACAAAACTCTTATGCAATTAGTTTAATTATGTATTGTTTTACGTTAACTGAGCCCAAGACTAGCCCATTGATAAACTACAGGTTATCGGTACCTAAGTAAAAATAATAGGCAGGCTCATTTCCTGGGTTTAATTAAGAATATTATTAACTAACTTTTATTATTTGTGTTTGCATAGAAATTGTAATAAGCGAGGTTGTTTGAAGAATTATGTGGAAGAGAAAGGAGTTTGTGATAGATGATATTATCTGATAGAGAAGAATGGAATAAAGAAGACAATCGTATTCTATACATATTAGCTTCTGCCAGCGACTTCGCTCGCGTTCCCTTGGAATAAAAAGTATCCTATCACCTATATCAAGATGGGGTCCAGTAGAGCTGATGCCTGATCTAGAGCTGCGGACTACCTAGCGGGTTTCCGGGGCTCCGGCTCGAAAAGCAGGAGTAGGAACGGGGTGATTTTTAGTCAGTGAGAGTCTGACACTTTTTTTTTTTTTTTTAGGGTGGAAAATCATCCAATGACTTCTCCCGCCTTGGGCGAGGCGAGAGGGAGTGTCAGACTCTTACTGACTAAAAACCACCCCGTTCCTACCTTATTGTCGAGCCGGAGCCCCGGTAAACCCGCTAGGTTGTCCGCAGCTCCGGATTAGGCATCAGCCCTACTGGGCCCCATCTGTGGTGGTCTGATGGCTCTTTGAGGCGCGCGCAGAACGCGACGCGCCGCACGCACGGGTCTGGTTCTGGTCGGGCGGCGAGCTACCCTTGCTCGTCGTCCGCAGACCCGCACTTACGGTGGCCGGAGATCGTCGCGCGATCCCCGACGCCCGGAGTGTCTCTCGCGACGGCTGGGGCGTGAAGAGGTTCTTTCTCTCACGCGCCCCGCCTCCTCCTTAGCTAGCATGACTGCTTCGCAGAAGGGGGAGACGGCATCCCAGTCCCCCTCGCTCCGCACCATGGCTTGTATCAGTGCCGGACGCGAGTATGAGTAGGTACGTTGAAATATTCTGTTGTTTGTCTAGTTTTTTTGTGAGTATGTTTTCAGTTAGGTCGAATTTTCTTTGGTAATTCGGTCATCTGCCCTTTGTTATGCTTCTATGAACAATGTAAATTGTATATAGGGTTTTAGGCTACGTTTTCTTAGGTCTCAAAATGTGGTTGGAAGTGCAATTGCCCGACAAAGGGTCTTGAGTTCGATTCCCGAGTCGGGCAAAGTATTACTGGGATTTTCGGTTTTTAGAAAATTTCTCAGTAGAATAGCACGAAGTTTAGAATTGTGAATGAAAATGAAAATGTGAAAAGTGGGTGTAAATTCTATAGTTTAATTACGTGCCATAATGTGCACCCTTTGCATACCTCTTCAGAGATAAAAGGTGTGACGATAATTATCATAAGCACCTTACCAAGCAGTATGCATTTCCTATCACTCTGCCTACAAAGCAACTTTAAATCGCAGACTATTTATAAGTTAGCCCACACTTATGTGGGTGGTCTATTATGGTGCAAGTCCACGATGCCCAGCCGTGGGAAACTGGCTAGCATTGTGTAATGTAGAACATCATGAATGAGAACTTCATTAGCTTGCATGTATGTATGTACGTTTGTACGTATGACAGTCTTTTTGTATGTCATTATGTTACTTGTGTATGTCGGTAATGGACTTGTTGTTATGGTAACTAAAAGAAGGCAGCTTAGAGCGAAGTTTTCAGTTTGATTCTTCTCAAAACTTTTTCAGTTTTTTTAAAGATCCTCAACTCGAAACAACAATTTGCGAATCATACAAAGAGCTTTTTTTTGAGAGGGGAAAATCATCACACTACTTCTCCCGCCTTAGGTGTAGCGAGAGGGAGTGTCAGACTCTTACTGACTAAAAACCACCCCGTTCCTACTCCTGCTTTTCGAACCGGAGCCTCAGTAAACCCGATAGGTAGTCCGCAGCTCCGGAATCATCACACAAAGAGCTGAGCATGTATGTGTATGATCCTTTATGACTTACTTTGATTTTGATCCAAAGTTAGAAAATCTAGGGCCGATGGCTAATAAAACTGGATAATACTGGAGTCAAATATCACATGAGATGTCTTTAGCAAAAGTGGTCACCCATCCACAAAACTCACAGCAAAACCAACTGAACCTTTATCTCTATACACAAATTAATACAATACGACTGAAACAAAACTTTAAAAATAGAACATCGGAAATGGAAACGATGAAACTATTTCAGTGACTTTCGGAAACTATTTATGTGACAAAGAATGTATTTTTGTTCCGGATTTATATTTAGTTTCGATTCGACGAATTTAGTTTTGTGATTCATTGGAATATTTGTGAAGGAATGGGGGACATTTTTGAGCATTGGTATTGCTTCGTTGGACAAAGGATGTGCCTTTCTTCTGATATCAAACATATAATGTTACTTCTTAAATCTATAAGTATTTAATACTAGCTTCTGCCAGCAGCTTCCCTCGCGTTTCCTTGGGATAAAAAGTCCTATCACTCAAGTCAGCTCATACCCTGTCTGTATACCAAATTTTCTCCTATGTCTTGGGTGCGTTTACATATACAAGTACCCGAAACAACAATTTGTGGATAACACAAAGAATTCCTCTGTGCGGGAATTAAACCTGCTACACGTTGCAAGATAGCCAGTTTCTCAGTCATCGTGCCAAAAGTACAGTCGAGTAAAACTTTAGGTTAGCAATTGTAAAAGTTCCAAGCAAGAGCAGTTCTTTACAAAATTGTTTTAAAAACTAAATCCTCAATAGTATGTAGTTGACCAACACACAAGACCTTACCTTGAGAATATCTCAAAAATATAAAGTTACATGTCTATGTGCATAGCATTGTATTGCACGAAAATGGTTTTAAAAATATTTACATAAGCTGAGTCACCAGTGCGGAGCCTTTAGAATGGGCTAAGTCAACATGGCGGACATATTAGTATTTTAACAGTAGACACGATTTTAGTAGTACGTACCTAGGTACTAGAGTGAATTTAAATTTTGGAAATGGTGCGATCGAATGGTGTGTGTTTTAATGTTTCTCCATTTTTATTTTATTTTACTATAATATGGAGGTTAGAATGGGAGAATGGGGCTACTTCATACTCTGTACTTTTTTTGGTTAAATGTGTAATAATATATGAATAAGTAATTATATAATTTTATTTAATGTAATTTTTGCTAATGATACATTTTTTTTTTGTTACAGATCGTTTCAAAATACAAGAAAATGGCTGACTTCTGTAAGTACCTATTTTGTGTTTTAATTAATACGTACGTAACGTATAAAAGTAAATTTAAGCGTTATAAAATATATCTACGCCTTTTTTATTTAAAATAATTTCTCACTTATTCGTAGCATTTCATAATCAATATTTAAAATTAAATTTTTTTTTTCTTAAAATGTAATTTCCAGCCAATAAGCTTCGAATAAATCCGTATTATGTCAGTAACACGGATCTAGCTTCATTAGTAGATCAGCATCAGCAAATCTTATAGGTCATTGTCTCCCGCAGTCTGAGCTAAAATACTTTCTAATTTATTACATTCGTTAAATATCTCAACCGATATGACCTTAGAGTATTGAAAAGACAAGCTTTAAATAAATATGTAATACCTATACTATTTGAATTGAGTTACTCATTCATTTTGCAACCTATTGTCGTGAAATATGAATTTGTTCTTTTTTTAAAATGAATACGTGAGCTATTTTAAATGTGAGCTGTCAAATAGAAGCTCGATTGATTTGAAACCATTTCGAATCAATCGAGAAATCGATATGTAAGTTCAATCAATGCTGAAGTCTGTTATTTTCTTTTTTAATGTTTCTCGTGACTCTCACTTTTTTGCTGAATACACTTTCAGTCAGACTCAATAACATATCTGTTAGTAGATTGGCTAGCAGTACTAAAATTTCGACAAATGATGACAATTTATATAGGGTTTATGCCAAAATTGTCTTGCGCTGGTAGTAGCACCGCGACAATCGCCGCGTCGTATGTCGCGGAATGCTGCTCATGAATATGAGCCTCAAGCATGGCTTGAAACTAGTCGAGTCCTTCGTTAAACAGTTGCGTTAGTAAGCCGATAACATTAATTTAGTATGTATCACAAAAGTTGTAATAAAATAAGTAGTAAAATAAGTAGACTAAAAATATGTACACGCTGTAATGTAATTCTTCTTTTCATACCTCTATCCTGACGTCTACTCTAAAATTTACGTAGACAAAGAGTACATTGACCTCCCAAAACTCAACCACGCCTTTCAGTCACACTCTGTGTATCACTCACACAATAACTTACTATAGATAACATAAAATTGTCAACAAAGAAATTCCTAACGCGACGCACTTTTATAGTGTCATACTCGATTTCTATTCCATTCATACTCAAAGGTGAAATAAAAACAAAATTGTTTGGAATTTCAACGCACTTTCAAACACGTAAAAGGTTTTGTTAAACATTTTATATATCTGTCTAGTCTATTATACTATAAAGAAGTGTATAATATGGTTGGTTACCTAATAAATACTATTTTTTAACCATTGTTAATAAAAAAAACCGGAGCTGCGGACTACCTAGCGGATTTACCGGGGTTCCGGCTCGACAGGGAGGAGTAGGAACGGGGTGGTTTTTAGTCAGTAAGAGTCTGACACTCCCTCTCGCCTCGCCCTGGCGAGAGAAGTTATTGGATGATTTTCCCCCCTCATAAAAAAGCCATTGATAATAATTTTGTAGTCTGTCAATATTTAAGTCTGTCTCAAGGTAGAACTGCTAATCTTCAAGCATGAGCAAGGTTTTTCATGATAGAATGTTACGTGATTTTAATATTTCTGACTGCCAAATTCTTTAGTAAGTCTATAGAACCAGCAAGTTGTGGATTTTCGATTTTTTTTAAACGTTGCCCCACATTACGATTTTCTCCTGTATCGTGGGTGCGTTTACAAACATACAATTTCACATACACACGACACCCAGACCTGGAACAACCTCTGTCTGACGAGTTGTTCCGTGCGGGAATCGAACCTGCGACACGTTGCACGGCAGCCAGTTACCCAGCCACCGCGCCAACAAAGCCATCAAAAATGTTAAAAAAAGTTTTCCAAAAAAACAGCGTTATTATAATAATTAATCTTTATATATTATTTTGTAGAGACCCATATTAACACGTAGCTATTACATAACACACTTTGGTCTATATTTTGGAGCTAGGAACGGTACGAAGGCTTCTCATATCCTCATAATGTCGCAACGATCCATCCTTTTAATCCACCTAATCCCACTGATAAATCTAGCAGGTATTTACGACGCAACATCACGTGCTGTTTGATCAACCTTATCATGAACAAACATTACGTGTCTATGTAAATTTTCGTTTAACATTACAATACGGAGTTGTGCTGTTTCGGAACTGAGCCTTTGGTCAAACGGTTGATTATTGAATGGATATTTTTTGCGTCTCGTGTGTGAATTTTTATATTTGTTGTACTAGGAATTAGGTTGGTTTTTGATCACTAGATCAATTTTATATTTTTCATATTATTGTCTGTCTGGCTTGTAAATTTGAACGTCCTAACGTTGTCATCATTTTCGCAATAGCTTTTGCAAAACCGTTAAATTAAAACTGACAGAATAAGGTCATAATCGATTACATTACCTACTATTTTCTCATCGTAAACTTTGCCAAATGTATGCCATCGTCTCGTCCTATTTAGTTGGAAACAAAGAAACATTCCAAACATACTGTATTCTCCAAAAAAACTCGCATAGCCGTTTAATTTACTACACCCACATTTCGACGCGTTGAAGGACATTGTACTTACGTAATATAGGCCAGGCCAGTGCCCCATTAAATTAATTAATAATAGTAAAGTAACCGTTTAGAACATCATCGTAAATTTAAAAGCTCTGTCAAACAAAATTAAATATTCTACAAGAATTACTTCGTCCCCAATTAGATATTAGGTACTATGATGACATCAGTACCGCGCCTTCCTTGTCAAGAAAAGGCCTATTCGACGCAAAATTAAATTTTCCTTCCTAAAAACCCCTTTTAAATCCTTAAAAGCATAGCCATAAGGTCTAAATTTAAATTAGTGACGCCTATTTCGTCGGTAAAAGAATTTTGGTGGTGTAGATGTAGGCCACAGGGGGACCATTTTTAGTTGGCCTCTCAAACTTCTTTGTGTGGCTTCTTGTCTCAAGTGTTTCGCTGCATCAAGAGGGGAGAGGTGGGTCATGTTAAGTTGGATATCTACTGATTTATTTTTTCTTTGTTTGTCGAGGACAATGTTGACATCTTTTTTTTTTAAATTTCAACTGGTGTTAGAATAATTTTCTGTCTGGCCAGTGACTTATTGCTTTTGTTGTTATATGGTTCAACACATGTTGCTCAAGTTGTAATGAATGTGCTTTTTGTCATATGTAATATACTATTCATTACGTCTCGACCGTGATTTTTTGAACATTTTTTGTTACAAAAACTACGTTTTGTGAAGGGGTTTTGAGTTACATGTGCTATGAATGCTGTTCTAACAAGGACTTTGAAACTAATTTTGTTTTAATTACCTTTGTCGTCTGTTGGATAACTATGCAGATGTACCGAATAGAAAATATTTATTTTTTAATGTGGCTCCAAAATTAGTAATTCTCGTTTTAATTATATTCTATTATACAAATATAGAAAAATGAATTGCTGTTCGTTAGTCTCGCTACAACTCGATAACAGCTAGACTGATTCGACTAATTTTGGTCTTGAATTATTTGCGGAAGTCCAGGGAAGGTTTAGACGGTGAAAATAAAAAAAAAACACGCCATTGAAATGGTTCAAAGCCTGCCGGGTCAGCTAGTACTAAATATTTTTCAAAACAAGGCATCTGACATTATACTGAAGCCAAACCCTCATGTTCGGTAGTTTCACTTACAGCTACTAAACTACCGAAGTACATTTAAGTATGCAGACCTACAATTAATATCATAGGAACTCCTTTGCATTGTTCTAGACATTCATTATCAATGATTCATGAAGCGAGTTATGACAATTGTCGTGTTTTGTTGCCATTAACGAGTATATGGTACCTAGCCTCTATGTGAGTAATGTTGCTTATCATAGCTTTATGTCTTTTAATTTTTTAATACATTATACTAGGTTGCAACGGAACTGTAGACTGCCTAGCGGGTTACCGGGGCTCCGGCTCGAAAAGCAGGAGTAGGAACGGAGTAGTTTTTAGTCAGTAAGAGTCTGATACTCCCTCCCGCCTCACCTAAGGCGAGAGAAGACATTGGATGATTTTCCCCCTCAAAAAAAAAAATCCTAGCCTCTATGTGAGTAATGTTGCTTATCATAGCTTTATGTCTTTTAATTTTTGAAAGAGTAATTTTTTTCGCTAGACCAGTAAGCAACGGAGCTGCAGACTGCCTAGTAGTTACCGGGGCTCCGGCTCAAAGCAGGATAAGGAACGGGGTGGTTTTTAGTCAGTAAGAGTCTGATACTCCCTCTCGCTTTACCCAAGGCGGGAGAAGACATTGGATGATTTTCACACCTCAATACAAAAAAAAGCCTAGCGTGATGGTGAGCCTATGTGAGTAATTTTGCTTATTATAGCTTTACGACTTTCAATTTTTTAAAGAGTATAATATTGTACCTATGTTCGAATTTTCACTGGTGATCTTATTAAGTGCATTTTTATGCAAGTCTCTAGTCTTTATTTTTTTCTCCAATTATTTTAGTCGTCGTATCGTTACGCCTTTTATCTCTCTAGACAGAGGTGCACATTATGGCACGTAATACTACTCTACTATGTACATCCACTTTTCACCGTTTGCGTTATAAGTACCATGTAATTGGGGGTGAACCTATTGCCATATACTGGACACAATTTCATACTCCGTGCTAATACCGAGAAATTTTCGAGAAACTGAAAAAAAAACCAGTAACACTTTGCCCGACCCGGGAATTAAACCCGAGGCCCCTTGCCTGGCAGTGGAACTGTGACCACTTGGTCAACGAAACAGTCAATTTTCATCATCATCATCATCATCAGCCGAGAGACGTCCACTGCTGAACAAAGGCCTCCCCTTGGTCCTCCACGTAGAACGACAAGCCGCCACCTGCATCCACTGGCTCCCCGCCACTCTGACGATGTCGTCGGTCCACCTAGTGGGAGGTCTGCCCACGCTGCGTCTTCCGGTCCGCGGTCGCCACTCAGTCACCTTCCTGGCCCAGCGGCCATCAGTCCTCCGAGCGACGTGGCCTGCCCATTGCCACTTCAGCCTGCATATTTTGAGAGCTATGTCTGTAACTCTTGTTCTTTGGCGAATTTCCATATTTCGGATTTTGTCGCGCAAAGATACTCCGAGCATAGCTCTCTCCATCGCGCGCTGGGCGACTCTGAGCCTTTCTAAAAGGCCAGCAGTTAGGGACCATGTCTCGGTACCGTACGTCATCACTGGCAACACACACTGGTTGTACATCCTGGTCTTCAGACACTGCGGGATTTTTGACGAGAAGACTTCATGCAACTTCCCAAATGCTGCCCATCCGAGTTGGATTCTTCGAGCGACCTCTTTCTCGAAGTTGGACCTACCTAGCTGGATGATCTGACCCAGGTATGTGTAGTGGTCTACAACTTCGAGTATATCGTTCCCAACGACAACCGGTATAGGTGCAACATGGACATTTGACATGATTTTCGTCTTGTCCATGTTCATTTTAAGGCCCACCTGTTGGGAAACGGTATTGAGGTCGCTGAGCATGGTGTTCAGCTCTTCCAGCGACTCTGCCATTACGACTATGTCATCGGCGAAACGGAGATGAGTGATGTATTCGCCATTAATGTTGATGCCGCGTCCGCTCCAGTCCAAGAGCTTAAAAACGTCCTCCAGTGCGTTCGTGAACAGTTTCGGAGATATAACGTCTCCCTGTCTCACGCCCTTCCGCAACTGGATTGGCCTCGTAGTCTCTTCCTGGAGTCGGATGCGCATGGTGGCGTTGTTATACAAACACTTCAAAACCTCGATGTATCTATAGTCGATGTGGCACCGCTGGAGAGACTGCAGCACCGCCCAGGTTTCGATTGAATCGAAGGCTTTCTCATAGTCCACAAACGCCAAGCATAGTGGCAAGTTATACTCCTCGGTCTTCTGTATAATCTGCCGCAGCGTATGAATGTGGTCTATGGTACTGAAACCTTTTCGGAATCCGGCTTGTTCGGGAGGCTGGAAGTCATCAAGCCTGCGTTCGAGACGGTTCGTGATGACCCTCGAAAACAACTTATACACATGGCTCAGAAGTGAGATAGGTCTGTAGTTCTTTAGCAGACAGTTGTCGCCTTTTTTAAAGAACAGAACCACCACACTCCGTTGCCATGCTACCGGCGTGGTTCCCTCGAGTATGACGGAATTGAATAGCTTCTGGAGGACTAAAAGTATCGGTTTTCCACCCGCTCGCAGAAGTTCCGACGTGATTCCGTCATCGCCCGGCGCCTTGTTGTTTTTAAGCTGTTTGAGAGCCATCCTAATCTCGTACAGGCTGATGTCTGGGATATCCTCAGTGTAGTGCCGCGTCAGTTTAGCTCTTGGGTCCCGAGCTGTACCGACGATGGGTTGCCGTGTTGAGGTGTATAACTGTCCGTAAAACCTCTCGAGCTCTCCGAGGATCTCGGACTTCGACGAGATGACGCTGCCATCCTCGGTCTTCAGCCTCGTCATTTGGCTTTGCCCAACAGACGAATTCTTTGCGAAGACTTTTGAGCCCTTGTTTCGCTCAATTAAGTCTCTGACTCTTGCGGCGTTATAGGCCCGCAGGTCACGTCGCATGTATTTCGAGATTCGTCTATTGAGCTTGCCGTATTCAGACATATCGTCTGAAGACTGCAGCCTCATCTCGCTACGATCCTTAAGAAGTTTTAAGGTTCCGTCGGAGAGCTTTTGGGGCCTGTTTCGGCGGGGGTCTTGAAGAAGTCTGACCCCACTGCTCGGACAGTTTCCACCAACCCATTATTTATCTCGTCCACGTTTCCACAATCAGCTAGACACTGGAAGCGATTTTGCAGTTGGAGTTGGAACTGCTCGGGGTTTTGGATCTGGGCACGTCCAGGGCGGAGCGTGGACTTCACCAGGCGTGACCGCTCTAGTTTTACATTGATGTTCAGTGTGCCCCTGACAATACGGTGATCGCTACCGGTTTTCACCTTCGCTATCACAGAGACATCACTGAATATACGTCTTTCGGTCGCCATGATGAAGTCGATCTCATTTTTGGTAGAACCATCAGGGCTTATCCATGTCCACTTCTTGGCCGGTCGCTTCTGGAAGAAGGAGTTCATCAAATAGAGTCTCTCCCTCTCCATAAAGTCGACCAGCCGCTGGCCCCGATGGTTTCGCTGCCCATATCCAAATGGCCCTATTCTCAACTCATCGCTATTCCGTGTGCCCACCTTTGCATTGAAATCCCCCATCACAACGGTGAAGTGTGTTTCGGAGGAGTGTATGGCTTTTGAAATTTCCTCATACAGAGCCTCTACTTCGTCGTCACAATGTGTCGAGGTCGGCGCATATACCTGTATGACCTTCAGCGAATACCGGTTAGATATTCTGAGTATAAGGTACGCTACCCTGTTCGACACACTGTCGACCTCACACACGTTGTTGACGAGAGACTTGCGGACGAGAAATCCGACACCACCCTGGGATTTACGGTCTCCTTCCCGGAAGAAGAGCAAGTTGCCGGAATCTAGGATTATCGTATCCTGACCCTCTCTTCGGATTTCAGATAGTCCCAAGATGTCCCACCGCATTTTGCTCAATTCTTCCTCCAGCTCGACAATCTTCTCATCAGTCCGCAGTGTGCGGATGTTGTGCGTTGCCAGGGCCAAAGTTCGTCGGGGGTGGTAGCGCTTTCTCTGCCGGGGATTCTTAGCACCCCCTGCTCCGCCGTTACCTGATCCGCTACCTAGATCAGGAATAGCGGAGCTGCCGGGGACTGGGGGCCGTGTAATTTTGTTGTCGCTCATAGTGAAAGGGGGGGTTGCCATAATCCCCACGCTTGGCAGGCGGCTTGGGGATCGCAGTTAGGTCACCGATAAATTTTGAGAATGCTGCTGCCCATTCCTCGGTGGCTGGTCGCAGTTTTAGGACGTACCCGGGTCCAATCAATTTTAGTGTTACTCAATTTATCTTGTTTACAATTTCTTGTTTCACTATCAAATCTCCAGTTAAACGTTGGGCACCAATACTATTAATATTAATAACCGTATCATAGACAGACGGACAGACATACAGATAATTTCCAACATGAAAACATTTTTGACATCAGTTTAATTTCCTACAACACATTCTACTTGGAACAGGTGGAAATGAGAAACTCCATTTGTTTTATCTTAACGAAATCGGTATTATTTGGATCAGCGAAATGCGAACGAAAATGTACCTGCGTATTTTCGAATAATTCCGCATTTTAATCATTTTATACGAGTGGTATAAAGTAATTATATTTTTTGCGGTTGTTCCATTTTAGCCGAGTCCACTCTTTTTTAGTAAAATTGTTTTATTTCGTATAATTATGACTTATTTAGAGTAATTGAGTAGCACAATCTAAAAAAGCTAAAAAAGCTACTATAGCGTAATATATTTACGCTATAGTAGCTTTTGTTTAATGTTTGATGTTCAATTTTTTTATATCTCTCCAAGATTTTGAATTCTATCTATTTAGATTTTTATTGATGGCAGTTCATTTTTTTTTTAAAAAAGTTTATTTAAGGAGGTAAAGTCATTCAATGACGTTTCCCGCCTTGGGTGAGGCGAGAGGGAGTGTCAGACTCTTAATAAAAATCACCCCATTAATACTACTTCCTGCTCCGGTAACCCCCTAGGTAGTCCGCAACTCCAGGTCAGGCATCAGCCCTACCTACTGGGTAACCTATCCAGTCAGCATGATGATGCACAGAAATTGGCCAAATATTTTATAAACATACATACATAATAATATGTCTTAATGTTACCAAAACTTCATCTCACAGTAACAAATGAATGTAATCTCAGAAACAGTAATGATTAACTTTAATAGCAAGTCATCGTGAGTCAGCAAAATGATGAAACGATCATTTGATAGTCTTGAGGTCGATTAACTATTATTCAGATTACCAAGTAGAACTAAGTGTGAAAATATGTCTATTAAGTTTTAAACAAGGAAAATTGTGTTTTATGTTATTTGTAATGACTTTTATTTTCATTTTAATACTTTGCATTGTTAATTTTTTTTAATACGTCTTTTGGTAGTGACTAGGTTTATGTCACTGCCTTGTTGATCAAGAGGTCTCGGCTTCGATACCCGGGTCGGGCAAAGTATTACTGGACTTTTTTCGGTTTTTGAAAATTTCTCGGTAGTAGCACGAAGTCTGTAATTACAAAGGACACAAATGGTGAAAAGTGGTTGTACATTGTATAGCGGAATAATATGCCGCAATGCCGCACCTCTGCCTACCTTATCGGGATAAAAATACGAAACGTTGTGTTGTGGTAAAACTCTTTTTTTAATACGTATTTTGGTAGTGACTAAGTTTTGGCAGTATCTGATGATTAAGGGTTACTGTATAGTCCAACCTATATCAAGGGTATCGCAAGTGTCCCTGTTAGTAGAATGCTGTTTGATTTCGCTATTGCTGGGGTGGAGAGCTACCCGAAAATGAATTGCGCGTTGAGCATCTGAAACTCTCATATATAAGCTTTGATTTGAGACTTTTTCCATTACATAGAATTCCGGTATATCTGAAAATCGTTGGGGGAGACCTATGTTCAGCAGTGGAATTCTTGTGTCTGATATGATGATGATGATGATGATGATGAAAGGGTTATAATAAAAAACATACTGCTTTGCATTTCCAACAAATTAAAGTTACACAGCCTTCGCAGTCTCTCGCAGTACATACGAGTACGACCACTCAACACAACACCTCTTTCAAACGAACAAAAAAGAAGAAAAAGCCACGATTAAAAGCCAGCAAATGTGAATACTCATAATCTAGTTGAATGATTAGGTCGGTCTGTTTGACATTGATGTAACACAACAAACTTACAGTCGTATTTATCCGACCGTCTCGAGCCTCATTGGATCATCTACATACATATAATGCTCATTTTATACCTTTAAAAGTCTCCATTGAACACAAACGGCCCATTCTTCAACTCTTTCAACACAAATCTACTATCAAAAACACTCAAGCAACCTCTACCCCACACACATAAGACTCAAATTCGTTTAACAACTCCTTCACGAACGGCAAATCTAATTTTGTATCGTCGCAAATCGATCTGCGTTTCGGAAAGCTGTAAATAAATCTTACGGCTTTGTGTTAAGGTTCGGTTTGCAATGGGTTTGTGTTTATTGTGTGTGTAATGGGGTTTTGAAAGGACACGTGCAGCTCTGCCCAGATGCGTTGAGATACATATGCAAATACTCTCTTTGTTGTATAGCCGTCGTTGCGTCACCTAACGGTATATGATTATAGTCTGGGGTTTATAATTTAGTCCAAATTTGGGCCAATTTCCAATCCCACCGCGCCATTCTGGGTAGGATCGGTAAAAGAATGGTGTTTTATTATTTCACGCTCATAAATGTTTATTAATGAGATTATAAGTTATAGTTTCTTTGTGGTATTTTTGAGTTTTGCCATCGATGTTTTACTTTCAAAGCTTTTGTTGTTTTGGACATCGAAATCCTCTATTGTAATATGAACACATTGAACGCCGTGGTGGTCACCGGTGACCGACGTTAGCGGAGGATTTGCCTTCAACAGTTTTCTATTAGCAGTCAAAGACTTATATCTGTAGTCGAAGTAGGTATAATTACCAATACTGCGTCTGACCTGGGAATCGAACCCAAAACACCATGCTCAGTAATCGAACTCAACCAACGTGGCACTGTAACTCTCATACCTATAACACAACTTTAAAGCAAAATCCAGCAATTTTATTCATATTTTAACAGAAAACAAACATTTCAACATTAATTTAACACCCGACTACATTTTTAAAGCACTTCAAACAATTATTTTTAATTGCAAAATAAAACGAATGTTTCAGTTTCAGCGCTGAAACAATGTTACATTCTGTTGTGTAACATGTTACAATTGCTACATTCTGTTGTGTAACATGTTACAATTGCTACATTCTGTTACATAAAATAAAATGTACTTATAATATATTTACATAGTTGAAGTTTTACGTACAATTGAAAATGTTTTCCAAAATATGTAATTTGAAATGTATTGTTTTTTTAATTTTTTATGTCATGGACCTATTTTCGTCTAGTAACAGAATACAATTAAGATTCTAAAATATTTTAGAAGGTAATTCATTCAATTACTTCTTCCTCCTTGGGTGAGGCGAGAGGGAGTATCAGACTCTTTCTCACTAAAAATCACCTTGTTCTTACTCCTGCTTTTCGAGTCAGAGCTCGGGTAAACACCAGCTAGGTAGTCCGCAGCTCCGGAAAAGGCATCAGCCCAACTGGGCCCCATCTATAATGGTCTGATGACTCTTTAAATAAAGCGCACCCCAACTTCCGGCTAATACTTTAAAATTGAAAAAGCCTGCAGTACTTTATCCAAATCGGAAATCAAACTAAATAAACTGACTATCGCAAAAAATACTCTAAAATAAAATGAGCAAGTAAGGGACCTGTAACCTAAATTATTTCGATACATAAGTAAAGAAAATAATTGAAAAGGATTTTGAAATACAATTTCAGCTCAATAGAGGCTTATCCTGAAAGCTAGGAGGCTTACTCGTAGAGTTTCTCTTTGTCAACCCTTTTTAAATACTAAATTATTATACCGCATTATGTAATAATGTATCATTACGGAATTTTGCTCTACGGGTATAGGTAGACATTTTAATAAACACTTTTTGTATTAAAATTCTAGTAATAAAATTAACTTAGACTTTGAACCTTCGAACCGAGTCCGTACTTTGGCTCACTCAGGATTCAAACCAGATATCCCTAAAACTCGGCAGACATTTACGACTTCTCAATTAATGGAACAGTCAGTAATTTCAAAAATAATATAACCTTTTTATATCGACCATTGGCCACATTAAAAGTACCCTAACCGACGAGCATGCACGAAAAGACTGATGACGCTAAAGAAATATGTAAGATTCGTAGCTATTAGCATTCCATAGTTTCTGTCCTGCCTGTCACATACGCCTGTCCACGGGTGATAGGCGTGAGGTTATGTATGTATACCAACCTTATTTAAAGTAAATATTCCAAATTCTCACTCACATAACACTCTGAAATCGTTCATTCATTCACTCATTCTATTCTAAGCTCACGTATGTGTGAAGTGAAAAGCTCTTTTCTTCACTCCTTCTAAATTTGAATACGAATGAACGACACGTGTCGCGCTTTTCAAATGTCCTCAAATTAGGACTTGCTGTACATTTTTGGTAATGCTGCATTTCTTTTTTTGGAGATTGTTTGGTAATGAGTACCTATGTGTTTTACAAGAGTATATAGTAAGTAGGTGTGCAATAATCTAACGTATTCACAGACCTTATCACACTTCGGGTGCTTTTACACCAGATATGAGGTATGTAGCTATGCTACGAAGATGAAATAGCTAACCTGTGAAACTATGTGGCCGTATAGCTTAGCTGAGTCCTTTTCCACTAGTGCTAAGCTATGAGTACCAAAGAATATGATTGGTGGAAGTCAAACGTATTCACATCAACTTAGCATAGTATATTTTTGGCGGAAAAGCACCATTACCCTTGCCACAGTTACGTGTATCGTAAAACATTTGACAGAGTCCCGAGATCGGGCAGCATGACATGTCTGATAAATTTCAACCTTAATTGTGATCTTCAAGCCAATCGTGTAGGTTAAGTAAAACCGTTCCTAAACATGCAGTCAAGGTAACCTAAGCAGTGGACCGTAATACTTATAATCATCGTCTCTATTTACATTGAAGAAATGTAAAACTAAGTACAGTACTGCTCACCCCGTCTTTCATAATGAACTCATGTAAAATATACATTTATTACATTACATACGTAATATAATAAAGGTCTATTGCAATGCCGCCTAACCCATGGATGGAATCCTTACAATACTCAGTAGTCGTCACAAAAAATCAACGAGAAACTTACCGGGGGTCCAAATACCCGTTTCCTCAATCTTCCCAATCCTCGATCCCCCAACAACCTTTAAATCCTAACCCCCAAAAGGCCGGCAACGCACTTGTAACGCTTCTGGTGATTCGGGCGTCCAGGGGCGGCGGCGATTGCTTACCATCAAGTGATCCGTCTGCTCGTTTACCGGCTTATATCATAAAAAAGTCGTGGTAATACTATGCAACTACTCGATCAAGGAGAAAGTCAAGTTGAGGCAGATATGGATTCATTGTTTTTATTATTTCTGCTTTTTAAAAGCACAGATTTACTCCTGTGCCATCTAATATAGTTTTTATTACGTTCAGGTTTCCTAGAATATGAGAGAATCTATTTTATAAAGAATAACTGCGTAATAATAGAGGTTATATTTATGAAAACGCCTGTTTTATGGCCACACAGGGTGGGTTTATAATATCCATACTGGGTATCATATGGAGATTACTCATAATACGGAATTTACATAGACCAACATAAAGTATAATAATTTTGTATTATGTGTATTTTTATAATGATATTATTTTTGCGTTATAACTACAGTTATGATGATAGTCGAAGGTGTAGGCAGAGGTGCACATTACGACACTTAATGCCGCTATACAATGTACACACACTTTCGACCATTTGTATTATTAGTCACATGTAATAGGGTGTGAACCTATTGCCATATATTGAACACAATTCCATATTCCGTGCTACTATTGAGATATTTTCGAAAAACGCCCAGCAATACTTTGCCTAACTCGACAATCGAACCCGAGACCCCTTGCTTGGTTGTCGTACTTGCGTCCACTCGACCAACGAGGCAGTCGTACTCAAAATCTTCTAGTACCTATCAGCTCAAGTAATTGGTTGTCCAAAGAAGTAAATTATATTTTACCAATAGGTATGTACTGGTATGCTATGTCAATTAACACATAATTAAAGGGAGCCTAGTTAAATACGTTTGCAAACCAATTTATCTTGCCTAGACATGCCGTGTTAGTGAAGGGGCGTACACCTAGCTAGCAGCTAAACGACTAATGAAGGGTTAGGTCTAGACATAGATATATCTAAGACCTAGATCGTCTTGTCATTAAGAGTGGTGGCAGTTTTATACTTTGTAAGTGGCAGCACTTTCGTTTTTGGATTTTGTTGCTTAATTTTTTCTATTGAATCTTTGAAGAGAAATATGAATTGGCTAAAAATGGACTAGAGAAGAGAAATATTAAAACACAGGAACATGATGCCAGCATTTCTTAATATATCCACTACTCTCAAAAACAACTCATAGTCTTGTAATCGTTTTCTAAAGTCTCAATTGTTATCATATTAAAATCCATCAAAATTTATTCATCAGTTTAGATGTAAGTATGTTACAAATAAATTAAGTTCACACTGCATGAACCTTCTATTTTATTGCTAAAAATCTATTCTCCAACCTTCCTTGAAAATAAGATTAAATCTGGGGCTGAGACTGTGCTCTGCAGTTCCATTTCCGAGACAGGAAATTATTATTATTAGGTTTTTCTGTTGTTTCTAGTTGTACTAACTCCAGAACTGCGGAATACCTAGCGGGTTTACCGAGGCTTCAGCTTGAAAAGCAGGAGAAGGAATGGGGTGGTTTTTAGTCAGTAAGAGTCTGAAACTCCCTCTCGCCATACCCAAGGCGGAAAAAGACATTGAATGATTTATAATACTAGCATTTCTTAACACATTAACCGCCATGGGGGGCAGAAATGACCGGCGCTAGCGGAGGATTTGCCTTCAACAGATTTTTGTTGGCAGTCAAAGTATTAAACACTATGCTGCTCTATATCAGATAAAAATTCAATCGTATATAAAACTAATTTCTGCTTGTTCTTTACAGATAATGTGAGCTGTAACAAAACCTGCTATAAGGTAAGCAAAAACTCCAATTGTATTTCACTATACCTTTCCATTTCTGAAATCTAAAGTCACAGAGAAATCGAATCCAAAAACCATCGATAACCTGACCGAAATAATTAGTATGTACACCTTTTTAACTACCATTAAAACTAACCCGCAAGTAATGATACGACAACCAGGTGAATAAAGTGGTATAATTAATTATAACAGCACCACGTTTCACTCAACTTACATATATGATATATAGGGACCACGTTTACTTACGGAGATAAAATGAATCCATTAGCTGAACTATTTATTAATATAATTTATCACTAACTAGCTTTTAAACCGTGGTTTCGTGTTTTAACGGGACGAAAAGCTGTGCTGTGTTAATTATTTGATATTTATTGTAAAACTAGCTACTTCCGCGTGGCTTCACCTGCTCTATTAGGCTCCTATTGATTGTAGCGTAGTATTATATAGCCTATAATCTCTTTCGATACATGGTCTATTGAACACAAAAATAGTTATTCAAATAAGTACAGTAAAGACAAAACAGAGAAGTGAGTTACTTTCGTATTTATATAGTTTTTTACCTAATGCTCAGCTCATTTAGGTCAAAGCGTGATTTTTTATAGCTCTATCCACTACCCAACACAAAAAGAAATTATTCAAATCGGACTAGTAGTTCCGGAGAGTGCGTTCAAACAAGCAAACTCTTCAGATTTTTATATTAGTATAGATATCTATACTCGTTAGTTCGTTAATCATCAATTGACTGTATTATGCCTCTACATAAGGGACTTGTTTAACCTGGGTATTGAATTCAAAACATTACTCTAAATGAAATGAGTCTTCTTTCAAAATTCAGGATCTTTGTGCATTCAAAATCGATGCAATTCCGTATACAGATACCTCATATCAAACAAATTCCGATTTTAAACTTTACTGTTTACGTAATACAATTGAAAATCGTACTGTATTCTGTTGAATATTATGGCTACATATTCGTAGAACTAAATAGGTTTCAAATATTACAGCAGTCGCTCCACGAATCAGGAACTCACGTTTCAAATTAAATGGACCAATACAAACAGAGATACGGAAAGTACAGTGCGAGAGAAAAGATTGTGGTGTAGTATTAAAGTTGATTTTTTTGTAGTGAACCTTCTAAAGTTGGTGTTTTAAAAAATATTTATAGGTAATATCTTCTTTATAAATTAATTTACAACAAGGAATACGTATGAGGTACAAAACTTTAATACATGTACTTGCGGATTTTACAATATAGTAACCGTATTTTGTAACTAGATTATATAATTACTGTAATGTATCTAACTGATTGCTTACCATCAGGCAATTCACCTGCTCGTTTTCCTCCTATTCCATTAAAAATAATTAAGTTTTGGCTAACTCTGGGTCAAAATTTCTACGTTGGTTTATTATTAAGACCCAAAAAAAAACTGTTTAAAAAACGGACTTAAGACACTAATTAGTTTTTTACCTGTAGACCTGTACCATTACTTATCTTATACATATAAAACTTCACGTCCAAAGCAGACACCGCCAATTGCTACGAATCTTACATACATCTTTCGATATATTTTCATATACAATATTATGTGATATGAAATACACCTCAATGGCGGCATGGAGCATTGCATAGCACATTATGTCGCTGACTGTACCCAGTTGGAGCACGGAATTTATTAATTAATTGATTGATTAACGTGTTCAGATGGTATTTAGCCTTAATTTACTGAAACCATACACCGCTCTCATGTTTTCACAGTTACATTGCAATTTAATCGTTATTTATAAAGCTTTTAAATTGATATTAGGTTGCAAGAATATCGGATAGATGGGTGAAAATCGATAAATAATTCCCAAATTTTCTTTTTTTAAGGAAATATCTTACAGTTATCTACATCCAAACATGACTGCCAGTGAGTGATACAGGCTCGGAGATTGAACTGATAACTTCATACTGGACTTATGGTGCTTTTCAACCAGAGATGTACTATGCAATGTTGCTGTAAATGCGTTTGGCATCCACCAATCATATTCATTGGTACATACAGCTCAGCACTGGTGAAAATGGACTCAACTAAGCTATGATTTTTTTTTATATGGATAAGGATGCGTGCTATTTTTTTTATTTTTATTTTATGGACGTGTTCTATGGATGCGTGTTATACAAGCTTGGCGACTATGACCAAGCTTGGCGACTAAGGCCAAGCTTGGCGACCTTGTCAAGCTTGGCGACTATGGCCAAGCTTGGCGACCATGGCCAAGCTTGGCGACTATGGCCAAGCTTGGCGACTATGGCCAAGCTTGGCGACTATGGCCAAGCTTGGCGACCATGGCCAAGCTTGGCGACTATGGCCAAGCTTGGCGACTATGGCCAAGCTTGGCGACTATGGCCAAGCTTGGCGACCATGGCCAAGCTTGGCGACTATGGCCAAGCTTGGCGACTATGTCAATGCTTGGCAACAATGGCCAAGATTGGCGACCATGGCCAAGTTTGGAGATACTGGCCATGCTAGAAGATTATATGTATGTGTGCTATGAGTATGTGCTATGGATGTTGTCCCTACTATCGATACATCGCATACTCAAGCTGCGCATCTTCCTCGCACAGCTACATTGCAGCGGCGCATCTTCATAGCACATCTTACTCGTACAGCTACATAGCTTAGTATCAGTGGAAACGGTCACATAGTTTCACAGCTTAGCTATTATATCCTCGCAGCATAGCTATAGCACCCTTATACAGCAACTAAATTTAAACTAAACTTCACAAACTAGTTTCGAAAGCTTTGTATGATTTTCCGATTCAAAACTACATTTCTATTTCGGTATCTGACGTCTCGTTTGACGTTGTACATACGACTACATTTAGAGCTGCACAGAACCAGTTTACCATGGCCTCGCATTGTATGACCTTTTCGTACATTCGAGGGTCAGTTTATATTGGTTGTATAGCTTGATGTGCCGCCGCGGGTACAATGGAAACTTATAACTTGTGTTTCGTGAGTCATAGCCTAATATTGAATGGTTATTGGTCCAAGGTGTAAGAGGGAGCGGTTTTGAAACTTCCTGTCTTAGATTGGGGTATGAAAAATTTTATTGGGTTTTATATTATGAATTAGGTTTTTAATTGCCTAATGTCTGGCTTACTGAAACAAAGGAGTTGCTATAATGCTGTAGCTGTTGCTATGATAATGTATTTGAAGATCTATCAAAGGATCTTAAGGTTTATTTTCGAATGGAGTTAATTAGTAAGTTTTAATATTTTAAATATTACTGAGTAACATCCACAGATTTTGGAATCAAACTTTATTTAAGCTCGATTCTCTTTTTATGTAGAAAAGTGATTGTCACAATTTTAAATATATGCATTTCTGGCTACACCTTAGTAATTAAAACATGTCATATTTTAAGACCTTCTCAAACATGTTGTCGTATACATAATTCTACTAAAACGTAATGAGCTTCGAAGTTAATATCGTTGCAAAATTACATAAGTTGAAAATGACGGAAAGTCAATACAGGGTTTTACTCCTAATTGAATACATCTTCCAATTTTGGGTATTCTTGGAACATATTGGTTAGAATACCTTTAAATTGAGTTTTAATACCAACAAAATAATATGAAGTGGTTTTAAGTGATTTGTTATTTAATTGCAAAACGTTTGTTGAATACTGTTCTAATAATCTGTAATAAATAATCTTTGAAAGTCATATATTTTATTGTTTACTTAAGTAAGTACATAAACAGTTATGATGAAGAGATAAGAATGAAAATATTGTAAACTAGCTTCTACCAGCAGCTTCGCCCGCGTTCCCGTGGGATGAAAAGTATCCTATCACCCAAGTAAGCTCATACTCTGTCTGTATACCAAATTTCATCAAAATCCGTTCAGTAGTTACAGCATGTTTGACGCACAAACATCCAAACGAACAAACATTAACATATTTTATAATATTAGGCAAGCGTGATTCATTGAAAATATTAAACCAATCTCCTATAACTTAAACCAAACACCATCCGCAGTTATTTTAATAAGAGTTGATTGTTTTACTAGCAGCGCACGGTCCAGAGTTCGACTCCCGGCTGAGAATGGAATTATTGTTCGTTTTCGTACCTAGTTAAAACAATTATGGTCCTATTTTATTACAGTTGAATTCATTGATCTTGGTGAATAGTGTCCATTGTTATAAAGATTTGTATTTGTTATGTTATATTTTCTAGGAGCCATATATTTTTTGGTTATAAATGAGCCCTTTGTAAAAGAGCTCTTTTTTGTTATAGAGCTTAAAGTACGTAATTGGAAACTGCTGAAGGGTGACGGCAGAGTCAGCTTATTTTAATACCACTCCTTCTCTTTTGGTGGGTGTCATGTCGTAAGAAATCCATAAGGAACTACATTTTTATAGTCTGGGCAAAGTGGACAAATTGTAGCAGGGTTCCCTGAAAACCATGACCAGTCATTTAATGATTACTCTTAAAGTATTCCTTAGTAACGATTTTGTTCCGAAAACAATTGCTAAGTAACCAATGATTCTGAGTACTAACAATTGTTGAGATTATGTCTAGTAAATTCCCTTATCTAAAAGAGAACCATGATATTAATAAGTAAGAATTTTAAGTTTATACAACAAAAATTTCAATATTCCAATTTTACCCCAAAAATTTCAACATTCCAAATTTACCCCAAAAATAAAGTAAAAGTACACAGCTAAAAAAAATGTCGGCGAAATAATTTGATTCCAATAAAGAATCCATTTAAGTAATTAATCTTACTAAGCTTAAGGCAGTAAAGTGGTTTTTAAATTATCCCCTTGCGGACAAAAACTGTCAAAAAATCGCCGTTGCTCACGTTTTTTACGTAATTAATTCGATTTCAGCCTTTTTTCTGCTGTTGGTATATACTTGAAAAAGTTTTGTGAAAAATTTTTATTTGCCGCGTTTGTACGAGATTCGTGGCTGGCTTTTGGTTGAAAAGGATTAGGTTTGAGTAATCAGTTAAGCTAATAGAATTTTGAGCAAGTGTGCTGATTAAGGGTGTTGGAGATGTACTATGTAGCTTTGCTACGAAGATGTAATAGGTAAGCTGTGAAACTATATGGGCGTTTCCACTGATACTAAGCTATGTAGCTGTGCAAGGAAGATGCACACCTCGAGTATGCGATGTATCGATAGTAGGAAAGCCATCCATAACACCTATCTTTTCATATAAAAAACATAGCTTAGCTGAGTCCGTTTCCACCACATGAATATTATTATGATTGGTGGAAGCCAAATGTATCCACAGCAACGTAGCATAGCTCGTCTCTGGTGAAAAAAACCTTGATGTTCATTTCTTCTCCATCAATAATGAGGTCTTTGCTTAACAGTATATGTATGCTATTGGTGATATTCATCATTGAAATTTTTAACAACAAAAGACTTGATTAGTCAGTATGTAGGCGGTTAGCCAAATTATTTGGTATGCAGGTAAGAAAGTAAAGATTGTTTAGGTGTTTAGTAAAAAGAGAGATAAAGACAGATAGACAACAAAGTTCTAAGGGCTGCTAAGCACCCCATAATAATGTCACAAAAAATGGATTACCAGTAAAAGGTTGCATAAAACCTTTAATACATATTTTTATACAATACACAAATAGGTACATTAAATCGTGTTGAAAGTGAGTATTGTTTCCGAGTCTAAAATACCCGGTACCCCGGTATCGTAGTCGGTAACTCTCGAGTGACCTTTTTAGACCTTTTTCGTGAAAAGGTCTGGGGGAAACCCCTCGATGAAATGTCAAAGTTTTAGTCCCAAACAGGACCCTTTATTTACGATACGATTTATGCTTTTCTTACTTTTTTTTTAATGTCAAATAAATCATGTTTTATTTTCAGTTTTTTTCAATTATTTGTTCGATTATATCTGTTTAATTGATCATTACGATTGTTATTTTCCGAATGGGGTAAGCAGAAGTGTGTCTTCATTACCCCCATGTTACCCTCACTTTTTGCCAATTACGTTATTCGCCCCATGGCAACAGAGGGTGAGCCATAAGTCTGAACGTTTTGTGTTAATGATGACAGTATTTGTGGTAATATCAGCTCTCTCGGTCTCTTTAATGAGATATTGTTTTATGGTGGATTATTAAATTGGGAACCCAAAATCTAAAGAGTCTCTCAAGAACATAAACTTACCCCCTATATAAAAATATTGCACATATAACAGACGATCTCTTCGAATCTCGTATGAACACGACCCCTGAAAATAGCTCTGAAGACATTTATAACGGTACGGTATAAAAGAAACAGTAAAATGGTACATTTAATAAAAGCCTTATATAACAAATTGCTAAATAAAACCATTCAAACGAATGTCCCAATCTATTTACGTGAAAAGGTGAAAGCATGTCTCAACCGCATCCAATATTTAAAAAAGGGGTACAGATTGACGCGGCCGCGATAAAAACCTGATATAAAAATAAAATGGTCTGACTCCAATTTGTGAGGTCTAATTTTTTTCTACCCATTTCCTACCCACCTTGATAAATCAGGGCGTATCGCGATTGCAACCCCGCCCGGCCGCACCCTCTACGGACGATAAACAATGCCAACATTTACCTATTTTCTTCGGCATTTGTTTAACGGGGCGCGTCACCCATATAACTGTATTGCGCACTATAATCTGTCAATCTGTCCCATTATTACCCTGGCCCGACTGCCCTCAGCCTGCCCAAATAAGTTACAAAAGCGATAAAGACAAGAAATGACCTTAAAATAAACAGATGATCGCCAAACGAGGTGCGGTGTCCACCTGCAATAAAGCTGTGTGTACATAGCCGACGCGCCCTTTCTCTAATGAGGACACTTTATGGGGCGAGCTAGCATTTAGTTTTTATTGTGTGTGCGCGCGCAACCCCTTGCCGATGGGTTTATAAAGAGGGACGTCGGAGGAATACGTCCAGTGGTGCACGTGGCGGCGTCGCGCGCGGCCGTCTGCCTGCTCTTCGTTAACTTAATATGTGTTAATTTGTTTCGATCGTGTTATGTTAAATGAGTGACTCAGTTGTGAGTCGGACTCGCCCACATCCGATAATTGGACGCCAGCCTAGAGCGTGAATTAACAAGTTCCTTTAGTTTTTTTAGTAAACAGTTGTAATGGTGAAATTTTGGAAACAATTAGTATTGTTAGGTGCGTACAATAAACAAAATATTTCCGGTCTAATTTCAAAAGTTAATTTACGTAAGCGGTTAATGGTTGGGCCAAGTTAAAAAAGTGAAGAACAAAGTTTTCATTTACGATTAAAAGTTTTTCGTATAAATCTTAGGAACAGTTCTTCGTTAAATATTATTCCGAGTAAGTTAAACTGGAAGTTTATTCGAATAGTACAAAAGTAAGCGAGTCTAAAGTTTGGCTTCGCGAAGAATTCGCGTATTCAAAACAGTTTTTGAACTTCAGACTTCAGGAATAAATGTTTAAGCACAATTTATCAGACAGAATTCCAATTTCAGGATGATTTATAATAACTGAAAATCTCTAGCTTCAAGCGGTTTCTGAAGTCGATTTTCTTGGTTATCGGAGAATCGATATTTATATTTGGATGTTCAGTAATCGAATTGATAATTTAGGGTGCTCGTTTTCACTCGTCATTTAGATGTGAAGGATAATGGACTCAATTTTTACTGGCTTACGTTTCAAAATGAAAAATACCAGACAATTTCTTATTTATATGTCCTCAGATATATTTTTAAAGCAACTAATACATACAAATTCCAGTATTTTTCTGTATCAGCTGCTGTTCCAATATAAGGATGGTATTGGATGGTTTCCCAATTTCTTCGCTTGAGGCAATTTTCCAGGAAAACCAAAATTTGATCAGATTTTCCACTTATACGTGGCGGTTTATTGCAATAGGGTCGACCGCAGTTAAGGAAACATGGGTTTAATATAGAGGGCACATTCCTGTATACCCATTTCCTGGAAAAATGTAGCGTGATGTTATTATTCTATTTAATATTATTCTGCAGTTGTTAGTGCCATAGTTCAAGTTGTCCAGTTTCATTTTCTAAACTAAATTATCGCCTTTCCTAAGGCCTTTTATTTAAACTTCATACAATATTTTCTATAGTGTCCTCAAATAAGTAATAATTAATCCAAGTTTGCCTGGGAACAACTAGGAATATTCACCGGTGAATATGCCACATATTTCTTTCATACAAATCTCGTCCTAAACGTAACAGACACAACCTATACAATTTCTTCTAATATTAATTCAGGAATTATGTCTGTTCATACATTACATACATAATATTTAGGTGATTATAATATTCATATTTCTGGTAACATTTCAAGTACATAATAAATATTGTTTGAAAAAGGATTGAGGATGTTTACTGACCAAAATTGATTTAAAACTGTGTATTAGGAATTACGTATTCCTAATACATAATTCTATGCAAACCGGGCAATAACCCAGACTAAAAGTGCAGTTTAATAATGTCAAACTAAATGGCATTAAATATTTATATTAAAAAAATCTACACGTGTTTGTCATAAAAATTTGAATGAAAAAAAAAACAACAACTATAAAAGTGCGAAATTATTATCTTCTCGAAAAAAAAAACTTCATTTAAAATTCATCCTATAGTATATTATTAAAAAAATAAAACGATAATGTTTTGTGTTTCGTGATAACTAAAGCTGAGCAATGTATCTATTATAAATAAAGTTCTATAAAAAGTTATTTAAAAAAAAATTAAAACCCGTATTGTGAGATAACGTTGGAATTTAATAAAAAATCGTACCGCTTTGCCCAACCCAGTTATCAAATCATCAATTTTGGCAATCAACTAAGGAAGAAGTCTGCATTAAAGGTATTTACTAGATTTGTTTTCCTCTATACAAAATGTATATTAACCTGTTTCTAAGAGCCATTATCCTTGTAAGGTGTACAATACTAAAAGTAATATTGGCAGGTTGAGGAAAGTCTAAATTTAATATTGATTCTCTATTGTAAATATTTGTAAAATATATCATATGACTCATAGTATCTTGAATTCTATAATTTTTCCTGTCAAAAGTCTACAGAAAGAGGTATTTTTGGGAATATATGCAGGACCTATGTACCTCCTATTTATTATTATATTCTCCTGTATTCTGTCCGTGTGTTGTGCATAAATTATTTAACATTTTGGAATTATTAGTTGGTATTGTGGTCGAATTATCAAAAATACTCTTATTTTTGGTAAGAACCGCACGAATAATATTATAAATGTTTAAAATTTGTTTGTTTTGATGTTTATCCTTGAATCTCGCCGTAAGTGCTGAACGGATTTTGATGAAATTTGGTATTCAGACAGGGTATCAGTTGACTTGTACGCTACATGAATTTAGCATTATTCATGAATTTTAGAAATATGTGCTAAAACTGTTGACCCACAGTCAGTTTCAATAAAACTTAGCATAAAGTTCTTTAAGATGAAAAATCTACAAAATAATCTATGCTAGAGTTAGTATTAATGAAAAAATAATATATAACAAAAATCCACTTACATTTTTAAATTAAAACGTTCAAAGATCGAGTTTAATACTCTGTAAGAAAATTGTAAGTAGGTACTTTGTGAAAAATATACTATTAATTAACTTTACCACAAGTTAAACCGACAATAGATTAACGATACTTAGTTTCCGTGACTATTTTCCTTCCTATTATAATAATTATAATAACAATAATACATACTTCATTCATATTAGCACGTGCTTATAATTCATTCTTTTCATTTATCTTGATATATGCGGCTGTATTAGCATATGTACATTACTTGAACATCGGTTACTAAGGACCCAGGGTGTAGTTACTATGGCTTTTATATTTTATGTAATAATTAAGTATCCAGTTGGAATTTATCAACATCAACATCATCATTTTTAATAGTCTTTGATACACCCATCATATGTGAATAGGTTGCTTATGGGCAGACGTGCTCCATCGTAGGCCGCATCATCACTTACCATCGGGCGAGATAGCGACCAAACGTCGACCCATCGAATGTAAAAAATAAATAAAAAAAAAACAAATTGAAATACATTTATGAATAGTAGTTAATTTAAGAAAATCTAATTCGTACCTTAATGTATAATAATTTTATAAAGTACATAATATAACTTGGACAAAGTCAATTGAAGCGGGCCTCTGTGCCACCACGACATTATGACTACGCCGAATATAGAGTCCAAAAAGTTGTCCAAAAAGTAAACTCAATTAAGGATTGCATTTTTAAACCTTTGATATTTTATTTTGTTTATTAATTTGCGGTTTCGAAAAGAGGGATTTTTATACACGTTAAACACTGCTACGTGTATCTTTACTAAGAAAACAAAGTAAATGTCAAACCTCAGATCGTATTTTAATACATAACAAACACAACATTATTGCAAATAAAAAAAGAGCTAAAACATTTAAAATTCTTGGAAATAGTACATACAAGATGGAAAATCTTAATGAGATGAAAAAAATAACATTATACATGGTATTTGTAAAACAATAACTACCAAACAACCTTTATTATTAATGTCATAATCACCAACTGTTGTTCATGAAAAAGTTGCTGATTATTTATATAGTAATACGATACTGCAAAGGTATCTTTTAAAGATTGGCTTTACCAATAAGTCTGTAGGTTTCTATTTTTTTTCACATAAACAAGATATTTCTCACATTAATTATCACCCTCTATAATATGACGATATCAAAAAAACCTAAAACTCATCATCTGATATTTTGTCACGATGAATTTATAAAAACTGCAAAATTATATCAATTGATGTATTTATTTACATTTTTTGTTATCACTTCGTTAGACTAGTGATAAACCAGTTTGATTTAAAAGTTAAGTATGTCTACATAGGAAATAAAAAAAATGTTCTATTCAAGACCAACGAAGAGAACCAACCGTGACAAATTCTTCTTTAGAAAAAAAAAAATATTATACTTTTTAATGTCAATTTTTTAGAACCGAATTCATTATCTTACATGCTTCATTCACTGTCTTAATTTCGAGCATTTCGTTAAAATTTCCTGAATTCTGAAATGTACCTTTTTTGTCCTGAAAATATCACGGAAGTCGTGTCCCTTACATGAAAAAAGTTGCTTCACTTAAGTGCCCGTTAAATACGGATGGGCGAGTCAGAATTACGGGGCCCTTAAATTGATTTCAGCTATTTAATTGAGCACAAAAGGTTTTCAGACCCTTCCAGTGTGTAGTTTCAGTAATATTTCCTGTAATACGATCATGATTATTATGTATATTTCGGGGGCACTGATTTGTAAGTGTTTATTGGTAAAGTTTCTTGAGAAAATTACGCTTTTATTTACAATTTTTTATTTTAGATATTACCCCATACTAAGTTTTTGTCCTGTATCGTGGGTGCGTTTAGAAACATACAAGTTCACATCACACATGACATCCAGATCCGAAATAACAATTTGTGGATCACACAAAACGTTGTTCCGACAGCCACTTGCCCAGGCTCCGCGAAAATCATGCAGTCATATTTGATGCAGTTTCAGTAGTTGGTTATGTCGGTTTGTAAGATTTATCTCTCTGAAGTTATATCCCCATTTTTGCAATACAATCTCTTTTCAAAATACATTTACAATACAATTTTTGATCCTAAAACTGATTCAACTACTATAAAAAGACAGAAATACTACTCATACAGAAAATAGCAGCCTTCATACTATTACCTTATCAATTTTCCTTTTAATCTTTCACAAATACTTTAAAACCAACCAAAAAACATTTTAAAAAGGTACTAGGAACATCTAAGTAAAAAACCAAGAGAGATTCAGAGTCTCTACGTACCCATTTTCGAGGCTGAATGACGTCAGATCCCCAGAGAATTTATCGCGGCTTAGAATGGAATCCGAATGGAATTCTATAGACTTTTACTGGTATATTACCCAGTCGACTCGAGGGACTCTGTGGTATGTTAAATCTAAAATTGGTAAAGGATGTTGGGAAATTGGTGTGTTCCTCGATTCTTTGCTACGGCGAGAAAATTTTATGTCCTTTTGGAAATTTGCTCGTTTTTTAAACGGTATTTTATTGGTTTCGTGATAATGAACGCGAAATGAATTATGAGTATGGAAAAGAGTGGATGCTCTAGTTTTATTTCTGAAGTATTAATTTTTCCTTTTTATAGAAGTTCTCAATCGAAACTCAAGGTCAAATTAGAACAAATATCATCATCATCATCAGCCGGAAGACGTCTACTGTTGAATAAAGGCCTCCCCCTTAGTCATCCACGTCGTAGAATGAAAAGCTGCCACCTGCATACACAGGCTCCCCGCAATTCTGAAGATATCGTCGGATGAATAAATATAACTAACGTTAATAAGACGTTAATTGAAATTAAACAATTAAGTATCTAGTCCGATTTGGAATAGTCTTGTTATCAACATTAAAAGTATATAATTATATAAAAACAACCATAACTATTAATAGTAATCCAAGTCCCAACTCCCCACCATTCTAAACAACGCCCAAACATCCAACATCCACGCTCGTAGACACGGTTTTGCTTTAAAACCCGATACCTTTACACACGGTTCCGTACTATGCTTTGCTTATCCGGATCTCATGTCTGGAGTTCCATTTATTGCACTACCAAATCTTTTGAAAGATAAACAAGTCTTCTGTAAGGGATCTTTGCTTTTGTTCGTCGTATTGTTTTAGAAACTTATCTGTGATGGATATGGACGGTTGTGATAGAAGGTGTACAATTTTTTAGCATTTTTTTTAAGGAAAACGTGGCCCAGACTATAATTTTCTTCTGTGTCTTGGGTGCGTTTACAAACATAAAAGTTCACTTACACATGACAATTAGACCCGAAACAATAATTTGTGGATCTCACAAAGATTTTTTTCCTTGCGGGAATCAAACACATTGCGCGGCAGCCGATTGCCTGGCTTCCGCGCCAACTGCAATATTTGTAAAGCATAGTAGCAACGTTAGTAAGGAAAGTATCTTAGATTTTAACTTTGATTTTTGTGTTGGTCCAAAGTTCCAATTTTAACTTTAATGATCAAATGAAACAATATTATGATGACAATAGTAATGATAGACAAAGCAAGAAATATTAAGCATTTGACTGCTTTACACATTGGGAAAATCTAGTCCATCTATGTCTATTACATATTAACCACATCACGATTCCTAAACGAATTACACAAAAAGAAACCACTCAGCTCAATTTAGCTTAACAATCCCACTAATACTACAGTCTTCGTGTCCAAGTTTATTGCGACATCTCCCTCTTGCCTGTCCCTAAGGTGTCAAGTAGCATTATTATAGAACTAAGCAGAACTAGTCGCTTCGTCCGAATCTCCTTAGTCGTCCCATCGGATTAATCGGGATTAATTTGTGAACATGGCCATTGGGACCGTCTGGCTCACTTCGAACTTATTGTTATTAAAATTGCTATCTTCATTTAGTTTCTGATCATTGTCTTTGTCTTTGACTTTAGCTTCTATTTTATGTATAATGCATCACATCTCATCAACAGCCTTTTAGTGGCTACTGCTGACTAAAGTCTCTTCTCACATGGAGAAGGTTTGAGCATTAATCACCACGCTTGCTCAAGCCGGGTTGGCGATTACAAACTTATAATTACAAATTATAAGTCCAGGTTTCCTCACGATGTTTTTCTTTACCGTTTGTCAGTGGTGTCTAAATAATCTTAGAAAGTACATATAACTCGGAAAATGTCACATTGGTATTTACTATTGGTAGGTTTTGAACTCGCATAAAAAGCTGACGTCTTTAACCACTGGACCACCACACATGTATGACAACAAAATTAAATATTTCTAAGAAAACATGCATCAAATATATTTATATTTTCTTCTACTGAAAGTCAAAATTTGAAAAAGAATATGTTCTCAAATGTTCATCTTACCATCTGTATTCAATTCGAAATCATCTTCAAAAATATCATTTTCTTTAAATCTAGCATCAATATCATCTATAAAACCGAAGTCTTCTACAAAATGAATTTCGGGGCCAGTCTTAAAATATATTTGTATTCAAACTCACCCGCTTATGCAATATATTTGGTATTCTTATATATCGTACGTCGCTCTTACATTGCTATTCGTTCAAACCCCATTTCATTGTTCGTTTTCCTACCTCGTATTGTTTTAGAAGCTCTTTTTTTCAAAATGAGGTCACGTTCTACGCTCTGGGATTACAATTTAAAGATTCGCGGTTTTAGAACTCTAATTAATAGGGGGTTAACTTCCCTCTTGTATTGTGGGCTAATGAAAAAAAGTTCTATTGTTCTTTCTCTTTGGACGTTATGAGTATTTCGTTGCGGTACAAATTAATTGGTTTCATACGTAATCTTATTACTATAACTAGATAATCCTGCTATATGTGGATTCGCTGCACTTCCAAGTGCTCAGAATTCGGGTTCCATGACCGTTTAATCATCATTCATCGTCTTTTTAGTATTTTCTTTTTTTATTAATTCATTAAAATCCATTGCGACGTCTTCATCTTCTGTTGATATAAATTGATAAGCAAATATAGACTTTATTTCTTCCGAATTTAGTACAATTATAACGTTATATCCGATTTCATCATTTCGTGTGTAACAAGAACCGTGGTTTAAAATCATTCAATCACTATGACTTGCAAAGTTCTCGATACCGTTGATGCTTTAATGGTTTAACAAAGTACCTTAAACATAACCAACAAAGTTACTCTGTTCATATGATTATACAAATTTTCTGACCGTCATGTGTCAATTTGAGAATGTCTAGTTAACGCAGTTACGGTTATACAAAGTTATCAAAATTGTGTGTCATGTATGAGAATTTAGAGTATTTCCGACAGTTTAATATTTGGACAATTACGTTCATTAACTTCGTTTGTGAATGAGGGTTCATCTGCTCTTTTATCTCTAAGGTCATTGCCCTCAGGTTTTTAGCTACGAAGGTCATCTATGTTTAGGAAACATCGATCATATTTTGCGATGACATCGATATTTTCGACAAGATTACTGCCGGCTCTTGGATCTTGGCACTGTTTATAGAAGAGATTCATCTATTATCTGTCTACAGCTGATCTCAAAGCGGCAGCTAATTTTAATTGGCTTAAACAAAAAATCTGTCTTTTGCCAATATTCTAGACTTTAGTCTCGGTATTGTACAACATTCATTCTCAAAAAAAAACAAAATTAATTATTATGTATTGACCCGCGACAGATTAGCTTGGAACTCGACTAGTTTCTTCAAATCGTCGCGAAATGCTGCTCGTGAATATGAGCCTCTAGCATGGCTTGAAACTAGTCGAGTTCCTCGTCAAACAGTTACGTATGTAAACCAACGTGTGTATATCTCAAAAAAAAAATAATAATAAAAGCAAGGTTATTGGAAATTTTTGGACTTGAAACTAACGTATTCATTATTAGAAACAGAAGCACTTAGCATCCATGAGATTTAAATTAATATCTTTTAAGACAAAGAGCCAATAGCCACATATCTTCTACCATCTGCCGTCCACGCCCATCAGATCTTAAAAAGACATAAACCATGACCAACGCACGAAGCAGATCACAAATTTCAGTGACTTAACAGTTTACAACCGTTTTCACAAGACTTGTGTAAAAACTACGATCCAGAACCATCTATTTGAGTTACTATAAACATATCTATTTTGGTAACCGTCTGCGTTTGATCAGCGTCGATATCAAAGGATTGGGAGCAACTGTTGTCTGTTTCGGCATGTCAATTAAAAAAGATTTTTTTAGATGGCAAGGCTGTCTGGAAGATTTAGTGTTGCTAGCTTATTGGTGATAGGAGCTGTGGACAGAGGTGTTTTTTGGAGGTTATGGAAAGATTTGTGAGTGTAAGTACTTCTTGTGATTTGGTTTTGGATGTGATAGAGTTCAATTTTGAGAATGGATTTTAGAATTCCTCCACTTCCCAATCTTTTGATCCCCGATTCCCCAACAACTCTAAATTCCTAACCCCCAAAAGGCCGGCAACGCACTTGTAACGCCTCTGGTGTTTCGAATGTCTATGGGTGGCAGCGATTGCTTACCATCAGGTGATCCGTCTGTGTGCCAGAACAAGGAAAATGTTTCGAAATTATCATATCATCAATAGGTTTTAAAACTTACACTAAAATAAAACAGAAAAACTACTGTAGCCATTGTTGTCAATAGCGAATTTGCTACGTCATGCAGTAAGTTAACACTTTACTTGTAAACAGAAAAAGTGACGTTTTTTAACTGTTTCTAATAGAGAAAAAAAATCTTTCTTGAGCATGAATCGGCAGTTCAATAGCGACAAATACAATGCAAAATGAATCCTATCATTGGAATGCTAGAGTCCTTTTTTGTATAATTTCCTCTAGATATACAAAGGGTGATGAAATATTGCGAAATTGATTCAGCAGTAAAACGGTAGCTCAGTGAGTAATGTGATGGTATGTAGGTTCGAATTTATTGTCTAGTTAGAATTTACTTGCCTACTGTTATGAAATACGTGATACCTCTCACTTTTGAAAGATTGATTCATTGGGCTAAAATTACTACCGCCAAGCACGTTTCAGTTTTAGAATGCTTTTCCACCAGAGATGTGCTATGCTACGTTGCTGTGTATATGTTTGGCTTCCACCAATCATATTCATTGGTACATATAGCTTAGTACTGGAAACGGACTCAACTAAGATATATTTTTATATGGAAAGATATGTGCTATGGATGCGTGCTATCTATTTGTGCTATGGTGGGAGAATGTCATCAAATGACTTTTACCTTCTCTGGGTGAGGTGAAAGAAGTGTCAGACTCATACTGACTTAAAACCACCCCTATCCTACTCTTGCTTTGAGCCGAAGCCCCGGTAAACCACTAGATTGTCCGTAGCCCTGAATCTTTGCCTACTAAAGACCAGGAACAAAAGACCAGATTCTATGATGCTAAGCAAGAGAATAGCAAAATACAAACCCATATTATATCGCCCAACGATAATATTAACTGTAGATTAAAAGGCATCTGCTGGTGACATCATAGTCGTACATACTATGTACATATACATGCGTCACTTGTATGTATATCTATGTATATATAGGTATATGTTGCTAACTACTGCCCTTGGTTGCATGAATCATGATCAGATACAGATTTTTCCATGCCATACATATAGCATCACGCTTGCACTTATGTAAGTAGGTAGGTAGTATAGTATAGATTCTGTATTGTAATTGAATAACCCAGTTTCTTCTTTGTATAACGGATATTGAGATTTCTGATGATTTTACATAAGTGATTAAGATTATGACATAATTAACGTTAAAATTAAAATAAATCGAATTGTTTAGCTGTGTGTAGGAATCTTTAGCGTAAATATGATAAGGAAAATTGCATCCTATTCTGGGTGCGGTTGTCAAATAGACGATGTTTGAGTATCCAATCAATTAGTATATTGTCTACTATTGTGTGATTTTAAAGTAAAATAAGAAGGTAAATTGATGATAACGATATTTTGTATTTAAGCTGAAGATAACAATCGATAAAATATTTTTTTTTTTAAAGGTCGTTAAATCGCCTGTGACTCCTCTGGTATTGGTGTCCATAGGCGGCGCTGATCGCATACCATCAGGTGACCCGTCTGCTCGTTTGTACCCTATTCCATATAAAAGGGCAGCTGTTGGATTGTTTGTCCGCCTAGGATCATCTAGCCTGGCCTCTCTGTTGCCAAAAATACTTTGTGTATTAAAGACTAGCTACTTCCACGCGGTTTCACCCGCTCTGCTCGGCATCTATTGGTCATAGCGTGATGTTTTAGCTATAAAACATCACGGCTATAAGCTATTATAGCCTTCCTCGATAAATTAACTATCCGACACAAAAGAATTATTCAATTCGAACCAGTAGTTCCGGAGATTAGCGGATTCAAACAAACAAACAAACAAACTTATAATTAGTATAGATAAGTAAAATAAGTAATAAGTAATCTATTATATAAAAATAAGTCGGGATTTCCTTCGTGACACTATAACTTCAGAACGCACGAACCGGTTTCCACGGTTTTGCATTCTGTTGGAAAGGTCTCAGGCTCCATAAGGTTTGTAGCAAAAAAACCAAGAAAAAAGCCAGAAAACAGGGAAAATCATTGGTGGCGTAACGGAGTTCGCCAGGTTTGCTAGTAAGTATATAAGTATAAGTATAGATTTACCAAAACTAATGAAAGACTTTCTTTTCTTTCCAGGTATTATCTTCACAACTTTCAATACACCAGGGAAGCATCTCTCATATTCCGGTAAGACATCCGTTTTCCTTATAAAATTGCAAAGTTTTTTACCCAATAACTAACGTTACTCAGCAAATATTAGGCGTGAAGTTTTTGCTAACTTTTTGCATATAATTTGGTTAATGACATGACAATATTGTTAGCACAGTTCATCCCCCTTTTAATGTTCTTTTGGTACTCGAAAAAAGTGACCAATTTAGTCTAATTTGGGTGGAAATGATACGCATAATAAAATATATGGATTCATCATCAGATCAGTCACAAGAAGACATCCACTGCTGGTCTTAGGCCTCCCCTGATGACTTCTAGATTTGCGTGTTTATAGTGACCTGTATCAATGTCTTCCTATGACCATCATTTACTGATATATTTATAAAAGAAATATTCTTTTAATAGCCTAACTGCTGTACTCAAAGTCATTTAATGATTATTTAAACTATTCCTTAGTAACGACTATGTTCCGAAAATTGCTAAGGACTAGTGCTACTATGGCAGTAAGTTTCTTTATGACATACATAGTATGAGTATGTACTAAATGGCTAAAACAACGCAACATTAGAATTTGACTAAACGCTTTAAGATCAAAAATATTATACTCTTTTACTACCTATTTCTTTTGTGGTTTCGAAACGTATATTTCAGTATACAAAACCAATTTTGTTCCGTCATAAAATTCTCAAAAAAGCCACAAACGACTAATTAAACTCGAGTTCATAGGAACCAAATCAATCTTAGATCTAACAAAACACAAACCAGAGCCCTAATACTTTGAAACTAATAAAATATTTCGTAAAATAAATAATAACAAAATGGCTAGCCTGCAGACCATCACTCGACGGATGAAAAAACTTTGAGTTTATGCCAAAAAATATTAATCTTACGATCCAAAAATAAATTTTAATGTGAGATCAATCTGTTTGGCGTAATACAGGTTTGGATCTGTTGCTGGGCCGGGAACGAATATGGGACGTTTCGTAATATAAACCAGATACCAATGGTACTTATTACTTGGATGTAGGTTAAGATTGGAACGTAAATATTTTGTATAGATAGATAGATGGTCGCTTCCAATTGACTCATGAGTACCCCTTAGTACGAGTTTGTTTTACGTTTAAAATAATCCGATTGGCCGGCTAGAATAAACCAGCCAATCAGAGCGCCAAACGCACTCTTGTACTAAGGATACAGAGCGTTTAGCCAACTGCCACTTTAGTGCTTGTCTGCAGGAGTAGAAACTGGGTAATTTTTAGTCAGTAAGACTCTGACACTTACTCTCACCTCGCACAAAGCGGGATGATTTTCACCCCTCAAAAAAAAATCCCCGTACATTATCTAGCCAATTATATCAAATGACTTACAAAACTAATATTCTTCTCTTAACTTCCATTCTAGATTTAGACTTTTTTCAGTCTCTTACATAAATTAGTGCCTGGAAATAAAACTATTTCATTAAACAAAATGAACGTATTTTTGTTAGTTTCGAAATAAAACAATGTTGCGTACAAAGATCATTGAATGATTCCGACATATGGCTCGTATCCGCTGTCGGAGCGCACGCGTCGATGATCAAGCACTTTTAAAATGGCGGCGGTAATACCAGTGCTAAATTGTAAAAAATAAATACAATTAATGATCTATGTATTATAGGATATTGTATTCAGGGAACATCAAAATTACAATAAATTATATCAAGTGTAATTCGATATTTTGGAATTTCATGATTCCATTTTGATGTTTTTTTCTTTTAGTGGTTACGTTTACTTCCCAGATACCTATTTTTTTATCGTTGAATAGCATTTTGATGACTTTTCTCGCCTTAGGCGAGGCGAGAGGGAGTGTCAGACACTTACTAACTAAAAGCCACCCAGTTCCTACTCCTGCTTTTTGAGCCGAAGTCTTTAATCCGCTTGGCAGTCCGCCGCTCCAGATTTTGCCATAATGGTAATCAAATCCACAACAAGTTGGTCAGCTAATCACCCAGTCTCTGTCCATCACTCTAGGCTAGAAAACGAAAAAAGACGAAATATATAATGAACTACGGTCTTCTATGCAAAAGTCTAAATTAGACCTTCCAATTTACAATGAACTAAACACACTAACACTTTCTATACAATGAAAGGTCAACGTACATTGGTTATGTATATTTTTATGTGCAGTTGTGTGTATGTATATATTATATACATATTTTAGTACAAAGCTCGCCGCCAAAATGGACATATGGCTCGTATCTGTCAGACGATCGTGAGCTGCGCACGCGCCGCACACATGGCGACGGTGATGGCTGATGGCTAATTAATACGCTTGATTGATAGATGTCGATTAGCGAAATTTGTTATAAAGAAATTAAGATGGATATATTAATTTAGTGTTGTAGGTTAGACTAGTCTAATACCTAGGTTTTGTTTCTTATTTAATGTTGCAGATTAGGTTTTTGAAATATGTTTCTTTAAACCAGAGTTGTGAAAACAATACTTTGTTCGTCTTTGACCTAGCCTAATTTTAAAAATAATTGTATGTGACTTCATAGGTATTATACAGTAAATCACTTTTTAATTTGTTCATATTACTATTTAAATCACTTACATTAATAAAAAAATGTGAAAGTTTGTTTCTTTGGAAGTTTGTCCGTCAATCACACTGAAACTACTGAACGGATTTTGATGAAATTTGATATACAGACAGGGTATGAGCCGTAGACTTAGGAGATAGAATACTTTTTTATCCCACAAAAATGCGGCCAAAGTCGATAAAAATCTTTTTGAAAAACCCAAAAATATTTTACAAATCCGTGACCAAAATCATAAAGAGAAACAACTTACTCATAAATACTCCACAGTTATTCCAAACTCTAAAACGAATGCATAAATGCACTAATCTATTCATAGTGTGCCAAGAATTGCCATGAATCGCAATACCACTGCAGTAGTGCATAATACTAATAGCTACTTAAACAAATTCTGCTTACAACACGGACTTGGTACAATTTTTGAAGAATAGGGTATGAACTGCGAAGTCAGATCCTGGCATAAAGCCAGTAATCGTTCATGTTAACCTATTTTTTTTTTAAACTTTCGACAAAATCAGAAATGCGGAATATCAAATTTTATAACCGAAGAAGGCCGCAATTGGCTGCCATCCAGATTATTGATTGGAGTGTTATATATAATAAATATAGTTTTTTATATGGGTATCTTATAAGTAGACTAGAAAACTCGCCCCAGCTTCGCATGGGTGCAATGGTGATATATTATGCTTGAGTTATACATATAAAACTTCCTCTTGAATCAGTCTATCTATCAAAAAAACCGCATCAAAATCCGTTGCGTAGTTTTAAAAATTTAAGCGACTTTGTTTTATAAACGAGTCATTCTTGCAAGTAGTAAATTTTTTCGGGATGTAACACTAAAATGTTATTGATGCGGAAGTATTGCGAGATATCCGAGTCATAATAATAATAATATGACCCATAAGCATGTTTCAAATATATATCCACACCATCGCAACTCAATGTTTGTTTTTTATTCCGAAAACGTTATTGGACTAATGTATGAGACTGCTAGCGTTTTTTGTGAAAAGGAATTGAACTAGGTATTGTAAAGGAAACCCAAGACAATTAAGTTTTTTTTTATTATTTTATTAGTAAGTGGTTTTTATCCACATGGATATATCAACCCCATTGTACTCTATTTTCAAAAATAAGTATCTATTAACAATTCTATTATTATTATCTATTCTTTAAAACGGATGATAGACTAGACTTACATATGACGACCAGATTGGCGATATATTAAAGAAGGGCCAAATTAAAAGTACCTTTAACCGACGAGCATGCATGAAAAACTGATGAAGCGAAAGAGGTGTGTAAGAATCGTAGCAATTGGCGTTCCATTGTCTTTGCCTACCCACATGGGACACAGGCGTGAGGTTATATAAGTATGTACTTTAAAAAGTATTTATGACACTTAAGTAATGTCGACTTTTCATACTGTAACTTTAAACCAATATCACATGCACCCCCAAAAAACCCAAAAACACTACGAACATATAAAACAAAAATTGAACAAAAAAAAAAGAACTCAATTCACGAGCATCACGAATTCCGTCTCAAAATTATAACAATTCACAACTGTGTCGTGACTCACAGGCTAGTTCAGGCAACTCGTAAATTGTCTATTAACCTAATTTTTACCATTAACCGTAACACGTAATGGGAGATGGACGCGGCTATAAAGATATTAAGTGCTGTCAGCCTACTGGGCCTGACGGGCTATTGGGACCACACCCTGGTACATTGGTGGGTTGATAGATCATGGTATCATGCTGCGTTTACTACCAAACAAAAATTAGATAGCTTCTTGATTAAGAGGTGGATGATAAATAAAACTGTTTAGAATACGGAAAATAAAATTATTATACACAAACTACAGGGTGCCTACTCTGATTCAACGAAAAGCGATGTTTCGTCCGAAACTCCGCGGATTTCGAACTATAATTCCATTTATTGTGAAATTTCGTGAACAAAAATGAACGAATGAAATGAAGATAAATAAAACGTTTTTTTAAGTAATTTTATTAGTAAATCAATAAAACCTACGCCCGATGATTAAACGAAACTTCGCATTCGAGAACCGGAATAGACCTACGAAAAGCGAAAAAACCTTATGAAAAGCGGGCGTCTTAAATCTCCGGACCGCCACGAACCTCTGAGCCTTCATTCAACCATATCATCATAAGATAATCTAGCAATATTGCTTGCTGTCTAAGGATACAAACTCCTAAGATCGTAATATGCTCAACAGTTCCTTTTGTCATCATTCGATCAACAATGCAGTGTCAACAATTATATTCTTGACTGTAACAGTCAATTCTTGACTGTAACAGTCAAGTATCGTAACTGAAAATCAAATCAATAGGGATCTCTTGTCTTACACCTATCTCTTGTCGAAGAATTGTTTTATTTTTCTTCGTTTTTTTCTTACTATAGCTATTAATCATCATAGTAAAGAAACTCTCTTTCCACTAATTATTGCAAATTAACAAAAGAAACATAGACTTGGCTAACAAATGCTCAAAGAGTACAAATTCAGGTCGAACTAATAAGAAAAACTGTGTTCATTAGTAGTAGCTTCATTTATAATGCTCTTTCTAATTATGAGGATAAAGTTCAAAGTTGATTGTCCTTTTCTATAGAAAAAAATGTCATACTAGTCATAAAAAATCTGCTGTGTATAAACTAGCTATAATTGTGGCTGTTTTATCTGAATCACTCGTAAAATATATTTTTTTTGTTCATTTTTTAAACAAGGAATGGCCCGCACTAGTATTTTCTTCTGTGTTGTGAGTGTGTTTACAAACATACAACTGCACATGCACATGACACCCAGACCCGAAACAACAATTTGTGGATCACACACAGAGCTGCTCCGTGCGGGAATCGAAGCCGCTATACGTTACACGCCAGCCGGTTGCCCAGTCAAAAATATTTATTTATCCGAAAATGTAAATCTGAAAGAAAGAAGAAGATTTAAAACAAAATAATAAAGAAATTATGACATGTGGTGAACAGCAATGTGCATGTGATCACCTGACAGGGAACTTAAGATTTCTGTTTATCATAATATCATCATGAAGAAAAGTTTTCATTTTTGAACCTTCTCTTCAAAACGTACAAAATAATACCCAAAAAACATTTTTATAACAGTACAACTACACACATCGGTTACCAACCTCGCCACTGACAAAAAAGCACCACCCCTATCAATATCAATCAATCAATTATAACAACAAATTAAAGATAAAAACTGAACATTTTGCGATAACCATCATCAGAATGGATGCCATTAAGTGGATGGGTGGGGGAGGGGGGATTGGCTAATTCAATTACGGAGGCTATCACTTTGTCTGTGGTCACGCGAGCCGCGGGTGTGGCGCTAGCATTAACCTAAATGTACACAAAAATATAATAGTTTCTACGGGAGTATAGGAGACGGAAAGTTACAAAATTCATGTTCTTTTCGTGAAGGTAAATTGTTTTATGGGGAGGTTTTCGTTTTTATTTCGTTATAGTCTTGTAGTGGGGTTTTTTAAGGATTGGTTTTTGGTAGTTAGTGTTCGTCGTTGCTAAAATGGTATTTGATAGAATATTTGGTTATTGTTGTTAAAGTCTTTGGTTAAAATAAAATTTAGAGTTTAAGATGTAATAAGCTAAGCTGTGAAACTATGTGACCGTTTCCACTGATACTAAGCTATATAGCTGTGCGAGAAAGATGCGCAGCTCGAGTATGCGATGTATCGATAGTAGGAAAGCTATCCATAGCACACATCTTTCCATACAAGAAACATAGCTTAGCTGAGTCCGTTTCCACCAGTGCTAAGCTATGTGTACCAATGAATATGATTGGTGGAAACCAAACGCATCCACAACAACGAAGCATAGCACATCTCTGGTAGAAAAATAAAAGCACCCATATTCCTTAAACTTTTTTCATCCAACAAACTTGCACAGTCCTTATGAAGATTGAAGTACAAAAGTTTCCATGGAACTCATCCGTTCGCAGCAACAGGTCCAGGGTTTCGAAGTGGGAATACGACCATATTTTTCCTGATAAACGTTTGGCCCGGTACCGTGAACAATTTATGGTCTTCATGCCCATTTTCGCATCAAAAATGGAGTTGTTTTTTTAGCTGTTACCGTGTTTTTTAATGTCTCTGGTGGATTCATGTCGTTTATCATGTTGTGATGCGTTTGAGGGGGTTTGTACCCCATGGTAAAGCTTTTCGGTTTGTGAGAGTAGTAAGTCATGTTCAATCAAAGATTATTTTGCTGTATGCATGGTTATTTGTTTTGGTTTTTTGAAGTCATGCTTTCTTTTAGGATTTTTTGTATTTCCTAAGCCTGTTGTAGTATTAGTTGAAGTATTGGCTATAACAATTGCAAATGAGGATATTTACTGTGTGATTCATCATCGTCATCATCAGCCTGTTCTCGTCCTCTATTGGATATAAACCACTCTAATAGCACGCCACTGAACTCGATCTTCAGTATCATCAGCTGCTGTGAATAATGTATTTTCGAAATTGAAAGCGTTAATAATGGTTTTAGGTTATCCAGAGATCTATTCGATTCCTTCTGTTAATTTCATATTATTTTGTTATCATTGAATTGTCTAGAAAGTACCACCACCTAAAAATACTCTAAAACTAAAAGTATAATTTTAGCTTTAGAGATTAGCAGAGCAGTTTTCCAAGAAATTCACATAGCACATACACATAAACAATTTACAAAGGAGGCTAAATTATGATTTAAAATAAACCTCTATTCTGTAATATTTACGACTGAATGTTGGCAGTAGAGTTATTGATGTTGGCAACATTGGATTGATCTCGTTCTCATTATTGGTTTGGGCAGTAGGCAGTGGGTATTTGTGTCGGATGAATTTACTATTGTTTTTGATCTGTGATTTACTTATAATAAAACTTGTATTTTGGATGATTCCCTGGGTCGAATGTGTAAATTTCCAAGTTTCATTGGCCACAAGCGCAACTACCATATCGTCAAGTAAAGAAAAATATCAGTTATTTTATTTTTTATTTTTTTTGAGAAATGTTCAGTAATAATATTGAGCATGTAATGGAGCACAGTGTACGACAATAGACTCTTCCACTATTAAATGGGACTCTTAACATAAGTGATCATAATTGATTCTCTGGCTCGAAAAGCAGGAGTAGAAACGGTAGTAGAAACGGTAGTAGTTTTCAGCTAGTAAGAGTCTGACACTCCCTTTCTACTCATCTAGGAAAAGTGATTATATGAATTTCCCTCTCAGAAAAAAGGTATGATAAATAGGTGTACACTTTTACCTACCTCTCGGTTAATAAAAAGGCTTAATGTTATCACCATAACCTCTCAAGGAAAGCAAGAAACCTAACCACAGTATAACCAAAAACTTAGTTGGAAAACTACATTAACTTAAACACGAAGATTGATCGAGTAATATTTCCATTAGTAAATGGATATTATGTACATAATACACTATACATAATATAATAGTATGCTATGTAATTTGATAAACTATCCAATTACATTTCCAGGGCAGCGGGGTTATCAGAAAGGGTTGGGTTATTGATTTTTTTAAAGGTCTTAACCGCATTATTGATAGCGGGGTTATAATGTTATAATATAATATTTTGATTGCTTACTATTGTGTTATCGTCTGGTATTGACCAAATGTGCATATCTTTTTTTTTGAGGGGAAAAATTATTCAATGTTTTTCTCGCCTTTGGTAAGGCGAGAGGGAATGTCAGAATTTTACTGACTAAAACTAGCCCGTTCCTACTCCTGCTTTATCTGGAGCCTCGGTAACCTGTTACATTGTCCGCAGATCCGGATAAATCTGCATATTTAATGTGTGCATTTTACAGGCAATTCTGATTCTGATCCAACGTGAGAAACTGCAAAATTCAAAATTGAATACATAAATTGTGAAATAGGCTAATATTTAACGATAAAAACTTTCTTTTAAGTGCACTCAGGTGTTCTTAGTGTGTGAAAGTACACGATTTCAGTTTTTCAAATTATAGACTATACAACATAGCGTTGCTAAAAAAATCCAAACCATACTACGATATAAATATACAGACATATTCATTTCTTCACAAGTAAACTTGGGCATTTCTCGTGTCCCTACAGCTGAGAGTTTGAAGGGCCCACTCTCAAACTTGGGGAGAGGCGAACTTGTAAAACCCTACAAGTACCACTGACCTTTCCGTATCAAAGTTCATCTTTTGATAAAAGTTGCTCGAAAATGTCGGAAAGAATATTGGCCCTCTAAACTTGAGGTCACAGTTCTTTGTAAAAGTGGATAGGCAGAGATCGTGGTGCTATGAAGTAGAAATGTTATTTTTGTGAGTTTCGATAGATTTCGATTTTTGAGTAAGGAAAATAATGTTGAGGCTATTTGTATTTTTAAAATTATTAGTTTGTAGCGTGGAATACGGAATTTTGCTGGTGGTTTGCAATAGCCAATGTCACCTTTAACTGGAATTAAGTGTTTAACTGGAATTTATAACATGAAAAATAATTGTCATATTGTATTAGCGCATTTCTCACTACCCCTTTGGAGACAAAAAGGCATAGTATATTAAGCTAAAGAGTAAAACATAATAAGAATCCAAAAATACCAACTACCACGTAAACATTACAAACCATTTCTGAACCTTGGAATATTCCAAGTATTTTTCCTAAACGACCAATCACCACAGACGTAATACGTATATAACAACTCGACGTAACTATAAACAAACAATCTAACCTAAAACACATCGTTGTGGGCGCCCCACGCAACTAGTGTCAACGGTAAAACAACCAGCGACCATTATTTCCAAACTAACACAAATATTATAACGATTCTAACTATGTACACTAACCTTTATAGATCAACAATAACGATTCCAACAATGTGTTCCCACCTTTATAGATCGCTTTGTTTATTCGCAATAAACCCCTGTTCGTTTGTGTCGTGTATCCGAACGCACATAATTGACAGATGTCAAAAGACTTTTCGCGCCATTTTAGCTGTCATTGTAATGATGTAGATTTTTTTTATTGATAACGTCTCTAGTGTGTCTGTTGTTTGATTTGTTTTTTTTTCGTATCTAATGGTAGAAGGTTGTAATTTTTTGTTTGGTGTTATTATTTAGATACCGACATTTTCAATATTTTTAGACACTGAATTTTCAAGTTTAAAACAATCTTTACGTTTACCGTACTTAATTTGAATTGATATTACCATGTTGAAAGTGAAATTTCAATCGATTTTGGCAAATTAATCATAATTTTCTATTATTTCTTTTTTAATATTCACTTAATATGCATATAATAGAGAGCGAATCTAATAATTTTGTAATCGATTATTATAAGATTATCGAATTAATAACTCGTATACAATACATTAACAAAAATCATTAATCATCATCGACAACACGAAACATCATTCATTGTCTTTCATCACAGAAATCATTGACAAGAGAATGCTAATTACGCAAGTTATTAAAAATTATTTGAGTATCAATTACAAAAGAAATATTATAAGCCAGTCAACCTTACACTAGGAGCAGTCTACCTTCAAATGACTCATGCGCAACAAAAACTAGATCGGTTACAATATCTTATTAAATCAATCATTTATTATTAAATGGCTACTAGACAGATCTATTATTAATAATAAGAAGTCATAATTAGTCCTAGCTTAGGCTATAATTAAACGTTTTTGGTTTTGTTAAATTTGCTTTTTAGTGGTTTGGGTTCGGTCAGACTTGCTTGTTCTTCTCCATAAACAGCTTTTTAGCACACTTTCAAACCATGGGATCAGACTGACATTTTATTTTTTAACTTTCAATGTTGTCTCCTTGATCTAATTGACTTTTCACCAATGACGTTGAAACCACTCCTTGACTCTTTTTTATGGTACCTAGATAAGCCGGTAGATGACATAAAAGACATTTAATGGTTACTTAACCCAGTCCTTAACAATTATTTTCGGAACAAAATCCTTACCAAAGAATAGTTTAAGGAATCATTAAATGTCTCTGAGTATGGCGGTTAACTAGCTTTGAGTAATTGTAAGAGGTTTAAAGAACGAAGATTTAAAACAGAAGATCGCAGAACAGAAGAGAAGTATCACAAAGAAATAAAGAAGAAAGTACGGTACACTGATGGGCCTGAATTGTTGCTCGAACCTGTGTTTTGATCAAGGTGAGCAAACTTTCAGGTGTGTTAGTGCCGACTTTTCAGCTAAGTGAAGATAACAGAAGATAATTACAGAAGAAGAAGAGAAAAGAAGATATCAACAAAAGAAGAATAAGATTGTTTAATTAGTTTTTATTGAGAATAAAGTTTCTTTAATCCTAAACCTAATTATTATTGTAAAATTTCAAAATGAGTTTATGCTGAGTTATTTTTTTAATGATATAGACAATTTTATAGTCGCAATTTATTTTTTTGTCATTAATTGTAACGATCTACATGATCCCTGGCTTTTTTTTAACATAGCTAGATTATTTTAGCTTTTTTAAGATACCTATATTTTATGCACACCTCTCTACAAGCGTATATTATTAGTTATCCGTTATTAGTTCATCCGTGATCATGGCGCTTGCAACAGTGCCGAAATATCGGAAACTCATCGACATAAATAAACATGGTAAATATCGCGTCTCAAGTTCTAATAATAGTGTTAGTGACCATGTCAGTTTAAAAACCTATATTGCTGAGTTTATGCTGTGTTATTAATTTTAAGTAACATTTACTAGAATTTTATAGTTGTAATCTATGTTTTTTTTGTAACTAATAGAAAATGACCAAAAGTATTGTTATAAAGTATCAATTTTATAGTAACAATCAACATGATCCCTGGGTATTTTCGAACATAACTAGCAAAAAGTAGCTTCTACGAGTACATTGTAAGCATTCACCTGTATTAATTAATGCACACCTCACTACCTCAACAAGCGTGAATTATAATTTACTAGCTACTTCCGCGCGGTTTCACCCGCTCTGCTCGGCTCCTATTTGTCATAGCGTGATGTTTTATAGCCTATAGCCTTCCTCGATAAATGCACTATCCAACACAAAAATAATTATTCAATTCGGACCAGTAGTTCCGGAGATTAGCGCGTTCAAACAAAAAAACAAACTCTTCAGCTTTATAATATTAGTATAGATTATAATATTAGTATAGATTATATTATACAAAAGCAGGTAAGAATGCATCACCTCCAACAATCTTGGCAATTATCTAATTATTCACATGACGACACTTTATATTCCACCCACTGGTGACGCCTACTAGCTGGTTGATGAACATGATACTACACCATAATGAGGACCTTACTGATGATTTATAAATCATAATTAAAATATAATACATATTTAATGATAAAGTATGTATTGATTATATCGATGATCATGGTCGAATAAGCACATCTTGTACTACAAGGTAGTAATAAGATTCGGTATCTGACACAGGATTTCCCGTAGCTAATTTCACTTGATCAGTCCAACGCATAGGTGATCTATTTCGTGATTTAGTTCCTTCTACTTTCCTCTGCACGACCAGCCGTTATTGTATATATGGGTAAGGATATACCGGAATATACTTAGTTTTAAATTACTTCATAAAATTTCAGTGTTGTTTGACAACTGGGCTTCTCCCAGTCGTAAAATTATTCTTTCACCTGCATTAAGAATTTAGAGAGGTTGTCCAAAAAATCTTGCCACGATAAAGTTTAATTTAAAAGGACTAACAACGAGACAGAGCTATGCCGTTAGACATAATTGTAGTCTCCATAATTTTACTTACTTATACTTTTAAAAAACGAAATGTCCCTAATAATTCTTGGCACTGCCGTTCGACAGTAGCACTCGCAACCACTCAACCAATGAGACACAGCTTGAATTGATATTCTATGTAGGTTGTTCTAGAAAATGTATAATACAGCATTGTTGTAATAGAATATTTAGTATCGACCAGGCGTATCTAGAATATCGGAACGTGGTCTAGTTGTATTATTTGTATTGTAGGCACACTGAGATGATTTGATTGATTCACGTTTGTTATAAATAACGGAGTTGATATTGATTTATATAGGTAAGTTTGTAATGTCACGCCTTTTATCCCCGAAGGGGTAAGCAGAGGTGCAAATACAACGTACACCCACTTTTCACCATTTTATGTTATATAAGAAATTTTCGAAAAACCGAAAGAAGCCCAGTAATACTTGGTCCGACCCGGGAATCGTACCCGACACCCCTTGTCCGGCAGTCGCACTTGCGTCTATCGACCAACGAAGCCGTCAACACAGGTAAGTATCCGCGTAAGATCTTATATTACAACTGTAAGACAAGAGCAGTAGCTGCATGAAACCGGCTAATGCGTAACATGTCGCGGGTTCAATTAAACTTCATTATACAAATAAATATCCATAAATCTAGGTGTTATGTATCAATCTATCATCGCACCAAATTCATCAAAATTTTACCAACAGTTTAGACATTTACGTCAAACAGACAGAATATCTAGTGTTCATAATAATTTAAAGTTAAAATGATATCACATCTCGACCTCTTTTTCTAATGAGTCACAAACGAATCCCACAATCTTAAAGTTTACTATCAGAATGAAAGAGATAGCTTGACCCATATACAGACCACACACAAACAAAACACATTAATTTAATATTAACTAAAGTACTTCGCTTATAAAATTATTAATACTGAAAGACGCAAAATCCAATAACGTCAAGCAAAACAAGACAGTCTTTGTTCCTATTTGAATGGCTATAAAGATTATTATACCGTGTCTTGGTTTATGAAGGCGATTAAAAATGTCATAGAGTATGATTTTAAAGATACGACAGTTCTGGTAAATTGGGTAGTAAGAACTGCAATGTTCCATGTACTAGGATTGGGTTGTAATATGTTTTAATCTAGTATATGACTGTCTTTTTATAGTAACTATCGTGAGACATAGACACAGCACTATACAGCCCGGAGCTGCGGATTACCTAGCGGGTTTACTGGAGCTCCGGCGTGAAAAGCAGGAGTAGGAACGGGGTGGTTTTTAGTCAGTAAAAGTCTGACACTCCCTCTCGCCTCGTCTAAGGCGAGAGAAGTCATTAAATTACTTTCTTTTAACAAAAATACTATACAGTAGGTAGGTAGTCTATGCACTCTGCTCATGATGAAGTGTCCCACTGTGACTCGAAACTAGAAACTAGTGGAGAAAAGCTCTTTAAGTTTTTCGCCATTAATTTATGTGAGTAAACCGTGACTTTTAATTAATTAATGTCTTATTATCGTATTGTATCGTCATGCCTTTTTTATCTTCAAAGGGGTTGGCAGAGAAGCACTTTGCAGCACAGTACAATGTACACCAATTTGTGTTATAAGTCCCATGTAATAGGAGGTGAGCCTATTACCATGTACTGGGCATAATTCTAAACTCTGTGCTACTACTGAGAAATTTTCGAAAAACCAAAAAGTGCCCAGTAATCCTTTGTAACCCTAAGATCCATAGTCACACACCCAACCACAAGAGCAACGCCCTTAATATACAACCTCCTTACATACACATTGTCAGCAATAAGACAAGGATGACGGATTACCAAAATACATCTCTCCCTTTCCCCACAAAACATACCTACCACAGTAAGACAACCGTTATGAACTAATATTTCCCCTCCAAATTACGTTATATACCTACTTTATATACTTTATTAAGTTACCTGTGTACATAATGAGGGTTGAGGTTGACTAGAGGCAAAAATAAGAGATGAAACATGTCTCTGAGATAGTGAATTGGTCTGTGGATTTTTCCCTTGTTTCTAACCAAAATTCTAGATAGATTTCCTTATTTGTCGCTGGGTGCAAATACGACTGACGGATCATTTTTTTTATTTTTTTAGGAGTAGCTCAAAGTTTACTATAAGGTAGGGTATCTTACATTCGGGGAGAGGAGGCATAGCTTTGCACAGCACAACGCACTACTTGATAGCAGCTATCGAGTATTTTTTTATAGGATATACCGGTAAACGTGCTGACGGATCACCTAATGTTAAGCAATCTGCGCCTCCCATAGACACCCGAGACACTATAGGCACACAAGAGGCGTTACAAGTGTGATGCCGGCCGTTTGAGCTGGGTGGGTTAGGAATTTTAGTTATCACTCCGGTTGAGCCGGCGTAATAGCCTATTCGTAAAATTGTATTATTAACCAACATTATTATTATAACATTATCCATGTCATAGAGAGAACTGCATATTACATAGCTTTTTTCCTATTAAATCGGGAATAAAATTGACCAAACAAAAAAATTTGAAAAGAGAAAACCTTCAAACACAGTATATTGAAATGTTTTTGGGCCTTCAAATGGTAATGGTGGGATTGCAGCTCAGGGACCCATAACACCATGAGGCTAACCGAAAAATAACACAAAGGCGATGAAAATAAACATTCAGACGTTTTTACTTGAAAAGGGTAAACATACGGGTTTTCGGTAGCTATAGACATAATTATATTGATATATCGACAGTTGTATTATGATATTCAGGTATTTATATTATTGAGAATATTTCTTTCAATGATCACGTGTATCGCTGAAAGAGCGACTACTCTGTGATGAGATCTTGGACTTTATTCTAGAGACGAACGATATATATTTTTATCTTGCACCAGCATATTTCAAACAGTTAAAAAATATCCTATCACCCAAAGCAGCTCATACCCATTTTTCAGTACGTTTTTGTACGGAGTCTCAGCGAGTTCACGTTAAATAGTTGCAGCGTAATTGACGGACAAACTTTCAACCAATCTTTCACATTTAATATTATATAATATAATATTAGTGTGCTTCAAAATCCAACTATGGAACTAAATAATATTGATGTGGAAGCGGGTGCAAGAAATCGTTGTATAAAACAATTTCTAAGGAAGAGGAATTATGCTTATACGGTATAATAAGTATAAAAATAAGTCGGGTTTTCCTTCCTGACTATATAACTCCAGAACGCACGAACCGATTTCCACGGTTTTGCATTCGTTAGAAAGGTCTCGGGCTCCGTGAGGTTTATAGCAAAGAAAATTCAGGAAAAATTTAACATTGGTGTCGAAATGGAGTTCGCCAGATTTACTAGTACGGTACCTACATAATTTTTAAAAAAGAAAGTGCACAAGAAGTTTTCGAGAAGAAACATAATATAGTAAGAAAGTAAAGACATTTCCCCACTAACAAATCACCACATAACAAACTGACTCGTGACCCCAAATGACAACATCCCCAACACCTTCTAACAAGCAGGTGACATAAAAATCAACGGTGTGAATATTCGAGACACCCCCAATCATCCCCATCGTCCCCTAATTGGCAATATACAAAATAATAAGACTTCTACTTTATATAGTCTTTGGCATTTTATGGCCTTATGGGGTCATATTTTTTTACCCTTTCAACGTCGTAAAGGGGTCTAAATAGCCCTATGAAATGCCTAGCTTTTTAATAATAGCCAGTTAGGGGTATTCTGAGGGGTGGTCTCAGATTAATAGCGCTGTATCTTGACGTCGCTTTTGTGGGGTTATATGACTTAAATTCTTTGGGAAGAATGCTGCAGTGTTGTGTCATGTTGAGTGTGATTTTAATTAAATGTAATAAGTATTTACTTGATAGGTTTTGTATATAATCGTCAAAACGATCAAATTAAATATTTTTTTATTATATACGCTTCTCTCTTTAGAATCATCCTTTTATTTTCTTATGAGGAGGCAAAGGTGCGGATGGATCACTTGACGGTAAATGATCAGCGCCGCCCGTGGACACCCGCAACACCGAAGGAATCACAGTCAATCTTAATATTATTGAGATAGTACTGAGTGTACGATGATAATATCATCGTACGCTCGCAACGTCTCTATTGCCTGGTCTAGGCATGAGAAATAAAGAAACAAAAATAATTTATTCGGCACCGAGTAATGGTTTTGAGAGTTCTGATGATATCTCCTAACACTTCGCCTTGTCTAGTCATCAGAAAGAAATAAAGAAAAAAAATACAGCATCGAGCACGATGCACCAAAAAAGAAACATCTGCCGTATCATCGGACTTACCCAAAGTAAAAGAACGAACGAATTACATAAGATTCATTACAATTCCTTTCAGTACGAGTATTATCTTTCAGCGTAATATACATACATACATAACTAGGGTATTATGTAAGGTTACCTGAAAGAACTGCCATTTTTTAATTTTCATAATTCGGATCTCAGCTTCTTTGAAAGTTGGTCAAGGATATAATCGTACATGCACGACCAAGATTCGTAATAGGTAGCTACAGATACATTGTCAGACCATTAATTGTTAAGGCGCATAGACCACCACAGATGGGACCCAGTAGGGCTGATGCTTGATCCGGAGCTGTGTTCTACCTAGCAAATTTCCCAGGGCTCGAAAAGCAAGAACGGAGTGGTTTTTAATTTCATCTAAGGCTGAGGGAAGTAATTAGACGGTTTTCCCCCCTTAAAAATGCCATTATTTGTCGAACGGGTCGGTAAAGATGTATTTATTTTTAAAACAGATATTTTTCGACAGTCGTGTCGTGTAAATTCTATTGTACTCGTAATAGCAATCATTGCAGCAATGAAAATTGGATAAATTAATTCTTACTGAGAATCCTAATCTTTCTGACTTATCCCAATATGTATTTTATCATTTTGGTCACAGTTTTGGAATTCTGGGTGGGCTTTGCGTGATCCACAAATTGTTGATTAAAAACGAAATTTTATTGTATGTTTATAAACGAACCCATGACACTAGAGAATATAGTTCCTAGTGAAGAGCAACGGCACAAAAATAGAAAAACTGCATCAAAAATCGGTTTTGACACCTTTACCTATCTCATACAGGAAAAACAAACAACTGCAATGATGACGACGATATTATACATGAATGATGAACAAAACCCACAATCCATATCCAAACTACTTACATACATACTTACATAATCCGTCAGTCTGTCAGTCAGTCGGATTCAGATCACGCTCGCCGTCCGTACGGTGATGTCATAGTATTGTCTGTATGTCCGCAGCCTTCCTATGCATGTATGTATGTGGCAGTTCAAGGATAGCTCGGGATTTCTAGGAACTTACTATAAATGGATTATAATTATAATAAAATCAGTACACATCAACGTATCCAGTTTATCATGGTCTAGCTTTTTATTGTCTTTCTGCACGTTCAAAGGCCAGGTTATACCGGTTATACCGTTGATTTCCTTTGGGGTATGGGAATTATGTTTGTTTATTAATTAAATGGCGGTGTAATGTTTCTTAAGAGTGCCTAGTGATAGAGTTTTTGGATGATGGATGAATAATGATTTGTAGTGGAGACAATAGATTTCATTTGACAACTATACCCATGAATTACTAACTTATTTATACTAAATTAACTATACCAATTACCAATAAAAGGGAATTTCCTTTTTTCTTTCAACCTCTTGGAAATTTCGGAAAAACTTTTTATGTACTTTTTGACGTTCCTTAATGAATATACGTCCTAATTTTCACCCTTCTAAAATTATTATTATTAGAAAATCTAAAATTATATAATTAGAAATTTCGGCAGTGTTCTGTCTGACAGTCACTTAAATACTCAGTAAATTACTATTTTCCTAGCAGACGTTTTTTCAAATAACTTATTTTCCCACTTTGCTTGCAACGTTCACGGTAAACTATTAGACAATGAGCGTTGAGTTAATAGTTTCTCTTTAACCGTACGTAGAGCCTTTTGTAAAACTACTATACTTATGTCTGAGGATAATTTTGCATAATAATTTTAACGCTTCGAGTTCCGTAATCGAGTATTGACTGGTGAGAATCCGGTCTCTGGATCATAGAAATTGAGATAATATTATTGTGTTTGAGAATTTGGGAATAGGGATGGTGACGGTGTATGAAAATTAAAAATCTATTTAGTCCATCAGTTAGAAAATGAAGACATATTAGACTCATATTTTTTTAATTTTGTCATATAAGAGAAAAATACTTAGATAAAACGAATCGAAATTTAGAAGTGGGAGCAAATACGTCATATCTACGTAAAAAACGTAGGTACGTAGAAGAGACGTCATGCGATATATCAAATCATTAATGTATGTAAGTAAACCGTGATTATTTAGTGAATGTATGTCTAACGATAGTAATTATAAAAGTAATATTCTTAGTAGGTAACTGTTTGCTGTTGCAATTAAATCACTGATTTAATTATTGTGATAAATTTTTACAAAGCCTTTAAAAAATGTAGTAAATAGTATAAATTTTTAAGGTAGGTTAAACTTACCTGCATAGTTAAAGTGTACGGTACCTGTATGTAGTTCTAAATTAACCGCTGCCCTCATGAAAGTTAATGAGGCATTAGTTATGGTTAGTTCCCTAGTTATCTGATACTGAACCTATTGTAATAAAAGTTATTTATGTTTACCGTCGCTTGCAGTTCAGTGGATGCAATCGCGACAATAGTGATGATGACGGGGTATGACAATTAAAAATCTATTTAGTCCGTCAGTTGGGTAATGAAAAAATATTAGACACGTATTTTTTATTTTGCAATATAAGATAACAATACTTAAATAAACAAAAGAAACAAAGTTTAAGAGTGGGATCAAATACGTCATTTCTACGTATAAAACACACTTAGAAGTGATATCACGCGATATTCCGAAAATATTTAATTTTATTTCCGTAAGGAAATCACCACCTTTTATTATGTCTACCGACTTTAAATAAAAATTAATCATCCACCCTATTATTTGTAATTCCCTCATATCTTTTAATTTTAATATTCACGCTAGAACGTAAAAGTTGTAAAGGATTCTAGATTGAAAACTACCGCGAGTAGTGCAGGTCGCTTACTCATAAGATGGACAAATATCTTGGATAAGGTCGCAGAGAGCCACTGGATGCGGGATTAGGGATCCGACTCGAAAAGCAAGAGTATGAACGGGGTAGTTTTTAGTCAGTAAGATACAAGTTGGATGATTTTTCTCCTTCAAAAAAGAGAGCCGCTGGATGACTATCGCTTCCAGGGTGGATGTTATTGGGAGATGCTTACGTTCTGCAGGGAACGGGGATGACATGACGGTCATAACAATTATCTTTGCAGTCACACGACACCCATGGGAAGAGTAAAATAGTAGTAAACAAATACCTATATAATCTCTAATTGAATAATAGGCGTGAATGTCCATTCTGACTTTCTTAACCTACAACATGCGACTAGCAACATTGTAATGTCCTGCCGTCGTGTCCCACCCATTAACCTCACACACCTCAACTGCTGACATTTTGATAAAATAGTTCCAAGTGTAACTGTCACCCACGGACTGCAAATGTCATGTGAGTAAAATGTTACTAAACCATCCATCACAATCAATCTGAACTGAACTTCCCATCTCATTAAAAATGTCGGTAATTTAAAAACCAAATAACATTATTTTTTTTCAAATATTACCCCACACTAGTATTTTCCCCTGAATGGTGGATGCATTTACAAACATACAATATCCCATACACATGACACCCAGACCCGAAACACACAACTTTTGATCACACAAAGAAGTTCTGCGTGAATCCGCACCACCCGCCACCCACCACCATATCTGGTAATTGAACTCGAGACCTTAAACTACCACATGTACTTATATACGAAACATTTGATCAACGAGGTATTGATAACATTTTCTTAATAACTATTTTACATAATATTTTTAATAATGTTTTTATTTTCTTTTAACCTGATAAAATGACACGACTACTAACCTATTTTTAATATTGTTTTTATTTTCTTTTAACCTAATAAAATGACACAGTCATCGTTACCTATAGTTTATACCTACATGGGTCTCCCCTATTGAATCAGATCGCTTTGATCCAGTTACCAAGAAAGAATTGTTTGAATCATAAATACTACGAGGAAAATGTATCATTTCTCGACGTGGGGTTTTGCCTGACCTAAGCACCTTCAAAATCAAATAAATTATTTAAAAAATAAAGCGTGTCTAATCTCCAAAGAATTTAGAGGAATAATATTCATTTTCACACCGTGTTCTATATGGTACCTTTTTTTATATTTGATGGGTCGACGTTTGGCCACTACCTCACCTGATGGTAAGTGATGATGCGGCCTACGATGGAGCACGTCTGCCCATAAGCAACCTATTCACTAGGGCCTTGAAGACACCCATCAGGAAACACTGAAACGGTTCTAGAGAAACTTAACACTTTCATTCACTTCACATTCATGTGAAGTGAATAATTAAATAAACGCACTTTTTTACACCTTCTTTTTTTAAAGAGAAGCCTCTATCCAAATGCCCATCAGTTTCATCATTATCATCATTCGCCTATAAATGGCCACTGCTGACCAAAAGCATCACAGGGAGAAGGTTTGAATATTAATCACACCGCTTGCTCAATGTGGGTTGCCGATTTCAAACTTCTAATCAAAAATTATAAGCCCAGGTTTCCTCCCCATGTTTTCCTGCACCGTTAGTCAATGGTATCTAAATTATCTAAGAAATTGCATATATAACTCGGAAAAAGTCATATTGGTGCTTTGCCGTTGGTAGGTTTATATCCCATATGGGACGGCTCGGCTAAATACCAGCTGGATGCGCTCGAACACATTGAAAGGCGTGCCAAGAAGCTCATCAATGAAGATGCGCTTGTGGAGGCCCGGCTTCAAAGCCTTGAACACAGGCGCAAGGTCGCAAGCCATTCCGTTTTTTACCGGATACATTTCGAAGAGTGTGTGAGAAAATTGCACAACTTGATTCCTCCTAGTCCTTTCCATCATCGAACCACAAGACAATCGGCGAGGCGTCACCGTTTCATGGTGGATATCCCACCCACACGCACGAAGCGCTTCGCTTCAAGCTTCCTTGTGCGAACGGCTAGGGAGTGGAACTCCTTGCCGGAGTCTGTGTTTCCTGATGGGTATAACCTGGGTGTCTTTAAAGCCCGAGTGAATAGGTTGCTTATGGGCAGACGTGCTCCATCGTAGGCCGCATCATCACTTACCATCAGGCGAGATAGCGGCCAAACGTCGGCCCATTTAACATAAAAAAAAAATACGTTCATTCATGAGAAGCCTTAAGCCTCCGGGCCATCACGATATTTGACCATGAGGTTCAAAAGCAGCATTTATTTTTCAATACTATTATAAGTAATATTCATAAAACCTATATATTCACTATACTAAGTCCGGGAAAATACTTTTAATACCTACAGAATTCGAGCCCAAAATCGGCATTATCAACAATCATAACCACTGAAGAATACCTAATAAGACAATATCTAGATAAATGATTATGACTATGGAATTTTGTCACTAGCAGCGGACACCAAATAAAGTCATAGGAATATTAGCCAAATGACCATGAACCTATAGCCTATACATATAGGCACCGTGTGCATTGACATTCATACGAAAATGTGAGGCTATAATATATATTTATAAACTTACACACACCTACAATTATATGACCGTATCGCCCAATTTGGTCGTCCACGACATATATGACGTATTTGCTTCGAATATCTGGTTATAAAACATGATATGACATCATAATTTTTGTTCTAAAGGGGTAGACTGAGGTACTGCATGTCAACCACTGCCCATTAATTCTCTCTGCATACCATTTCTGGGATAAAAGGCGTGACGAAACGACGTGTAATGTTTGTGACACCAAGTGACATTTGTCTCCAGTCACCATCTCTACTTTTCCCCACTATTCCAGGTGTCGCAAAAGGAGATTAGGGCTCTTTGCGAGCGTTTCAATGAGGCATCTGACCACCCAGTAGAGCTGATGTCCGATCTACGGTCTGCCTAGCGGAACTACGGACTACCCAGCGGGTTACCCCTAGCAAGAGCCCAGTCAGTAAGAGTCTGACACTCCCTCTCGCCTCACTCAAGGTGGCAGAAGTCATTGGATGGTTTTTCCAAAAAAAGTATGTAAAAACTATGCCTGCACAATAATCTCTATAGTAAAGTTATAAAATTAAAAATACTTTGTACCTACCGTCTATTCTCAAGCACGAGTATCAGGCAAACTGATAAAAACATTGATTGGACTTTATACTTGCAGAAATTGAGGAAGTGATAAGCGTTACTGGCCAAAATTCAAGGTCGATCGATTCATAAAAATTCTATATTTTTTTAATCAAACTTCTTTGGCCTTGACCGCGTAATTTATACGCTGGCTTTACTATCGGATTATGGCTGCTTCTTTGGACGAGTAGTCCAAAAGGTGTTGACACATTGAATTACAAAAATAAATCTAAGAAACGATTATTTTTACAGAATTCTGGGAACATCTTAAAGATGATATTGGTTTCGATTATTTATAATTATCATTATCATCATGGGCCATTTTCATCCTCTAAGCACGCTATTGAACTGGAGATTACTAAAGCCGGTAATAAACTAGTAAGTTCTCCTCTACTTTTGAGGGTATTCATGAGAGGCGCTGCTGACTTACCATCAAGTGATTTGTCCGACCGGCTCATTTACCACCCCATCCTATAAAATACTTATTTATTAAAGGTAACTGCCATTCTCCTTCTCTAATAATATCTTCTAATTTATTTCGTTGCCGGATCCATGGCGGTCATTTATGTCTCTGGAAGTCTCTCAGTGTTCTGGTTTTTCATGATTGTATCTACTGTATATACTGGCTTACAGAAGTTGCAGTGGTTTTGGCAGGTTATAGCGGACTAGACCCATTAAAAAAAAAGGTGATTGCTACTCCGACCAGTACAAAATCTTTTTTTACCATCTACATACGTTACTCATTCAGATCACCGTTTTTTGTGCAATTAGTATATCTTTATTCAACGGCTTTACAATTCTAGTGTAAAAATTGAACTTTGTACGGTTATAAAAAGTAATATCAAAGTCCAACCAACATAAGAAGTGATTATGTTGGACTATGATAAACCGGAGATTGAGGAAGTAAAATTATAATATTTAAGTATTTTAGCAAAACTTTTTTTGATCAATGCTCGTGATATGACTCATCACCTTTGATAGAGAGGTATTATTAAAGACAGCTGAACCACACGGTTGAGTCAGTGGATGGATTAAAGGCTGCTAACCAATTCAGCACTGGTTTTATCCTTGTCTTAGCTTAAGGAGTATCGCCTAAAAGAGATCAAACTACCACAGATGGGGACAAGTAGAGCTGATGCCTGATCCGAAGCTACGGACTACCTAGCGGGTTTACACAGTACTTACCGAAGCTCCTGCACGAAAAGCATGTGTTTTTAGTCAGTAAGAGTCTGACACTCCTTCTCGCCTCGCCCAACGGGGGAGAAGTCAGCGCAGAAGAATAGTTTCCCCCCCCCCAAAATATATTTGGATTATTTTCCCCTTTCAAAAAAAAAAAGCTCAAGGAGTATGAAGGAGAATGAAGTTACGTATACTCGTTAAAAGTTCGTGATGAATACTGTTGTACTATGAACAAACAAAAGAGCATTTCTGCATCCTTCCATGAGATACTTAATTATAAAACTATTTACTTAGGTTCATTTTTAATCCAACCCGGATACTAAAATAACGAATTCTATAAATAATATCTAAATATTGCCAATAAATCGATGTAATTTTTTTTCCCTAACCCAACCTTGTATAGGAAGACGGATCTCTTCATTTTACGATACTTAAAACTAGATCAACGAGGCACTCGTAAACAGTCAATAAATCTAGAAGTCATGTTTTATAAAAACCATGTCAAAGAGAACAAATCCGGATTTCTTAAAACAAATTAACCGGATCTGCGTCTATTGACTAGATCACGAATATGTAAATACTATGCGTATCTACAACGCGCAAAAAATGTCCACCAAGTGCCGGTAAAATACATTAAAACAAACATATTGAGTTACAGAATAATAATGATTTTGTGACGGATTATGGTCATAGACGCCAATTGCAAGAGACTAGCCATTTACACAACTAAGTTCTTTTTTTATTGACATAAGCCGGTAAACGAGCAGGCGGATCACCTGATGGTAAGCAATCGCTGCCGCCCATAGACACCCGAAACACCAGCAGCGTTACAAGTGCGTTGCCGGCCTTAACCTTAAAGGTTCTTGAGGAATCGGGGATTAAGAAGATTAGGAAAGGGGGGTAATTGGGCCTCCGGTAACGTATCCTATCTTCGTGCTTTCGGTTCCCTCGAGCCGCGGAAAGCCTAGCGGGTTACCGGGGTTCCGGCACAAAGAGCAGGTGTAGGAACAGGGTGGTTTTAGTCAGTAAAACTCTGACACTCCCTCTTACTCAAGGCGGGAGAAGTCATGGAATGGTTTTCCCCCCTCAAAAAAAGAGGTGCAAACCACCGACTAAATGAAACCTAATGTTGAGAACAACTTAAGATGTAAATCACTTAAACCTATATTTAAACACAACTTGACAAAAAATATCTAAAAAAACCACATTGTCACCATAAATAAAAAGGTTGATAATATTTAAATGATCTCTCGGTACAGTCAGCCTAAATAACGAGTAGGGGGGAGGGGGGATACCTACATAAAAACAGCTGTTTGACAAACGAACGTTGAACTCAGTTTAAAGTCATCTGATCGCCCGTTTAGGGTCGTGCGGGCTCATTGTTTTGGACGTCACGATATTTTTATTTATATTTTTTAGTTAGATTTTGCGATGACAAATTATTTTACTTACTTTTTATTTTTCATTTCTCTTCATGACTTTCTTAGTGACTGCTCTAGTGTTGCGGGTGTCCATGGATGGCGCTGATTGCTTACCATCAGGTGACCCGTTTGCTCGTTTGCCCCTATGCCATAAAAATATAGATTAGACAGATTCTCAAAAGAATAAAATCCTATAATGATATTTCTTTGTGATAATTTCGTATCTTTATGATCATTATCGTGATTTTTACGTATAAAATGTACTAGAAGTGACGTTACGCGCTATTTCAAATCTATGTATATGTTACGGTAAGAGTGAATAATTGAAAATTATTAATAATTATCTACTATTATTAATAATTACCGAAACTCGAGGTAAAAGTGATAAATTAATCACATTTGTCGCTTATTATTAATAATTTTACCCTAGTAGTGATAAATGTAATAAGTGGCCAAGATGTTATTTTTATTTCAATTTAAAAGGCAATATATTGTACTTACACAACAAATATTTGTTGAATTCTATGATAATACTTTTAAATTTTTAATTTGATGCATTTATAGGTGCTACAGAAGATTTACAGGCAAACCAAATGTGATTATTGGTGATTGCTTTTAGGATTCGTGTTGATTTTGTTAATGAAACAATAATTGTTTAATTTTATTTTTGTTACAATTTTATGTACCACGATAGACTTTTTTGCATAAGTTTCATGGTAATTTGATTTTAAAAGAATTTTATTGTTAATTTTGTGATAAATGTGCCCTTTTTGGCGAGGTGAGAGGGATCTCCTGATTTTCGAGCCGGAGCTTCGGTAAACCCGGACAGTCCGCTTCTCCGGATCAGGCATCAGCCCTACTAGGCCCCATCTGTGGTGATCTGATGGCTCTTTGAGGCGCGCGCGGAACGCGACGCGCTGCATGCACGGTTCTAGTTCTGGTCAGGTGGCGAGCTACCCCTACTTGCCGTCCGCAGACCCGCACTTACGTGCAGAATATGTGAATTTGTTGTCCTTTCGGTTTAAAGCAAGTACAAGTAACCTTGTTTGTGTGATCTCTAATTAATATAATCGTAAGACGGTGATTAATATTATAAATAAATACAAGCTGGTCAAAAAACATAGGGTTTATATTTATTTTATTACTTTCACCAATATGTGTCGTGAATTATTAATAATCACTACTAAAAGTGATAAATTTCGATCGATTATTCACATTTACCAAAACGTGTGGTAATTATTAATAATTTAGCAAAATTATTAATAATTTTCAATTAATCAGATTTACCGTAACATATATACCTTCGAAAATATTGGTTTCAGTGAGAAAATAAAAAATATTTGTCTAATTGTAATATTTTAATATTCAAGATGCCTAAACAAAAATTTGTCATCTACCCTATTAGTTATAGCAATGTCAAATTATATGGTGACTTGAATCTACATTAAATCAAACGAAAAAAATAATAATGCATTCTTTGAATTACTAGCCAACACATAGACAAGACAATACCTTGAATAAAAAACAAAAAATAAATCACCGATTTGTATTAATTAACTAACCAAACTAGAACTAATTACCGTGAGACAATGGAACCAGTAGCTATCCGAGTCAAGTCACGCACGGCAAGTCACCTTGATCGAGTGAACGCGGCATATCCGCAATGGTGCCACGAAATAGAGCGGGACTACTCAATCTGCCCGTCTGCTTTGTTAAAATGGCGTAATTAATAATTTAAATGTCACGACTTTGGATGAAAAATGCTTAGGCAGTCGAACTTTTTCAAAAACAGACTTATTTATGTATTTTATAAAATTTTAGCTATGGTAGTCCCACTGCAGTGTATAGGCCTCCCTACCCTCCTTCCACTTGGGTGAGGCAAGAGAGAGTATCAGATTCTTACTGACAGAAAACCATCCTGTTCCTACTGGTTTTAAGCCGGAGCTCGGAGCCCCGGTAACCCGCTGGGCAGTCCGTAGCTCCGGGTCGGCAGTAGGACTTCGATACCTACCTATCTATGTAAGTGCTGATTATCATAAAAGTCCAGGGTTTTCAAGAATTTTTGGAATTCTTTATATTGGATCCTCGGAGTTAACACAGTTTTTGGCTTTACATCTTCTTTTAAGGGTCTGATAAGTTTTACTTATCAATTCAAAAGTTCGACAGCAGATACAGATACGTATCATTTATCTTTTTTTATTTTGTTTTTGTTTAACATTTCGAATAATAAGCCTGTTTAAATTTTTTCCTACCACTTACCTTTTTTTTTTTGCGGGGAAAAAATCAGCCAATGACTTCTCCCGCCATAGACGAGTCAACAAGGAATGTCAGACTCTTACTGACTAAAAACCACCGCGTTCCCACTCCTGATTAAGCCGGAGCCTCGGTAAACCCGCTAAGCAGTCCGCAGTTCCAGTAACCACATACCTACCACTAAAGCCTAATCTAATCGGACAAAAACCACAATCCATTTCCAACCGTGCCCCAATAAAAACAGGCTTCAAATTTTATTGTACCTACGACAAAAACGCGAAACAAATCCACACAAATCGGACCACTCACCAAATGTCAGATAAATGACTTTTTAAAAACGTACATTGACAATCATCATACATGTTTCATTGTTGAAATAAAACCCGTTCTTGAAACATTAATCTTTATTTTTAAGCGTATAGGGTTGGTTTTCAATTGTGGAAATTTTCCAAAATGGCCGCTGTCCACAATAACAGCTGTTGGCATTCACAGGACAGTCGTCCATATTTTATCGTTATGCCTGTACAAATTCTCACAATTACTTTCTTTTATCGAACTGTTTGTGTTGAAGTTTTGGATGTAAATTGTTTAGTAATAACATATTATACTGTTACGTGTTTTATAACTCCATACAAGAATGGATGTACAACAGAATTTACGCGCAAAAAGCTAATTAATTAATTAAGCTCAGAGAGGGTACCTAAAACTAACGTCACGCAATATTTCAAATTAATATATCGTCGAAAGTACTTGTTTACGTAAGAAAATAAAAAAATACGTGTGTAATGTTTTAAAATAACTTACAAGACGGAAATTCAAAAAAAAATTAGTCATGTACACTATTAATTCCTTCAACAAATACCATTTCAAAACACAAAAACTCAGAACATATGTAGCATAACCTTTTCAGAAACTTATTCAAAAACAACAACGCCCTTGGTTACAAATCCGCCACCTACCACACGAAAATGACAAACAAGACATTCTCAGTGTCACCTATCTAAGCCTAACATAATCTTAATATCAAAAACAGATCATTAGTACATTGATAAGCGATCTACAGTCAGCACTGAATGACATTACGACATTATAATGCTTTGCACGGCAGACACAGTGACAGTCAGTGAACGCATGTTTTACCTTGAAAATTGTACACTCAAATGCTTTAAGTTATTGTCTGTAAATGTAAGGATTACCTTAATCTTTTTTTTACATTTAATGGGTCGACGTTTGAACGCCATCTCGTCTGATGGTAAGTGATGATGCGGCCTACGATGGAGCACGTCTGCTCATAAGCAACCTATTCACTCGGGCCTTGAAGACACCCAGGTTAAACCCATCAGGAAACACAGACTCCGGCAAGGTGTGCCACCTCCCTAGCAGTTCGCACAAGGAAGCTTGAAGCGAAGCGCTTCGTGCGAGTTAGTTCGTGTTTTTTTTTGCAACACTTTGTGGAAACAACAATTTATTTATACGACAAAGGGTTGCTCCATTCAGGAATCGGACCCGCTACACATTGACAGGCAGCCGGATGTCCAGCCACCGCACCAAGTGTGCAGTCAAGTTACTGGTTCATAGGTCGAAAGTAGTGACTATTAAGAAGTGTGAGAGAAGTGTTTTGGGTCTTATCAACTCTATTTGTCATGTATCTATATCCAGCCACTTAGTGGATAGTGGATAGCACCAATCCACCTAGATGAAGTGCTCCCTACGCTATAGAGTGTCCTACGCTAAGTTTATTTAGGTCTCTACTCCTGTACCCCTAGTAAAAGTTTGTTTTAAGTAACGAAACCAGAGCGCGTTCGGCGCTCTGATTGGCCGGTGCGAATGAACCAACCAATCAGAACACCGAACGCGCTCTCGTTTCGTACTCTTGTAATTGTTTGATGAAGAAATCGACTAGTTTCACGCCATGCTATAGGCTCAAATTCATGAGCAACATTCTGCGACACACGATGCGGCGATTGTCGCGCTATTCCTGCGAGCAAACAATTGATTTTTATATATAGAAGATAGATAGATAGAAAATAGATTCCTCGTCCAATAGTAACGTGAATAAGCCGAAAAACATAATAATTAATTTAGTATGTCTCACGAAAGTTATAATATAAACAATGTAAATCTTAATTATACAGTTGAAATATCTAATTTATCAACAGTAGTAGCTAAAATAAACAACTAAAATGTCAAACTGCAGTGCGATGACAGTGCTAGTACTAATCCGACAGGCGTTGCCTTAGATTGCTTTTAATTTGACAGCCGATACTTTTAAAGCCTCTCTTGAGAATGCAACGAGGGAATATTTTGCAACTTAATTACTTGTTTTAGGATTAAATAATGAGACAGTTGAAGTCTTCGAATTTAACTTATAGAATCCTTATTGATGTTATCGAAGTGTGTTGTTTATTTATTATTTGTTTGTAACTCATATCAATCGGATTCTACAACTATTTGTGAAATAAAAAGTAGCCTATCACCCAAGTCAGTTTAAACGCTGTCGCTGTCTGTATACTAAATTTCATCAAAATCCGTTGACAGTAGTTTCAGCGTGATTGACGGCAAACTAAAGCAGTTACGCTTTAGAGTAAGAGTAGTAGAGTATTCATTAGAACAGAAAGTATGTATTGTAAATACTTTTGCAAGTTTGATATATGTTTTACTTATTGCTAGTTCGTAGCATTAAATCGTCTGACTGTACACAAATCCGTATTCCGTATAATGAATCAGGATATGAACGAATCAAACACTGTCTTATATCTTTTATTCATTTTTAAATACATTGTGTGGTGCAATCCATACTAATGCGATAATACCGTTATATTCTATGTTAGTCACAGGTGCAATGTCGATTCCCGGATTTAGACAAAGTTGTAATGAGTTTTTTTTTTATTCTAATGGCATATACTATTCTATAAATACACAATACCTATCTTTATCTAGAATGTAATCAATTTTTGAGTTCTTTTTATCAAAAAGGAAATAGATCGATCCAGACATTCTGAATTCCCGGAGCTGCGGACTGTCTAGCGGGTTACTGAGGCTTCGGATTGAAAAGCAAGAGTAGGTACGGGGTGATTTTTAGCCAGTAAAAGTCTGACACTCAATCTCGCCTCGCCAAAGGCGAGAGAAGTCATAGGATGATAATTTTTTCCCCATCAAAAAAAAAACAGAGATTTTGGATTAAGATTAGTTATTGAAATCTGCTATTCAAGGATTAATATTACGTGGCAGGACCTATCTGCTTTATTCACCCCAACTGGAATGAGCCAGCTCTACTGGGTAAGCACCATTCTCTCAAGAAATACCAACGTAAGATGGTGACGTAATATATCATCTGATAAGCTGTTTGATTACGTCATCATTTTTGGGGAGCCTTCCGAGAACTATGGCGCCGTTAAACGGTTTACTATATGGTTTGCAATAGCTATTGTGTTGCAGGTGAATTTAGATCTAATGGTCTTGAAGCAAACCTGTGTTGGTTATCTTGCAAAAAAAAGAACACACACACACAACACGCCTTTTATCCCCGAAAGGGTAGGAAGTAGTGCACATTACAAAAAAAAGTAATTAACTAAAAATAATGGTTTACTCACTTTAATGAAACCCTACTGGTTTTTTTTTATGGAATAAACCGGTAAACGAGCAGAAGGATCACCTGATGGTAAGCAATCGCCGCCGCCCATGGACACTTGAAACACCAGAGGCGTTACAAGTGCTTTGCCTTTTGGGGGTTAGAAATTTAAGGGTTGTTTAGGAATCGGGGATTGGGAAGATAGTTTTGAGTCACAGAGGAACTCTTCCTAATGACCACTGCGGACATGGTGACGTGGTGTAGCCTATTTAAACTGTAATTTTTTAGTTAATTTAGTATGTCTCACTATTGTCAATATAAAAATCCCAATCTTCCCAATCTCCGATTCCCGAACAACAACCCTTAAATACCTAACCCTGGTGGTAACGCCTGGTGTTTCAAGTGTCCATGGGCGGCGGTGATTGCTTACCATCAGGTGACACGTCTGCTCGTTTACCGGCGTGTTTCATAAAAAAAAAGCCAAAATCTTTTTACCCGCTGTATCTACCTATTCATTAGACCGTAAAAGCAAATTAACAAATTAAGTATTTACGTGTACCGTAAACGTGATTTACGTTATTACGGTGTTTAGGGGATGGCCCCCTAACAGGGGAGGTGTAGCTTTTCTTTTAACTTACGTATGTTGTAGTGGGAATGTTAAATTGGAGAAAAATCGGTCTGTCTTTTCAAGAGGATTTTGTCAACATGTTTTAAAATTAATTGCACAATCGCGAAGTGGATTATCTCACAGATATGTAAGCCAATAGTCATAAATCAAACACAAAATTATAATCTATCCTACAGAAAGAATTTTCGATCAAATAAAAACGTCATTAATACTTAACCCAATCCCAGAATCAAACCTGAAGTTCCTTGCTTGAAAGCACCACTTTTTTGTAGGGAGAATAGCATCCAATGACTTCTCTCGGCTTGGCCGAGGCGAGAGGGAATTTCAGACTCTTACCGACTAAAAACCACCCCGTTCTACTTCTACTTTTCAAACCGGAGCCTCAGTAATCCCGTTACGCCAGCTACTCTAAGGCAACGCCTATCAAGTAGTCCGCAGCTCCGGATCAGGCATCAGCCCTACTGGGCCCCATCTGTGGTGGTCTTTTTTTTTTTGAGGGTGGAAAATCATCCAATGACTTCTCCCGCCCCGGGCGAGGCGAGAGGGAGTGTCAGACTCTTACTGACTAAAACCACTCCGTTCCTACTCCTGCCTTTCGAGCCGGAGCCCCGATAAACCCGCTAGGTAACCCGCAGCTCCGGAACTGGCATCAGCCCTCCTGGATCTTATCTGTGGTGGTCTGATGGCTCCACCTAAGAGTCAGTCAAAGAACCACAATATTAATTTAAAAAAGTTATGGCCTACATGGCCATAACTTAACAACACAATAAAAAGTAGAACTTCAAACAATAACAATCAAAATTAACCGAAACAATAAAATAGAGTAACCAAAATATTGTAAAGGTCTTCATAATAAAACCACACCTAACAAAACACATTAGTGATAACCTGGGGCTCTGCTCACCCCCTATTACAAACGCTTAGTCATCTTCAACAGGAAAGAATTACACGGCTTTATAGCTTTTTGATTTGGTTCGACATTTGATGCCCGAATGAGGTAAAAGGTTTATAATACTTTTGTTTTTCTGTTTATTATTTGTGTAATATTTTTGTGGTGGAAAATCAAAGATATTTTGTTTTTCGTTATTGTTGAAAATATAAAACTCTTGACACTCACAGACTAGCAGAGCTAACATTGGTCGAGCTGCATCCTAAGTACGAGTTTGAGACTCTGATTGGCCGGCTCAAATGAATCAACCAATCTGAGCGCCGAACGCGCTCTCGTTTGTTAAATGTAAAACGTAAACTCAAACTAAGCCCCCAGATTGCTTACCATCAGGTGATCTGTCTACTCGTTTGCCTCCTATTCCAGAGAAAGTATAAGTTTTGTAATGTTACTGAAAATTTTCGCAATCAAATAGCTAGAAATTATTAAAGTCACTACTGAGAATTACTTAGAAATCATAATTGATTTTCTCAAATCAACAAATAATGTTTTCAAAAAAAAAGTAATTCGGTGAATCCTTATAAAATTTTAATCATTACATAGGAAATACAAATTAGTGAAGAACTTGATATTAAATTTCAGGTATTAACCAAATTCTTCGAAATAGGCATAAAAAACCTCCCTCAATCATAAGAGATTTAAGTGTGGGAGAGCCATGCTTCAGCACGAATGGACCGGCTCGACCGGAGTGATACCACGACCTCATAGAAAACCGACGTGAAACAACGCTTGCGTTGTGTTTCGTTGTGTGAGTGACCAATTCCTTCCTTCCCAATCTTCCCAATCCCCGATTCCCCAACAACCCTTAAATTCCTAAACCCTAAAAGGCCGGCAACGCACTTGTAACGCCTCTGGTGTTTCAAGTGTCCATGGGCGTCGGGGATTGCTTACCATCAGGTCTGCTCGTTTACCAGCGTGTTCCATAAAAAAATAAGAATATCAGATACCAAGACCACCATAGAATCACATAAATATATCAAAAATAAATTAAAAACACAAATCCATTCACACTTTCAAATAATTCCTGTCGATAGTAAATCTTGCAGCAGGCATCAATTCGCAACATCGCTTGGAAATCGAACCCGCACCGGAACTCGGCATGCTAAAGTCTAATCGTGGAAAAGCAGGTACATATCGTGGTTAAAATAGACACGCTTCCGTTGTGGCCTGGCGTGAGTCATACGCGGAAGCGATTTTAAAACTGTTGTTTAGTTTTAAGACAGTCAAATTAAGGTTACTAAAATATTGGCTGATTTGACATGCATTTTATATCGTTTATTAGATACTTATTGTAGATATCATTACGATTCAATTGTCAGTTTTATTTTATCAACAAAAATTATAGTTAATGTTTTTGTAAATTGAAAGTATGAGTGCTACAATTATTTTTTTTAATTTATTATTTAACAATTTTTTGGCGACTTTTGGAAACCTTTAAAAGGCGCATCTAGCATTTTGGGGAAAAAGATTAAGGAGTGTGGGATTTTTACCACCCGGTGAAGGTCACCTTCAGCACCGATAAAGGGTGTGAAAGTGAGAAATTGCTACCTATACCACATTCAAATCAATTGTCCGCTCAAAGTTTTCTTCATTACATTACTTTCAGAAATTGACTAACTACTAAATAACAATTAACCTTCCTATATCACGCCTATTTATTAAGCAGAAATATTCAAGCAAAATGTAATTTCTAAACACATCTTTATTTTCTTACAACCAATCCCAATCCATATTTTAAAACAACACAACCACAAAATTCTTAAAAGCACATCATTTCAAAAAGCCAGCCAATATAACTTTAAACGAAACAAAAACTAATAAAATAACTTCAACAGCAATAAATAAAAGCTACCTAGCTACATAGTAGCTCGTGCGTCAATACTCCCACCCTGTATACCATCATGGCAGGGCTGCACCCACGAGACTAGGTGTGGCGCTGTAACGTAATTGATTAGCTCTAGGGCTCCCATTGTTAGGTTTACCTAGTATTATCGTTGGGGACAATGGTTTTGTACAAAGGAGAATTTATTTAGTTTAATTGTTGTATTTTAATGTTTAAATCGGTGTATCATTTGAATTAGAATAGAAGAATGTGTATTTATGAGATTGTTATCTAATAATTTTGAATATAAAGAAAGGTAGTGTTTGTGAATATATGCTTTGGATTAAATTGTGAAAATTAACTCGCTTGTGGATATTATTATCTGACTAATAAGACACAGATGTGTTCTAAAATTATGACCAGTTAATGAAAAAAGAACAGCAGCGTTCTTTCAAAATTTCAGCAGTCAGTATAGATACATAATTATTATATCAATAATGATAAAGATGATGGAAAAGTTTTAAAAATAAATAAGGACGATTTAATTATACTGCTAGTTCTGTTACATTTTATAACTCAATTTAAACTCACATTGAAACTAAATATGACTTTATTATAACTACGAATTTTTAAGGGAACTGTGAGTAAAGTTCCCTCCGAAAAGGAGGATCCTCAAACCAGGCGAGGTGATCATGTCTGGCGAGTTTTCTGCCCAACTGTTGTTCGTTGGGATTTGCTATTCATGTTTATTCGCATCAAAACTTCATAAGTGTGATGTAGGATTTATAATATCATCCCTTGATTTGCTCATCGATCGGCTATGTACGACTTCTGTCATCTATCACTTGTAATGTGTCGCTACAAATTAAATAATTGAAACCTTTTTATTTTCAAAAATACATACATACATACATAACCTCACGCCTGTCTCCCATGGGGGTAGTAATTGCTATGATTCTTACACACCTCTTTTTCCAAAAAATACCCAATTAAAAACATTTTAACCTCACTAGAACCCACTCACCATCAATTTCCCCTCACCACGTACCAACCACACATCTTCACCTTCAAACCCGCTACCGCTCATCACAAACACCGCGCCCGACTCCACCCAACAGCCGTAGTAAGGTGCGGCGTGCATACAACGTTACTAATGGATTGCCTTTGTGCTGTTTATCATTGTTAGTGGGACCTGATCGTGACTTGTGACGTCATTCAATAGTAAATCATATCATACTGAAAGTTTTCAGGTGATGTATGAAATATATAAATACTATGTATAATATGATATGGCTGCCGTGCAAGGTGTAGCGGGTTCGTTACAAATAGGTATTTAATAACTTATCTATAAGATCCACAAATTGTTTTTTTCGTGTCTGGGTGTCATGTGTATGTGAGCTTGTATGTTTGTAAACGCACCCACGATACAGGAGAAAATCTTAGCTTGGGACAACGTTTTTTAAAAACGAAGGGGGATTTTGTAGAAATTTTCTGGGTTTGAATTTGTTGGTAGCGGTTATAATGTTTAAGTAGATGTGTGCAGGCAGATATTTAATTGTATTACTGAAATATTATAGAAAAATGTTTGTCAAATAACTTAGGAATCCTCAACAGTTTCAAGCATCGGAAATAGTATTAATATTAAACACTACTTTGTTGTATAAGGGATGTGCAATTGTTGCCGTTTGTTGAGAGGGGAAAATCATCCAAAGACTTCTCCCGCCTTGAGCAAGACGAGAGGAAGTGTGTCAGACTCTCACTGGCTAAAAACCACCCGATTCCTACTCCTGATTTTCGAGCCGGAGCCATGGTAAGTACTATGTACATAATATATTATAATGTTAGAATGGTGGGCAAAATCTAAAAGTTATGTATTAGTTGTATAGCGAATAGTCTGGTATTGATCAAAAAGGTAGTTTTGAGTTGTTATTTGTTTAAATAAGTTGCACTTAAGCTTTGACTTTTAGTTAGTAAGAGTCTGACACTCCCTCTCACCTCGCCCAAGGCGGAAGAAGTTACTGGATGATTTTTCCACCTTGAAAACAAAAGCTACGACAAAATTACCTAAATTGTAACTAAAAGAAGAACGAAACAACAAACAAAGGAATACCGCAGTTGCAAATAAATAAAAAGCATATCAATCACCACAATAAATATTACATTAGCAGAAAAATATAGCGCCTATACCCCATAAACTGGTACACAAGCCAACTTCAATCTACCTACTTAAATCTAAACCATATTTTCACACTTTCAATCAGAATCGATGACGTCATAACATTTTATAGTCGACAATCGCATGCGACGGTTGCCTAGCAACGGGATAACAAGTCTTCATTATCCATGATACAAAGCAGTTCACCAAAATATTTCCATGTAAGAACACGCGTTTTGAAAATACAAAAATCGGATTAGAACAAAAAATCATTCCGATTAATCGGTTTTAGTATCGATTCGTTTTTAAATCGGTTCGTTAATCGATTTGGGAATCGGTTTGAAAGTGAGAGCGGTGTTGTTCATGACCTTCTGATGTATCGATTGAATTTTCTTTGAAAGGTAAGAGTTAGGCTTTGTATTAGTAATTAATTTTGTTATGTAACCTAGATTTAGTGTTTAGAACGTCCTATGGAATATTTGGCTTGTGTTGTATAATATCAAAATAGCATTTCGCCTGTTCACAAAATTTAATGCGTAGACAAAGGTGAGGTTTCAAATTAGGATGCAACTTTTCACCAATGAGGTATATTGTGTTCAAAAATGTCATGGTGGCCATAGGGTGCGGGTTTGATACCGGCCAACGGCAAGTACCAAAGTGACTTTTTCCGAGTTATAATTATGTACTTTCTAAGATTATTTAGACACCACTGACAAACGGTGAAGAAGAACATCTTGAGGAAACCTGGGCTTATAATTTAGAATTATAAGTTTGGAATTGCCAACCCGCGTTGAGCAAGTGTGGTGATAAATAAATGCTCAAACCTAGACATATTGCTGAACATTAGACAAGATTTCAGACATTGGGTTAGATTTCAAACTGTACTTTGAGGACTGTTTCCGATTATTTTGTACAATATTTATTATCAAGTCATTCTTCTTTAGTAGAAATTTTCAATTTCTCTTATTCATTACCACTGTCTCCTGCGGAAATTGGAAGGGAACCTAAATTTAATTTCGAAAACCTTCGAATTCATTCCGATTTGACTTTAGCAATGTATTCCATTAATCTATTACATTTTAATATTTCCAAAAACTAACAAAATGTAACATGTCCCACACAGAATACATAGTAGAATTTTATTCCAGACACCGTCCTACAACGAGAATTAAAAAATAAAAATGACAATTGCATAACCCTTTGCCTGACTCAAGTAACAAACCTATGACCATTGCACTTGTAGTCACTTTACCAATGAGAGCAGTTAACAGGCAAAGTCAAAAACTGACACTTTGGAACGAACACCTAGCTTCACTGACAGACAGACTGATGGACAATTCAATTTGACGTTTCAAAAGTGCTTTTTTTGAAGGGGGAAAATTATCCAATGACTTCCATCGCCTTGAGTGAGGCAGGCCTCTACTGGGCCCCATCTTTGGTGGTCTGCCTCTTTCGCGACGCGCCGTAAAAGTGCGTAATTTTAGGATTAATTGAAGACTTAGGACTTTGTGAAATATTGTATACAGTATTCTCCAGAAAACAAAATAGGTACAAAGTTCGACTATTCGCAGAAAATACTTCGCCAAAAAATAGGTAACCTTTAAAAATATGCTTAGTAACTGTTCAAAATTAGCAGTGTAGAGTAAATCTCTGTACATAACCCAGTATGATAAGACAAAGTACAAATTGATGATACCTTCCCCGAGACACATTAATTAACACGCGATAACGTGTGTAATGAAACTTTGATCACTTGCGCATGAGTCACTGGTGACAGTCGGATTATGTGGGACTGATAAGTTTGTGATAAATATTCGCATAATATTGGACGATGGGTGCATTGAACGATTTTGAAATTAATTTTCATGTATTTTCCTTAAAGGAAAATCACACTCAAATAAAGACTAATGAATTTCGGTGAGTGTGCGGAGGAATTACATAACTTGATTCCCCCTAGTCCTTTCCATCATCGAACCATAAGACAATCGGCGAAGCGCCATCGCTTCTTGGTAGAATCCCAACTACTTGCACGAAGTGCTTCGCTTCAGGCATCCTTGTGGAAACTGCTAGGAAATGGAACTCTTTGCCGGAGTCTGTGATTCCTAAAAAATACGACTTGGAACAGGTTGCTTATAGTAGATGTGCTCCATCGTCGGCCACGTCATCGCTTACCACCAGGCGAGATAACCAAACCCATCCTATCAACTATAAAAAAAAAAACTAAAACAAGCCTACTAAGATTTTCCAAAAATTAAAAAAACTGATTCCTTCAAACCTTAAAAAACAGCGAACTCCTTTTTTAAAGGCCGGCAACGCACTTGTGACTCCTCTGGTGTTACGGGTGTCCATGGGCGGCGCTGATCGCTTACCATCAGGTGACAAGTCTGCTCGTTTGCGCCTTACCCACCACAAAAATCAAAATCTCCTTACACAGTAGTCGCACTTACTTAAAATACAACCGCGACATGTGTTCGGAAATCCAATAAATATGAAATGCGCACGAGTGGCCCAGCAGGAAACGTACACCGCAAACTAGTAATGTTATTACGTGTAACTCATAAAACAAAGATGGCTGCCCGAACATATTCGTTTACGATGCGCATGCGTCTAAACCTGTAAGGTTTATTCGCTTTAATTTATAAATATTTTTAGTTGATGTCTTTCGTCTTGTACATTAAAATGGTGACATTGCTTTAGGGTCAATCATTGCCTGGGTAAAAATTCATTAGCTTATTGGATATTTGAAAATCTTCAATCCAGTAGTGTCATAGGCTGATCAGTACTTACCCCTTATTATCTACATATTTTTATGGGATAGTACCCCCTAAGGGTAAGCCATCAGCGCCCATGGACACCTAAAATACCAAAGGACTTATATAAGTGCGTTGCCGGTCTTTTGGGAGTTAGGAATTGAAGAATTGGGAAGGAGTATCTGGTAACTTCACTCATACGCCAAAACAGAGCGAAAATTTCAAAAACCTTTGAAGGGAGGGAATTGTATTACCTCCACGAGAATCAAAGCCTAGTCACCCATTTACTTAATATTTGTAATTTCGACTGTTTCTGCTTGATTTGACCTTTCTCTGATCTGTTTTGAACGTACCAAACTTCCATACGCAAACCAACAAAATATCACAACTACTATACAAACAGGATATAAACAAACAAATGAACATATATATTACAGTATAATATTTTGTTTTATTTACCTCTATATATGACGGGAAGATCTTCACGCTCGATCGGGTTTACGAGGCAGACAGAAATACAAACGGACACTGATCTGTTTTACATGGGTCGTCTTGTCATCAATGTTGCTAGTATGTGTTGAGAAACTGTACAAATTATGTTTCTCATACTTCGTCTATGGTGTCTAGACGGATATCTGTAGATAGATATCTCAGAAAATAAAATACAGGAAAATTCTGTGGTTATGTATTTTTGAAAACACATTATAAAGTAAGATATAACTGCCCCATCTCAGTAAAATATCAGAAAAATCTTAGAAATATTCTATTCCTTATTCAATAATTAATTGCTGTACCACAGCCCCTAACAGTTCACCACTGGACTATATAATTGGTCACCTCTTCATACCAGGGGTTTGTGATAATCTCCATGCTTGGCGTATGGGTTGGAGACAGCAATTTAAAAGATCAGATTTATCAAACAGCTTTGCTGCCCCGGAGACTACGGAGCAGGTCTACTAGGAGGACCCGGTGCCCCTTATAGGTGTTGAGGGCTACCGGGGTGGTTGTAGTGAGGTAAAAATCCCACACTCCCTGGTCTTTTATCCCCAAAAAACTATGCGTCTTTTGAAGGTCAAATGTGGTTAACCATAATCAACTATAATACCAGAAGGAGAGAAGAGAAGAATACTAATAACAGAAGAGGTAATGACAACTGCACTGTAACTGCAAATATTTACGCCAATCTATTTCCAATCTTGATGAGCAGCTCCTCATTAGAACCGTTCTGATGCCGTCATGTCGAGGGTATCGTCAGGTCAATAATTGCAGCACATCAATAGTGACCGCTATCGGTGGGAGATAAGATATCGCTAAATGAATTAAACTGACCGCGTGGGTGGACCGGTCTTGTTTAACCTTACATTATGATAGTTCACATTTATAGTTGTAAAAGTTTTCAGAAGACTTTATTTCAGGTTTGAAACTGACATTGTCACTAACACTATCATTAGAATTTGAGACAGGATATTTTCCCATAGGAAACTCATAGACAAAATAAACATGGTAAATATCCCGGAGAAAAGATTTCATTCTTATAATAAAAGGGTGAACAAAAACACGGGGCTTACATCTAACTTCACAAAAACTGGCGTTGGTACCATTTTTGTAGAGTGGAACACATCCATTGATGAATAAATATATCTCCTTCTTCTTCTTCCACGCTGAATGATTTCTTGCCACCTAAATATATCTAATGGTTTGATTGATATCATCAGTATAACTAGTGAGCGGCTTTTACCCTTAGTACGAGTTTGTTTTACGTTTAACGAAATCAAAACGAGACCGTGTTCGGCGCTCTGATTGGTTCTCTTTCTTGTTTCGTTTTCGTTTAACGTAAAGTAAACTCGTACTAAGGGTCATGTATAACTGTTTTAGGACCGTGGTCACCAATCGAACACTTTACTTAGTATATCTACCGTCTATCCTTCAAACGATGTAACCTATCTTTTACCATTTGCACTGACACTGCATCAAGAAAATCGAACCAACAAACTTCTATACTTGTCAGAAAACGTCGGCAAATCTTATTCGTGTGTCCCTAGAATAGAATTTACATGGGAATGAGCCATTACTCCTCCATTAGAACTATGCAAATGGTCCCCTTTGAGTGACGTCACGGTTTATACAAATATGGATATAAATGATAGCGAGTTCCCTGAAGGGGGGAATGCACGGAGCGTAAATATGGGTTACGGGCTAGATGCATGAAATTATGGAGTTATTATTACTATGCCGTTTTAAATAGTTTAATAGTTACCTACCTATTATGATTGAAACCTTAATGACTGAAGGAGTAAGGGTTCGGAGTTACCTTTGAAAATTTGGCTACTTTTGAAGTTACATTATAGTCAGACAATTTATCACATTTCTTTTATAATTATTTTTTTATCTTTATCAAGAAAATAATCGAATTTATCAAGTTTGACTATGGAAAACGAAATCTTGCAGATCGAGGAAAGAGTTATTAGGCTTTTGATTTCTAGGTACTACAAACAAATGTAAAGTCTAGAAGTTATTGGGAAAGCCCTATGTTCAACAGTGGACGTTTGTGGGCTGATATTGTGATGATGATGAAGTACCTACGAGGAGTATAACTAAAATAACTTAAGCAAATATGAATATAACATGAATTTAAGAAAATATGTAAATTTTATTTTTTAGTTGTTTTTTTTTTCTTTTTTTTCCCCTTTTGAATTATTGTGCACGCACTACCCATTCCCAGATCATATGATAAATTCCATCCAAAGGTTGTCTGGAAGAAATCGCCGTGTGTGATAAGACCGCCCATTGTACTTTAATTACTATTAATTACAATGTAAATGTGTTTTATGAATGTGTGCAATGAAGTATAAATAAATAAATAACTTTTGACTGCACGGTTGGAGCGGTGGCTAGGCAACAGCTGTCGTACAACGTGTAGCGGGTTCGATTCCCGCACGGAGCAACTCCTTGTGTGATCCACAAATTGTTGTTTCGGGTCAAATGGATGTCTCGTGCATGTGAAATTGTATGTTTGTAAACGCACCCATGACACGGAAGAAAAACCTGGAGTAGGGCAACGTTTTATTAAGAAAGAAACAAAATATACTCTATCTACCCCCTACTCGTAAATAACAAGCGTGATACAATATCATTATTATCCAACAATTCATAATCATAAATTCTATATCCATTTTATAAACGTGCTTTAATCAAATTAATACAATATGGATCCAATTATTTTCAAAAGCAATCACAAATTGACCTGCGCGACACGATCAATGGAGGCTCCTTATTTATTATAATAATATTTTTAACTACAGTCGGATAAAAAGAAATTGATTGTTTGTTTGTTTGTTTGCATTGAGCTAGCTTCAAAAATGAAGGATTTGATTTGAAAAGTTTACAATCTTATGATTTGAATTACGGTTCAATATGGTAGTTTTCATCTTTACCACTTATAGGTTGATGATGATGCTACCATCATAAGTAAGTGGCCACTGCCGACCAAAACCTCTCCTCACACGGAGAAGATTTGAGTATTAATCACCATACTTGCTCATTGCGGGTTGACGATTTCAAACTTATAACTAGAAACTGTAAACCTTGGTTTCTTCATGATGTTATCCGTCATCGTTTGTCAGTGGTTTGTCACATCACATGTAACTCGGAAAAAGTCACATTGGTACTTGCCGTTGGTAGGTTCCGAACTCGCACTCTCATGCATGAGAAGCGGGGCTTTTAGACCTTCGGGCCACTACGACATGGTATTATTCATCTCTATATTACTATAGAATTCAGTCTCCGAGCTATTACTGAAAAACTCTAATAATACTTTGATCAACCGGGGAATTAAGACCCGTCACAGTTGCGACTACTCGATAGTCAGTCTTCTTCACTCCACGCGGGTAAAGCCGTAGGTGGAAAGCTAGTAAATAATAATATTATTTGTTTACTGAAATACTCCTGAATTACAGTAGGGTGTAGTTATGTGCTGAAGTCACGGAATGCTGAATATAAACGCAAGCACTCTGGTAATGTGACATGAAACCTCACCTCTACTAAATATAGGTTTATGGATGATCATTTCTAAGTAATAAAACTAAGTTTGTTTGTTTGTTTGTAATGAATTTAGTGTGTGTACTCGTAAACTGGTGTATCGATTTTGATGTAATAATAACAAGAAAATAGATAGATTGTGATTTGTCAAAACTTTAATTTTAATCTTATCTGTATATTTAATAACTTGAATGACTATACAGAAAACCATAGCCAAAAAGATTAAGTCTACCTAAACATGGTTCCGGGTTCGAGGGCCGGATATGTAAAATTTTACTTCAGTTTTGTTCTCAAAACACTCAGCAGTAATCTGCTGAGTGTTTTGAGAACAAATATCATATTAATGAAGCACGTCCTTTGTAGAACTGCTTAGTCCTATTACAAAAAATTATTGGATGAAAAACTACAAGAAGTATAGAAAGACTGGTGCTAATATGGATTTTTGCCACCCAGACCCTGAACATCATACACCATGGATGACCGCACGGTGGACCTGATCTTCAGCGGCTCTCTGAAGTCGCTGCCACCTGTCAGCTCCAAGATCGTGAGGATATTCACCAGTTCCACCTTCACAGGTAAGTGAATCTCTTTTTTTACTTTTGTGGTGATACATCGACTGGGCAACCGGCTTTTTTATGGGAGAAACATCATTCAATGACTTCTCCCGCCTTGGGCGAGGCGAGAGGGAATGTCAGACTCTTAATGACTAAAAACCACCCTGTTCCTATCCCTGCCCTTTGAGCCGGAGCCTCAGTAAACCTACTAGGTAGTCCGCAGCTCCGAACCAAGCATCAGCCCTACCGGGCCTTATCTGTGGTAGTCTGATGGCTCTTTGTAACGTGCGCAGAACATAACCGACTGCGGGTTCAATTTCTAGTTCAACTTTTTGTGCAATCCACAATTAATTGTTTCGAGTCTGGGTGTTATTTATGAACTGGTATGTTTGTAAACGCGTCCACTATACAGGAGAAATATCTAGTATGGGGCAACGTTTATAAAAAATTACAGATTATTAGCTCAATTTAAATAGAGGGCAAATCAATTGACTCACTCGATAGTGGGCATAATGCCAAACTCTGTGGTGTTACTCAAAATTAAGAACTTACTACTTTTTTGGACCTGGAAATGAGGAGTTTTGGTCAGGGAGTGATTCTTGCAATTATCTGAAATTTTAAGTAATTTTTAAACGAGCAGCATCTCCTGATGGTAAGCAATCGCCGCCGCCCATAGACATCCGAAACACACCAGTGCGTTGCCGGCCTTTTGGGGATAAGGAATCAAAGAGTTGTTAGGGAATTAGGGATCGGGAAGTTTGGGAAGGGGGTAAGTTTTTGGAAATAAACATTTATTATTATTATATTATTATAATTGGGCCTCTGGTAACCTCACTGGAACAACGAAACACAACGCAAACGTTGCTTCACGCCGGTTTTCAAAACATGGCTCTCCGACTTAAAATTATGCTTTCTCATGCAAGAGAAGCATGTCTCAAGACTAAAACCCCTAGCCACCACGACATAGACCACAATTTTAAAAATACTCTTCCTGTACAATAAAATTGTGAATGTACACAGTATTACGGTTGCACCAGTCCTAACTTGAGCTGGTTCTTATAAATAGCTGTTCTCAGTAACAAGTTTACTGTAAGGAGTTATTGCCCCGGTCGTCTGAATTATTTCAGGCATATTTACAGCGGCTAGCATTACAGGATGCTTTTCAAACTGTTTCAGTACTTTTGTAATATGGTTTTGGAGTGGTTGGGCAACCGGCTGCCACGAAACGTGTAGCGATTTCGATTCTCGCACGGACTAATTCTATGTGTGATCCACAAATTGTTGTCTCGACTTTGGGTGTCTTGTGTATGTGAACTTGTATGTCTATAAAGGCACCAACGAATTAAGAGAAAATCTTAGGGTGGGACAACGTTTTTTATATCGGATTTTTTACCAGTTTTTGATTTGGATAAAGTGCGTTTGTTAACCTCAAAACAAATATTATAATATTAAAAAAAATGTCTGTGGGTCGGTCAGTTCTCTAGTGAAGCTATTCGCTTGTTCCAAAGTGTAGATTACTATGCAGAAGAACGAGACGGTTCCCTTGTTTTATTCATAATTGAAATAACAACTGACTTAAGCTGGACTTCCATTCTGCACACGTATGTGTTCCTCTCCATCCATCTATCATCAAAATTACGACCCACGCTTGTATATTTCAAGGCTTTAAAGCACTAGGAAAGCTAAAAATAGGCTAGATTTGATAAACTTCAGTGCTTCGTGAGTGAATGCAATTTTAAACATGCTCTTTCATGTGGAGGGGGTCGTGTTGGCGCAGTAAGCTTTCATACCCCCCTTCCTTTTAGGGTGCTTTTCCACTAGAGATGTGCTATGCTACGTTGCTGTGGATGCATTTGATTTCCACCAATCATATTTGTTGGTACACATAGCTTAGCACTAGTGGACACGGACTCAGCTAAGCTATGTTTTTTATATGGAAAGATGCGTGCCATGGATGCGTGCTATGGATGTCTTACCCTTATCGATACATCGTATACTCGAGCTGCGCATCTTCCTCGCACAGCTACTTTGCGGCAGCGCATCTTCATAGCACACCTTACTCGCACAGTTACATAGCTTAGTGTCAGTGGAAACGGTCACATAGTTTCACAGCTTAGCTGTTACATCTTCGTGCTTCGTGCATAGCTAAATAGCACAACTCTGGTGGAAAAGCATCCTTAGGTATTCCAAAAATGATGTGTTATTCATTTGTATTGTAAGGTGAATAGGCTAACGTTATTTATAACAAAATATAGAAGTAGACTTGAACAAAATTGTTTAGTAGTATAAACCGGCTTCTGTCCGTGGTTTCGCCTGCATTCCCCTGGAATAAAAAGTAGCCTATATGTTATACCAGACCATAATCTATTCCTGTTCCAAATTTCATCACGAGTCCTTTAGCCGTTTTGTCGTGATTAAGTAACAAATATACACACAAACTTTCGCATTTATAATATTAGTAGAATGCAAAAGTTTGTGTGAATGCAATGATGTATATACTTATCACCTTAGGTATGTATGTATGTTACCGTTCCACGCAAAAACTACCAAAGTAGACTTCATGTTACCACTGAAAGAAAATAACGCATATTTATGGAACCCAGAAATCGAACCTAGATCTGAAACTTAGTTTATAAACACCAAGCCTGGCCATTAATTACTATGAACTCAGCTAGGTATATAATATATAGGTCAGTCACTCGACTCGACTATGTGGTATATTCATTTAACATAATCAAATCATACTACACCCAAATCAGTTTCCCTCAAATCCCATCAATGGATTTCATTTTCAAAAAAGAAAACTCGATATTAACTTTCCAAACTAATCTAGAAGATATAATTTATTTCATCGGGAGTTTCCGATACTTTGGCGATTCGTGTTCAGATGCAATTTTAAACACATCTGGGGGGAGAGGGGTGTTAAGGGGTACGGGGTATGGGGAGAGTTTCAAATGAACAACTTTTAATTAACGCCGAATCATCAGATAGACCAGTTTGTGATCGGTTTTCGTAAAATTTAATTTTACTTGACCTAGTTTTCGTGTGGTTTTAAAGATAAAAAAACTGCATTGATTTTGTTCGTGTACCTGAAGACTTTGAAGAGTTTTAAGTGAAGCGTTGTTTTTTTAAATTAAGTTTTGATAAGATTACCTTTTTGTTGTAAGTTCTGAGGCGTATGCTGAGAATAACTTGGACAGCAAAGCTCCCTAATGCAACGATCCTGGCCCAACTTCGTATAAAAACGGTTGTTCATAATAAATAAATATTTGTAGGTCAATTTACTTCTCAGTATATCAGCTACCTGCTCACAAAATTTAAACTTGTATAAAAAATAATATTTTAGTGTATGCATCGTGTGTATATTCATATTATTTAACGAATGAACGAGATCAGCAAAGTATTACATGCTATGCTTTTTTATTCGAATAGGATATTAGAAATATCTTTCTATTTCATATTGTATTGTCACGCTTTTTATCCCAGAAGGGGTAGGCAGAGATGCGTATTACGGCTTACTTGCTTTCTTACTATTTAATTGTCAGTAACGACACGAAATAGGATAAAAACTATTTGACAAAGAATTCACCCCTCACCACAACAGAAACAATAATTTTAATAACCTTCCTCGAACCTATAACCCCCGAAATAAGCAAATAAGCTTCAAACAGTTTCCAAATAGGTTTACAACGTTACGTACGTTTGTTCTGCTTCTGGAACAGCTGTACAATAGCCAGGTAGACACTAGGCACTACAAAGTACCAAAGTACCGCATTACCCCAGTCCACTTGTCACCAACACTCGACGAGTGGCGTGCGAAACTCGAAACTTGCACGCTACTGGTGTACTGTTGCTAAATACATGTTAGGGTGGAGTGAAAAAACCTTTTTCTTAATTTGAAGTTTCCTGTGTTTTCAAACATTGACCCATAGTAATAGAAATGTTCATGCAAAATTATAGCTTTCTAACTCAACATCTTGAGGTGGCGCATTAGGTATGAAATTTGAAAAAAATAACAAAAGTAGAGTTACAAGCAAATATTTATTTCTAACTATATTACCATACATTTAAATGAATTTAAACTTTAAACCACTAGAATAATAAAATACTATATGAAATTACCATAAAAATAAAATTTTGATGTCCAGTATCAGAGGTTCCAGTGTCTTCATTTTTGGCAAAAATACTGAGATTTAGTGTCAAAAATAGGTATTTCTTGCCTGGATTTTATTTTAGTACGGATGAAACCATTTCTATCATCGGGTCCACAAACAGATACCGAAGCCTCCGTTATACGTTTGACACACCTTTCTACTGCTTTAGTTGACTCGACTAATTATTATGATTTGATAGAATTGGCGAAAAAAAGATAACAAAACCTCCTCTAACAATGAAATACAGCGACTCGGAAATCACTACAATGATTGCACCTGGAGGTAAATTGTTTGAAATTGAGAAGTATCCTTGCCACACTCAAGCAGTAGAAAGGTGTGCTAAACGTATAGCAGAGGCTTCGGCATCTGTTTGTGGACCCGATATATTTTGCAGCAAACTCATCATATTATCGCTTCTTAAATTCATGACATCGCATAGATTGAGTTGTCATCTTATCTACAGAACCAATGTACATTTTGCGCTCATTTTGTTGACCTTTTAAGAAGTTTTCCTCAGCAGCAGGTGCTTTAGTCACACATTTGCTTACTTCTCGGGATAAATACTTACGTGGTGCGATATAAAAAAAAATGTGGAATATCTGCTTTTTGGCGCATTGCGTAACATTTTAAATATTTGTACTCTTGAAAGTACAAAATATAATAGGATAATTGTAGAGATAGATGCCTTATTCTATATCGCTTTACTATAGAAAGTCAAAGTCAAAATTATTTATTACAAATAGACCGGGAAGGCACTTTTGAACGCCAAAGGAAATATTACAATGTAAAGAAAACAAAATATCTGTCTGTCGGTCAGTCCTCTAGTTGCTCTATTTGCTCGTTCCAAAGTGTAGATTCGTATGGAGAAGAACGAGCAAGAAACTCCATAGGTATTTTACAATAGTTGGCTAAAAGCAATCATTTCACATATTTCTTCTAAGGATCCTTTCCATTATGCAACTCTAACATATTGTTTTTTATCTATAAGTAGTGTTTTATCACATCACAATATGTAAGTAACATAAATTATCAATTAATTTGATTCGATCGCCAAGTAAAGGACATCGCAAGTCTTTGTCCGTTTTAGGCATTTTTTAATAAAATTTACTTAACTTTGGCACTATTTTACAACTATATATTAAAGTTTTATAAGAAAATACTGAATTTGCATACGAGATAACACATAGTAGTAGTTAAAAACAATAAATTTGTAAGCAAAACATATAAGCACAACTCTATTTTGTGGGTAGTCTTATAAGTAAAAATATGAATTTTCTAGAAACTATTTCCTCGATGCGCCACCTGAAGATAATGTCGTAGAGCTTTGATTTTTTGTATAAACAAAGCTTTTACATATGGTCACCAATTAATAATACAGGACAAATGAATAGAGAAAAAAAATTTTTTTTGGTATGTTTCACTCCACCCTAATGCATGTGTTTTATTTTTGACAAAAGTGTTGAATTGTTGATTATTTTTTCTTTAATAAAATTAAACCCCACTGTAAGAGTTTCTCCTGTGTCGTGGGTGCGTTTATAAACATACAAGTTCACATACACATGACACAATCCCAAAACAACAATTTGTGGATTACACAATGAGTTGCTCCGTGCGAGAATTGAATCTGTTACATTGCACGGGAGCCGGTTACCCAGCCACTTCACCAGCTGTGGAGTTAGTGAATGGTTCCACTGTGTAACAACGGTGAAAAAGAAAAAAATTGTCGTTGCTTCTGCTTTTCTTAAAGATGTAACAGCTGATTAGGAAACTCCATCACCCTTGATAAGCAATTTCCGACAAACTTAAACCTGTTAAACTGCAATCTCCGATCTGCCAGATAAGAATGGAAATCACAGAATACGCTCAATCTTATGTTAAAGAGACTCATATAGTCCAGCATTGCGTCCAGTTATGACATTTACGAGAAGACAAATTTTACTCCACGCTATCACCGTTTTGGCTTCAAAACTACACCCCAAGTTAAATATTCCCGTCTAAACCCAACAAACCACAACTAAGACGGACGATTATTACTAATTCCGATCCAATAACAATCCACTCGCTTTCATCTACCTCAGATATCTCGAAACTCATCATCTTAAGTTCCAAGAATAATTAAATATGAATCTGGCGCGGTATCACTCCGGCGTTTGCGTGAAACTGGCCTAATTCCATAACGGGCTGCGTCAACCGACTGCATAGCACATAGCGACGGATCATTGAGTTGTAGTTTGGCTAGATAGTGTATATATGTATATAGGATTGGCAAAAAGTTTCAGTACATGAATTTCATTAGAACTTTTATGTATCTGATTATAAATGATCTCCAGAAAACTTCCTCTGCAAGCCAAAGGTCTCGTAATTTGGGTTTTCTTCTTCACCCAATCTTCTCTTTTCGTGGATATCTTAAAAGTTGACTTCACTTTAGAAAGAGATTATGTAGGCAGCAGCTCTCTCAATCGTTATTTCTTTTTTTAAACGTTGCCCTATGCTAGGATATTCTTCTCTGCGTCGTGGGTGCTTTTACAAACACAATTTCACATACACATGACACCCACATACGAAACAACAATTTGTGGATAATGAATCGAACCCTCCACACGTTGCACAGCAGCCAGTTGCCCAGCCACTGCGCCAATTACGATAAATGAAGAGAGAAGTAAACTATTAAGAGATGCATCTGATGAGATGAGAGTAAGACAGACAGACGTAGACGGTCTACATTAAAAAAACTTATATTTTTTTACAATTAATTTCAGTTTACGACATCCAGTTAATTTTTACATCTCGGTACTACTGCGGAACAAGCGGCTGCTCCAGCGCTACTAACTACGATTCGTGATTTTGTAAAACGTTTCAAACAATCGGCTCGTGGAGTACTCGTATTAACTTGTCACTGTTTACTCTTACTTTGTTAACTGGATGTTTCAATTTTTTATATCGTGGCCTGACTTTTTATACCCTGACTTTTTCCCTGTATTGTGGGTGCGTTTATGTGTATCGTCATGCTTTTTATCCCCGAAGGGGTAGGCAAAAGTGCACAATATGATACGTAATGCCACTGTACAATTTACACCATCTTTTCACCATTTATATTATAGATCCCATGTAATGGGAGATGAGCCTATTGCCATATACTAGACATAATTCGAGACTCCATGCAACTGAGAAGTTTTCAAAAACGGTAAAAAGTGCAATACTGGGGCTCTGGCTCGACCAAAAAGCAGGAGTAAGAAAGTGGTTTTTAGCCAGTAAGAGTCTGACACTCCTTCTCGACTCGTCCAGAACGGGAGAAGTCATAGGAAGACTTTTCCCCTATTAAAAAAAAATCTATATCCAAATATACATGGAAAGGAAAAGGATAGATAAAGAAAATTAAGTAGTATATTATGAGTCCCATCAAGTCCAATGCAATATAGTGCGAGTTCGCTCAGCAAGCCCATTGATTTCAAGTTTAGTATTAGCTGTAAACCAAATGTTCCCCTCGGGAGACCGACATGACATGATGTCATATTATGTTAATGATGTAGTAGGGGGAAGTTTTACAAGTAGCGACGTAGGAAAATCGTAGTCAAATGAAATATTATCGAACTATGAGTGAGAGGTAAACGGGGTCATTTTCATATTCAGTCCAGTGTTGGACTAATTAGGTTCCTTTATATAAAAGAAGTTTGCCAAAATCTTTACGAAAACAAAAAAAAAGCTTCTACTTGCGGCTTCGCCTGCATTTTCATGGGATAACAAGTACCCTTTGATTGATGGACACACATCCTAACAATCACACTTTCACGTTTATAGTATTACTTAGTGTGATTGATATATTAAATGCTCAATGCAAATCAATAGGCCCTCTTATAACACAAATGGTGAAAAATGTGCCGTAATGTGCACCTCTGACTACCCGTCCGGGGATAAAGAGGCGTGACTAGACATAATATTAATTTTACATATACGAATATCACACTTGTTTCCTTGAAGTGTCAAATAATTACAAAGGCGCCCTCTACCTAATCCTTCGATGTCTAAACATTTCATTTTTCAATTTCCAGATACGACAATGGAGAGAAATACATTGATGGCGAAATGCTACCCTCGCATCAAGGATTACTGCCGGGAGAAGCATGGACTGGAGTTTCAGGTAACAATATAAGGCTTATACCAATATCTAGATAGCTTTTGTCCGTGTTCTAACTGGCGTAGACATCTCATGGATTTTTTGTGTCAATAACTATCGTGAGACTAAATTAGTTGAACTATAAGAGTCAGTCAATCCGTCAGTGAAGCTAGGCGCTCTATTTCAAATTGTTGCTTCGAACTTTAAAAGAACGAGCTATGAAACTCCGTCGTGAGTTTGTTTAAAAAACATAATATTACGCCTGTATCCCATAGGTAGGCAGAGACAATGAAACACCAATTGCTACGATTCTTACACGCCTCTTTCGCTTCATCAACAGTCATCAGTCTTTTGATTCATGCTCCTTGGTTAAAGGTGTTATTTTATACCCAACTTACAGAAATATCATTTATCATTATCATTTTATGAGTCCCGATGTGACCTGTAAGCTTTTCTCAAAAAAATATTAAAGCTCAAATAGTGTTATTTTTCGTTCACATATTAGTCTGTAACTGACACGGAGCATTAAAAATTAATCCTGATCTGCTCCTTACCAAGAATAAAAGTTTTAAGCCAAACAGAAACAACATTATATTTTTTATTAAAATTCTAAGAACTTCACTGGAAGTTTGTACGAAAAAATAATCTATAGATTAAATATTGATGATTCCATAGAAAAATTGTCACCAAATGCTAAAGGTCGATTTATACTAGCGCAGAGTCGAAGCGCATCGAAGCGTCTATCCAAAACTGCACATAACAAATTCAACCTTAACTCCACAGCGTAACTGTCAATTTATACTAGCGCTTCGAAACGTTATTCGCGCGCAGACGCGCGAATTCCGAAGAATGCGCGCGCCTTTTTAAAGTAATGTGTGCGTTAATCTGTGGAGTTAAGGTTGAATTTGTTATGTTCAGTTTTGGAAAGACGCTTCGATGCGCTTCGACTCTGTGCTAGTATAAATTGACCCTAAAGCCTCGCTTCCACTAGTCACTCACTAGGTAACATTTCAAGTTTAGTATTAGCTGACACATTTGACATTTGACGCGCTGACACGCTGTAACATTGGACCCGCTACATGCTGTTCAACATGATTGTTAGCGTTGTTTGTGCAACACGACACGCGACATGTTGCTTGTTTTAGTGCAACATAATATTGTCGAGCATGAAAATGTTGTCAAGTGGAGTAAGTGTGAGAGAGCCATGCTTCGGCTCGAATGGGATGGCTCTCACAGAAAACCGACGTGAAACAACGCTTGCGTTGTGTTTTTGGCTCGAAAAGCAGAAGTAGGAACGGGATGGTTTTTAGTTAGTAAAAGTCTGACACTCCTCGTTTCGCCCAAGGCGGAAGAAGTCATTAGATGATGTTTCCCCGTCAAAAAAAGGTTGCCTGGAAGAGATCACTCTAAGCTATAAGGTCGCCCATTGTCCATTGGCTTAACAAAAGTTTGTTTAGCAAAAGATTTTGTGCAACTTTGTTGCGCGTAAAACGTTGCCTAGTGAACAACAAGCTTTATTTTTACAATCTTCTATGAAAATTGACGTTTTCCGAAGTATGGTAATCGGTTCTTAATACCGAATAAATATAAGGTTTCGAAGAAATCGTGTTTATATTTACGCGCGTCTCTAGTGGACACGAGTGTGACTAGCGCGAGTTCCTGGGTTCCGGGAATCATATCCCGTGTTGGGTAATGCTATGCGGTCTTTTGATTTTGAATATCAAAGATAAAAATATTATTGTATTTGTCTTTTAGTCAGCTCTTACGAAAGACGCGAGATGAGTGACGACAAAATAATTCTAACTGCCGTACTTAGAGATTTTTTTTAAACGTTGATTTACAGACATAAAATTTCACATACGCATTACATTTGTGGATGACACAAAGAGTTGCTGCGTGCGGAGATCGAACTCACTACACGTTCCACGGCATCCATTTGCCCAGCTGCCTCACCAACCGTGCAGACATTAAATGATTACTTAAACTTTTCCTTAGTAACGATTTTGTTCCAAAAACAATTGCTAAGGACTGGATTAAAGACTTTGAATACAGTCAGGTTATACAGCTAAACCACGTTCAAAATTGAAACTCTTCATACTACAACATATCGAAATATTTCTTCAAAGCTACCTACTATTGGTAGGGGTAGTTTTTATGTAAATAAAAGGAGTTGGGATGCAAACATGTCGGCGAGGGTAGGTCAAACCTTCTTGAACAAATTGAAAGGGATAGGTAGCCCTTTATGTAATATTTTATTTTTATACGAATATTTTTCCATTTGCAAAATGTATAAGATGTTTTGGTATTATAATTTACAGTTTACAAAGAACCTTTAATAAAATGGATAGGTTGGTAGGTATAGTAAATATGATATAACATATTATACGTTAAATTGAAGTAAAGTTTTCCTTTCACATTAATTCATTGAAGATTAAATAGAATTTTGCCTACTTTTAACCTACTTTTCTATCTAATGCATAGTATGAGGCAGAATTGTAAGAAATGATTATCTTTTTTTAAGAGGGGAAAATCATCTAATGACATCTCCTGTCTTGGGTGAAATGAGAGGGAGTGTCAGACTCTTCCTGTAGTCTGTATGTAGTCATATTATATATGTATACACATGAAAAATCAGGATTCATAAAGTTTACCGCTATATTTTTAGAGAATGTAACGTACGACTCTTCATGATTTACGGTCACCAGTAACCACTTGTCTATCTAATGAAACACGTAAATGTATAATCATCCTAACAACTTAACAACAAAGGGTAAAAAACTTGAATAAAACCATTATAAATAACGAGTTTAAAGAAATAAAACTACTATACATAATTCGTTTCGCACCTCGTTCAGAAAACTCCTGAAAATGCATTAAATATACATGAAAACTATGAATTATGTATGAAACAACCGATGGCAACCGACTCGCTCCCAATCGATACTCCACTCGATATATCGGACGCCGATTTTATAATCGATTAAAACCAATTATGCATATTTTAACGGTGTGAAAATTTGATTTATGGTTTTTCGATTTTGTATGTATTCGATTTTATTTAATTACTTTTTCGGTCGTACATAGATATGTGAATGTGGTATAAAATATATATATTTTTTATATAAAGCCGTTGTCCCACACTAAGATTTTCTCGTGTCGTGGGTGCGTTTATAAACATACAAGTTCACATACACATGACATCTAGACCCGAAACAACAATTATAGATCACACAAAAAGTTACTCCGTGCGGAAATTGAACCCGCTATAACCATGCAATCAATTTGTACCAAGTAACAGAATTTTATGAGAAAAGTTCAAAGAATCTACACATAAATCCTCAAATATTATCCCCAAAAGTCCGGCAACGCACTTGTAATTGCTCTAGTTTTACGGGACACCGATTGCTTACCATCAGGTGTCCGGTGACAAGCGACGCAAAACATAACTAGAATCAAGTCAAATGGCATTCAAAAAAGCACTAGTCCAACGACTGAATTGAAAAGTTCAATCAATGTACTTATGGGATTAACACTGACATTAGACAAATTAATGTTAATCCCATGCATTGACTTTTCTATGCACTAGACTAGCATTTACTCGTAAATACCATTTGTCTGGGAGAGCTGGTCATCATAATAGTTAGCAGAGCGTTAGAGTTTACTATTGGACCTGCTTCTTTTATGATAGCTTCAGCTTGACAGGCAGGCTGAAGATCGGAATGTACCTAAGTGTGGGAGGGCCATGCATCTCGAATCATCGGAGTGATACTACATCCTCACAGAAAACCGACGTGACACAACGCTTGCGCTGTGTGAGTTCCAATCTTACCAATCCCTGATTCCACAACAACCATTAAATTCCTAACCCCCAAAAGGCCGGCAACACACTTGTAACGCGTCTTGTGTTTCGAGTGTCAATGAGCGGCGGCGATTGCTTACCATTAGGTGATACGTCTGCTCGTTTACTGGCTTATACAGTAATTTCATTTCATTTCAATAATTTCTGTCTGAATTCTCTATGACAATAGTAAAGTTCACCTAATTCAATACGGTACACGTCGAAAACGTCGATATTGAAGCAATGCTATCAAACTTACCTCCAGGAACACCAGCCCCTCAGGGAAATCACTGCGGTATTGAATACCATTATTGTCATAACGCAAGTGGATTACTTAATATTAAAGTTATTTACTTATACATATTGCAGTCGTATATTTTGTTAATTTACTTAAGTAAGTAAAAGTTCAAACAGTTATGATGGAAAGGACAGAAAATATTGTACCTTTCTTTTTGGTGGTAAGCGATGATGCTACCTACTATGAAGCAAGTCTGCCCATAAGTAACCTATTCACTCGAGATTTGAAGACACCCAAGTTGTACCCTATAGAAAACATAGACTTTAGCAAAGCGTTCCACTACTTTGCTGTTCGCACTAGAAAACTTAAAGCGAAACGTTTCGTTCGGTATCTTCCATATAGCGATGATGTTATATTGTTTGTCTGATAGTCCGATGGTGAATACATGCATTCGTTGCGTCATTTGACCAATACGAGTGTTAAGACCGACGTCTTAACATGATTTTCAAGCTATACAAAGTAATATTGTGCTTTTCCGCCAACCAACTACATAGGTAATGCCTAAATAACTACTTGTAGTTAGTAGTAATACCAAGGTATAATATACAGGGTGTAACAAAATGCCCATATATATCAAGAAGCACTGAAAAATACAGGTTGAATAGAATGTCTACACAAAGGTTCAGCTTAAAATACGATAAAAAAAATTGTACGAAATACTCGGTGTCGCACGGTTCTTGATTTTAAATCATCATACAACAATCACAACACTACAGGGGTCACTCGCTAATTACGAAACATTTCTTCTGTAAATCTGATCGCCTAGTACCTGTATCTACCTAATTTTGATGTTCGGTTTCTGGAATTTTATGTATTGGAAAAATTCATAACTTCGTTCCATGAAAACATGAGTTTAAAAAACCCTTCCCGTATCGTTTGTTATGTTATCTAGAAACCGTGCACTTGATATGTGTACCCCCTTTTTGTTACACCGTGTATAGCTAATTATAACAAGTTTTCGAGTTATGCAAGTACAGGCCAGTATTTTATACTGAAAATGTATTTTCATTAGAGTTCAAGCCGCGTTCACAGCCCCGGTATCGATCCGCCACCAATACTATTTACTTCAAGGCCAAACTTCTAGTGTTCGCTCGCCATTATTTACAATTTGTAAACTTTGTTTTGTGTACGCAATATAACATTATAGCTTTTATTGAGAAGGTGGTAGGTAGAAATGTACCTAATTATGCCAGGTTTGTAGGAGTTAGTTAGTTAGGTTTACTTAAATTATAATGTTACTAGAGAGATTACCTAATTTAAGTTAATTATTTAGATAAAACAGTATATAATCGTAAACAATATGTACAACTAAAGAAATGAGGTGCACAACCCATTTACATTAGTTTCAATGATTAATGAACTTCAACTTCCACAATTAATTCTTAAACAGATAAAACAAGACTTCATTAATATAAACATCTTTAACACGTTGAACGCCGTGATGGTCACCGGCTACCGAGGTTAGCGGAGGATTTGCCTTCAACAGTGTTCTATTGGTAGTCAAAGACTTATAAATAGTGAAATATTTACATAATAATATTTGACCAACACAACTAGTAAGTACCAATTATGTAACTGAATTACATAATAACTAACTTCTGCTAACGGCTTTGGCGGATAAAAGTAGTAGAGTAGTAGTAGTAAAAGTAGCCTAGGTATGTGTTATTCCAGGCTATAATCTACCTCAGTTCCCAATTTCATCCGTTGAACTGTTTTGACGTGATTGAGTAACAAACATACACACAAACGTATACTTTCGCATTTATAATATTAAAGCTTCGCCCGCGTTCTAGTGGGATAAAAAGTAGTCGATGTGTTATTGCAGATCATAATCTTCTTCTGTTCCAAATTTCATCCAGCTTCCTTCAGCCGTTTTGACGTGATTGAGTTACAAACATAAACACATACATACTTATAAAATTTCGCCTTTATAATTTCTTGGTAATTAATAACACTAAGCTTCTGCCAGTGGCTTCACCCGCGATATCGTGGGATAAAAAGTATCCTATGTGTTATTACAGACCATAATCTACTTCTGTTCCAAATGTTATTCTGATTGCTTCAGCTGTATTGGAGTGATTGTGTAACAAACATACATACAAACTTTTGCATTTACAACATTAGTAAGATAGCCCTTCTAAAAGTTTCTAGTTAGTAGTCACTGTTTTAGCCCTTTTTTAAAAGGTTAGCCCTTTAAAAAAAGGACTAAAACATAAAGAACTAAACTCACTTTTGTCCAACAATTTGAACCGTCACAACACACAGCTCTTTCAAATCATCTATGGCTTCGAGTTTCGTAGTTCATTCCGAAAATAGCAGCCACAAACACAGGGTGTAGGAATTGTAAACATTTACAAAAAGCGAGCGAGGCTAGGCAGTTGCCACCCTCCTGCTATTTCGAGTGCGGGACGTAGCGGAAGGCGACCCACGTGCGCTCACAATACGCGCATGGCGTTTGTACTTATGCGTATAATTTTATGGCTGTGATTGGTAAATTGGTACGGGTTTGGAATTATGATTAGTATAAATAAAGCCCGCATGCTTATATTTTGTATTTTAATTTTAGGGTATCATATTTTCTTATGTCTTAAGTTTAACAGTAGATTAATTCTTTATTCTTTGGTGTATTATAATAAAATTGTTTGACCGTTCTAGTTCCTGCAGTAACCTTAAATAAATTTGCTAGCTTTTTTTATAAACGTTGCCCTAGACTAGAATTTTCTCCTGTGTCGTAGGTGCGTTTACAAATAAACAAATTAACATAGACTTGACACCAAACCCGAAACAACAATTTGTGAATCACCCACAACTAGTTGCTCCGTGCGGGAATCAAACCCGTTACACGTTTCACTGCAGCCAGTTGCCACCGCGCCAACCGTGCAGTCATTCATTGACTTGCATCTATGTTTTTACTCATAAACTGCTGAATCGATTTCGAAATATAGCATAGGTCGTGTTTCCTCTTCATCATAATCTTACATTCCATATAAAACCGATGAGTAACCACAATTTCTTCCTTTACTTCAGGTGGTGGACATGCGTTGGGGAGTTCGTGATGAAGCCACAGATGATCACATGACCACAGAACTCTGCATGAGAGAGATCAAGAATTGCCAGCGTCTTTCCATGGGACCTAACTTTGTGGTGTTCCTGGGACAAAAATATGGATACAGGTAGCTTTTTTTGAGGTGGAAATCATCGAATGACTTCTCCCGCTTTAGATGAGGCGAGAGGGAGTGTCAGACTTTTACTGACTAAAAACCACCCCGTTCCTACTCTTGCTTTTCGAGCTGGAGCCCCGGTAAACCGCTAACCTGGTAGGATCCTAGACTTTAATTTAGCCCTTCTTTAATATATTAGTTCTAGTCTAGAGTCCCTTCTATCGACAGTCTCATTCTTGTAAATCTAATCATCCGCTCTGTATTCTTCTTTCGTAAATCTGCTTTAATCCATCCAATCGATTATCTCGACTACTCGTTTGATAAATGGAAAAATAGACAGAAGCCAGTAAAGTTACAATACTAGGATGCACTATTTACTAATTGTAAGAAAAGGGCACGGATTCGAGTCCACGGAAAACAAACTATTAAAATATAAAAAGTGCACCAGTACCAGTTAGCTAAATATATATATAAACGAGTAGCGTGTAACTGCGTGTATAAGTTTATGTCTACTCAAATAATTTATTCAAATTTTATGACTGCCATGTCTGTTATAATTACATTAACAAACACCATAAAATGTTATTATTGCACCTCCGGGACAACAAATTGTTTGCTGTTGGGTAGATCGTGCATTCATTAGCTAGAATAGTGCTCTAATTTCATTCCAAATAAATATGGACGTAGCAGTTTTAAGTCCTTCATTTTTATTAAATAAAAAAAGCTACGCTAATCCTTTTATCCCCGAAGGGGTAGGCAGATGTGCACATTACGGCACGTAGTGCCGCTATGTACAATGTACACCTACTTTTCACCATTTGTATTATAAGTTCCATGTAATAGGGAGTAAGCCAATTGCTATATACTGGGTAGAATTCCAGACTCCGTGCTACTGCTGAGAAATTTTCGAAATACCGAAAAGCACCCAGTAATGCTTTGCCCGACCCGGAAATCGAATCCAAGTACGAGATCGGCGAGGCAGTCAACAAATATTTTTTTCTTTTTCAGACCAATTCCAACATACGTGTTGTCTTCAGAACTGCAACTGTTGAAGGATGAGTTGGTGGCAGGAGGAGTGGATGTCATCCTCCTGGATACGTGGTACAAGAAGGACTCGAACGCTGTACCTCCCGTGTCTGTGCTGCAACCCATCTCGTCTATATTGATTAATTTCAACAACAAGGTGAGGAGTTTTTTTATTTTTATAATAACTATCGTGACATATACTAAATTAACTAAAAAATGGTTTACACACGTACAATAATGGAGAAAAAGTCTACTAGTTTCGAGTCACAGAGGGACTTTATATCATGAGCAGCGTGTGCGACGTCGCGCAGCCAACTAGTAAAGAATGGTTTGAAATTGTGATTCTACTTCGATAATTGTGCTTTAAAATGTTATTTTACGGAAAAATTTTTGGTGAAATTCGTACCTTTGGAATTTCGTTGCATTGGTTTCAGGGTATAAGCCCTGAAACCCTTCCTTGAAGGCAGCATCGACTTTAACTTTTTATAGTCTTATGTGTGCAAATTACAGACGCTTCAATATTACTGATAATTCCGAAATTACAAAATAACTAACCAATTTTTTTTTAATATTTAAGAGAGTCCCGAAACTCCAAGCTGAAGATCAGGCAGTATGGTGGGATACTCTGGGGAAGATGCAGAAACTGTTTCGAAAGGCATCGTCACAATTGTACAATGCTGGGAAGATTGACAAGGACTGCATGCACAACTATTTCATGTCTGGTAAGCATCATATTAAACTAAGACTGCAGCAGAATTGGTTCCACTAAGACTCTGGCACTGAAATCATTATGATAAACCCATTTCCCTATTTACATTTCAATTTATATTCACAGTTAAAAAAATCACTTCTCCCAATAAAATTTCCTCCTTTTCGATAATCTAAACGTATGCCTTCGAGCAGACTAAACATACATTAAAGTCAAAGTCAAAATTATTTCATCATCAATCACTTTTGGACGTCAAAGCAAATAATAATATAATAATGTTAATATCATCTGTCTGTCAGTCAGTGCCTAGGAAGAAGAACGACCAAAAAACTTCATAGATTACTCTTTTTCAATCAGATTCACAATACAATTCTTGGTTACATGGTTGCATCATTCATCTCTTTCCATTCCAGTAACTGAACGCGAAGTCATCAACGGCGTGTTGAACGTGAAGAATACAAAGAACCACTGCCTGGCCTACGTCAGATACATCAACAACATCAACCTTCAGAACCTGAAGAAGGCCAGCAACTTCGTGGACATCATCAACAGGAGCTTGGATGCTGAGGCTTCCAAACTGCTGGCTGATCTCCGAGATGTTAGGCTTCCAAATAAGATTGAGACTACTAATATACAGAAGTAAGTTTAGGTTCTGATGAAGACTATTTAATATTAAATAATAAACGAAATCTAAGCGACTTGACTGTACGGTTGGCGCGGTGGCTGGCTAGCTGCCGCGCAACGTGTAGCGGGTTCGATTCCCGCACGGACCAACTTTTTATGTGATCCACAAATTGTTGTTTCGGGTCTGGGTGTCATGTGCATGTGAAATTGTATGTCTGTAAAACGTACCCACGACATAGGAGAAAATCCTAGTGTGGGGTAACGTAAAAAAAGTAATGGTGAAAACTAAAACTCAATAGCTTTCAATCTAATATTATTCAGCCTTTTTGTACAGTGGATATTTGGTGTCTACCTCACCTGTTGGTAAGTGATGATGTGGCCAACGATTGAGCATGTCTACCTATAAGAAAACTAATTACTCTGGACTCGAAGACACCCACGTCCTCATTGCGCATAGAGGTTCTAAAAAGTTTACTTAAACATATTGCCTAAAGTACTTTCATAGCATAGCATATTCTATCCTCTTTCAGATACACAGTGGAATGGATTGGTCGCGAAGGTTTGGACACGGAGACTCACAGCGAATACCTCGGCCACTTCATAGCGCACTTCTACAAGAACATTGTGAAACTGGTTGACAGGTAAAGTAACCTTTCATCATCATCATCAGCTCTTGAAAGTCTATTCCGGGACTATGGGTCTTTTCTACAATAGGTTAAAACTGCTCGCCTGTCAGGAATAGGTCGCACTTCAAAAGATTTAGGCATATCAGAGAGCGCTGCTGTCCGGTCTCTATCCAATGTGTAGTGTGTCTTAAATCCGCTGTTATGATACCCACGGTTGGAGGTAGGATGGTGAATGCATGCTGTTCCCTCATCACAGGACTTAAACCACAGAGAAATTTAATTATACCTAAGGTTAAAACACATGTTAATTCAGTAGTAAATAGGTTTCTTAGGAGACGGCAAAGCGCATGTAATGCCCCAAGTGTTCATAGGCCATGCCGCCATTTCTTGCCACCGTCGTAGTATTAAAAAAATGTCTGCACGATTGTTGCAGTTGCTGGGCAACCAGCTGCCGCGCAACGTGTAGCTGATTCGAGTCCTGCACGGAGCAACTCTTTATGTGATCTTCAAATTATTGTTTCGGATCTAGTTTCGTGTAATGGTTGTAAACTCACCCACGACACAGGAGAAAATCCAGTTGTTGACAACGTAGTAGTTGGAGGCAACGTAATTTTTATCAGAAAAAAGAATAAATTCCAAAACGTGCTTCATCGACATTATTAAAAATTGTTCTTCCCTCAAGTACTCGATTATTTTTGCAGTATGAAATTTATTCTCAAAGTAATTAACATGTAAATGATGGGAGGAGCGTTCAAAGCTAATCTGGTCATTTGCATTGCATACGTAAGTTGCAAACTATGTCGTTTAAACTAACCAGAAGTTAGTTGATTTGCAAATCAATTATTGCTGTTAAGGTTTCTTACCAAAACATGATGTCATCAGGTTTTCTAGTCATTTTCTATCTATCGTCACGCCTTTTATCCCTGAAAGGATAGTCATAGCATATTTTGGCACGTAATGCCACTATACAATGTACACTTACTTTTCACCGTTTGAGTTATAAGTCCCATGTAATGGGGGGTGAGCCTATTGACATACACTGGGCACTCTCCAGACTCCATGTTACTAAATACTGAGAAATTTTCGAAAAACCGATATTGTTAATCAACAGTTGCAAGTGAAAGTACATGCTCAAACTTCGATTCCGAATTATCAAAGTAACCTAGTACGGTAAAACGGGGTGAATAAACACAAGAATGAAGAGTCCCCTTGAATTCTATTCACTCCGTTTTACGATAGCAAACATTATAATTTTTAAATTCTAAGCAATAGGTAATTGCGTACTGGTCCAGACTCCATTGGAAACCATACAATCTAAAGGATACATGGTCACATATTCTACATCATCATCAATGTACAAAACTGCCTAGTACTTTGGAAAACTAACATTCCTGATGATTCTGAATTCCAGAGCCATGCGCAAAGAAGACAGCAGTGCCCAGGGTGTGATAGTGACGGAGATACTCCAGCATCTTCACGCGTGCAATAATTCCGTCAAAGTGTTCCATGGAAGAGAACCAGACCTTGACTTCATAGAGAACTACATGAAGAACGAGTCGGATAAACCACTTGTGCTGTATGGAGAAGGTGAGTGCTTGGAAGCTTTTAATAGAACTAAATTGTATAGTTATTGAGTGTGCTAGATATTGCACTAAAACATCTTCTAATCCCACACAGTCGGTAAATGAGCAAACGGATCACCTGATGGTAGTCAATCGCCGCCGGCCATGAACACCTGAAACACCAGAAGCGCAGAAATACCAGGAATTTAAGGGTTGTTGGAGAATCAGCATTTGGGAAGATTGGAGAAGGTGTAATTAGACCTCCGGTAACCTCGCCTAGGGCAATGAGAAGTCATTGAATGACGTCGGTTTCACTCCGGTCGAGCCGACCCAGCAAAAAAAAAACATGGCTCTCTAATCCTTGACACATTAATTGTGAAGTAAAAAAACTTATGTTGTCAGATATCTTGATGGACTCGACAAGATCACATAAGTTTTTCACCAGGTTACCAATAATGTCGCCAGTTAATATTTTAAGTCTCAGAGTAACGAAAAGCTGATACTCATCATATTTTTATCGTCAGGTGGTTGCGGCAAGACCAGTCTCCTAGCGAAGAGTGCAGCAATGTCTCTGGATACCTGGTTTGCTGATGTGAGACCTACCAACGTGATCAGATTCCTTGGAACAACTCCTGACTCCAGCGCTCTCACTCCAACCCTCATTTCAATCTGTCAGCAGGTACCTTCTATAGATATCACAAAAGAAGTTGAATCCAAAGCACCAAGCTTCATTGTTTCTATTTATAAGAATTATACTGCACGGATGGTTCGATTCATGGCACAGAGCAACTCTTTGGTGATCTACAAATTGTTGTTTCGTGTCTGGGTGGCATGTGTATGTGAACTTGTATGTTTGTAAACGCACCCACGACACACGAGAAAATTCTAGTGTGAAGCAACGTCTTCTTTTTCTCATTTATTTTTTGTGGTGTCTGCCACATTACAAGAGAAGTAAATGGTACCCTGGCCAACCATGCATAATAAAATTTCAGCTTCGTTTACTTGAGCGAGAGGAAATCTTCATTTGATTAAGTTTTAATATAATTGGTTTCAGATATCATACAACTTCGCTCTTCCCTTCGAGGGTATACCTGATGACCTGGTGCCTCTCACGGCTCACTTCAAGCATCTCCTGACGATGGCCACGCAGCAGCAGCCCCTGCTCCTCTTCTTGGACTCTGTAGACCAGCTCACGGGGATAGGCACTGAGAATAATAAGGTTTCTTGGCTACCAACCAGGTTACCAGCACATTGTAAGGTAAAGTGGTATATTGGGTTAATATATGTAGTATGTATATGCATCGTCACGCCTTTTATCCCCGAAGAGTTAGGCAGTGGAGCACATTACGGCATGTAATGCCAATGCCATACAATGTACACCCACTTACCATTTGTGCTATAAGTTCCATGTAATAAGGAGTGAGCCTATAGCCATATTATTATGCTGAGCACAATTCCAGACTCCGTTCTACTACTGAGAATTTTTCGAAAAACCGAAAAAGCCCAGTAATTCTTTGCCCAACCCAGGAATCGAACCCCATGACCGGCCATTCACACTTGCGAACCACTCGACGCAGTCAGTAATAATTTAATAATATTAAATATTTGACAGTCTCAAAAGAGTTAAATAAATATTGTTTTGTTAATATCGCTCTCCATTTTTCTCAATTGTCACCACCGTGGCGTGGGTGTCGTAGCTACATACTTTAACAAAAGATTTGTTGGTTTTCAGATAATAGTCACATGTGCCTGTGAAGAAGCTAACCCTGAGGTGTCCAAGGAGTATGACGTATTGCGACGCATGATTGACTCAGAAGAGAATTTTCTAGAAGTAAAAGCTTTAGGAGAAGACCTGGCGATGCAAGTTCTGAAGTAAGTAAATCTTAATAAATATGGGAGAGCCATGCTTCGGCTCGACCGGAGTGATACTACGGCCTCACAGAAAACTGACGTGAAACAACGCTTGCGTTGTGTTTCGTTGTGTGAGTGAGGTTACCGGAGGCCCAATTTCCTCGATTACCGGTGTGTTCCATAAAAAAAAATCTGAAATATAGTTATAACATTATCCTAACCTTAAGCTAATTTATTTCAGGCTGTGGATGGCATCAGCAGCCCGAGATTTGACCAACTACCAATGGCGTTTAGTATCAAACGCGATTGCATCCTGCTCTCTACCGATATTCGTGAAGCTCGTCTTTGCTGAGGTATATTTTTTTAAACGTTACCCCACACTAGAATTTTCTCCTGTGCCGTAGATTTAAGCGAGTTTACAATATAAGTTCACATTCACATGATAGCCAGAATTGCAAAAAATTGTGGATCACACAAAGACTTTTTCCGTGCGGAATGTTCTACGGTAGTCGATTGCCCAGCCACCACGCCAAGTCAAAATATGTTCCATAGTGTATATAGGACAAACCTGTAGCCGTACCACGGGCGTAACTCCAGACTAACAACTCTGACCATCTTTTTCAAAATCCTGATAGCAAATAATTTTTCTCCAGGTCTGCAGATGGAGAAGCTATACCAAGCCCCAGGATACACACTTAGCGTCCACTGTCATGGATTCCATTATGATGCTGTTCGAGAGAATTGAGAAGCAGGTAAACATAAATAAATCATAAAAGTCGATTTAAAATATTGCCATTTCGCGGTATCTTAAACATTGACTTGATCAATTGGTTGGAAGCAACCTGCAACCAACAGCGACCTACGACCTTCATTTAATCCTGTGTCCAGCTTATGTTTACCACTCTTAAAACACTAATTAAAGAATGGCATTAGAATTCAGTATTAACCTCTTGTCTGTCGGTACATGTCACGCAATAAAAATCACATTGTGTCTCGCGAAGATACTACTTACTACGGGTTGGTCTTTTTTAAAGTCAAAAGTCAAAAATTTTCAAATAGACCAGGAAGGCACTTTTGAACGTTAAAGCAAATATAATAATATTAAAAATGTCTGTCTGTCGGTCAGTCCTCTAGTTAAGCTATTTGCTTTTGTCTGCAGCACGGTCGTCTTCTCGTCTTCCACGCTCTAGCCTACATCACAGCAGCACGCAGTGGTCTTTCGGAAACCGAACTAGAAGACCTCATCTCCTTGGATGACAAAGTACTGGATGACGTATACCAGTACCATTTACCACCTGTCAGACGAATACCACCTCTATTGTGGACTAGGTAAGACCTCTTCTTAATTGACTGGATAATGGTCTAAATTAAATTGGTTCTTTAGGAGACAGGTTATAAGAGCAACCGCCAAGGATCGTAAGGTATGTAGTGACTTCAATTTGTGGATCAAGGAATGTATTATTTAAGTTTTTTTTTAACTTCTTCCAGGATCCGTAACGATCTTCCAAATTACCTGTCAGAGCGTGAGGCTGATGGTGTCTCCGTGATGAACTGGTACCACAGGCAGTTCCGTGACACAGCACGGGAGAGGTACTTCAAGAATATGAACATGGCCATGTACTTTCATTCTATGATTGCTGATTACTATTTGGGTAAGTGGTCTTTTCTACGTCTCTCTTACTCTTGTGGTGTTTTCAGTTTTTGCCAGTTATAGTAGGCTTTTTGAAAGACTTTCAAAGTAATACGCTCTTCTACCTTAACTTCGGTTCTTTTTTCAAATTGGTACTAACTACCATGTTTACGATTGATGTCCTAATTTTAAAATGCTTTTTGTCCTGCATAATGTCATGTACGTCTTATAATCTTGATTTGAGTTAAGTTTTTCTACCATAAAATTATGATAAAATTGGAAAGACTTCAACAACTTATATTAACTGTAAAAGGGGTATGTAATACACAATTTCAGGACCCTGGACTTGAAAAAAGACAATGACTTTTGAGTTAGTTTCAGCATTTCTTCTCAGAGTTTGGGGGATTATTTTTATGATAATTTTGAAACGTAGTTTTGTAGCCTATTTACAAAAATAAATTCATTGTTTCAGGAATATGGGGTGGTGGAATACCAAAGCCCTTCAAGTACACGGAGATACAGCGTCATCGCTTCAATCTCGCCGATAGAGAGGGTGTAGCAGATAGGAAGGTGCCACTGCAACCTCTGGTGTTCACCTCCGCTGATGGTGCCAACAAGAGATATAATTTGAGGAAGGTGAATACTAATGTTTTAATATAAAGAAGTTATAATGAACCACGGGTCATCAGTCAGTACAGCCACAGTGTCATACAAATATCTACAACTTTTGAGAGTGATCAGAGTGAAATTGACTATTTGGTGAATCATCATAAAAGTGGTTACTGCTTGATAAATAAAAAACCTAAAAGATCACTTAATTCTAAACAAGTTTTATAACTGTATTTTTTTCAGTTTGGTGAACTTCCATTCCACTTGGTCCGTTCGAAGCGGTTCACTGACTTATACGCTGAAGTACTGTTCAACTATGAGTGGCTCCATGCTAAACTGAACTGCTGTCCACTACAAGCTGTGCTAGCCGATTTTGAAGATGCTAAGCTGCATGTCAGTAAGGATGCTGTCAGGTAAATACATGTTCTATGTGTAATAAAATATTTGATAGTGAAAGAATGAAAATGTTAAAAAAGTAGTATCAGACGAATTATTAAGTATTGCATTTTTTTCTTAGGCTTCCTTTTAGACTCCGCTGCTACTGAGAATTCCAAAATCGAAAATCTATCTTTGAGCGCCTTGAAGATTGAACCCGAGACCGAATTTTAGCAATTTAAACCAACATTGACTGCACGGTTAGTGCAGTGGCTGAGCGACTGGCTGCCGCGCAACGTGTAGCGGGTTCGGTTCCCGCACGAAGTAACTCTTTGTGTGATCTACCAATTGTTTTTTCAAGTCGAAATCGTATTTTGTAAACGCACGAACGACACAGGAGAAAATCCTAGAGTGGGGCACTTTAAAAATTTTGAAATGAAATAGAACATCATTCACAAATCAAAATCGCGATGTGTCTGCCAGAAAAAAATAACATAATCATTTCTTTACGATTCCAGAGAACTGATGCTGGTAGCAGACGCCTTACGTCTAGGAGGTGCTATCCTCGGCACATACTCCGACATGTTGGCTCCGCAGCTGGTCGGCAGGCTCCTGCCAGAAGCTCCCCACAACCCTGCTATATCCTCGCTGCTGAAGCAATGTGTGCATAATGGGAAGACCCATTGTGCATTGTTACCTTCTCATCATTGTCTGCATACTCCTGGCGGACCTCTTAAGGTAGGTTTATTTTTAATCGAGCCGACGTATCACCTGATGGTAGGCAATCGCCGCCGCCCTTGGACACTTGAAACATCAAGGGCGTTACAAGTGCGTGGCCGGCCTTTATCCTTTACTAGCTACGGGAATTTCGCGTGGTTTCGTTTACCTGCTCTGGTCGGCTTTTTTCAGTCGTAGCGTGATTTTTTGTAAACTATAACCTCCGTCGATAAATGGATAGGATAAATGGTTACTCCAACACAAAAAAATTTATTCAAATCGATACAGTAGTTCAAGCATAAAGAAGTGATAGAGAAGTGAGTGACTTTCGTATATATATAATCTTTTACCCATTGCTCGACTACTATTGGTAATAGCGTAATGTTTTATAGCCTATAGCGTTCCTCGATGACTATTATATCTCTCTGTATTATTTCCAGTACTCCTTAGAAGGTCATCAGTTCGCGGTCTTCGCGTTCCGGCTGAGCTCTGACAAGCGCTACGTGGTCTCCATCTCCAGTAGGGTAATCTCCTGGGACCTGTCCACGTCAGACCTGGCCAGAGACCTGTGTCCTCAACTTGAAGGTATCATGCAGAACTTGGAGCTATCACCAGATAACAAATGGGCTGCTGCGTCTACTAATAATTCTGTGGTGAGTTTCCATCAATAAAAAGATGGACAGTATTGGTTTCGTGTTTGTAGGTGTTAATTTATTGGTGTTATATTTTATGTTTCAGTCAATGCTGTTGAATATGCTGACCAGTGAATACATCACTATTGAGAATCCTCTTGATGAAGGTAAGCAAGCAACAGATCTATTTAAAATAAGTTGCGACGATACAAACTATTGTATACAAGATATACTATGTACCGAGCACAGTTGTTATAACTCGAATAAAATTATCCAATAAACGGTTGCACCTTGTAGTATAAAAAATTCAAATTTTGAGCATCGATAAAAATATTATAGTAATACTTGGTATCACTTTACATGTCGTTTTACAGGATTATATTATTTTATATTACCTGATATTTTGTCACTTTTCTCACCAGGTGAGACTGTCCGAGGGGTCTTCGTTCTGAACCACCACATGTTCATCTATGGCCCTCGCTCCTGGGTGCAGTATACCATGAGGGGAGAACATGAGCAGACCCTACCGGCACCTGATACTGCGCCCTTTGATGATGTTACTTGGGAGATACTTTGTAAGTACCTATCTTTGAAGACCATTTTTGTCCAAATCCGTAACTCTTCTCCATAAGAGATGTTGGTCATAAGCTCTGTGGTTGGTTGACGGGTTCGCTTTTTAAATGGTTCGGGTTTATCAGGGCGCTGCTAGCCAGTCTTTGGCAATAAATAGCAGTCCTAAACAGCCAGTTTTTTTATTATCATCATCATCAATCATCCAATGCCTTCTCCCACCATGGACGAGACGAGAGGGAGACAGAATGTCAGATTCATAATGACTAAAAACCACCTCTTTCCCACTTTTGTTTTTCAAAGTCAAAGTCAAAGCATTCATTTCAATTATTCCTAAATTAGGCACTTTTGAAACATTTTATTGAATTGTCCGTCAGTCTGTCTGTCAGTGAAACTAGGCGCTCGTTCCAAAGTGTTGCTTCGAATGGAGAAGAACGAGCAAGAAACTCCATCGTTACTCTTTTCAAAAAATGTTTTTTACAATATTTCTGATACATGGAGCCAGAGCCCCGGCCTCCTGTGGGCAAACTCACTAGGTAGTCAGCAGCTCCGGGTCGGTAAAGACATAGCCCTATAATAGTATACAGGATCTGACTTCATGTCCATTTCTACACTTTCAGCAATGGACTTCCGCGACCTTGAAAACTTCTTCCTCGTAATGTGGAGTGGTGACCTGGACGAGGACCGGCTTCTACTGCAGTTCTGCAAGAATGGGGAGTGGATGCAGCCCCTGAGGTGCCGTGGTGCCCTCACCATGAATAAACACTGGACTAGAGTGTATTGCAGCGATCCGGAGAGAGGATACCAGGTGAAAAAGTATAATAAGTATTTTTATGGGGTTTAGGGGGGGGGGGTAGTTTTTATGGCATAAGCTGGTTAACGAGCAGATGGGACACCTGATGGTAAGCAATCGCCTCCGCCCATGGACATTATACTTTCATTGTATAGTTGACTCCACACCTTCGTACCTACAACAAAACTTCGAGTACTTCATCATCATCACCAATATCATTTTCATCAAACAGCCCCACGACGCTGACTGTTGAACATGGTGATCTCCAATTCCTTATTGGCAAAAAAATATTTCTAACGCGATCTAGATTCTTCAAAAATATTATTATAACCTATTCTTTAATTTCAGGTATCCATCTTTGAACTAAACGTAGAAGATAAATGTTGGAACAAAGTGGAAGAGATATTTCATCAAGAAACAGATACGGCTGAAGCGATGCTGCAACTAAAACGAGGCAAAAAGGATCGAATGTTGCTTGGTAAGTAAATGCACTATAGTTTTTTACGACGCCGAGGGTTAGCGAGCAGATTAATCATCTGATAGTTAATAAACAGCAACACGCATAACTGTAACACCAGAGAAGTTACTAATGCGTGGGCGGATTTTTAAGGCAGATGAAGAGCCCCGCCCAGATAGCAAATCACAACTGTTATTTCATGCTAGTTTTCTGTGAGACCATAATGCATGTCAGTTTTTATTGCAGCAGCATTTAATCAGTTAAAAACGAATACAACTATTAATCATTATCAAAATAACTTAAAGCTTCGGTTTCTATTAAGATTATTAATCTGAGGGTCATAGGATCTAATAACAATTTTTGTTCGATATCGCTATACCATAGAAATTTATCACTTTCAGCCACAACAACTTACAGTTTCGTTGTATGGGACTTTGATTGTAAGATACCGAGAGTAAAGCCTGAGCCAGAAGTTAAAGAAGATGAAAAAGAAGGAAATGAAGATGTAAGTAAAATTGGTATTAATTTTAAGAAACTATATTAGTAAACCCCTCGTTAAGGTACGCGTCCACAGGCCCGCATCGTACGCATTGCACGCAAAGGATTTTATTTTATCTTGTATAGAAACTCATACAACTGCGTCCACTGATCCGCATCGTACGGACCGCAACAGCAATGCCTACAAGCGATGCATACCGATAACGTCATACGGAATGCGTGCGATGCGTTAGATGCAGGCTTATGGAAGTTTACATTTAAACACTATTTCAAATACAATTGTTAATTCCTTAATTCTTGACACATATTTCCAGGAGGAGAAACCTGAGGAACCAGAAATAGACTACCGGGTGCATGGCATAGTCCTGAAGCTGCCTCACACCATTCGAAACATCTCTACGAAGATGACGCTCTCCAACTCCTTCATGATCAGCAATAATAATACTTATGCGGTTGCTGGAGTCAGGTAATTTATTGCAACGGCTGTAGATGTCAGTAAGATGATTTAGAAACCAAATGGTCTTGGTACAATGTAACTTATATTACAATTCAAGAGGTATCAATGAATGAGCATGGCCTGTGCAGACCTAAGATTGCATTCTTTATATACGCCCATTCTCAGGCAGCGAAAGAATAAGACAGGTAATATTTTTTTTTTTGGCAATCAGCAGCACTTAGGAATATCCCAAACATCAACAGAAGTGACAAGTGTTTTACCGTTTTTTAATCACAAGTGAATTATGCTTAAGTTTTACCTAACTAAATCAAACCAAACCCTCCATAAATCGTTCAAAGTCCTCATTCACTGGTTTACAGGAAAAATCTCTACGTCTGGAGTTTGGAAACAACAAAACTGATCAAGATCTTGGACGCTCACTTCGGAAGGATAGTCCAGCTCGAGCCTTTGACAGTAGGATCCTGGAACAATGTGATCACCTCCTCAATCGACAGAACTGTGAAGATATGGAACATTGACAACATATTTGAACAAGTCCATAAGATAGACCGACAGGAGTTACCCATAGATTCTATCAGGTTGGTCAAATCATAATATTTTGCCCTTAAGGAGTTAGTAACTAAAAATTACATAATATGTCGTCACGGTTTTTATCACTAAAGGGATAGGCAGAGGTGCACATCAATGTATTATATACTTCCCCTTTTCACAATTCATATTATAAGTCCCAAGTGACACATTTCCAGACTCCATGCTGCTACTGTTTTTTTTCGAAATCCAACAATTCTTTTCCCAACCCAGGAATCGAACCCAAAGAGTGATTCTAGACAAACGAGGAAGTCAGAAATTACACACTTATAAAAATCTTGTAATCTCTCTTTCAGTCTAGCCCGTGATAAATGCCTGGCAGTGACAGTAACTCGTAGTTGCTGGGGTCTCTGGGACACCAGCACTGGTAAACTCCTCGCCCAGCTGGCTGAGGCACCACTAGGAGCCATCGTCACTCATGCTGTCATCACCCCAAGCGGTGATAATGTAGTGACGGCTGAATCTGGAAACATCGTGATTTGGGATACGGTTGAGAAATTGGTAATTACTTACTTAATACAAATAAAATATGGCAGCTTTAAGCCAGAGATGGGGCCCAGTAGGGCTGATGCCTGATCCGGAGCTGCAGACTACCTAGCGGGTTTACCGGGGCTCCAGCTCGAAAAGCAAGAGTAGGAACGGGGTGGATTTTAGTCAGTAAGAGTCTAGAGTAAATGGGAGAAGTCATTGGATGATTTTCGATTTTCCTTCCTTAAAAAAGGTGTAACCAGACATAGGTCTTGATGCCTTTCCAATTTCACTAATTAATTATTCCTATTGTCAAAATATTGATAATGCAAACATTCCCTATACGCAGAAGACAGACAATAAAAGTGAACCAGACAATCAGGAGTTTGATGGAATAGATTCCAATCCTCAGCAGCTGAACATCATCAACGAGACAGTCTTAGTCAGTAACATAACATTTCTTTTGGCTTCCAGGCTATACACAAAGACGAACAGAAAGGCATCAAGCAAGTTCTGCTTCTCGAAGACGGCACTAAGTTCATCACAATCTCCATGCAAGCGTCTACAGACAACGTGGATAACGTTGCCATGGCTAATATCATTGCGAGGACTATCCCTGGTAAGTTGTTAATAAAAATTAAATAGGGATATGTGATCAACGAAGCGGATAGTTCAGTCGATTTCTTGAGATAGGAATGAATTAAAATGAAATACTCTTCTGGTGTGGTGTTCAATACCGACTGATGACGCGGTTATTTATTTGCTGAAGAATGTGGACATTCTACAAACATTGAAAAGCTGGGTACTCAATTAGCCTTGTAGCACGTAATGTACCAGATACAATATTCAGTGAGTACGGACGCGCGAGCCCGCTACGAGCCGTTCACGGAAGAAGCACAGCGAGCTAGCAGCCTGGTAGCCGAAAACGCTGCGGACCGTAGACCAGCCGTATCCACTATCATCTAGTATCTATCACTATCCATTATAGTATCTGGTACGTTACATGCTACACGGCTAAGTGAGTAGTACCCAGCTGAACACTACTGTGTACAATCTTAGTAAAACCTGAACACACAATCACAACTTAAATATCGTCAGGTAAAATGGTTTTCATCCCAACTTCCCCAATGGTGATTTCAGAGGGTGAAACCATCTACAATGCAGAATACGAGGTACGAGGAACCGGGTACAAAGCAGCAGTTGTATCTGCAGATGAGCATCACGTTGTGGCTCCTGGAGTCGATAAGTCTTCTAGAGAATGTCTGCATGTGTTCCATGCGAGAACTGGCGCGAGGCTGCATAGGTAAGGATGAAAATCTAGTTCCTGACTATTGTGTAGTTCCCAGTGGAGATTAACATTTGAGAGGATAAGAATAGATTGAGGATAATATCAGAGTTTCTATGAAATCTGGTCCCACCTTTCAATAGCTATGTGTGTTACATCATTGAATAGGTAATATTGAGCTAAATAAAAGTTACTATGGCGCCAAGTTCTAAATCTTAGTCCGTTTAGAGTTATTCTTTATTAAACATGGTAGTTCTATCAGTAGCCAAGTAATGATATTTTTATGCATCCTATGATGTAACACATATAGCTATTGGAAGGTGGGACCAGGATTTGCATCCTCCTTTAACAACGTTTGTGAAGAGGTAGTTATAATAGTACATAATAAAAACTAAAAATAAATGCATCTTTCAGGATCCCAATAAAGAACAGTGGTATCAAGGACATGCAATCCATAGTGGCACTACCACACAAACCGTTGTGGGTGGCGGTGGTGGGCAACGACAAGGCTGGCATTCTGGACATCAAGACTAAGAGGCATATACGGTAAGCAGCTTCTAGAATTAAAGAAAAATTGCAAGTGTCGATGGTGATATATTTTTGGATGAATGTGGAGTCAGAACAGCTGATTGCAGTATTATGCTCGGAGCAATCATATAAACATCTTATCTTCTACTTTAACTGCATAAATAGTGCGTGAGAATGGTCTTATCATATTTTTTTGAAGTTAATATTAGTTATAGTTCTATATTGATGTGGTGAGTACTGCTGTATATGAGTGCTGAATATGTACTGGCACTTTATACAATGATTTGAGTAAAGCTATGTAAAAGTGCTGATGACTCGTACAAGTTAATTGCAGTATAATGGTTGCAAACCAATTTCCTTCATGTTCGGAGCAATCCTGTAAACTCTATCTCATCTTCTACTTTAACTACCTAAATAGTGCGTGGAAATGGTCTTATCAGTGGCATTTTTGGAGCCTGTATCCTTATTTCTAATTGTTTTTGCCTCCTAGTAATAATTAGACCAATAATTTAAAGTCAAAGCCAAAGCATTTATTTGAATTAATCCTAAATTAGGCACTTTTGAAACGTCAAATTGAATTGTCCGTCAAGTCTGTCTGTCAGTGAAGCTAAGAGCTCGTTCCAAAGTGTAGCTTCGAATGGAGAAGAACGAGCAAGACACTTCATTAATTTGAAATGGATTTCTTATGTCTTCCAGATTCGTCCCCCGTTGGAACGGTGCCTGTACTCGCGATGGCAAAATAGGACTTTGTGCACCCTCCCGAGGAGGGTTGGACCTGATTGAGCTGAAGAGAGGAACGTCTGTCCAGCAGCTGATATACAGGGCGGCTGAAGGCGTCTTCTCCATCATCACCATGTTCAGTTCCACTGATCAGTACGTGTTCTACTACCACAGTGGGAGGAAGACTTTGAGGGTTTTTAGGTTTGTAGCGATTATACCTACACATTTTTGAGACCTGAATGCTATTTTTTGATAAGTTTAGCATTCAGAATCAATTTTTTTTTCTTATTTTTCTTATCCACTGAGAAGTGTCATCGTTATGTTGTCCTACAGTGCACTGTTGTGCAGTGTTGTGACACCTTAAAATGTTGTGCATTTAAATTAATTATTACATAAGTGTTTAGACATAAGTCCTAATGTAACAACTACTGGTTGTCCAAACAAATAAATAAATAAATTCAGAATTATGATGATCACTTCAAAACCATGTTGCGAGCCTTAAGTGAAATTAAGTAGATATTTTATTGGATCTTCATCTATCCTGCCTTATTAATACCGATTTAATATTATTATGTAAAATATGAATGTACCGCAGTTGTCGTTAGCTGATCAATCTTCCATTCATTCAGGACGGTAGACGGCCGCGCCATAGCAGAGTACAGAGCACCAGCAGAAGTGACAGGAGTGGCCAGCGCGCATGGAGGCACGGCGGTGGCCATAGCATCCCAAGACGGCTGCCTCACCATCCTGGACATTGTGGATCCGCATGAGTAGAGGGAAATGGTTGTGATTTACTTGGCTAGTGGTTTTGGTGGTAGCCCAGGTTTTTGGAATAGGGTAGCTACTTGATAATTTGGTTTTTGGTACTATTCTGTTTTACAGCGAATTTTCTAGTCGTTTTTGGACTTGAAAGAACAAAGTGTCTAATAATTCCCTTTTCTTAGCTAGTTTCTTTGGTGTAAATGTGTGGTTTAATCAAAATTTTCGTAACGTCTTGAAGAACTCACTGATTTTGGGTTAGGTACCCTGGGGTTCAGATTTCTTTTTAATTGGTGCTACTATTACCAGTTTTTTTTTTGTTATTTTATCATTAGAAGTTAAAATGGGACATTTACCATGTTTTACATTTTGATGAGAATGAGTTTCATGGCGCTTTCAACAGTGCCGAAATATTGGGAACTCACAAAAACTAATAAACAAAATATAGTACTAGTGACCATGTCAGTTTAAACATTTATATCAATGTTCTTTTATTAAATCAAATCAAACGTTAAATGTTCCTGTAGTACATTTCGGCCTTTTGGAGGGGGAAAATCGATCCGTTAAGACTCCTGGCTTGGGGTGAGAAAGGGCATCACAGGGTCTTACGGTGACTCAAACCACCCCGTTACTTCTCCTGCTTTGAGCCGGAGCCCCGGTAACCTGTTACGTTGTCCGCAGCTCCGGAGTTCCTATATAACTGGGCTAAAACCAAACCACGTGCTAAGTCGTTTGCTCTGTGATATGTAGAGATGTGAAGTAGATGGGAATGGGATCTCAGAAGGAATAAGGAGGTAGTGTTGAGAGGTTGTTAGTATACCTTGTATTAAAGCACGTAGTGTTTATGTAGGGTCACTTCAAATGTAGGTGTTGTAGTGGTAGAAACATGTAGTCGATTTTCAATGTGTGCGGCGTTTGTTCATAAGTGATCATTTATGCGTTAGAAACCCGAAAATGTGCGATAACCTTTCCTGAATAATTCATGACTTTTTTCATAGTTGATAATGTTTTTTAAGAAAATCGTTCTAATTATTTGAAAAACAATTCTGTCGCGTGGTTCTTCTTATTCAGTAGTTATCGGCGGCGATAGTATTTGTAATAGTAATTTGCCTATGGACCCTCGAAGAACCAGAGGTGAGAGGCACCACATGTGCATTGCCGGCCTTTTGTGGCTTAGGAATTTGATAATTGTTGGAGATTCAGGGATTGGGAAGATTGGGAAGAGAGGTTACCTCTCTCGCACAACGCAAGCGTTGTTTCACGTCGATTTTCTGTGATGCCGTGGTATCACTCCGGTTGTGCCGACCCATTCTTCCCAAAGCATGGCTCTTCCATACTTAATTCGTATAATATATGCTCCTCTGGCCTCCTATCTCATAAAAAATATTACATGAAATTAATACTTGGACAAACGCCGAAAAGTAATCAGTTTCAATGATCTTTGTAGTAGTTATATATTAAACGCTAGAACATAGAAGTATTGATGAATTCTTTATTTCATTATTGTAAGTTATATATATATATACGCTAGTCAAATGTTTCATTATAACAATGTATCTGCTTTTAATCATGCGAAAATTGCTTTCTATTTATTTAATATACTACCGTAAAACCGGGTGAATAGAATTCAAAGGGTGAATAGATACAGGAATGTGATGAATAGATGTTAGAATATTTTCTCACTGACTGCCTCGTTGGTCGAGTGGTTGCAAGTGCGACTGTCGGGTAAGGGGTCTCGGGTTCGATTCCTGGGTCGGGCGAAGTATAGCTGGGATTTTTTCGGTTTATCGATTTTTTTTTTCAAAAGTAGCACGGAGTCATTAAAAGGCCAAATGTCAACCCCGGTATATGGCCAATAGGCTCTATCACCTCTATTTACATGGGAGTCTTACAACATGCTAAAATTGATTTTAATTTATTTATTATACTACCGTAAAATTGGGTGAATGTTATAAAAGTGGGTGAAAAGTGGGTGTACATTGTATTGTGCACCTCTACTTACCGCTTCAGGGTTAAAAGGAGTGACGCTATAAAAAAAATCCCAACATTTATTCACCCCTCTCCTGTATCTATTCACCCCTCGAATTCTATTCACCCCGTTTTACAGTATTTACAAACATACATACCTCATGTAAACTACAGTACCTGCATCCATGCAACTGAAATACCTCATCAAACATTACTATTTATTAAGTTTGAAAATATCTAAATATTTTATGGCATTATGCGATCAGATATTTTTAATGTAATTGTCATTCTTTCGATGCAGTCGTCAATAAAAACGATTTAAAAATAATACCATTTCATAAAAATTTAATGGTTACATGTTTATGGAAAAATCCTTTTATTTTAATCGGTTAAAATTAAAATACTGTACATTTATGACCGTCAATATGATAATAATTATGTTTTTTTTTTTGTAAGACAGTAGATTTTTATTAATGTATCCAATTATCATTCTAATCGCATAAGAAATAAATAAATTGTTCAAAATCTTTTAAATATTTTATCCCATTCAGTTCATTTATCCCACTAAGAAAAATATGTTTCCAAATAATATAAAAATAAAGTTATTTAACTTATCAGTATGTTTAATCCTATACAATAATAAATATTACATAATAAATCCATTGTTTTATTTTATACTTTATTTGTGGTAAATCAGAATTGCAATTATACGAGGTAATACAAAAAAAGTGTAAAAACAAAAGTTGTAGATCTTTTTATTATCTACAACTTTGCCGTTGAACTTTTTTTTATAGGACTTGTAGTTTCGCCGAAAATTGTGATAAACCGATTTTTCCTCTTAAAACCTCCCTCCCCCCACTTCCCGAACTCGGATGGAGTGGAATTTTTATTTTTTTCCATTTTTAGCATATTCTCTTCCATTTCCAATAGGTTTCATTCTACTATAAATTTCTTTTACTTTTTACCTTTATTAGAGGTATCTGCACTGGCCTATTAACGTAATGTAGATACCTAATTAATTGCATTGCAATTATTGACACTTTTATTTTTCTTTTTGAGGGGAGAAATTCATCCAATGACTTCTCCCGCCTTGGGTGAGGCGGGAGGGAGTGTCAAACTCTTACTAACTAAAATCCTTCTCCTGCTTTGAGTTTGTCTTGCCCGCAGCTCTGGAAATTAATGACATCTAGATAATTAATTGCAATGCAATTATTGTAATGTATAAGAACCATTTCTTTCCTAACCCTAAAATTATCATTTTAGGGTTAGGAAAGAAATGGTTCTTATTATTTCTTAATTTTGTATAATGGTAAGCAGATTACATCATTTTTAATACAAATTTCAATAAAACCGTGTAAAATGGCTACAGCAATATTTTTACCAAACATAACAAATGCCTACAAAACTAAATTGAAAAGAAAAACAACAATATTCATTTAAAATTTTCGCTCACAATACCAGAGTTGTCCGCGCGCTCGATAGATGGCGACTCAGGCAAAAATAGATCGCGCTATGGTTTCGTTACCGCGACTTGTAGACCCTCGCCGTGCGCCGGCCATTAAGACGTTTTTAGACTATTCATGTTTTGTTGAAACGAGAGTTTTCGAGAAAGGTTGCTGATCAGGCATAATAATTATGTCTGGTTAGTGATCTAAGAAATAATGAAAAGTTAATATGAATGTTAATGCTAAGCTCATAAGCTGCATTTTACATTGAAATGTGTAGTTTATTCATATTATGTTGATGTTTCACGTTCTATGTCAATTTGTAGTTCCAAATTCTGACACTTGGCGCTATAGTCGCATTGTATTCGATTTTTTTAGGAAAAGAATTGCGCATCTTTGTTTGGGTAAGATTAAATAAATGTTTTTTTTTTCAATTGTGTTAGGCCTTACGCCTAAGCCTCAATAGGCCGCGCGACGTCACCGCGTCTGCTTACGTTGCTCATGATGAAGAGTTGTCTATAACTCCAAATTAGTAGAGCTTTTTTCCTTTAATTTACGTGAATAAGCCATGATTTTTAAGTAAGTGTCTCGATAGTTATTAGACAATTTTTTTTTATATTGCCAAATATTATTACTAAATACACATTAACAGGTGTAAATATTTTATTTAGAAAAAAAAATAAGGAAATAAAATAAAGTTTCGAAATAAACTTAAGCATACTTTATTGTTTAAGTCTATACAATAATAAATACTACGTACATTATATCTATTGATTTATTTATACTACAATATTACGAGTAATTAATTTCAACGAATCTGGCACAAAAAAATTGTTTGTTTTTAAAATTGAAACGTAAATTACAAAATTACACATCATGTCAAAATTAGTAGCAAAAAATATTGAATACAAAAAAAATGTATTTAAAAGTAACGTGTTCTTTTTCATATTTCGTACTTAACACAAAAATAATTGTGATTAAAAAAATAATGCCTACGAAAACATGTAGGAACCAAAAATATATCATCGAACATTTTCTAACTCTTACTAATTTTAAAAAGGCAAAATTCTAAAATATTTTATCGACCTACAAACACTAAAAAGCACCTTATTTCACTCAAAACTATACTTTTCACTTAATAATCATATTTTTTATATTGATAATAAGTGATCAGCAACGCCCATAAACACCCGCAACACCGAAGGAGTTACAAGTGCGTTGCTAACATAAAAAATCGTAGCTTATTATTATGACGACTTCGAAAAAAGTATGGCTATAAAAAATAAAAATAAGTTTCTTAAATTCTAGTTGGCTTAGTTCGCGCTGCGAAAAATGAACTCGATTATTATAAATCAGCTTAAAAAAAGGAGTTTCTCTATTCAATAGTTCGGTTTTCTCGCAGTACGAACTAATTAAAAAAAAAACAAAACAATACTGAATTCACAGAATGCAGTTCATTTGATAAGTAGATAGATAGATAATAATAAAAGTTAGTAAAACACAAAAAAAAACGAGTAAATAATTATTGTTCCCAATTTTTTTTAAGTCTAACGTGAAATATTGTGTACAAATTGTAGTTCTCAATTCACTGGATTCATTTCTTGTTATTTGAATAGATATTATGTTTAATTCAGTTTTATATTAAACCACATGACCTGTTTATCAATTAATTAAAACAACATAAACGTTAAACATTCACTGGTAGTCATATTACATATTCAATGCATTTTTATATGTTCTAAAAAGAATATAAAACATACACCATTTAAGTTTTCTGTAATATTCAATAGCAACGCAACAAAATAGGTTAATAATACACATGTTCAAATATTCAATTTCTTCGTATAACTTTTTATATAGCACCTAGTTGTACCTAAACAGTAGCGCCTAAGTGTACCTTTTTGTTAATTATTATGTTATCGGCTTACTCACTTAACTGTTTAACGAAGAACTACCACAGTAGCAGCGCGACAATCGCCGCGTCGTAGGTCGCGGCATGCTGCTAATGAATATAAGCCCCTAGCTAGCACCCTAGCTAGGCTTGAAGCGAGTCGAGTTCCTCGTCAAACAGTTACTTGAGTAAGCTTATAACATAATAATTAATTAGTATGTCTCACGGAAATTATAATAAAATTACACTTTTTTTGTTGTATACGAATAAAAAGATCATAGATACGACGTTAATCAAACAAAGAAATAAATGCTGAAAAAATATATTGACACATTAAAAATGTGTGCTAATAATTCTGCTCTCCATTGCATTTCCTTTTAAAACTCGTACTCGCTGACAAATATGAATAGCTTGGCAACAGCTGTGCCTCCGAATTGCTCGTGAGTGTACAATTCCATTGACATTTCTAGTTCTATACTCTGTGGTCCTTCTAACGGTCGTACTAGTGACGTCAAACCTTCGTTGTTGTTTTGCGTTAATCTGTAAAAGAAATTAGTGTTAAGTATTTTTTTTATACTGGTTAATGGGACAAGCCCGCCACATCCTCCCATACCGCTGCAACTCCTGTAAGCCAGGATCTACAGTAGATACAACCTTGAAAACACCGGAACATTGAAGTCCGGCGCGTCCCAGGGACATGAATGACTGTCTTGGATCCCGCAACGAAATAAATCAGAAGATATATTTTTTTATATACTATAAAGAACGTTGCCCCATACATGGCTTATCTCCTATGTCGTAAGTGCGCTTACAAACATACAAGTTCACATTTACATGACAGCCAGACCCAAAGAAACACTTCGTGGACATCATCACACAAAGAGTTGCTCCGTGCGGGAATCGAACCCGCTACACGTTACGCGGCAACCGGTTGCCCAGCCACTGCGTCAACTGTACAGTTAAGTTCTATTAGAATTTCATAATACTATTCATTTGTCACTGCTGGACATAGGCCTCTCCTCTCCTCTCCTCTCGTCTCCTCTCCTCTCCTATCTCTCTTTCCTCTCTCCTCTCTCTCTCTCTCTCCACTCCTCTCCTATCTCTCTTTCCTCTCTCCTCTCTCTCTCTCTCTCTCCACTCCTCTCCTCTTCTCTCTCTCTTCTCTTTCAATAGTGGACGAGAATTAGAAAAAAATTTGCGAACTTACAAAAAGTCGTGGATTTCAGCTTTCCTCTTGACGCTGGGCGGTGCGTTCACATTGACTAGCTTCAGTTCAAACCGCATTTTGACGTACGGCCACACAGGACCGCGCATTGTGAACAGTTTCAACTGGGGAATAAGATACAATATATTAGTCATTGTTTAACAATTAACCCGTGGTATCGAACGCAGATGTATGCGAGACACAATGTGTTTTCTATTGTGTCTCATATATTGACAAGACGTTAATCAAAAATACGAAATCCAAACAGTTTTCTACACAATTAACAAAAAAACACAGTTTACTTATGTAAAATTAATCAAGAAAACCTCTACTAGATTCAAGTCACAGAGGGACTCTTCAGAAGCGGCGACGTGTAGCCTCCTGCGCAAGGTCGCCGCACTCATGCTGCTCATGATGAAGACGCCTCACCATAGTTATTACAATAATATATTTTTCTACATGGTCTACAACACATTTTGTAATACTTCTGGTGTTGCAAGAATACTTAGACCATGGTATCCGCTTACCATCGAGCGAGCAGTACCAATGTGTCTATTCCTGGAGCTGTATACTTCTGTATACAATCATATTTATTATAAAAAATAACGAGATAATTGTTCAGTATCTTTTAAAATTTACCTTAGTATCAGGTATATACAGATTCGACACGAAAGTGATGAAGTTGTACGATATGGTGGTCGGCTGGTGAGCGCAGTTCCAATCTCCCGGCTGGCACACTCTCTCTACTTTGTTACAGCGACTGCAAGACACACAAAGAATATGGTTTTAAAAACCAAAAGCATGTTTTTTCAGTTAAGGTTGGTTTCAGAACCAATTCTTAATAACAAAATACTGTTAAACGATAGTGTTGTAAATAGAGAAACTGCTGTGTATACAACAAGTTTTTTTTATATGGGAGAGTGATGCTTCGACACGAATCGGCTAGCTCGTCCAGAGTGATGCCACGGCCTCGCAGAAAATAGACGTGAAACAACGCTTGCATGGGTCGTTTCGTGGGTCCATGGGCTGCAGCGATTGCTTACCATAAGGTGATCCGTCGGCACCTCGTGAGTGAGAGTACCGGAGGCCCTTATTTTAATTTATAAAGTAATATCCCTATTTACAAAACACTCACTGCTTATTCTCAAGCTGATAGCCAACTGGACAGGAGATGTGCTGGCAGCGGTAGCTACCGCGAGTGTTGACGCAGACATCACTGGAGGTGGCTGAGATGGAACCATGGGCGCAGAGAGCTTCGCCTGTCTCGCACTCGTCAATATCTGGATGAAGAAGATGTTCATGGTTCTTTTCTTTAGATCAAAAAACAAACTGACCGCCTCGTTGGTCGCAAGTGCGACTGCCGGGCAAGTATTACTGAGCTTTTAGGTGGAAGCCAAACGCATCTACAGCAACGTAGCGTAGCACATCTCTGGTGGAAAAGCTACTCATGAATGATAATTCTATTCACGTCTACTATTTAATTATGCGGCCTCGTTGGTCGAGTGGCCGCAAGTGCGACTGCCAGGCAAGGGGTCTCGGGTTAGATTCCCGGGGCGCACAAAGTATTTCTGGGCTTTTATCGGTCATTCGAAAATTTTTCGGTAGTAGCACGGAGACTAAAATTGTACCCAGTATATGACAATAGGCTCACCTCCTATTACATGGGACTTATAACACATATGGTGAAAAGTGTATGTACATTGTATAGCGGCATTACGTACCATAATGTGCACCTCTGCCTACCCTTTCGGGGATAAAAGGCGTGAAAAAAAAACACAAAGGGCAAATGTATAAACAAAACGCTCACCGATACAGCTCCTCTTGTCTTCTGAGAGCCGGTACCCTGAGGGACAGGCACAGCGGTAGCTTCCAGGCTCATTGAGGCAGCGTCCCACGCATGGGATCTTAGATCTAAACTCCGTGCATTCGTCTACGTCTGAACATGTACTGGAAGAAGAATGAAGAATATAATTTACCTATGTTTGTTACTCAATCAATATAATAGAAGGCTTTAAACAGAGAGGAGTGGAAGGAGGTTAGGGAGGCCTTTGCACTGTAGTGGGACGATAATGGCTGAAATCTAAATCTTGTTACTCAATCACGTCAAAATGGTTGAAGGGATCGGGATCAAATTTGAAACAACGGCAGATTATGGTATGAAATATCACATAGGACACTTTTTATCCCACGGAACCGCGGGTGCAGCTGCTGGCAGAAGCTAGTAGAAGATATGAAGGTCACAAATAATTTATCATTTCTTGATCTTTTGGACAGCTGTCCCTGTTATTCAAATTTGTTCAGCAAAAACGTTTTATTCATACCTGTTATCAGGATTGAGCCTGTATCCTCTATGACAAGCACACCTATAGGAGCCCCATACATTGTTACACCTGTGCTGACAGAGAGATCCTTGAGGCGACTCCATACACTCGTCTACGTCCACACATACCTGGTGAAGAGAGGCCAAAATTAAGAGGTGTTCATGATGAAGTTCTATGTAACAAACCATCGTCATCAGTCTATTAGTGGCCACCGCAGACCAAAGGCCCCTTCGCTTGCTCAATTCGGGTTGGCGATTTCAAACTTATAATTAGAGATTATAAGCGCAGGTTTCCTCATGATGTTTTCCTTCACCGTTTGTCAGTGGTGTCTAAATAATCTTAGAATGTACATATAACTCGGAAAAAGTCACACTGGTACTTGCCAATGGTAGCTTTCGAACCCGCACTGTCATGCATGAGAAGCGGGCGGTAACGATTTTGTTCCGAAAACAATTGCTAAAGACTGGGTTAAGAAACCATTCCTTTTTGTTAATCAACCTTGTCCCACTCTAAGATTTTCTCCAGGGTCGTGGGTGCGTTTACACATTTACATAAAATTTCACATGCATATGAAACAACATTTTGTGGATCACACAAAGAGTTGCTCCGGGCAGAATCTCCCGCTACACATTGCACGACAGCCGGTCGCCCAACCAACGCGTCCACTATGCAGCCAAAGACTCTCAGTACAATAGTATGATACTTACTTTATCGTTAACTGGTGCAGATCTGAATCCAATGTGACATTTGCATTGGTATGATCCGATTGTATTCACACAATCCGCATTTTGAGAGCAGACAGGCTGAAATTAAAAAACAAAATAACGATTAAACACTGTGTAACTGAAACTCTGATTGGTTCAATGAAAAGGCTTGTTTGATTTTATTCAGGAAATAGATATATAGGAAGGAAATCAACAAAGCAAAAAAGGCAGAAAACGAGAAAGAAAGAAGGGAAAACAAAACTATGTAAGTGTGGGAGAGCCATGCTTCGGCACGAATGGGCTGGCTCGGCCCGGTGTGATACCAAGGCCTCGCAGAAAACCGACGTGAACTTGCGTTATGTGAGTAAGGTTACCGAAAACAAAATTACCCCACTTCCCAATCTACCCAATCCCCGATCCCCCAACAAGCCTTAAATTCCTAACCACCAAAAGGCAGGCAAAGCACTTATAACACCTCTGGAGTTGCGGGTGTCCATAGTCGCCGGCAATTGCTTACCTCCAGGTGATCCGTCTGCTCGTTTACCAAGTTTATACCATAAAAACTTACTTGACTTCCAGCCAACGCACATTCATCCACATCTTCACACTCATGGTCACCAACCAAGCGGTGTCCTTGGGGACAATTGCAGGAGTATCCTCCAGCAAGATTGGTACAAATCTGTTGAGGTCCACACTTGGCTTCCCCGGTCAGACACTCATTTACATCTGCAATAAAACAATAACCATTTTATTGACTTCTATTTTATGTTCTTCCTTACTTCAAAGTTACGTTATGCAGCTAACTTTCTACTAGTATTTATTTCTGTACCCTTAGTACAAGTTTGTTTTACGTTTAACGAGATCGAAACGAACGCACGTCTGGCGTCTCTGATTGGTTGGTTTATTTGCGCCGACCAATCAAAGCGTCGAAAAAAAGCTATTTAGTCCGTCAGTTAGGTAATGGAAGAATACTTAGATAAAACGAATGAAATGTACCTAAAAGTAACATCACGCGATATTTCAAATCGATATGCATATCTTCGAAAGTATTTATTTCCGTAAGAAAATAACAAGTACGTACCTATCTAATATTTTAAAATCTACAAGACGGACATTGAAAAGTAAAAATTAGTTATCTACCGTATTTATTTACTGTCTGATTTAACGCACGCCATTTAATTTTGACACCAACAATATCAAAACAACTTACCAACACAGGTATTGTCGTCTCCAAGCCTGTAGCCATTGGGACATCTGAACACGGAGCCACGATCATCCACCTGCGTGATCTCAGGATCCACGTACTTAGTGCCAGTTAGTGGCACGTTACTTGGAGGTATTGAAGGGTATACTGGAAAAGAGGAATTCAAAGTCAGTATTATGTACTTTACTAACCAAAAAATTCTTAACTGTTATGACTTATGAACGGTTGAACTTGAAACTACCAATGCAAATTTAAATAAATTTCCGACTACAATACTATACTGTATATTGTTAATTCTTATAAATAACTATCTCATAAATATCATGAGCCATAAATATAAAAATATAACCCATTTATTAGGTGATTAGAATAGAAGCTTGGGGACCATTGCCAAGCTTGGCGAACATGGCCAAACTTGGCGACCATGGCCAAGCTTGGCGGCCTTGGCCAAGCTTGGCGGCCTTGGCCAAGCTTGGCGACCTTGGCTAAGCTTGGCGGCCTTGGCCAAGCTTGGCGACCTTGGCCAAGCTTGGCGGCCTTGGCCAAGCCCGGCGGCCTTTGCCAAGTTTGGCGGCCTTGGCCAAGCTTGGTTGCCTTGGCCAAGCTTGGCGAACATGGCCAAACTTGGCGGCCTTGGCCAAGCTTGGCGACCATGGCCAAGCTTGGCAGCCTTGGCCAAGCTTGGCGACCATGGCCAAACTTGGCGGCCTTGGCCAAGCTTGGCAGCCTTGGCCAAGCTTGGCGAACATGGCCAAACTTGGCGGCCTTGGCCAAGCTTGGCGAACATGGCCAAACTTGGCGGCCTTGGCCAATCTTGGCGGCCTTGGCCAAGCTTGGCGGCCTTGGCCAAGCTTGGCGACCATGGCCAAGCTTTGCGGCCATGGCCAAGCTTGGCAGCCTTGGCCAAGCTTGGCGAACATGGCCAAACTTGGCGGCCTTGGCCAATCTTGGCGGCCTTGGCCAAGCTTGGCGACCATGGCCAAGCTTGGCGGCCTTGGCCAAGCTTGGCAGCCTTGGCCAAGCTTGGCGAACATGGCCAAACTTGGCGGCCTTGGCCAAGCTTGGCGACCATGGCCAAACTTGGCGGCCTTGGCCAAGCTTGGCGACCATGGCCAAGCTTGGCGGCCTTGGCCAAGCTTGGCAGCCTTGGCCAAGCTTGGCGACCTTGGCCAAGCTTGGCGGCCTTGGCCAAGCTTGGCGGCCTTGGCCAAGCTTGGCGGCCTTGGCCAAGCTTGGCGGCCTTGGCCAAGCTTGGTTGCCTTGGCCAAGCTTGGCGAACATGGCCAAACTTGGCGGCCTTGGCCAAGCTTGGCAGCTTTGGCCAAGCTTGGCGAACATGGCCAAACTTGGCGGCCTTGGCCAATCTTGGCGGCCTTGGCCAAGCTTGGCGGCCTTGGCCAAGCTTGGCGACCTTGGCCAAGCTTGGCGGCCTTGGCCAAGTTTGGCGGCCTTGGCCAAGCTTGGCGGCCTTGGCCAAGCTTGGCGGCCTTGGCCAAGCTTGGCGGCCTTGGCCAAGCTTGGTTGCCTTGGCCAAGCTTGGCGAACATGGCCAAACTTGGCGGCCTTGGCCAAGCTTGGCAGCTTTGGCCAAGCTTGGCGAACATGGCCAAACTTGGCGGCCTTGGCCAATCTTGGCGGCCTTGGCCAAGCTTGGCGGCCTTGGCCAAGCTTGGCGACCTTGGCCAAGCTTGGCGGCCTTGGCCAAGTTTGGCGGCCTTGGCCAAGCTTGGCGACCTTGTCCAAGCTTGGCGGCCTTGGCCAAGCTTGGCGGCCTTGGCCAAGCTTGGCGGCCTTGGTCAAGCTTGGCGGCCTTGGTCAAGCTTGGCGGCCTTGGTCAAGCTTGGCGACCTTGGTCAAGCTTGGCGACCATGGCCAAGCTTTGCCAAGCTTGGCGACCATATAAACTAAAAAAACACGGTTAACTAATTTAATATGCCATTTGAGAGCTGTAATACAAAATACTCACCAGGTTCATTTCCATATCCAGTAGGAAACTGGCCATGGTTCTTCAGAGGAACACATCGATGCCTGATCTCGTCTAGTCTCCAATTAGGAGGACACTCGCATCGGTATCCGCCAGGAGTGTTGATGCAAATCTCTACTGCTGCACAGTTCGCTTGGCCGTTCGTGCATTCGTTTATGTCTGAGGATTGGTAAGAAATTAGTTTGTTTTTGTGTATTTGAAGAAAATGTCTCAGACTTCGCGTAGAAGATTTCACGATAAAATCAGAGGTGACTTCATAAGTGGGTGGGACATCTACCATGTAGCAGTGGTGCTTACATAATTGTGTATGTTACATCTCTAGCTGACTTACCTTCACACTCTCCAGTTTTGGCATTGTGGTGGAATCCTGCATCACAAAGGTTTCTTGGACGGAACGGTCTCGCCGTCACACGGTACTCCGGATATCCCCAGAAGAAGGATCTCTCTGTAAAAAGAAATGAAATTCCTTGTAATATGGAAAATAATATAAAAGGACATGTTAACTTAATGTTTTTTTTTTTTTTTTTATGTAATTGGGGGCATACGAGTTAACGGGACACCTGATGGTAAGCGATCAGCGCCGCCCATGGACACCCGCAACACTAGAGGCGTTATGTTACTTAAAATTCTCAAAATACGTACTCATTAAGATATCTTCTAAAGATCCCTAGAATTCTCACTTAACCCAGAGGGGTAAGCAAAACTTCATAAATTAATCAGTAAACTTACTCCGCCTCAGATAAAAATTAGTGAACATTTTTTTAGTAATAGAAAATCAAGTAACACCCTTACTAGTAGAAGTAGGCACATGAGGCACAGGAGTAGTCGAAGTGGTAGAAGACGAGGTGGTGACGAATTCACAGGACTTGGTGATCAGGTCGCGCCTGAACCCTGGCGCGCAGTTACACGTGTAGCCTCCGATGGTGTTCCTACACACTTCTGTCAGGCCAGAACAGCTGTGGCGGTTTGTGGAGCATTCGTCGATATCTGAAGACAAATAAACATAGCGTAATTTCTGGAAGATGTTGAAAGCATTATATTAGGGAAAGTATGTTATTCTGTTAATTATCGTCTACTTCAACCATCTTTATTTTTTATGGTATAAGCCTGTAAACAAGCAGACGGATCACCTGATGCTAAACAATCGCCGCCGCCAACGGACACCCGAAACACCAGAAGCGTTACAAGTGCGTTGCCGGCCGTTTGGGGGTTAGGAACTTAAGGGTTATTGGTGAATCGAGAATTGCTAAGATGCACTACAGAAAAGCAGTACAGAAAAAGTATGAGATATTAAAATCTAAACTCCCACTCACAAAAATAGCTTAAAACCAGTTTCGCAAAATACTTACCAAAACAAGCTCCATATTCATCAGGCTCGAACCCAAACGGACAGCTTTTAGGCACTTGGACTTTAGTCCACTGATTTTTGGGAAGCCTTTCTGTATCAATTACAACTGACCCATCTTCATTCTTCTCTGCTGGGATAGTCGCTGTCTCTTTGCCTACACTTACAACTACCTGATACGGTGGTGAACCTCGTGGTTCTTCAGTAGGTCTATAAGTCGTTTCTGGTTCTATTGGTGGTAAAGACTCATTGGTTGGTTCTTCTACTCTTGTGGGATAAGTAGGTTCAGGCTCTCGACGTGGCTCTTCTGTTGGTTTCGGTAATTCTGCTTCAGGAATGTATTCTGGTGGAGTAGGACGGTTGAAGGTCACTTCTGGTTGCCGTGGTTCTTCTGTCGGGATGGTTTCTGGCTGCTGTGGGATTGTGGTTGGTGGTTCAGGAGTCGTTGGTGCCGGAGTAGTTGGTAGTTCTGGTGTAGTTGTTGGCTGTGTTTCGTATTTAGGACTACTTGCGTCATATTTGTATACATCTGGTATGTTATAGGGTGGTGGTTCTACATTGTTGTCTTCGATTCTTGGTTCGGGTTCGGGTTCTTTTGGTTTTTCCGTGGTTGTGCTAGATGTGGTTGGTGGTGTTGGTTTTTGAGTTGTTGTTGTTGATGGTTCTTGTGGTTTGGTATTGTTCGCATCTGTTTCTTCACTAAAATGAATAATATTTGATTTAAGTAAATTATAAAAGTGATTAGACGCATTTAATGATCTTACTATCACTACATTGTATAAAACAAAGTTGTCGCTATTCCTATGTCCCTTTATATGCGTAAATCTTTAAAACTACACAACGGAGTTTGATGCAATTTTTTTAATAGATAGAGTGATTGAAGAGGAAAGTTTATATGTATAATACATGCATAATATATCACCATTACACCCATGCGAAGCTGGGGCACTTAGCTAGTAGTAAATATATATTTAAAGCTCGATTTTTAAATTTTAAGTTAAATTTTGAGCCGATATGGACGTATAGGACTTACTCTGAATCGTAATACTCGTATTCATATTCTGGCACTGGTGTGGTGGACGTGGTGGTGGTGCGTTTGCGGACACATCGGAAAGAACCACGGAGGTTGAAACAATGATAGTCTGGACCGCAGTTGTCGGTACCCAGCGCGCACTCGTCGATATCTGTGATAAAATATAAACAGTTTATTTTGTCAACATTTTAAATATATTTTTTGAAACAAGACTCTCTATTATATCTATCATAATATGGAATGTATAAACTCGAGTTTCTTGAACGTTTTTAAAAGTTGTAAATCTACACTAATATTATAAAGAGGAAAACTTTGTTTGTTTGGTTGTAATGAATAGGCTCAAAAACTACTAGACCGATTTTAAAAATTCTTTCACCATTCGAAAGCTACGTTATCCACGAGTAACATAGGCTATATTTTATTTTGGAAAAAATAGGGTTCCGTGAGATATTTGGATTTTTCGGACACAAACTGAAAAAAATCAACCAAAGAAGTTACTTATTTTGCGTACGCTGCCTAAACTACAAAAGATAGAACCATAAAATGTTATAAATAATTGTAGATCTTATAAATATCTACAAAAAAGTCCGCGACACACTATACCTATCTATGTCGAGTGAGGCACAACAACCACATTTTTATTTAAAATCTTGATTTTTTTTTGGAGTACATTTAAACGCGTTTATTTTACTCATGCTATTAATCCTTATCAAAATAAATTATTTCATCAATAAGTACAGTTTATGTTGATAATATTTGGTCTTTGAATGATTAAAATTGGACGTTTGGTTTTGAAGTTGTGGTGAAATTAAAATATTACGATTTCTGCTGCACGGCCCGTTGCGAAGTGGACGTCGCCAAGGCCAGGGGTGCGCGTGCGGGAGAGGGGTGTTTAGATCTATGAGTAAGGTACCCGCGCGGCTCATATTTCATATTATAAATGCGAAAGTAACTCTGTCTGTCTGTCTGTTACGCTTACGCCGTTACGCCTAAACCAGTAAACCAAACATTTTGATGAAATTTGGTACAAAGATAGAATAGACCCTGAAGAACAACATAGACTACTTTTTATTGCGAAAAAAATAGGGGAGAGTGAGTAAAAAGAGGGGTTGAGTGGTCATATGGAAATTCGTCATTTTTAAAGCTGTAACAGTGAAACTTTGTATTTAGACACTTAATGGGGAACGAAAGAACATAGGCTACTTTTTATAGCGAATAAAAAGGGTAGAAGGCGTTTTAATTTTGACCACCAACCACGCGGACGAAGTCGCGGGCAAAAGCTAGTAATAAATTATAACTGTTACTAATAAATCTTTCTGAATATCATTTGAACCTACTTTTTCTGAAGTCGGTTAAGGTTAAGATTAATTTGGTCATTTAACCGACTTTAGAGTGGTATTTAAATGAAGTCTCCCAATTATGGGATTTTTTTGAGGAGGGAAAATCTTCCAATGTCTTCTCCCGCCGTGGGTGAGGTGGGAAAGAGAATCAGACTCTTACTGACTAAAAACCACCCCGTTCCTAGTCCTGCTTTGAGCCGGAGCCACGGTAACCTTTTACGTTGTCCGCGGCTCCGGATCGGGCATCGGCCCTGATGGGCCCCATCTGTGATGGTCTGGCCCAATTATAATATATAGATTTTTTTGTATTTTTTTTTATTCAAACCCTACCTTCGCACTTCCCAGTAGAGTGGTGCAGCACGTAGCCAGTGCCGCAGGAAGTCATCCTGATGCACAGGTAGGAGCCGACCGTGTTGTCGCACCGCTGCGCTTGGGGGATACAGTCGTGTTGGCCTGTCGCGCACTCGTTCACGTCTGGAGAAATTAACATTTAAGGATTACTATTATAATATGATTTATTTCCTACGCTAATCCAACAAAAATATCTGTAGGAAGAGGTGATACACAAACGTGTCAACCTTGCAAAAATCTTTTTACGTTAGACGATAATAACTCTGAAATTTTGAACCTTTACATTTTAAATTAATTATTATGTTATCGGCTTATTCATGTAACTGTTTGACAAGAAACTCTAATAGTAGCAGCGCGACATTCGCCGTCGCGTCGCCGCGTCGTGTGTCGTGTGTCGCGAAATGTTGCTCATGAATATGAGGCTCTAGCACGACTTGAAACTAGTCGAGTTCCTCGTCGAACAGTTACGTGCGTAAGCCGATTAACATAATTATTGCTTTACATTTTAGTTGAGCGTAGAAGTTGATTTCAAAATTTTACGGAACCAAGAAACTATTTATACATCAACTTAGTATCCATTTCCACCAAGCCTTAGTCTTTGTCTATCTAGACCCAAATCTAAATTAATTATATCTATACATTTTATTTCACCAGAAGCCCTTAAAATTCTAGTTTACTCACCAACACAAGCTCCAGTAGTGATGTCCAGTTCGTACCCCAACTTGCAGTAACATTCGTAGCTGCCGTTGGTGTTCAAACATTGTTGGTACTGGTCACAGATGTGTGTCCCTTCTACACACTCATCGATATCTATAAGGAAAATAATAAAGTTCAGTGAAAAAAAAAATAGATGGTTAAGTGAAGAGTGATTTTAAGGAGATAGAATACTGGACGATGTGGTCTCTAAAAAGATATGTGTCCACAGGCCCGCATCGTACGCATCGCACGCAACGGATTTTAGTTTGCCTTGTATAGAAACTCATACAACTGCGCCCACTGATCCGCATCGTACGGACCGCATCATCGGCAATGCCTACATGCGATGCGTACCGATGACGTCATACAGAATGCGTACGTTACGGGACTGTGGACACTTATCTTTAAGAAGACAAAGCTTTTAAAACAAATGAGAACGAGACAGAATTTAATTTGATAAAGAAAAGTAAAAGAATTAAACATAATTGCACCGATTCCAAGTCATAATGAAGATAAGAAGACTAGGTACAAAGAAAATAATGGACTTCCAAATGTTTTTAAAACTCCTCACCTTCACAATGATGACTAGTTGCACTCAATCTCATACCATCTGGACATTTGGCTTTGCTGAAAAACACATAAATCCATCAATTTAATTCATCATTACTTATGGAAATCCCTAATCACTTACGATAAGAAATATTTTAGTACCTCAAATCAAATCAAATCAGCTGTATTGTGGACTATAGGTATGCATTATAAATACAGGGGTTAAATAATTAAAATGAGTTCAGTTATGTCCCGCAGTTGAGGCATACAATAATAAAATATAAATCAGAATTTAAAAACACAATTATACATTATTAATATTCCAAATTATAAATACATACAAATTTGATTTCAAGCTATGTAACAAATCAATAGATTTTTCAAATGTGTTAATTTGAATCTCAAATTATAACAATTAAAATGAATCTGGCTTTGTAAAACTCCATAAAAGATGGAATATAAAACCTACTCTTTACCTTGGATCAACTTTAGCTTTGCAGTCGTATCTTCCTAACTGGTTGATGCAGACTTGATCATGTCCGCAGATGATTCCTCCCTCCTCACATTCATCAATGTCTATGAAGAAAAAAAAACGAAAATGTAACATCAAAAATAAGTAATTGTTAGCGTGGCTTAAAACTAATTTCTCGTCAAATAATTACGTGAGTAAGTCGAATAACATAATTAATTTAGTACGTCTCAAAAAAAATTGTTCTTTTTCCTTGTCCTTGTATTGCAAAGTCTATTAAGCCTAAGTTTAACTTAGGCTTAGGCTTTGAAAAACAGGTACATACCAATGTTTGCATCAATCTACCAAATGGATAATTTGAGACAATGGTGATGAATAGTGAGTAGTTTACCAAATAATGTTTTACCTGTATAAAAATAAGGTTGAAATTACCTTCACACTTATTAGTCTTGGGATCCAACTTGAACCCTGGAGGACAATGCTTGGAGACCTTATCCTGACAGTAGAAGGAGCTGTGAGTGTTGATGCAGAACTGAGATAGTGGGTTACAGTCGTCTTTGCGGAGAGCACATTCGTCTACGTCTGTAAAGGGAATACTTTTTTGTTAGTATTTGAGATTTTATCAGAATTAAAAATGTAAATGGCACTGGTAGCTTCATTTAAAATACACACATCACGCGTCCCCTCAACAGTTTATAAGTGGCCACTGTTGACCAAAGTCTCTTCTCGCATGTAGATATGCATGCTCAGTAATTTAAGATACGTCCAGTCAACATTATTAAACACTCAATGCTAAGCCAATTTCGGTTTGGATTGTTTTCTGAGATATCTATATAGAGTAGAGCCCAATATTATGCCTGTTATTAAAAAGCTTGTTGTCTCTTCACGCCGTATAATAGGATGTGAGCCTATTTGCCACAAAGAAATTTCCGAAAATCCGAAAAAAGGGCACAGCAATATTTTGCCGACCCGGGAATCGAACCCGAGACCCCTAGCCCTAGTCGCACTGCAACTATACAACCAACAAGGAAGTTTTAGTTAAAAAACTTCTGTACAAAATATAAATGAAACAAACTGGTCCATCTGTCAACCCTTCTCTTACTATCATCAATAAAATCACCATTAATAACAGTATTACCTTCGCACTCCTCATGAAGTCCAACCTTGAATCCGGGTGGGCATCGGTCCTCCACATGAGTCCGAGGAGAGGTGCTGAGGTTGATGGGGTTCCCAGTAACCCCACCACAGCTGTACCCGCCTATCGTGTTCTCACACACGTATTGAGGACATGGTGGGTTTGGGAGCAAGCACTCGTTTATATCTGAAAAGAAAATTAATTTTATAGAAGACCAAGTTCCCGATAGTTCTGTTTTCAACCGACTTCAAGAAAAGGAGATTCTCTGTTTGAACTGTATGTATGTAATGTTTATGTGCGATTATATCGCGTTTAGCTGAACCTATTTTAATTTAACTTAAGCTTATTAAAAATAATTGATCATAAATGAAGAAAAGCTCTACTAGTTTCGAGTCACAGGGAGGCTCTTCATTATGAGCAGTGTGCGCAGACGCAAGGACGTCGCGCAGACTACTAGGCAGTTAGGAGTAGGCTGCTTACGCTGCTCATGATGAAGAGTCCCCTGTGACTCGAAACTAGATTTTAGCCAATTTAATATGTCTCACGATAGTTATAAAAAATACTGAATCAAACAATTTAGATTAAAATTCGTACTTACCATCACACACATTGTTATTAAGGTTCCTAGCGAATCCAGGTGGACACAGTCCCTTCTCAGCATTTTTCTTCTTGTCTAAGATGCACCTGTAGGAGCCCTGGAGGTTGTGGCACGTGCCTTGCAGGCAGACTGGCACGTCCAGCTGACACTCGTCTATGTCTGGAAGAAGGATTGTGTTCTGTTGTAGTATGTAAAGTATTTGTGACATGGATTGAAATGTACTGGATCTACATTGTTTCTTTTTTCATATGTATTTTTTGTTGCCCCATACTAAGATTTTCTCCTGTGTAGTGGGCGCGTTTATAAACATACAAGTTCACATACATATGACACCCAGACACCGCACCAACCGTGGTTTTGAAAAAGCTCTACTGGTTTCAAGTTTCACCAGGACTTATATTTGCATTACACTGTACAATTTAAACTTTCATAATGTATGTACAATTTAGTAAAATACATTACTAAATAAACAATTTGTTAGTAAAACTAAGCTGTAATTTGTGCCTGTAACTAACTGACTAAATATTAACAAAAAAAAAATAGTCTTGTTTGCACTTCCAATCACTACAGCTTTGAAAAAAATCTTCGTTCTTGTTCTCTTTCCCTCTTTATAATTTGATTCTCTTACCTTGACATGAAGTTCCATCAGTCATCAGCTCGTATCCTCGTCTGCAAGAGCACTTCACTTCCACACCATTGTCGTTACACTTGTGCTGGCAGGGATTGTGAGGCTTGCATCTGTTTTTGCTCACCTGGAAATATAGAATTTATTTATTTATATTCTTCTTTCTATGTTTTTTACATGGGAGAGCCATGCTTCGCCACGAATAGGCTCGACCAAAGAGATACCATGGGTTAACAAAAATTAGGCGTGGAATAACACTTGCGTTATGTTCAGTCACGTGATAATGATTACCGGAGGCCCATTCGTACCCACTTCTCGAAACCTTCAATTTCCAAATCTCCAAAAAGGTCGGTAACGTACTTGTAACTTCTCTGTTGTTGCGGGTATCTATGAGCTGCAGCACCGTATATTTCATAACCGATACGACTTCATCGGTTTCGAATTTAATTCTTCATGAAAAGAGCGTACCTATTCCTTTTTAAAATGCCAGCAACGCACCTGTGCTTCTTACGGGTGTCCATGGGCAGAGCTGATCGCTTACCATCAGGTGACCCGTAGGCTCATTTGCCTATTTTTCTATAAAGAAAAAATTGCTTACCGTCAGATGATCCTATTTGTTTACCACTCTATCCTATAAAAAATGAAGGTATACCAACCTCCTTGCAGTTCCTTCCATCAGCCATCAGCATGAAGCCAGGGTTGCACTCGCATTTATAGGATCCTGGCACTGGTATACAATGATGAGCACATAGTTCATTCGGAGCGTAGTCTTCGCAAACTGATGGTAGTGCTGGAACAATTACAGAGTATGTTAACATCATCAGCAGCCTTTAATAGTCCTACTGCTCAGACCTCTTCTCACACGGAGAAGGCATGAGAATTAATCACTACCCCTGCTCAGCTCCCTGGGTAGATTGCTACTTTCAAACTTATAGTTATAAACTTATAGATACGTTCAAGCTTTCTCGCAGTTTTCCTTCACCATTGTATTTAAGTGTGGGAGAGCCATGCTTCAGCACGAATGGGCCGGCTCGACAGGAGTAATACCACGTCCTCACAGAAAACCAAATCCCCGATTCCCCAACATCCCTTAAATTCCTAAACCCCAAAAGGCCAGCAACGCTCTTATAACTCTTCTGGTATTTCGGGTGTCCCTGGGCGGCGACGATTGCTTACCATCAGATGATCCGTCTGCTCGTTTACCGGATTATACATAGAAAGAAGTCATTCTGCTATTTGCCAAGTTTTGAACCTGCACCCTCACGCCACCACATGACATACAACATTATCCTAATCGACATAGTAACAAAATATCAGTATTAAATTTCCCTTTTATCATCGACCAAACATCTTAAAGAGATAATGTAAGGTGCATTTGTCTTGAATCAACTTCGCTTATCTAAGTAGCGAATCATCATTCGCTGTGCATTGCACAATGCATTCACTGTGCACGCACATTTTTATACACGCACAATTCTTTTGTATGTATGTCATTGAAGTTTCTCCTGAACAGCTGAACCGATTTTGAAGATATTTTGAAATGTAATTCGATTTTATAGGGCAGTTACAAAAAACTAAAAATAAAATAATTTTGAGTCTACGAATTTGTATTTAAAAGAATCAATTTAGAGGTTACTAGGTGCCCCCTATAGCGTATATCCCCTTATGCCCCTATAGCTTATAGACCCCTTTAGCCCCTATAGCCCCCTATAGCTAATGGTGGATAATGTTAGTAAGGGGACCAAAAAATTACTCATAAGAAATGTTATTTAGGTACTTACTAGACAGAGAAATAGTGTTTGTACTTCTTGAAGAAGAGTCGCTTTTCCAGTCTTTGGCCGCTTTCTGTAACAGAAAAATATATTATTAAGGTATGTACTCGTATGTCTAAAGAGAATTAGATTATATTGCACGCATCTTCATAGCACAGCTACTTTGTGGCGGCGCATCTTCATAGCACATTTTACTCGCACCGCTACATAGCATAGTATCATTGGAGACGGTCACATATCCTTGCAGAATAGCTACATCTATCCTAACAAGGTAACTAAAATAATAATAATAAAGTCACATCCACCCAATTCTCAATAAATCCAAGGACAGAAGCAAATGGTCGCAAGGCCGCGGTTCTAATCCCGTATCAGGTCAAATATTTACTGTACAAATAGTTTTTTTTTTACTGATATGCGACCAAACTGTCTGGTGGGGTAGATAAAATAAACAGCGCTTTTTGTTACACTTAATTCAAAATATAAAACTATGTTATGTAACTCAGGTCAGTAAATCCTGAGAATAACTAACATATATATACTGGCTTTTAGTTAGAGCCCATGATCGTCATCCATCAGCCGAGAGACGTCCACTGCTGAACAAAGGCCTCCCCCTTAGTCCATTTAAAGGAAGTTTAGTTAGAGCCCATAGTAAAATAACCTTTTTTTAAGTGAACCTTCATAGTTTCAAATGCGACTCTCTATTTTTTAAGTCAAATAATATACCTTCTCCTAAGTCTAAAAAATACTATACTGAAAACCACATCAAAATCGGTTCAGCCAAACGCGAGATGATCGCGCACAAACAAACATACATACATACAGGTCAAACTGAGAACCTCCTTTTTTTGAAGTCGGTTTACCTTGCAACAAGTAATAAAAGCGTCTTCAGCCAGTAACTCCTCAGCATTCATGCCATGTTTCCTCTCCTTGCAAGCCTCTGGGCCCTTCGTGGAACCCTCCGTCGTCCCTCTCGAACAGTCGTTGCAACATATCTGAAACAATGTATTTTATATTTATAAGATTAAGTTTATAAACTAGCATATGGATCACCTGATGGTAAGCAATCGCCGCCGCCCATCGGACACAAGCAACACCAGAGGCTTTACAAGTGCGGTGCCTTTTGGGGGTTAGAAATATAAGGGTTGTTGGGGAATCGGGGATTGGGAAGATTAGGGAAGGCGCTAATTGGGCCTCCGGTAACCTCACTCACACAACGAAACACAACACAAGCGTTGTTTCACGTCGGTTTTCTGTGGGGCCGTGGTAACACTCCAGTCGAGGTGGCCCATTCGTGCTGAAGCATGGATCTCTCACACTTATGTATGTAATCTTCAGCGCATCTACTCGCACAACCTTATTGAAAAATCTACCAAAATCATAAAAGTCGACCTCTAAATCACCCAAAACTAACATTACAACCACAAGCCTTAACAAAGGACTTCCTTCAAAAATACCAAAAACGGAGACCTCTACCCACCTCACAGGAAACCGGTGTAAAGATACGGCCAGTTGTACTAACAAGGAAGGGTTATTATAAGTCACGTTGACTGAACAAACATTTAACCATCTGCACTTATCAGTTAGATAACGGGTACCTAGTTACCCAGTTACCGTATGTTTGAATTAAACCTTTCATGTACTTAAAGATATGCTAAAGCGGGATTTTATATTATCAGTAGCTTCTGTCTGATGTTTTGCCGACGTTACTGTGAGGTATAAAGTATAGTATACAAATTTCATCAAAATCTGTTCAGTAATCTCAGCGTTATTGACTGATAAACATTTAAACAAACAAAATTTCACATTTATTATTTTGGAGTGATATCTATTCCAAAACTAAAAAAAAAATGTACAATATCTTCCTTCATAGTTTCTTTAAAAAAGAATTAAATGTACCTACAGTAAAATTAAATTAACTTACGTTCTAATAATTAAAAAAGTACAAATAACTATTATAGCTTTATGTATATAACTAATAATAATAGTGCGAACTAAAGACAACTATGTAATTTCTTAGTGATTAAATGGTTACCTGCATATTTTTAAGATAAAATTTATAAAAAACACTAAAAAGTAATGTTTCAAGGAAAATAACGAACGACGAACAAACGCAACAAAATTCAATTATGTACGAGTAACTTAATTTGTATGAAATATAACGATAGTACCAACCTTACTTATAGATTTTGTTGAGTCACAACTGTAGGTACTGGTCGCTATGTCGATACCCGTCTCACAGTCACTCTGCTTTCTGTAACAAAAACATTTCAATAATTAATTTAAATATAAATAATACGGCTTACTCAAACTGTTGTCTTTAATTAATAAATTTTTTTAAACGCTGCACAACATTAGTAGTTTCTTCTGTGTGTGTGCCTTTACAAAGATACAAGTTCACATACACATGACACCCAGACAAACAACAATTTATGAATCACATGAAGAATTGCTCCGTGCGGGAATCGAACCCGCTACACGCTGTGCGGCAGACAGTTGCCCAGCCACTGCGTCAACCGTGCAATCGTTGTGAAAAAGCTCAACTGGTTTCTAGTTTCACCGGGTGTATGGTATCTTTACCATCAATAATATCTTTACCTAAAATCAAACTTTACAATTACAATTCCAATCAATACACTATCATTGGTATTAAAACCACTACGTACATTCATTAACACAGATTCAACATATAAAGGTAAACACAACTATTATGTTTTCCTTAAAATATAGTTCAAGGTCGCCAAGTCATTTACAATACTCTGAAACCTTGTGACTCCTTCATTATGATAAGGAGTTATTGTAGTGAGAAGATTGCAAATATTTGCATAGGTACAGATATTACATTGTTGCTAGTTTGCAGAAGCCTTATAGTGCAGAGTAGAATAAATAACTGTCATCACTGCTAATCTTCATAAGAGCCGACAAACCATGGAATAGAAAAAAAAAACTAGAGGAAATGTCAACCAAAAAAATTACTTTCGCCAATGTCTAATTTATTTTGATTGTTCAAATTCACTAAACCTGTATAGAGTTTATGTGAAAAACCCGATCCTTTTTTTAAGGGGTAAAAATCATCCAATGACTTATTCCGCCTTGGGCGAGGCGAGAGGTAGTGTCAGATTCTTACTGACTAAAAACCACCCCGTTCCTACTTCTGCCGTTCCAGCCAGATCCCCGGTAAACCCGCTAGGTAGTCCGCAGCTCCGGATCGGTTACGATAGGTTATCAAAATGTCGGCTTTTTACGGTCGGTCTTTAAAAACAAACGATTAATTAGGAAATTAACCCATTTAAGCTTTATTTTTTATAGTCATTTAATTAGGTAGGTATGTTATCAACATTGACATTCGCATAAACATACTTTTCTATTGCTAAGAGCTTATTATTAAACCCTATTTTTATTTTTCCTCATAACACTTCTAAGTATTAATTAAAATAAAATGTTTTGAATAAACAAACATAATATTATGTAAATTCTTTGAAACAATGACTGTTTTATTATATTATTATGTTTATTTATATATTTCCTATTAATAATTATAAATAACCCATTTTTATTAAGATTCCAACGAAATGTTGCTATCGAAATGCGGCAAGTTGTTTTATTTTAGGGAATTTATAAACAAAAATTATTATCGCGTAATTAATTTCTAGTAAAATTATCAAAATTTGTAAACATATATCTTTATCTGTGGGTAAACCTAAGATGATGACCTCCCGAAGTGTAAAATTCACTGAATGATTAATCATTCATTTGTTATCTCACGTAAATTCCGTGATCTGAACAATAATGATACGCATTTGTCGGAAGTATTGTTTAAAAAAAACCAAGTTCAATTCTTGTGTCAGAAAATGTATTTTTGCGCAATTATCCATTTTACAGAAACGTCTTTTGGCTGAGTTTAGTAAGTTTTAGTTTAAACCCCGCGCGATTTCACCAGCTGCTCGGCTCCTATTAGTCATAGCGTGCTGATTTTATAGCCTATACTCTCCCTTGATAAATGCACTATCCAACACAAAAATAATTATTCAAATCGGACTAGTAGTTTCGGAGATTAGCGCATTCCAACAAACTCTTCACTTTTATACATAGTATATTATTAGAAAATTAGCATAGAGTATAGATATGAGTCCCATATAATAATACAATTACACCAGGCAGAATTCATAACCTCATACCATTAAAACTGCCTAATAATATTTTTTCCGACCCGAAAAAGGACCTGAAGACCTCTTGACAATAAAACACTCAATTTGAGGCAGACCAGTGATAATACAATTACTTTTAAAACTTAAATACTTACTTAAAATACTCCTTGCAGCATTGTGCCTTCGCCAGAAGACACATGGATCCAAAGGCGGATGGGATCTCAGGTGGAACGGTCAGGGTGCCCTGACAGTCACTGAGGGTGTGATTCGAAGCGTACACTGCACCCTCGTTGCAGCATATCTGGATGGTCTCCGCCATATCATCGCCAAGGTATCCTGGAATGCAAAAAAGGAAGACATAAATAAACACTAATGAAGGAGTCAAAATAAGTATATTCTTAAAGTGGCTGGCAGTGGTTGGATACGAAAGTCATAAGATTGAACACAGTAGTGTATTATGTGCGGATCTACGGACGGCGAGCAAGGGTAGCTCGTCGCCCGACCAGAACCAGACCTCAAAGAGCAATCAGACCACAACAGATGGGGCCCAGTACGGCTGATGCCTGATCCGGAGCTGCGGACTGCCTAGCGGGTTTACCGGAGTTCTGGCTCGAAAAGGCAGGAGTAGGAACGGGGTGGTTTTTAGTCAGTAAGAGTCTAACACTCCCTCTCGCCTCGCCCAAGGCGGGAGAAGTCATTGGATGATTTTTCCCAAAAGTAGTGTATCATTTAATATGCCTATGTCCAGCAGGGAACGGCAAAAGTCTGATGATGATGAAAATGTCTAATATATTCATTGAACATGGACTCGCCATCTATTATCAATCAGATCTTCCATCTTCGTCTGGTCTTTCAAAGGTCCGATCGCATTTAGGTGACGTCGCCAGCGAGGTGCAAGCTTGCAGTCGTCGAACGGGGAGGAAAGTAGAAGCTTATTATCTTTTTTGATTACGAATACGATGCGACGTTGTTTCACTTGCGCTTGTCGGGCGGCTCGCTGTCGGTGAACAGGAAGCACGCAGCCCGCGCGCTGCAAGTGCTCTGGCGCCTCATCTACCACCACACGCTGTCAGTTTTTTGTATTGACATTATAAAATATATCAAACGACATACGATTTTAAAGTTCAAATTTAAATGCCAAGTTAATTGCTAGGTTAGACCGGTGCGTGCTATGTCCATATTCATATAATGCAATAAAACCTTTAAACTAGTGGGTGCAGTCTGTAGTGTCATCCATATTTGCTACAAACATCAATGACCGTAGTACCAACACAATTTGTAACACTTTACCCAACACGGGATACCAACCCACGTCCCAAGAATTATAACTAAGTTCACCAAAGAGGTAATATTTTCTAAAAGGCAATGATTTATTATAAAGATTTAAAAATAGAACCACAATAAGCGACCTCGTAACAGTTTTGCGATGCCCACGCGCATAAACGTTGTAAATTATAAAATACATCAATTTATAATAATAATTACACATGACATTTTGTTTGTTTGTTTGCTCTCTCGCGATAATATGCCGTATAAGTTATATTAATATATAACCAGTGTTTTGATTCCTGATACAAATGACCAAATAGCAATTGGGGTTCCATTGTCTCTACCTACCCCCATGGGAGACAGGTGTGAGACAGGTTATTTATATACATATATATGTACAAATGACCAAACTTTTAGTTACTTAACATACTGGCAAAAAAGGTATTGTTTACCCAGTTGAAAAATTTACTGGGCGACTGGTAGCTGTACTACATAATATATTGGGTTCTATTCTCGTAAGAAACAATTTAGGTAATCCACAAATTATTCCGGATGATGTGTCAAGAACAGACATACTAAATAGACCAGACAATAACTTAGAACTACAAAAGTAGCAAGCAATTAGCATAATTACAGTGTTACATTTTAAGATGTTACTTCACCGTTTTTGTTAAAAAGAAGAAAAAAAGATATCTTATGTCGTAAGTGCGTTTACAAACATACACGTTCACATACAGACCCGAAACAACAATTTATAGATCACCACGAAGAGTTGTTCCGTGCAGAAATCGAACCCGCTACACGTTGCGCGGCAGCCGGTCACCCAGCCACCGCGCCAACCGTGCAGTCAAAACTTACTTCACCACACAATAACTCAATATTTTCCCAAAACTGTGCCATAATCTTCGAGATTTATTACGTTTTAGATAAAGTCTTGCACGCATGCGTGTACGCATAACTTAACGTTTTACTATGAATATAACCTTAATCATTTTGACATAATTTTGTTGTGAGTACCCGGTTCGATTTCAGTATAAAGTTAATATTTGTTTGACCTACAGGTTTTGAGAGATACCGTGGCTTTTTAACGAAATATTCATCTCTGAAGGGATAAAATCCTTTTAGTTTTTTTATTGTATAAACCGGTAAACGAGCAGACAGAGCGGTAAGAAATCGCCCGCTCGCGTTGCTAGCCTTTTGGGGGTTAAGAAACTAAAGGTTATTGGGGAATCAGAGATTAGGAAGGGGGGTAATTTGGACCTCCCGGGTAAACTAAACGAAACTCACACAATGCAACCGTTGTTTCACGTGAGTTTTCGGTGAGGCCGGTCAAGCCGGCCCATTCGTGCCGAAGCATGGTTCTCTCTCACTTAATTAGGTAACATCTCAATAAAGCTTAGCACTTGCAAACACTTATGCAACGAGGTATGAAAATCCAATTACCATTAGGTCCATTTAAGATCCTGAAACTCAAGTAGTAAACTGGCCATTAATAGGTCGCCTGAATTACACAAATAACCGCAGGTTACTGACCATCGGTTAAACTGCTGAAATTGATCATTTCCTTCTCTTACTGTGAACGGTACTTAGGGTTAACCTGGTTTGGTGGGAGTTGCGGTTTCTATTGGTTTTTTTAGAAATTGTTTTACGTAGTCAACTGGTTTCAGGGCCTCTCTTTAAGCGACTACTGAGCAAAATGTGACTTGTGAAAAATTTTATAACATATTTAATTCAATTAATTTGATATGGTACTCGTATACTTGGGGAAAGTGGGGTAAATGCGAACGCAGGGTAAACCCGAACCCAATAGTTTTAATATGTTAGAAAGATATAGCCGTATATCACTCGCCGGTAACTCAGAGATCAAGCCACCACCAGTGCCAGTCAACGACACGGGAGACGCGGATGCACGTACTTTTCAAGGTATGTCAATTTTAATATTTTCAATGTTTTCGATGTAATTTTTTGATAAATTGAACTTGGTGTAGCTTTATTTCTATTGAGAATAGTTATTTAACCTTTACATAGTGGGAAACTTACATACTAAACCATTCAAATGGCAGTGACGCATTTGGTAAAAGTTTTATAACTTAAAATATTTTTTCCATTTTATTTTTTTCGACCCGGTGGGGTAAAGGCGAACGCTTCATGTCGGGTAATCTCGAACGTTCGGCATTACTCCTCTCTCCTTTTTTTGTTAGTTCCCTGTTCATATTTTTTTTCCAACTAGCCACTGGCAAATAGGGTATAGTGTTTTCCAATCTATGTTGATTTCTTTGTCTTGCACTAAATTATATTGTCGGGTGATTTTGATAATGCTAAACATCAAATAAATTGTTTCAGATGCCCCGTAATTATAAAAGAAAAACTGAAACTAAATACAGTTTAGAGGATCTCAAAAAGGCTATAGTCGATGTTCAAACCAAGAAACTCAGCATTGGCAGAGCAGCAAATACTTGTGTTCCAAAAATTACAATTTACCTTAGTAATGTTAGTACGTGATTACCCCACTTGGTGTTCGGCTTTACCCGACATCAGTTGGGTAAAACCGAACACTAAGGGTTTTGTTTTTCGGTCATTTTGTTATATTTTATTTAAAAAAATAATGATGTTGATTAGTAATACGTTAGCTAGATAAGTAAAGTTTATAATTGAATAATTAAAGAAACTCTGTGATTTGATTCCACTGTTTTATTTATATTTTCCCTTAGGTGTTCGTGTTTCCCCCACTTAGCCCTAATTGGTTGAGAAAGGCGCTCAACTCATTTCATGGACAGGTAACGTCGGCTGTTGATTATGATTGTGGACCCCTGTCGTGACTTGAAACTACTTGAACATCTTTCTCAAATCAATAACATGTAAATTGTCTTAATAGTTTTGTGTGTTTCGCACACAGTAGTCATTACTTATTTATGTATGTAGTGACTACACGTTTGGCGTCTGCTGCTGCCATCCACCGTGTAGTGGGTTCGATTCCCTTAACAACAACAAAAATCAAAATATTACTTCTTCACTTTGCACTTCTATATTCTCAAAAAGATTTTCCCACTTCAAAAATGCACCCAGTCATACAAACATGTCTTGTGAACAACCAGTTATTTCTGTTAAAAATAAACAAATAACTGGCGATAAACAATTTGTTCCATACGTCGGTTTTAAGTGGGTCACCGGCCTTACACCATATGTTAAGTAGGAGCAAAATACGGTCAAGTGCGAGACGAGTAAATAAAACAGTGAGTGCATTTATTTGGGTCATCAGTTTTCGTATCTTTGGTTCGAATCTCTGTGGAACCATTTTGGGCCCTACCCAAGTTGAGTCATTAGGTTCAATCGTTAGTGCTTGGAAACATAATAAATATATATGGGTATTATATCTATGGGTATTTTTTATCGATATTGATAAGCTATATTACATGGTCCACATATCAACAAAATTCTTTTTTTTTATTATTTATTTACAGAGCGAATGACTTCTTTTTTATTATTCCTTTTTTATAATTCCATACAATTCTACGTAAGTAGATTGCCGCACACAAGTAGATTGGGAGTGTGAACTAATTAGGTATTTAATGTTATTGATTTTTGGATCTGTAGTGCGGGTTCGAAAGCTACCAAGGGTAAGAAGGAAAGTAACGTTTTCTAAGTTATATCTAATTTCTAAGATATCTTATACACAAACGGTGAAGAACAACATCGTTAGGAAACCTGGAAGTTTGGAATCGTCAACTCGCATTGAGAAAGCGCAGTAATTAAAGCTGTGTGAGAGTAAGCCTTTGATCAACAGTGGCCACTTACAGGCTGCTGATGTATAATGTATAATGAGAGAGGATTTAAATTTATAAAACTCACTAACGACCCATAAAGAAACCACATTTAATAAGAATCTATTAGTTTTTGTTCTTCATTACACACTAACTACCATCTACACTCATCGTAAGCAACAAGAAACTAAGCTTCTATGTCAAAGTCAAAGTCAAAATCATTTATTTCAAATAGACCTGGAAGGCACTTTTTAACGTCAAAGCAAATATAATAATATTAATAACGTCTGTCTGTCGGTCAGTCCTCTAGAGAAGCTAGTTGCTCGTTCCAAAGTTTAGATTCCTATGCAGAAGAACAAGATATGTTATTTATAGTTAAAACAGTAATAACTTCATGTAAAATACTGACATACTACAGCAACTGAACCCAGTATTGACCCAACCTACTTGGAAGTAGACAGGAGAAAGTTACCGATGAATTAACACTGCACTAGTTTCCCCCTAATTCACACTGTTTTTGCTAATTTCTAGACTGTGGAGGCTAGTCATGGTAAGGCCAAAAGTGAATGATGAGCTAGTTTTCTTTATTACTGTGTATAAATTGAGATAGGTATACATATACTTTTTATGGTGTAAGCCGGTAAACGAGCTGACGGATTACCTGATGGTAAGCAATCGCCACCGCCCATGGACACACGAAACACCAGAAGCGTTACAAGTGCGTTGCCGGTCTTTTGGGGTTTAGGAATTTAAGGGTTGTTGGGGAATCGGGGATTGGGAATAATTGGGCCTCCGGTAACCTCACTTACACAACGAAACACAACGCAAGCGTTGTTTCACGTCGGGTTTTGATGAGGCCGTGGTATCACTACGGTTGAGCCGGCCCATTCGTGCCGAAGCATGGCTCTCCAACCCTTATATGTAATTATTATTCTTTTCTGTGGTGAGAGAAGAAGAGATTACGCGCTTTAACCTAGAAGTTAGGAATGGACTTTCAAACCGCGCAAAGGTTAATAAAGTTTAAACAAATTTAAACATAGCGTTCTCTAATCCAAAAATACCCGATGAGGCAAGTTATCTCAACTGTACCAAAGACGACAATATTACAAGAGCTTTAATTCAACATAATATAATTACTCAATCGACAAGCATGAATGAATAGAATCATCAATGCAGATGAAGCCACAGAAGTATATCCGACTCAAATTACAATATTGGACATTCCATAGATGCTACAAGTAACATGATACAGTAATGTTATACAGTAGCGGCTAGTTTTTTGATGCAACGCCATGATACTCTCACAGAACTCTCTCTGTATGGTCTATGGTGGTATAGGCAGACAGATAGATGTATGTTGTACATTGATACAGTATTAAATTGTATATACAGCGCTGTTTTATAGGTTTTACTATGAAAAAAGAAGAAATTAAATTAACTATTTCTTCGACGCTGTAAGTTAGTTTTTATTTATTTTCCTTTTTTTATGTTTGTTATACACAATAATATATACATATAGTTTTAATTTTTAAGTTGTAAATATTTTAGTCTTAGTTTTATTTATTTTTTATTTAATCTATGTATGTTCATGTTATGTCTATTCTAGTGTGTAAATATAATTTCCGCTTATTAAAAAAATAATAAAATAAAGTACTTATAATAAAATACTTTATTTGTTCCTGCTACCTTTTAAGACATTTCCAAAGAATTTATATGCAGTTTAAATAAAATAAATAACTTTAAATACTGTCTAGACTTCTAGACTAATACATAAAAATCGAACAATATTTGCAATATTGAAATAACTGCATTTTTACTGCATGCATGCAATTTTATTGCTCAGAATAGCATTAGGAACAAGGATGAGCTAAACTTTAATCAACTATGTAAATAGAACTAATTACTTAATCTCTGCGAGATGTCTATTAAAATGCAATGCTTTTAATCTCCGAAGGGGATACAATATACCTACACCCACTTTTCACAATTTATATTATAAGTCCCATGTAATAGGTGGTGAGCCTTTTATCATATACCGGACACATTTCCAGACTCCGTGCTACTACTGAGAAATTTTCGAAAAACCGAAAAAAGCCCAATATTACTTTGCCCGACGATTTTAACCTCCGTTAGGGTTGTCAGAGGTACACATATCACGCATACAGCAAACTCCCGTAGATAGCGAAGGTATTCGCTCGTTCAAAAGTATTTATAGAAAAACGAGTAAAAAGCCTTCATTCTCAACATTATTGAATGATTTAATTCACACACTTTTTTGTAAAACCACAAGTGTCACCTAATTGACACCTATATGTTATCAGCACTCTGGGGTATGGAAGTATATCCGTGTCCCATTGCCTTACTAATTAGATAGATTTAGTAATCAGATGTTTTTTTTTATAATATGACATAATATCACACGTTTTTATTCTTGAAGGTGTGTCTGAACTGTCGTTTTTTTTTAATATCTAGTATTTTCTTCGCTTGTTTAATCTAATTATTATTATTTAGATGCAAATAATTATTATAACTGGGTTTAAAAAAGTTACAGTGATACCACGGCCTCACAGAAAACCGACGTGAAAAAACGCTTGTGTTGTGTTTCGTTGTGTGAATGAGTTAGTTTCCCAGCTTATACCATAAAAAGATAAAACTTTACCTAAATGTTATTGTCATAAATTTTCAAACTCCTTAAAAAAATCATATCCAATACTAATTTGTAACTAAAATACCATTCAGGTAGTAAAATATAGTCAATTTCCCTATTATCATCTCTTTTTTCAATTTTGAACTCCATTCTTCCCATTTTTGTAATTAAAAAATCCCAATACAACACCTAACCCTTACCAGAAACGCACTCAAAGAACTCACAACATCCAAATAAAAAACAACACCCCAACACACATTTAAAACAGATCATACATCAAAATGTAGCGAACCCATTATAAAGCCGATCCAAACTCATAACGTAAGCAATCAGCCAATCGGCCAATCGACACATCATCCCATCACAGCCGATCCCATCGACTCCTACTTCAACCACTTCGAGGTAACGGCTTTTAAATACTCAATACAACTTTTATTTTTATTTTATCGATGTAACCAGTTAACTGGGAGAAATTATGATGTTATTCTTAAACGGATTGCGTAAAAGGAAGTTTTTAATTTTGATTTGTTTATCGGTTTTATCGGTTGCAACATTGTTATATTTTTAAAAGTTTAAGCTTTTGAGCTTTTTTTAAAGACTGCTGCTGACTGCCTCGTTGGTCGAGTGGTCACAAGGGCGACTGCTGGACAATGGGCCTCGAGTTCGATTCCCGGGTTGGTTAAAGTATGACGGGACTTATTTCGGTTTTTCGAAAATTTCTCAGTAGTAGCACGGAGTCTGGAATTGTGAAAAACCAATTTACGCAAATAATCAAATAGCTGCGGAATGCCTAGCGGGCTAAATAGGAACGGGGTGGTTTTTAGTCAGTAAGAGTTTAACACTCCCTCTCGCCTCACCCAAGGTGGGAAAAGTTAGTGAATGATTTGGCCCCTTCAAAAAACAAACTTGTAGAAGTCGTTGATTATAAAGACAAAATATCATGAAGAATCCATATATTGCATATAACCAATTCTGCTTGGTGTATTTTAATAGGCTTTAGGTACCTCCTTTTATTCAGCACTCAACAATAAGCAACGAGCAACTTAAACTGCATCGCAAGATTGATTTATTACAGTGCCTCATAGTCATACAATCACATTCCATAAATTACAACCATTAGATCATAACAGCTTTTAAATTCAATGCTTGCATGTCATACAGAATCACTTAATTAAATGACGAATGGATCTTTAACAAGGTTAGCAGACATCGTTTTTAAATTTGAGTAGTCCTGTCTACCCCTTTGCTGCAGTCCAATTATGATGGTATGTAATTATATACCTACTCGGAGCTGCGGACTGCCTACCACGACCGGGGCTCCGGCTCGAAAAACAGGAATAGGAACGGGGTGGTTTTTAGTCAGTAAAAGTCTGACACTCCCGAAGTTTTGGATGATTATCGCCCCTCAAAAAAAAAAAAAAAAGGAATATCTCGCAACTTCTGGCTCTTCTTAATAAACTTTCTGTCAGTAAGCTTAGCTTCTAGGGATAGATAAATATTGGATGATAGATAAATATTGCATGCCCAATCCGGAGCTGCGGACATCGTAACAGGTTACTGGAGCTCCGGCTCAAAGCAGGAGAAGGAACGGGGTGGTATTTAGTCAATAAGAGTCACACACTCCCTCCCTCCTCGCCCAAGGCGGAAGAAGTGATTGGATGATTTTCCTCTTCAAAAAAAGGATAGATATTCGACCTAATATCGCGGTTGGATTTCAAAGTTTATTTAATTTTAAAGTTTCTGATGTATCAGAAAGCGCTTTTGATTGGTCTCTGTCAAATGTGTACTCCCTTCGTCGTGTGACAGCCTTAGATAGAGCTGAGTAGTTCACACGACTTTTAACGTGCCTTTCCTTAGAAGGTATGATATTTATAAGATAACTTACATTAAGATAAGGACTATTTAATGAATTGCAATAGGATTCCCAAGGATCTGATTACGAAAGCTCAATGAGATTCGTACACATGGTCTTCATTAAACTGTAGTAAGCAGCATTCCTAATTTTAGCACAAGTGACTAAGTAATTGCTTATGCATCTTATAAAGGCCCCTTCTTTATTCATGATATTCTTCATGTGTGTTGACAATTGTGATTATTAAGTTAAAGTTAATAGATTCAAGTATCTAAAAGTTTTCGAGAAAATATTTGTAAGAGCATTGCCAAGATATCTTTTGTTCGTCAGTAATGCATTAAAAGTTTAATTCAAAAATAAACGATACTAAAATTGTGCCTTAACGATGATTCTATAAATAAAAATATTTTTTAATTAATTCTACAGTTTAATTTTAAAACCTAGAATACGAATTAACAAGGAACTCCTTAAAACAGCCTTCTACAAGCAGCCCACTCGAAACCCACACACGAAAAAAAAAAATAAGCAAGATTCAAATCAAAATTTCAGATTATTTTATGAACTTACCATATACATCTGGACACAAGGTCACACAGACGAACAAACACACAGCAAAACACAACCGCATTATCACTTAATAGTCAACCAAAAAAATTCAAAAAATATTTCACTTTTTTTTCAAAAAAATCACGAAACCATCTCAGTTGATCGGAGCACTTATAAAATTCTTTGGAGAATGATCCATGGATCCTTGTTTTGGACGGCGCGGCGCAGGAGTGCGGTGCGAGCCGTGCGCGTACGCAACGCAATCTATTTCGGTCACGTTCGCACTGCACCGTCTCTGTCTTGACACAGATTTGGTTTTACCGACAGATGCGACGCAAAGGTTTATTGCGGGTACTTAATTTTCTTTTTATTATTGAGCTGTTTTTTATGATTCCAGAAAATCTGTGATTCATTGCAGATTAAGTACCTACAATGTGGAATAATACATTTGAGAGTATTTTTGCTCTATGAAAATAGGTTGCCATTTGATACTGGTAAAGATTAGAAAATAGGAATCTAAATGTATAATGAATCTTTATAATTAATTTAACCCAGATGTACTAACATTCTACACGTTTTATTGCTAGCTTTTTGATAAACACAAGCGTTGTTTCACATCATTTCTGTAAAGCTGTGGTATAACTCCGGTTGAGCCGGCCCATTTATAGATCTGGAGCAAAAAATAATATTATTCTTCCCAAGATTTTTTATTTGTCTGCCATGAGCTTTACCTTCTATCTCTTAAATATATGTGATTTACTTGAATCATTACTATTTCATCACCCAGAAGATAAGCATTGCCATTCAACGTGGCAATGCGGCCAGTCTTCTGGGAACGTTCCCCAGTGACAGTGATGCGGACGAGTACTTTGACGCCTAATGGAAGAAATTGTTATTTTATTTGTACATATTTATTTGTTACTTATTTAACTTTTCATCCCTATATAGTATAAAACAAAGTCGCTTTACAAAGCTGGGGTCTGTGCCTTTGTATGCTTAAATCTCTAAAACTACGCAACGGATTTTGATGCGGTTATATTTAATCAGATAGAGTGATTCACGAGGAAGGTTTATATTTATAATACATGCATAATACCAATGCACCAATGCAAAGCTGGGGCGGGACATTAGTTTCATATTTTTTTTTTCTCAGATCAGGTCTGCCCTTTTAAGACCTGTCCCCACTGTCTGTTCCCCACCTAATCTATGGCCTCTCCCTCCCACAGTGGGCATGCCGGCTGACTAAGCGGAATGTCTCAGGACATTCGAATGTCCTATTTCAGTCTAGAAACAAGTTTGTGAAAACTAGCTCTAGCCTACGAGGTTACGAGGTACTGCGAACACAACGGGATCCCGGTTATGGGGTTCGATTACCGCGCTGTTCGCATTTGCATTTTATCTACGAGGTTCTGATATTAGAGACTGGCTGTCTGGATTTTGAAATGCCTTTTTTGGTATTACATATTACGGTTTCACTCATCTACAACTACTACATGGGACTTATAACACAAATGGTGAAAAGTTGTATAGTGGCATTACGTGCCGTAATTTCCACCTCTGTCTACCCTTTAGGGGATAAACTGTGACCTTGCACTATTACGATTTAATAATAATTCGTATTTTGAAAATAAACTGATTGACACAAGTGGGGTAAAATGTTAACTGGATTTTAAATCTTCTTCTGGATCTTGCTTTCTTTACGATCTCCCGTCGCCCTTTGAAATTATTTTAGTTTAAGTCAAAGTCAAAATTAAGTAATCCTGATTCTAGCATTACGCTTACTACTTCATCATTATTATCATTTTATCAACCACAAGAAGTCCACTGCTGAACATAGGTTTTAGTTTAATTACGTTGGTAGTTAATTATGAGAAAAAACAATTTCCCAATGCTTTGCAATCACCTCTAACTGTTTTTAACTTCAAGGCGATCAAATAAAGACCCACCATCCATATTTCGAGAGCACCAACTATTTGACCGACGAAATTACTTAACTTAACCAAACATTACCAAACAGCACATTAACAGATTTAACAGAAAAATTGCGTCAAAACACATAATACGTATTTGCCCGACACAAACAAAGTGTTAGATTACAATAGTATGAACAGTTTCAGTGTCGTGGTTAAAGATAACTAATTGTTTGGTTAGAGATGGTTTGGCGGTTATCGTGTAGTTAAGAGGTTTAGGGTTCTTTGGGAATGCGGTGAAACCTTTTTCGTAAAATAGGTTTTGGTAGCTAGCTTGTTTTTTGTGGTATAAGCCAGTAAAAGCAGACGGATCACCTGATGGTAATCGCCGCTGCCCTTAGACACCCAAAACACCATAGGGGTAACAAGTGCTTTGCCATTATTTTGGGATAATTTTAATTATTGAGTATTTTGGGATTCAGGAGATTGGAGAGAGGGGGATAATTGGGCCTCCAATAACCGCACTCACACATTCTTTTCATCACACTTCACTTATCTCATAAATCTCATAAACACCAACCAAAAACAAAAATGTAAACTCTATCCTAAAAGTTGATTACAATAATATCTATTATAATATAAATTAAACCATAATACAATAAAATACTAACTAAACATATAGCTGTTCATCCCACAGGACCACACGCTCAGTTGCTACACTCAAAAGCCACTCAACCATCCGATCCTAAATAAATAAACAAGATCCAATCTACACACAATATTATAAAGCTGAAGAGTTTTTTTGTTTGTTTGTTTGAACGCGCTAATCTCCAGAACTACTGGTCCGATTTGAATAATTATTTTTGTGTTGGATAGCACATTTTTCGAGGAAGGTTATAGGCTATAAAACATCACGCTATGATCAATAGGAATCAAGCAGAGCGGGTGAAACCGCGTGGAAGTAGTTAGTCAAAAATAAACATCAACCATAAAGTTTACAGTGCTAGTAGGTCAAAAAAAACAATAAAAAAATAATAAGGGTCGATTTTTTTTTAAAACCGGCAAAGGAATCTTGTTCTTCAGGTTTGAGTTGCCATATGTAGAGGTAACAGGTTCAAAAATGTTACTCGAGACGGGGTTGCCAAAATTGGAACATCTGTGTAGCGCGTTTTTTTTTTAATAACTTGATATACGGTAATGAGCTGGTTTCGAGTTTTTGATTACTTTGTTTAAACGTGATACGTTTGTTTCGGGGCTTATTAATTGTGATGATAGGTTGAAGTACAAATAATTAAGTAACTATTATTTATTTATTTCTTATACTTGTTTGTTACATTTTTAAATATTAAATTAAAAAAAAAACATTTAAAAATATAAGTAACTTATTATTGAAAGAGTGACAATGGAGTTTCTTGCCCGTTCTTCTGTATTCGAAGCTACGCAAGTGTGGGAGAGCCATGCTCCGGCACGAATGGGCCGGCTCGACCGGAGTAATACCACAGCCTCACCGAAAACCGACGCGAAACAACGCTTGCGTTGTATAAATGAGGTTAACCAATTTTGTAAATTCCCTATTCCCAAACAACCTTTAAATTCCTAACCCCCAAAAAGCCAACAGCGCACTTGTAACGCCTCTGGTGTTTAATCTTTCTTAAAAAAAAAACGTTGCCCCACACTAGGATTTTCTCCAGTGTCGTGGGTGCGTTTACAAACATACAAGTTCACATACATACGTTTCCACCAGGTTTACCATCAAGTCAACCGTATGCTCGTTTACAGATTTGTCTCACAAAAAAAAACGGTTTAGAATGAGCACCAGGCTCGAAGTTTGAAACTGTGTCCGGTATATGGCAATAGGTTTGCCCCCTATTACATCGTACTAATGAAATGAAATAGTAAAATTAGTGATATGTTGCATATTTATCTACGTTAAAGTTATGCTGTGTATAAATAAGGAAGAAAGTATTGATGTAAATAAAGTTGTGTATAAGAAAATAATCCACGGCCCAAGCATTAAATAAATAAAATTCTTATACAGAACCCACTAACCAAATACTAACGCTTGACCAAACATTTGTTTGTACATCTTTCCAAGCATTTCTCAGAAACTTGACACACAATACACTCTGTTTAGATCATTCGAGTGACCGCCAGTGACCGTATCGGTAGCGAGTTCGATTACCAGTTCGTGTTGACATACACATATACATATCAGGTATTTTTTGAATAAACACATGAGTACTTACTCTTCTTCTACAAGTCAATATAAGGGATTGACATTAAACTTATGTCAATCTGGCTTTTTATTGTGGGAGGAAAATTATCCAATGACTTCTCCCAACTTTGAGGAGGCCTGAGGAAGTATCAGACTCTTACTGACTAAAAACCACCCTGTTCCTACTACTACGTTGTTGTGGCTGCGTTTGGGTATTATCATATTCAATGGTATACTTAACACTGATGGAAACGGGAGTCCGTTTCCACCAGTGTTAAGTGTAAGCTAAGGAAAGATGCGTACTATGGATGGCTTCCCTACTATCGATACATCGCATACTCGAGCTGAGAATCTTACTCGCACAGTTACTTTGCGGCGGCGAATCTTGATAGCTCTCACCTTACTCGCACAGCTTCATAACTTATTATTGTTGCAAACCCTCACATAGTTTCACAGCTTAGCTATAACATCTTTGTAGCATAGCTACATAGCACATCTCTATGGGAAATCTTATGTCACACAATTATACACGTTGTCTTTAATAACTTCCTTGAATCTTTACAATCTCGAGGAAGACATCTCACTCGCATAGGTGAAAGTGTTATGCAGATTGCGATAACAATTGCTAAGATAAATCTATGCTTTTCTTGCCTGATTGCATCATATACATACAACAAGTTTTTATAACTACTATTGTTATGAAAATTGGTTGAGAATTTGTAGGTAGTACTTCTATTAAGCTTGCTTTTCTTTTTTTAAAGGTGGAAAATCATTCAAAGACTTCTCCCACCTTGGGCAAAGCGAGAGGGAGTGTCAAACTCTGACTGACTAAAAACCACCCCGTTCCTACTCCTGCTTATTATATTTACTTTACGCACGGAGAAGGTTCGGGCATAATAACCACGCTTGCTCAATGCGGGTTGACGATATCAAACTTATAATTAGAAATTATTAACCTAGATTTCCTCGCGATGTTTTCCTTCACCATCAATGGTTTCTAAAATAATCTTAGAAAGTACATGTAAGTCTTAAGAAGTCACATAGGTACTGACCCAGTTTTAAACCTTTAGGCCTCCACGACATTGGACTTCATCCAATGACTTCTCTCGCCTTGGGCGAGGCGAGAGGGAGTGTCAGATTTTACTGACTAAAAACTGCCCCGTTCCTACTCCTGCTTTTCAAGCCGGAGCCGCGGTAAACCCGCTATGTAGTCCGCAGCTCCGACGACATTGGACTTAGATTAATTTATTTGGACATGACGTCCATGTTTTCAGACTGGTCTGGAGTAGAGACCACGCCTAAACGTCAAGTATAGTACCCTAACCAAATAAGGCCTATGCCCCAATAAAGCCTATTTTGAAAATTTCCCTCTTCCCGATGTCAAATGGTCGCCAAAGTTTGTAGAAGTGTGCATGCACATTACTTTACTAATTTGAGCACAGCAAGCAACCCGTGCCGCGATTATGTTGGAACCTACAGACGAAAACAATCACGACGTGGAGCGCACTTTAGTTTTTATAAAATTCGAGTAGCGTAAACTGTTAGTATTTTTATATTTATCAGTATACGACGTGCCGTGTTTTGTCTGTATGACAATTATACATTTAGCCATCTCCTCACATTAGTGAAATAGCTATAATATCGGTGTATTTCATATAATCGTTGTTTTGTTTACCTATGTGCCATGCCCTAATAAAGCCTACAAAAAAAACGTGTAGGCCTTATTACGGCATAGTTGTTTTTCAGTAATTTCAAAGAAAACGGATCACCAGCTTCTGTCAAAAAGAAAGCCAATGGATTTTGCAAAAGATGGAAAACGCTGTTAAAATGGTAGAAAGGGGTAAACAGGGTGAATAGATACAGAAAAGGGGTGAATGGATATCGGGAAATTCTTCATAGTATCTATTCACCCTTCGAATTTTATACACCCTGTTTTACCCGGTAGGCTGCTGCAGCCAGATATAACATCCAAAGAAGTACGCATCATCTAAAGAGTGGTTTCCACTACACGAAAGCTAGGTCGGTCGCTAAATTGGCTACAGAACAAGAAGTTATTCTCATTCGTTTGACTGATGCTGGGGTGCCGATGACTTCAAAGATGTTACTTGGGTATTACATGATGAGAAACTCGTTTAGCCTGATGTATAATGACAAAAATTAATTAATAAGATCTCATTACATTTATTATAAGCATTGACAAAGTTTTGTTATAATTAAGAAGTTGAATACTTACTAGTTTTTATTGAGGCCTTATTAAGACATAGGGTTCCCAATAAGGCCAAAGTGACACTTTAGTTATTTGTTTTTATAAAATTGTAAATTTTGTTTTTAAAGCCATTTTGATTCCATTATTACAAAGTTTAATAAATAAATATAAGATTTTGAAATTATCAGCCCATTGTCATTTTAAACCTACGAGCTAGGCGGTAATAAAAATAAGGTAGGCCTTATTTGGTTAGGTTACCTTATATGTAACATAAAATAAGAAACAAAAGCCCCAGACACATATTCCCAGGCACAAATACACAATGTCAAACGAATGAATATTTTAAAACAAAGTTTTATTTCTGAGCCGAAGGCCAGTGCCTACATGAACAGAATTAATGTCGGTTAAGATAACACAATTTATTTATACTCCTGTTACTACTGCTAACAGGACTGAATAAGGAAATTGTTACTTTTTTATTGACATAACATCACGCGTTGTAATCCCGGAAGAAGTAAGTAGATGTGTTGTTATTGTGCTTCTTCTAATAGGTGGTTAACTGAGCTAGTCTGGTGGCCTACTCTAATTCAACGAACGAACGAAAAATCTTCGCAGATTGCATACTACAATTCTATTTATTGCGAACTTTCGTGAACAAAAATGAAGGAATGAAATGAAGATAAATAAATAGGTTTTGATATGAAATTAAAAATAAAACGTTATTTCAAGTAATTCTATTAGTAAATCAATAAAACCTACGGCCGAAGATTAAACGAAACTTCGGATTCGAGAACCGGAGTAGACCCCTGATTTGGAAATCTTTGGACAGATTTTTTCGATCGAATCTAATTCACCAAAGAAACCGTCAGCTATTATATTTATGCTTGTCAGAAGCAAACCCAACTAATCTATCTAGACTTATCATCATCACCTTATGGTGATGATGATTACTTATGATATCATCATAAGTAATGATGATAAGCCCATAAAAAATCCTTAATTTTTTCCTATTTTGGGCTTTTAGTATCCAATTTTGACCCGCCACCTCTTTGATGTCATATTTCCATCTCATCTAGAGTGTCTCTTTGTATCATTGAAATAACCACCAACCTTTTTACTACATGCACATGAATATAAATACGACACATACCCCAAAATAATATGTTGACAATAATATGTTGTTACTTTTCTCATAATAGACATACAGTTTATGTAGGTAAAATATATCAATCCAAACAGAATTAATTTATTTAAGCAAAAATAAAATACTTTCGATTTCATCTTGACAACGACATCTTAATATGGTACGCTCAAGGATTTCGCGTCATGTTGCCAAAAGTATGGACAGCGGATGAATGATAATTTTGTAAGAGACCAGCTATGCGTGACTGTTGAGCTTATGGCCTTGGGGTGCTTTTCCACCAGAGATGTGCTACGTTGCTGTGGATGCGTTTGGCTTTCACTAATCATATTCATTGGTACACATAGCTTAGCACTGGTGGAAACGGACTCAGCTAAGCTATGTTTTTTTTATATGGAAAGATGCGTGATATATCACGCATCTTTCCATATAATATCGATGCGTGCTTTGGATGGCTTCTCCACTATCGATACATCGCATACTCGAGCTGCGTGCGTGCGAACATCTTCCTCGCAAAGCTATAACACAAATACATAGCTTAGTATCTTAAAAAATATTATTGGGCTTATCAATTTCGATATTATTTAGGTAATATGAAGTCTGAAGCCTATATTTGCATACAGATACATGTTTCCTACACTTGCTTAAATGATAAAAAACCTAAAAGTGAAGTCAAATCCAGAAAATAACTGACAAAACAAATTACGACTATCTCTGCTTACCCCATTATACCAACTTCAAAATTATATAACTAAATGGTCAAGAAAATGTAAACAGCATTACATACTAGGTATCTATTAAGGTTTTAATGAATAATTTTGTTTAGAACTTATGGCACCGACTTCTAACCTATCAGTGGGTGGGTAACCTATCAGTATTTGTAATAGTCATTTCTTGCTTTTTAGTTTTTACGTTTTGTTTGTTTTTAAAGCTTTTTGCGGCCATATTTTGTCATAGATGTCGCGTTCGTCCCGCCATCTCCTTTTGGGCCTGTCGCGACGTATGTGGACGTTGAGCAGGCTCCACAGAGAGGAGTGGAAGGAGGGTAGGGAGGCCTTTGCCTTGCAGTGGGACGGTCATAACTGAAATCTAAATCTAAATCTTGTTTTTAGTTTTTTTAAACTACGAGCTCCATAACAATTCCAACAAAAACAGTTCACACACATCACATTAACCCACATCATTTCATCTGTTTTATCGCCTAACCTAGGTGATAAATAAAACTATTATTTGAGTCTAAGATACCTAGGCCGGCCACGACCCACGCAGTTACATCATAGCCTCACATAAGGAGACGGTCAATTTACAACTAAATGTTAAACCGTACGCTGTAATAGTTATAATGAATTATTCAAACAATAAAACATTAACATAGGCACTCGTAATCATAGGATTTTGTCGACATCTTCTTCAAGTTTACTTATATGTGAGATTGTACATATAATTGAGACATGTACAACTGACATACATAATAATATATCTTGAGTTTTCTCTTGAGGACTGTCTCGTTAGTCGAATGGTCGCAATTGCGTTTGCCTGACAATGGGTCTTGGATTCGCTGGGTTGCGTAAAGTATTACTGGTGATTTTTCAGGTTTTCGAAAATTTCTAAGTAGTAGCACGGAGTTTGAAATTGTGCCCGGTATATGGGCAATAGGCTCACTCCCTATAACATATGGGACTTATAACACAAATGGTCAAAAGTCGGTGTACATTGTACAGTGGCATTCATTCATTCATCTTAGTTAAGAGCTTTGGAAAACAATAAAACAACACATATTTTTTTCTACTCTTTAATGAAATAAATATTTCAACGATTTATACTAGTTACGATACATATACAGTAAGTTTCGAAAACATTACTTTATTTCAAAAATAAAAATTTAATAACAATAAAATTATATTGGATATGCTTTTTCATTAAATGTTCAATGATTATACAATATTCATAAATAATTATACAATTCATGTTATTTTTTACGATAAGTTTATTCATGAATAAATAATGATTATTATAATTTGTTTATAATGACATGTCGGCTCATAGATTACTCTGCTTGGATACAATATGCCCTAAGTACTAGATATTTAATTATATAGTATATGGGCGGTTTATATCAACCTTTTTGCATACATAATGATATTTCAAATAATCTCTAGTTCGTTGGTAAATGAATAATATGTTATATAGTTCTGTTAATAATTTAATTGATATTTAATTCTGATTAAATAGTCTTTGCAATAAACTTTGTAAAGTACATAGTACATCAACTAAATTTATAATTATTATTATATATAATTTTAATTATATTTATATTTTAAAATACTTGGAAGCACATTTATCTTAGACAACGCACGACGCATAATTTTGATAGATATTAGACACTTTAACCAATATTAAATAATGGAATTACAATATTGCGCTGTTTTATGTTTTTGAAGGTAATATCCAAAATTTTTGGGTAATATTTGTTTTCGAATTTGTATAATTTTTTCAGTGTCCAATATCTTACTCAAAATACAATAAATATATTGAAAATCTACAAATAATTTGTGTACGATCTCACTCATTTATACAAAATCGGGCTACGAGTATCTTATTCTCATTAAATATATTAAATTTACCTAATATAATATTAAAATTTCCTTCAAACCACTACATAGGTAAACAGTTTTAGTAAAATTATAGGATTAAATATTTTTTTCTTAGTATATTGTCTTATTCCATAAAATGTATAGATATAGAAAGTTTTTTTAAAAACGGCCTACTTTTCTCTACCACCGTTATAATATTATTATTTTAAAAATTGACAGTATAAATACACATTTATCGATTTGAACACGCTAAGGAGTATAATTGAATAAATTGTATTATATTTTGTGTACAAGAAAGAATATTGAATAATCTCAATAACAAAAACTCTCATAAATTAAACGTGATTCAGAATATTTGCAACAAGTTGGAATCAAATTGACTGAGCTGTATAACAAGTATTGATTGAGCTAAATAGCATATATTGATATTTTTAACTTGTACACAAAAATATTCAAAAGACGTATTCAAGATATATTATTATAAAATCTACAGTATAATATTAGAATCTTTGGCTAGAATAGAATTATTTTTTTAGTTTCTTTGGTCTCAATTGGAACACAGAAGTTTAAACATTCAATGCCTTAGGTAACGATGACTCAACAAAAAATGTAAATAACATTTTAAGTATAATAATAATAAATATAGCTAAATAATAATTATTCAAAAATAATTAAAGCTGAATAACCAAATCGATACACACGCTGTATAATTATGTTTCATTATTCTAATGATATGAATATCAAAAAACAACCGTAAACATTTATACAACATATTTATACTTAAAATTATAAATAGGCCTTTAAATATACATTAGATTAAATGCCATTTAAGAGTTTCAATCTTAAATTTTGAAAAACACCATTTAGATTTTTAAAATGACGCGTCCCGTAGCGTTTTTCTCGTGAACACTTAAAATCTATACTAACACCAAACTAGCAATTAAATCCTTGAAGGATAACAAATACAATTATAAATAATAAAAGATGTATTCTCTACTTACGTATAACTTCAGTAATAAACGTTTAAAAAATAATCTTAAAGATTTACGACCAAAACCCGGTGCTTGATATATTTCATTTTCATTTCGTTGCATTTCAAAAATAAATAATTTTACTTTGGCAATCAATTATTCATAAACTGTGTTTATTGGCAAACAAATTACTAGATTTTAGCCAGCAATAACAAATAAACCTTTGGTATATTAATATTTTAATATAATAACTGTAAAATCTAGACGTCAGCTACATGGAAGACCAATAGATAGTTAACATTTAATTATACCAATACTAAAAGCTTACTTTGCTACTTAATTATAAATAATTATCGTACAACTAAACGTACATGAACATGTCGACGCACGGCAAACGGAAAGTCATCAAATTATTCTAAAAATCTATAAACATAAAGTGCTTAAATATTTCTTTAAATACGGCTATAGTGTTAACGTAATAATTATTTTTGAATTAATAATTCAATAACATGATGCTAAACAATTATAAATTTTATAGCAATTATATTATGTAAATAATTTATTTTGAATTATATAATTTTATTATATGGCACAAATATATTTGGCACATTATAATGTATGTTTTTTATAGATTATAAAATTTGTGCGTGATGTTTTTAGAATTTGTTTCTTTCTCTTTCCCACTATAGAAATCCCGAGGCTAATTTGACATTTTTAATTGTTGATGGATGTTTTTTTTTATTAATCAGACAGAATATTGCTACTTTCCGAATCCCTTTAGTCTGAGATCCTGATCTTAAGTGGGAGGTGATGGTGATGGAGTTAAGCCTTGCTGTGCTTGGCCTGCTCCTCAGCCTGCATCTTGGTCCTCAGAGACGGTACATCCTCCGGAATACGGACGATTTTGTTGAATTTCTGTGAAACAGACAAATATAAATTACTAAAACCATATTGTGTATGAAATATGAATTTGCTTTAAGTGTAAATTTTCCAAAATTTAGCCACCTTTTCCTTTGATTCTCTTATCTATTTTTTCCTCTGTTCTAAACTGTAGGTATATACCTACAGTAGAACCATCCCTTTACACTACATGCATCTATCTTCACTGATAGCTAGACTGAGAGCCTATTATTTATTTCTTGACATTTCAAAAGCGTTTATTTATAGTTTTATTGGTATAAATGATTTGACTTTGACTTTTTTACCTTTTAAAAGAACAATGTACCTAAACTAAAACAAAATAAAAGATCAAGAGAAAGATTTGAAACTCACCTCCTGCCAGGTACCAGGAGTGACGCGCCACAGGTAGACCATGTAGCCAGGGATGCACAGCATCGAGGAGAGGGCGGTGAACCAGCCGAACGCGTGGGACCACCACGGATACTCGTAGTTCATATACTTGATCGGCTTCCATTGCACCAAGTTGAAGATGAAGACGCTCTGGGGATGGAGTATGAGAGTTAAACAAGGAATGTTATGTAGGAACTCTTTTATAGTATAACGTGGTTCTTCATGAAATGTATTAGTCGTCATTGCTATTATAGAAAAAAATTAATCCAGGGTCGGTCTCGTGTGCAAAGTCTACTGCAGCAATAAGAGATACACAATGAGATGATGACGGGGTAAGAAAATTAAAAATCTATTTAATCCATCAGTTATGTAATGAAAGAATATTAGACACTGTGTTTTTTATTTTGTCGTGTCAGATAAAAATACTTAGTTAAAACGAATCAAAGTTTCGGAGTGGGACCAAATACGTCATTTCTATGTATAAAATATAGGAAGAAGTGACGTCCCATGTAAAGGCGGTGAGCCCATTGCCATATACTGGGCAAATTCTAAACTTCGTGCTACTATTGAGAAGAAAAAAAAGCCCAGTAATTCTTCAATCCGAACCGGGAATCAAACTCGAGAACCCCTGTTCGGTAGTCGCAAACGACCACTCGACCAACGAGGCAATCCAGGCAGACGTCACATTTAAAAGATTTTAAGTCCAGTGTCTATCTCGTGTACAAAGTCTACTACAGCAATGGAAATACACCATTTCAGTTAAAACTAAATCTTTACTTATAACAAGTGAAACTGAAAAGGTGTTGTTTAAATTTTACTCTACACTAATAAAGTATTTCAAGACAACTAACTATTCCAATAACCTAATTTAAGACAAATAAAAAAGCAAAAAATTATAACAATACTCACAATGCAGATAGCAGGCGTAAATCCGACCCAGCAGAACTTCCACCAGATGGTAGGGTAATAGCCAATCATCTCCTTGATGCCGTCGTAGAAGCGGTTCACGCCAAAGGCCCAGGATATGGAGACACATTCGAAGAAGATCAGGAACAGCAGACAGAAGCCGGAGACAGCGTACGAGTCGAGGATTTGGAAGACGTACATGCCACCCTGGGGAACAAAGTAAATGATTTTGCTAGTTAAGCTGAATTCAAATATTTTCATCTAACTGATAATGCTATAATATATTAAATTCGCTTTGTTTCAAGCTTCCTTGTTCAAACTGCTAGAGAGTGGTATTCTTTGCCGGAGTCTATGTTTCCTGATGGTATAACTTGAATTTCTTCAAAGTCTGAGTGAATAGGTTGCTTATGGGCAGACGTGCTCCATCGCAGGCTGCATCATCGCTTACCACCAGTATCGAGATGGTGGCCAAACGTCCACCGTGGTGGCTAAACGACACATTAAATATAATTATAAAAAGACATATCTGACTTTAATCTAATGTTAACTGCTATATACATTAATGAATAAAAATATTAACAAATAATATTTTTAACATCCTGGCTTGATTGAAATTTCATTAATTTCCAACGTTTTTCAAATTTTACCAAAAACATTGCATAGTAAATGCAGCTGCTAAAACTAATGATGCTTACATAATGAATAGCATACAAACTAGCATTTTGTCTTTGACATGATCTTCAAACACAACATAATAAGGAACACATAATATATATCTCCTCAAAATAATACATTTGTATTCAGTAAAGTTCCAACAAAAG